>NC_135718.1:145339011-145968594 GCF_964656455.1 Halichoerus grypus
GTATGGGGATTAACATAACAATAAAAAAATGTGGGGAAAAAAAAAAAACAGTGTGCTGACTGAAGCCCATAAAATCCTTCCTTTTCCTCGGTTGGTGGCATGTGGCATCTGAAGTCCTACGCCATGTTTCTTCCTCTTAACATCCTTCGGCGTGGAGGCTGCAGAAATATCCTGCTGTCAGGTCATGGTTGAATTATTATAGATTTCCACCAAGTGCAATTGCAATGGATAAGGCTTTGATACAATTGAAAGATTTTTGGTTTGGTTTTGTTTAATTGCATCACGAAGCCTGGGAAGAAGTGGAAGGTTGAAAGCAGGAGCCAGGAAGTAAGAAGGGATGAGGGAGGGGCAGGGACTTTAAAGGGTGCAGCCTGGGGGTGTGACAAGATGAGATGGGGCTGGCTGGGTGGGTCTGATGTAAGGAGGATAATAAAGTCACAGAGCAGCTGGTCGTATTACGCCACACTCAGAATAACATAAAAAGCCCACATACCACAGACTAATTTGGCAGTAATCTGAGATAGAAGTGCATTAATCCAATTACTTTTTCTGGCACCCCAAACCACTTACTACCTACAAGCTTTTAGGAGCTTCAATAACCCCAGGGCTAGAGTGATAAAATGAGCCCCAGAATAAACAAATTTCATTTTAGGGCAGTGTGAGTCACCACGGGAGGCCTTTATGGCCACAGGCCATGTTTCCTTACCAACGTGAATGAACCAGCTCCTACATTTCTGCCCCTAGGAAACCTCTTTCTCCTCTGTCCTATTCTTTAACCAGTGCCCCCAGCTTTGAAACATAAAACACACTTTCCTCCCCGCCCCAATTATACGGTGACAGTTGTTGATCTCACAGATAGAGCTCTCTGCTACTCTAAGATTTATAGACGATCCAAGTGTGCATGTGTAAAATCTCAGGTGACTGTGTTTGCAAACCCTGGTGGGTTAGGGAAGGAACATCGTTAGGTACTACACGGAGAGAAATTAAAATTTCAGAATGGGAAGAAAGAAGGTTGAAGAACCATGTGATCCACCCTTTCCTTCTTGCAGATTAAATACATAAAATAATATATTATTATATATAAAATACAAATATTTTTGATCTGTTCTTTTAAAAACATGAGATTTTATGGTTGGAAAAAACCTATAAATAAGATGGCAATTTGTTTGCATTTCACCTACTAATGTCAATCAGTTCATAGCAACCATCCACCTATCCTGTTGAAATGAATGACTTGTCCAGACTTAAGTAGAACGATTGCCATGATGGTTGGGTTGCCAATGACAGCTCTCTATTTAATTATTTTAAATTTTAAGCACAAATGAAATGCTGAAGTGATCACATAAAGCGACAACTATAGTAACTCAGGTTCCATTTCTTCATCTTTAGAATTACTGTGCCACAACTGTTTGTTTAGTAATAGGCAGCTCAACATAAGCTTCACTGGAAGGGAGTTCCAAAAACTGAACCATCACAAACTTACTTTCAAAACAGATGCCTGTCGTTGAGTCCACACAAGGCGGGACACTGACGATACACTGGAGAGTTCTCTGAAGTCACTTCCATATTACTGTGCAGTACAGTATAATGGCTAGAAAAGAATATAAAGTTTATAAAAACATAAAAAAGATGAGGTAACATGTATTGAAGCTTACATATCTATTATTAAAACAAAGCAGTAACTGTTGGAATTACTTAGAACTTAGGGAAAAAAATACTTTTCAGGGAATACACTGACTTTCATAGGGGACATTTTTTTTTTAGAATTGCCTACTCTTTAATAAGAGACAGTTCAATTTTTAGTCAGTTTCACTATTGTTTTGTTATTTTCTGTAGATGATGTCTCCCCTGATAGCCTGCCTCTGGGCAGGCAGCTCTCACTGGCCTGTGCACGCTGCCAATGACAGCTGTCCAGGTGTTTGTCCCCTGATGCTCTATAAGTCTCCTCATTTGGGGAGTCCAAGTGAAAGGACCTGTGGTCCCACAGGTACTGAGGACAGAGCTTAGACTGGGACTTCAAACACTTGTTTCAGAGAGTGATCTGATTTATTGAATAACCTCCCATTCCCCTTATCCTGCAATGTCAACTCTGTTAAGTATCAAGTTTCAGTCTTCGTATGGATCTGTTTCTGTGCTCCCTGTTGGGTTCAACATACCTATTCCTATGCCAGTCTACATTGGCTTAATCATTGTGGTTCTACAAGAACCCTGGATAACAGGTAGGGTAGGTGCCCACTGTGATTCTTTTTTTCTCTCCAAATTGTCATGGATGTTCTTGGCCCTGATTTTCTTCATTAAATATTTTAGGACCAGCCTTTCCTATAATCCTATCTGGCTCCATAGAAAAACTTATTGAGATTTTTTTTTATTGGATTTTGTTTGAATTTATAAGCCACTTTGGCAGGAATTATCACCTTTATGATATTAACTTTTTCTATTACATGAATTTGATCTATCTCTCCTTTTGTTTCCATTAACATCTATCAAACATATTTTAGATTTTTCCATAAAGATGGCTATGAATTTCATAGGTTGATTTTTAGGTGCTCTGTATTTTTACATTCATAAATTTCTAAGCCTTAGTTTCTGGTGTATAGAAATACAGTTGACTTCTATATATTGATTTTATATTACTAAATTCTCTTATTAATTCTAATACCGTACCTGTAACATGTTTTAGATTTTCTATGTAAACAATTATATAATCAATGAATAAGGGTGGTTTTTTCCTTCCTATTCAATTCTTTTTCCCTTTATTTTGTGTTTTGTGTGTGTGTGTGTGTATTTATATATTTGCTTGTCTTATGGCTCTGGCTAGGATCTCCTAAACAATATTAGAAATGGTGATACTGAAAATTCTTATCATGTTCCTGATTTTAAAAGGGATGTTCTTTACTTTTCTCTATTAGGGATGTTTGCTGAAATTTTTTTTGTCTAAAGCAAGACAAGTGTTTATTTTCCTTTTTTGATAGAAGCAAAATAATTGGAAATCAGATGCCTTCATTGAGAGCAGGACTTTTTTCTTTTTTTTTAGTTTCAGAGGTAGAATTTAGTGATTTATCAGTTGCATATAACACCCAGTGCTCATTACATCAAGTGCCCTCCTTAATGCCCATCACCCAGTTACCCCATCCCCCCACCCACCTCCCCTCCATCAACCCTCAGTTTGTCTCCTAGAGTTCAGTGTCTCTTATGGTTTGCCTCCCTCTCAATTTCCATCTTATTTTATTTTTCCTTCCCTTCCCCTATGTTCACCTGTTTTGTTTCTTAAATTCCGCATATGAGTGAGGTCATATGGTATTTGTTTTCCTTTGACTGACTTATTTCACTTAGCATAATACCCTCTAGTTCCATCCACATCATTGCAAATGGCAAGATTTCGTTCTTTTTGATGGCTGAGTAATATTCCATTATATATATATATATATATATATATATATATATATATATTCCATTTTATATATATATATATATATATACACACACACACACACATATATACCACATCTTCTTTATCCATTCATCTGTTGATGGACATCTGGGCTCTTTCCATATTTTGGGTATTATGGACATTGCTGCTATAAACATTGGGGTGCAGGTGCCCCTTTGGATCAGTCCATTTGTATCTTTGGGGTAAATACCCAGTAGTGCAATTGCTGGGTCAGAGGGTAGCCCTATTTTCAACTTTTTGAGGAACCTCCATACTGTTTTCCAGAGTGGCTACACCAGCTTGCATTCCTACCAACAGTGTAAGAGGTTTTTCTTTCTCCTCATCTTCACCAACATCTGTTGTTTCCTGAGTTGTTAATTTTAATGGTTGTTGAAATTTTTAAATAAATGCCTTTATCAGATTAAGGAAGTAATGATCTATTCTTATTTGTTAAATAGTTGTTGTTTAAAGACTAGGTGATTATGGTTTGTCTTTTGCCTGGCTCCTCATTCCCTGTCTTCTCCACTACCCACTCTGCCCATTGCTCATGTTCATCTCAGCAGCAGGATTTCACATTGTTGAACGATTGCCACCTTTGGGTTTGGGGAGTGGAGAGGGTAGAAGTGTATTTCAGGACAGGACAGAGTGAATCATTAACTGTTCTTTAAAGATTTGGAGATCAGTAATACAAACCTCATGGAGTCCTTCTGTTCAGCACATGAGATAAGATACTACAGATGATTGCAAAAGGGTCTCTAGATGGACTCTTAAGTCCTTGAGAGTGGACAGTGATAAACTCCAAGTGTGGGAGGGAGGACAATGTTACAAAGTAATATGATCAAGAAAGGGTGAAGCAGCATCATTCGTTGACGCTGACAGCTTCCAATATGAGAGAGAGCAGCATGGAGGGAGGCTAATTCTGAAAGGTTTGGTAGAAGAGAGACTGCAGACAAGCTTGGTGGACAGAGGTTATCAGCCAGGAAGCTGGAGTGAGACCAAGAAAGGCACAAAAGTGGGGATTAGCAGCCACACAAGGAATAACAGAGGCTTCAGAGACCACAGTGTTTTACATTCTGATTTTTTTTTTTTCCAGGAGAAAACTAAGGTACAAATACTTTAGTGAGATTTTCACAATGAGTTAGGGACAAAACTAGGACAAGAACTCAGGGCCCCAGACTCCATTGCAATTATCCCATCTCTCCAAAGTTAATCAATGATGCAGCTAGAAGGAGCTCAGTGTTCTTAGAATAACATTTTGCTTAGCTTTTATCCATCAAATACCACAATATCAACTCCTTCCAAATGACGGCATTCCCATTCTCAACTAGCCTAGCTAGACAAAACTCCTGGCAGGTTTTTCCAGGAGTATGGGTGGGCCAGGAACTATCATGCTGGCTGGGAAAATGCTGTGAATTAAAGAATACCTTTAACTTATTCATCATAGCTGTTGCAGAGGAGCCTCAAAGCATTGGCTCCTCTCCTGGAAAATTCAGTAACTAGTTTTGTGAGCCTGACTTCACTGATTGCACATCTAATTATTGGCCAATAAACTAGACCACCATTCTTGAAGCTTCTCAGTTTTCCATGTTAGTTAGCAGTACCTGAGACTTATAACTCAGATCGAAAAAGGCTTCATTGCTTTCCACTTGAGGGTTCTTAGCAACACAAAAGTCAATTTGAGAAGATGCAACTCCCTGGTTCAAAGTCACCCACGTGAGGATCTAAGGATAACAAAGCAAGAGTCTGGGTCTTCCCAAACAGACAAAATGAGAAGGGTTCTGAACCATAACACTCAAAGCATGAGTAAATATCATAAATACAATGCTGATCAAAGGAAGTCAGACACAAAAGAGTGCATATTGTACCATTCCTTTTATATAATAGTTTAAAAACAGGCAAAACCAACCCTTGTTATTAGGAGTCTGGAAGGTGGGGAGCCTTGCTGGGGCTAGTGACCCTGAGGGACATGACAGGCCTTCTGGGAAGCTTGTAAGTTTGTTTCTAGATCTAAGTGCTGGTTATGTGGGTATGGTCACTTCCTAAAATTTTGTCAAGCTGTAACTCATTATTTTCTTAATTTTCTGTATGTATGTTAAACTTCAATCACATTTGCAAAAAAAATAGTAATAATTAGGGGAGGGGGTTCTGGCATAAATTTCTTTTTTTTTTTTTTGGCATAAATTTCTGATTAAGGTGGAAGACAGTATTATGGTTGTCTCAAATCTCTACTTTCAATTTTACTTCTTTGTTTGTAGGTAATAGGGTTAAAGAGGAAAAGAAGGCAGAAACATGGCACGCATGTGAACCAATGTGACTGGGCATGAACTGGTTACGCAATTACATAGACTCCAAAATGGGATACCTTAGGAGAATCTTTAAAGGTATAAACTGAAGTTAATTCAAATTAATTATGCAAATATTCACCGTAATCTATTATATGCACAGAACAGAGAGTAACACTATAGGTATTTCCTAAAATTCTCTTTCCTTCACTGCAGGGTGGCAGCAAAAACAAAGCAAGGAAAAAAGACACAGAGAACTCAGATGGGAATAGAGTACCATAGGCCAAAGAGGGAGAAGTCTGACAGATAACTAACACTCTCAGAGTTTAATGGATAAAGAAACTCTCCTTAGTAATAAAGTGACACAGACTCTATTAGAGTAAACTTTGAATTAATGTCTATGTAAAGAATAAGGCCTTTGATTTTCAAAAGCAACATCTTACACAAATTGGAATCTGACATGCACAATATAGGACATAGAACAGTGTATTTTATCATTCGTTGGCTCTGTGTCAAACACTGGGAATACAGTATAAATAAAACAGATGAAGTCTCTGCTCTTATGGAGTCTGGTTTTTAGTGTGAATATTAAAAAGAGAGAGAACTTATGTAAATAAGTAGGTAAATACATAATACGCCAAATGGTAATACGTGCTGTAGGGAAACAGAGGTTAGGGTGAGAAGGTCAGGAAGTGCCAAGGGGGAGGGTTGCTATTTTACAGGCAGTGATTATGGATTATGGAAGCTCTCACTACTCGGGTGGCATTTGAAAAAAGGCTCAAAAGAAGTGAGGGAGTAAGATATATGGGTATATGGGAGAAGAATGTTCCAGGTCAAGGGAAGAGCAAGTGCAAACATCCTGTGGCAGGGATGTGCTTGGTGTTCAAGGAATGACCAAACCAGTGTTGCCAGAGCAGAGCAAGTAGTGAAAGCATGGCAGAAGATTAGCAGAAGCTCAATGGCAAGGGGTCTTGTGGACCATTATCAGAAGTTGGCTGATGCAATGGAGAGATGGAAGACATAGTGTAACTTAAAAATTCATTTTGGTTGCTTAAGTTTCAGAATATACCATACACTAGAAAGAGCTGAAGTAGGGAGATCCATGAGGAAATTCCTGGAATAACCCAGAGGAGAAATAACAAAGGCTTAGCCCAGAACAGCAACACTGGAAAAAATGAGGACTGGATGGACTCTAGGTGTGTTCGAAGGCAGAGTTGACAGAAATTCTAATAGATCCCATATGGGGTGTGAGAAAGAAGAATCAAGGAACACACTACAGTTTTTGGCCAGAGCAGTGTTTGGAGTTGAGCAAAAAGATCTGTACTAGATAGGAAGTGTGATATGATGAAATTTAGAATCCAACGAAAATCATGAAATTAGATAAGATTACTTAAAATGTCAATGTAGGTAGAGAAGAGATGTGAGGACCAAGTCCTCACATCTAGTCCTAGGTTGGTCAGCATTTCAGAGATCAGAGGGATGAGAACACACCATCAAGGGAGGCTGAGAAGGGTTGAGCACTGAGGTCAGAAGACCGAGACCCAGGAGCCAAGTCGAGGGAGTATCTCAAGGTGGGGGAGTGGCCAGCCAGCCCCATCCAGTACTGTTAATAGATCTACTGAATCTAGAAGATTGAGACCTAGACATTGGATAGGTCACTGGGAAGGTCACTGGTCACCTTGAGGAAGAGTTCAGTGGTAGGAACAAACGTCTTATGTGAATGCTTCAGGGTTGCACAACAGAACAGAAATCAGAGGTAGAGAGTATGTGCAACCCTTTTGAAGAGTTTTAGCAGGAAGACAATTAGATAAATTAGTGCTTTGTCCAGGGTTATAGTTGATGTGGTGTTCTAGAAAACACACCACTCAGATCTTTGGTGCCAGGAACATAGTTGATGAGCAGACTCTGCTGCTGTCCCTCTAGATCTACCACCCCATTTGTACCAAGACCAAGCTTGCCTCCAGCTTGCTCCTGGACAATGAGGGAGCATGGCAAAAACAGGATTCCCATAACGGATGACTGTGGCTTATAGTCTCCCCTCAGCATGGCCGATGATTTCCTTAGAAGTAGACTATAATTTGAGATTCTCCAACCCTATCTCTTTGCTTCCCTTCCCTTCCCATGTGTCACACCTGCATTATGACCCAAATTTCACCTTGCTTACTACTGTTTCTGCCTCTCTACTATAGACTTGATGGCTGTGTCTCAAAAGACTTGAACAAACATAGTTGGTAAGTGATGAAATAAAATTTAAAGTCTTAAACCTAGACAACACAGCTTCAGAGGCTGTACTGTTTAACAGAATTTTAATGCCCTCACTTCAGCGGAGTGTTGTCCGCAGACTCTGAGCAACATTGACTAGAATAGAGATGGACTTTCCTGGTTTTCTATACAAAGTATCAAGACATTGTGTGTGTGTGTGTGTGTGTGTGTGTGTGTGTGTATTTGGCAAAGCTCATTGTCTCTCTTTTAATACCTGTAGGTATATAACTATACCTAAATTAATGATAGTGTTTGCATTTCAGAGCATGATTTAAATAATTCTCAATGAATCTTTCCTCCATCTCTTCAATTTCCCAAATTTAAGATCCTCCCTAAGAATTGCTATATGTTTATCTATAAAAGGGATAATTATTAATTATTAACAAATCTCACAGTTCATTGATCTGTTCAACAAATATTTGTCAAGCTCCTGTTATGTGTTGGGCACTACACTGAGCACAGGGGGACACAAAGGGGAGGAAGATGGACATGACATCTGCCACCACGGAACAGCAACTGAGGTTTAGGGAAGATAAAGTAAGACATTCTCCTACCAACTGTTATCTGTATGGTATGCCACGGAGGTTAAGAACACCAGTTTTTCAACAAGATAGACCTAGGTTCAAGGACTACCTGTGTTACTTATCAGTTGTATGACCTTGAACAATTGACATAAACTCTCTAAACCTCATTATCTCTTGTGTGAAATGAAGGTACTAATCCTATCTTAGGTAACAGGCTATAAGAACTAAAGGAGATAAAGCATATAAAGCCCCTAACAGGTTTTTGGTAGATATGAGAAATATGTAAATGCAGCTGTCAGTTTTAGGTCTGTGATTTCTGACAAGATGTGCTCTATGTCGATGGAATCTTTGAATCTTACTTCCATAAAAGCCTCTAACAACCGCAAATAATTATGCCAAGTTACAATGTCCTGATGGAAACCTGCACACTCTCTCTCAGGCCACCACCGTGCAATTGACCCATTATCCAAGAGTGCTTCCCTTGTTTCTAGATCATCAGTGAACTTTCCTCCCTCTTTTTACCTGTTCCTTTGTTTGACTTTTAACTATTTTACTCCTTGTATGCACTTTGATTAAACTTGAGTATCTGAAAAGAAAAAAAAAATCAAATCTGCTTTTTAAAAACAAAACAAAACAAAACCCCATAAACTTGTTTTAGCTTTAGGATAAGATTTAACAGTTAATAAAAAAAAAAAAGCTACTGGTACAATTGGATAGGTAGCTAAACATGGACTTATTTTATTCATCCTCTTTTGTGTGCCTAAAACCCGGAAAATAGACAATTTTCTGTTATTTACTGTCATTCTCTGGTAATGACCTTGTTTGAGATGTCATTTCCAATGTGAACAGACACCATTTCTGACATCTCCCCCAATCTATCTACAAACAGAGAAAGCATGGGGGAACACACATCAGGAAAATGATAGCTCATTCGTGAAAAACATGTCTTTTCTTTCTGATAAATGTTGTTTTCAAGTTCAAATTTTCACAGTAAAATGCCATTTCCAGTGGGGAGAAATCGTCACAGAATCTTAGCAATTAAAGGTGTTCAAAAACAAAATTCAACTGAATAAATCTGAAGGTCTAATTGGCTTTAGTCAACAATTCGTGAATCAGGCAACAGCCCATCTAGCAATTAGAGAGGAGCTCCTAGGAGCTGTACAAACTAAAAGGATTTTATAAGCAGAAACAGGGTGGGACAAGGATGGTATTCGCAAAAAAAAAAAAAAAAGATTGTTTCAGGCAAGGTCACCTTCCCATGGGGGGAAGGGCAGAGGGTCTTATACAGATGATCTCGCTAGTGCTAATCATGAAATTCCAGCTTAATTAGTTTAAAATTCCACTCATAGGAGAAGCTGAAACTGCAGTTAGTTTAGACTTAAGTCTTGGTAAAACTTAGCACAAGTGACTCTATTTTGGAGCTGTTGCTTCTTTTTAACAAAGAGATATTAGATCTTATGAATCCCTTCAGTTTTTAAAAGAAGAAAGTGAGTCTGACAGGTTTGAATGTTACTGAGCCAACCAGTTTATACACCTGATCCATTAGTGGACCAATATATTCACTTCATGTTTTCTGCAAGATGGTGGACTCTGACATTAGAAGGAAGGGACTTCTTAAAAATGCATACCTTGCATTTTTTCAATCCTTTACTGTCTCGGCCCTGGGGGAATGGAATGGGTAGCTCATTGGTAAGCTGGTGAAGAAGAGGCCCATGCAGCTCAACTCCGCTCTTGGCAGTAGGCCCATTTGTACATCCCAGTGACAGCCCCCAAACCAGCCCCAACGAGGCCAGGTTTGACTATACTTGGTGAGCACCTTCACCCAATTCTGGGGACCAACATGAGGAAGGCTGCTTGGCCAAAAGCCCTAAAACCAGGACTCCTGTCCAGTCTCTCAGCCATAAAAGGGACATTTTGGCCTCCACCTCCCACTCCTTTTTCTCTCCATTTCTTCATAAGCAGAGCAGGGAAGAAAGATACCATTTATTGGGTCCCCTAAGACATCAACATTTTAGTACATTTAAAATTATTTTAGCCCACTAATGATAATAGTAATAGCTTCTCTGGGAACATAGCTCCTGAGGAAAGGGTGTGTGATTGTGTTGTTATGACCTACAGCCAGGTGCCCCAGCTGCTTATCTTGTTTGTATTAGGAACGTAAAGCCTGAGGGCAGGATTCTGAATTTGTGACAGATGATCAGACCTACAGAGGGTCCAAGTATCACACCTATAAATTTTTAAGGATCTTGGGCATAGGTTTGCCAGCTATGGATATGTGCATGGGGAGACGGTAAGCATGGATAGAACTAGAGAAGAGGATAGAGGGGGGCACCTGGTAAAGAAAAATTGTTTGTGGGCTACTTGTTAAAGTTGATAAGGAAAAGTTTATGCGAGAGGTACTACTGCAATGGAGTTTTGCAAGAGGGGAGAGAGATTGGGCTCAACTCCAAACTGGGTACAGTCAAGATGCAAGATGCAAGGTGGAGGTCAGTGCATAGAAAATTACTAAGAGGAAACATGGAGGCTAGGGCGATTGTTGTTGCTAGACCAGACTTGACACGTCTCTTGTTGAAAGCACACTAGTGATGAGATATCAAGGGTGGGAAAAGGAACTTAATCAGATATGAGGAGTGGTCAGATACCAAGGGTGGGGGACTTAGGCTAAACTGACTCAGCAGAATTCTGTCTAAAACTGGACTGAGCAGACCAAAGACAGAGCCCAAGTTCAGGGCCTCTTGGAGAAGAGGGCTCAGAAGAGCCTGACTCAGGTTTGGTCAAAGGACAGAGTTTTTTATTAGGAACCAGTTGAAATTTATTCAATAAGATTTCTTGGAGTGATGACCTTTCTTTCTTTTTTTTTTTCTTTCAGTTTCTCTTGTTTTCTTTTTTCTTTTTCAAGTTTTTATTTAAATTTTGGTTAGTTAACATACAGTATAATATTAGTTTCAGGTATAGAATTTAATGATTCATCACTTCCATACAACACCCAGTGCTTATCACAACAAGTGCCCTCCTTAATACCCATCAACTATTCAACCCATCCTCCCACCCACCTCCCCTCCAGCAACCCTCAGTTAGTTCTCTAGAGTTAAGAGTCTCTTTCTTGGTTTGCCGCTTTCTCTCTTTTTTTTCCCATGTGGTCATCTGTTTTGTTTCTTAAATTCCACATATGAGTGAAATCATATGGTATTTCTCTTTCTCTGACTGACTTATTTCACTTAACATAATACTCTCTAGCTCCATCCATGTCATTGCAAGTGGCAAGATTCCATTCTTTTTTATGGCTGAATTACACACACATATATATATATATATATATATATACCACTTCTTCTTTATCCATTCAGATGTCAATGGACATCTGGGCTCTTTCCATAATTTGGCTACTGCTGATAATGTTGCTATAAACATCAGAGTGTATGTAGCCTTTCAAATCTGTATTTTTGTATCCTTTGGGTAAATACCTAGTAGTGCAATTGCTGGGTTATAGGATAGTTCTATTTTCAACTTTTTGAGGAACCTCTATACTGTTTTCCAGAGTGGCTGCACCAGCTTGCATTCCCACCAACAGTGTAAGAGGGTTCCCCTTTCTCCGCATCCCCGCCAACAACTGTTGATTCCTGTGTTGTTGATTTTAGCCATTCTTACAGGTGTGAGGTGGTATCTCATTGTGGTTTTGATGTGTATTTCCCTGATGATGAGTGATGTTGAGCCTCTTTTCATGTGTCTGTTAGCCATCTGGAGGTCTTCTCTGGAAAAATGTCTATTCATGTCTTCTGCCCATTTTTTAACTGGCTTGTTTAGTTTTGGGGTGTTCAGTTTTATAAGTTCTTTATACATTTTGGATACTAACGCTTTATCAGATATATCATTTGAAAATATCTTCTCCAATTCTGAAGGTTGCCTTTTAGTTTTGTTGATTGTTTCCTTTGCTGTGCAGAAGCTTTTTATCTTGATTAAGTCCTGGTAGTTTATTTTTGCTTTTATTTCCTTTGCCTCAGGAAACATATCTAGTAAGAAGTTGCTATGGCAGATGTCAAAGATGTTACTGCCCATGTTCTCCTCTAGGATTTTGATGGTTTCCTGTCTCACATTTAGGTTTTTTGTCCATTTTGAGTTTATTTTTGTGTGTGGTCTAAGAAAGTGATCCAGTTTCATTCTTTCTGTGTTGTCTAGTTTTCACAAAACTATTGAAGAGACTCTTTTTTTCCATTGGATATTCTTTCCTGCTTTGTCTAAGATTAGTTGGCCATATAGTTGTGGACTCATTTCTGGGCTCTCTATTCCATTCTATTGATCTATGTGTCTGTTTTTGTGTCTGTCTTGGAGCAATCTCCTTTTTACCTGGGACTCTGACTTTCTTTGGAATTAAGGAGATTCATTCACTCAAAAATATTTTTCATTCATTTAACAATTTTTGTTACTGAACACCTACTATGTGCCAGGCACTGCACTAGGCATCAGGGAAACAATAGGGATTGTGATAAACATGACCCCAACCCTAATGAGACTGACAGTGAAATGAGGAATCAGGTAAATAAAAGAGCTACAACCCTTGGTAGCTAAAAAGATAGTAAGGAGAGCGTTGTTCTAGAAAATAATGGGAGAAGCTGTGATCAAAGAGAAAACAACCTTTAAATTGAGAAAGATGAAAAAGATAGTGTTGGCCATCCAATAAACCACAGGAAGCACATTCCAGCCACAGAGAGCACAAGTGCAATGTCCCTGAGGCAGGACAGAATTGAATGACACTGAGAACATCAGAAGGCCAGTATGGGTAGAACAGGGTGGGGATGAGTCAGACAAGTCATATGCTCTAGAAGGAGCTTGACCAGGATATGATCAGATGTGTTTTTCTAAAACATCGCTCTGGTCACTATGGAGAAAATAGGTTAATCAAAGACAAGAAAAAAAAGCAGGAACCTACTTAGGAGGAGTCCATTAGGGTAATCTTCGTAAGATTTGATGGTGGCTTGAGGAGATTAGAGAGAGAGGGAGAAGACGAAGCAGCCTAGGGGGTGGGGGGCGTGTACAGTAGAAAGAATTGTTTGGTGGTGGGACTTTCTCTCCTGAGAGTCAGATTGGTGCAGACGAGTCGTCTGTCAAGTGCAGTGCAGAAACTATACACTGGCCTTCAAATAGCTCTCCGATCCACAAGAATGTGGAGGACTTAAACTCTGTTAGTGATGCCAGCAATTAGTGAAGCAATTTGGTCCATATCCTTCACCTCTCTCTGTCAACACATATGTCTTGAGCACCTACTATGTGAGGCCAGGGAGAGAGCAGCAAATGAGACAGGCAAGAGCCCTGCCCTCCTAGATTCACATCATCGAGGGGACATGAAAAATTAATTGGCGAACAAATACATTTGTCAAGTCAGGTGGTAAGAATTCTTATGGGGGTGCCTGGGTGGCTCAGTCAGTTAGGCGTCTGCCTTCAGCTCAGGTCATGATCTCAGGGTCCTGAGATAGAGCCCCGCATCGGGCTCCCTGCTTAGTGGGGAGTCTGCTTCTCTCTCTCCCTCTGCCCCTCCCCCTGCTTGTGCGTGCTCTCTCTCTGTCAAATAAATAAATAAAATCTTTAAAAAAAACACAGAATTCTTATGAACTACAAATGAAACCAACTGGGTGAGGAGGTATTTGAGCAGAGACCTGAATGAAGGAGGGGAGCAAATCATGCAAAGATGGGGAAGAGGGAGGAAGGTCCAGTCCCTGTGCAGCAAGTGCAAAGCCCCTAAGGGGGTGGGGATAGGGGTGGGGCAGGTTTGGCATACTTCTCACCGCCCCCCCCAACCTCCCACAGATTCGGTGTCTTTCTTCCCATTTCAGACTACTTATCTTTCAGTCTCAACAATCCTAGGTCCTGTAAAACAGGAATTATCCCACAGGAGGTTGGATGACTTTCATTTTTCATAATTCCAAGTGTCTTTCACTAAACTAAGAATCACATAATCAAAAGTCTGTGACAGTACATTTAAGTACTTAAGCTTTGTACCCAGCTGAAAATTATTACCAAACTATTCCAGTTTAGACAGAAGAAGGTGTTATTTGGGCATTAGGAAGAGTGTGTGTGTGTGTGTGTGTGTGTGTGAGACAGAGAGAGAGAGAGAGAGAGAGAGAAATTGGAAGAGAAGGAAAAGTGAATGAGGGAGAGAAAGAGATTATATAACTTCAGACCACAGTGGCTTTGTGTGTTGCAGATGAAGTAATTTGTTTATAATTGCTCAGAAGACATGTTTACCTAAGGAACTGATAGCAACATTGAGCCGCCTGTCTGACTTTCAGGTTTATGCGTCTGTTTAGACAAGTGCCAGTGGCCAGGCAGAGTTGGAATGGAGAGCAAGTTCACATGATTCTATGTGTTCTGACCCACTGCCCTGGGCACCAGCCTGACCCGGATGTCTCATCCCTAACCATGGTGTGTATTCCCAGACTTCTTAACGGGCAACACAGCAAAGCCTTGGCCAGAGTCAATCTGATCATGAAGAAAGACAATGACACAGAGTCTGGGACCTCTGAGACTGAACTGACAACCAGGATTTTTAACCGAGAATTACTGTCCTCTGGAAAGCTGGACCCCATATCTTCTTTGTGAAATTTCCCTTCTTCTATGACCTAGAACTAAAATGGCTTTATATCCATTTCCTACTATTTCTCCGGGGAACCTGTTCACATAAAAAGTCCACTCTAGTGGTGCCTGGGTGGCTCAGTCGGTTGAGCATCCACCTTCGGCTCAAGTCATGATCTTAGGGTCCTGGGATCGAGCCCCATGTCAGGCTCTCTGCTCAGTGGGGAATCTGCTTCTCCCTCTCCCTCTGTGCTCACTCTCTCTCTCGTTCACTCGCTCTTGCTCTCTCTCTCAAATAAATAAATTTTTTTTTTTTAAAGTTCACTCTTATATAACAATGAACATGATCTCTCAGAAAACGACACGATGGAGTTGTCTCAATAGACCTTCTCTGAAAAAGTAGGTGTGTGAGCCCAGAGAAGGTGCCAGGCCAGATAAATCTTACCATCACATTAGCCCGCTAGGCTTGGGTGGGTCTTCATTCATGTGGACCTGTGAGAGGATATCGGGCCAGACCACACGTGGCCCATACCTCCAAAAACCCACCGCATCCCTCGGGAAAGACATCTCCAATCACCATCTCTTCAGGCTATGCCAAATGTGTCTTTCTCCAGTCACCATCCAGCTTGGTGCTCATCAGGTTGGTTCTATCTCTCGCCCCCGTGGCATTTTAGATTATTCCAAAATTAGGAACGCCTCTTCTCTCTGCACAGATCTTACACTGACTGTCCTCATTTGCCTGAAATGGGAATTTCAAGTACCAACAAATCAACATCTGCCCAAAGGTTCTTATTGCCCCTTTATTTCCAGGGCCAGGAACTATCCTGGTGTTAGTTGCCCTGCTCCTATAATTGCCTCAAGAGGGGGACCCAATTATCTGAATAGTTTAGGACCTGGAGCTGGAACAGTTCATTTTATCTTTGAGGATAAGTAACACAGAGAGGTGACTGTCACCTGTAGCAAAGGGTGACTGTCACCCTGCCACCACGACAGGAGTTTCCAGGACTTTTTATCAGTTTACTTAGAATAGATACAGTAATGGGATGTTCAGCCACAACTTCCCTTTTTCATTGTAGAGTAAGGACCTCTAAAAATTCTTTAACAAAAACATTACAAACAGCAAACATTCTAAACAAAAGGAATATTTCAAAGGGATTTTGTTGACATTACATATTTTTTGTCCCTTGTTGAAAATACATAATTTATCTCCTGGAAAAGAACATAGGTAATTGCTTGAGGCAATAAACAAGTGGCCGTAATCTATAATCTTTTCCAATTTCCTGTGAAAAGAAAGAAATGATAGTACATGATATTGTCATAACGTCCCCCAAAAAGAGGTCCCCTAAGAGTTACCTGTAACAATGGAGATTGATGGGTATGACAGGGAAAACTGCCTTGTTTCTCTTATTCTGCAAATTTCCACATCTCAGTGGCTCCCTTCCTGCCATTGCCAGCCATACTGCCAACACCTAGGATGAAGACCAGAGGATATGTCGATAGGAAGTTCAGCAGAGTGGAAAATTTAACCTTGGGTAATAAAACTCAGTCTCTTCCTCCCTCACTGATTTGGATAGTCATTTTTTTAAAATTATACTAAAATTTCTTATTTATTTAGGTCTATTTCTAGACCGCTCTGTTGCTCTGTTTAGTCTTCTGCCAGTCCCTTACTATCTTCCATATTGTAACTTATAATATATTTTCTATTAAGTAGGACTACTGCCTCTGCTGTGGGAGTGTTGGTGTTAATGTTTAAGAAATGTAAGAACTCAGAACACAGGACAACAGTCACCCCAGGTACAACCAAGTTAAATGTGCTCAGATATACTTAAAGTTGAATATTTACCTTATGAAATTATGATATAATATAATATAATATAATATAATATAATATAATATAATGTAATATCCCAAGCCTATTTTGCTAAATTGATAAGCAAACACAACTGCAGGTAAGCCCATGAATTCAAGGATGTTGCAACATTAGAAAGTTGATGTGTGCTCTATGATTAGATCAAAGAGAAGAACCATGTGATCATTTCAGCAAATGATGAGGGCAAAGGGCATCTGACTCAGTTCCCCATCTATTTCAAGTATGAAAAAAAAAATCTTAGTAAACTAACAGGATGGAAAGATACACATCTCAAACCCACAGCCAGCAGCATGTGAGCCAATGCCATTGAACAGGAGAGAACTAAATAAACCATAGATATTGAAAGGAGAGAGAGAATACTTTTTCGCAGATGTTTTTATTCTACGCCCAGGAAATACAACGAAAATAAGAGAAAACAGGAAACTGTTAGAAAAGATTCTACTGCTTTGGGTTTTCTTTTTTTCTTTTTTTTTTTTTTAAAGATTTTATTTATTTATTTATTTATTTGAGAGAGAGAGAGAGAGAGAGAGAAACAGCATGAGAGGGGATAGGGTCAGAGGGAGAAGCAGGCTCAGAGAAGGTGCCAGGCCAGATAAATCTTACCATCACGTTATTTAGATTATTCCAAAATTAGGAACGCCTCTTCTCTCTGCACAGATGTGGGACTCGATCCCAGGACTCCTGGATCATGACCTGAGCCGAAGGCAGTCGCTTAACCAACTGAGCCACCCAGGCGCCCTGCTTTGGGTTTTCTAACTTGTTCATTTCTCCACACAGCTTGATCGGTCTCTTCTTTTGGCCTTCCTTAGGTTTAATTTCTTTCTACCTTTTTCAGATCTCTTAAGTGGATCACTTTGCTTTCTAGATGTATTCCATGTCTAGATGTATTCCATGTCTCTAGATGTATTCCATGTCTCCGCCACACTTCATCAATTCTAACACACACACTCTTTTTTTTTTCACATTTTCACATCTATGAGATAGAAATTTGTCTCATATCAATGCCACATGACTACCACAAGTGGCCTGGGAGCAGCTGTGGTATGGCTGTCACTGCCCCTCTCTACCATATGTGTTCATATTTTTACTATTTCCCTTAGCTATGAGCGTTATTGGTGATTGCCATGTGAAATGTCTCCAGAAAGTTTTCCCTATCATTTGGCAATGAAATAAAGTTATTGTGGATACAGAAATACATGGAAATATATCAACAGGGCACACATTTATATTAGTGACATACATGTTGATATTAGACAAAAAACTACAACTATCTATTTTCTTGCAGAGCAGCTGCTGAATACTTTACTGGATTTAAGAAATGAATACATTCCCAAGTAGATGAACCTGTTACATTCTGTTCCTGAGATGCATAAAAAAGGATTGCCCATCATGTTACACAAGCAGTTGAAGAAAGTAGAAACTGCCAAATCCCTTGGAACAGATAGAAAAAATTTCAAAGCAGTGAGAGCTGGTATGTCTCATACACGCATAATGCGGAACTACTGTCAAAGCATCAAATATCAATTTGACCAAGACTTCCTGTTGATTTTAAATAGAAGCTGCTTAAACTCTAGTTACATACGACTCAAGTGAGAAAAAAAATACAACTATGAGTTTGATTAAATAAGAAATACTCATGAAACACCAGGATCCTTTGCCATGCCTTTGAATTGTACTGCAAATGCTAAAGTGATAAAGAGATTAAGATGACGAACACAGGATATAAAAGCAGCAAACACCTCTGCAATGCTCTCCATAACTGTTATTTGCTGAAAGTTGTCTTAATATCTAGTCATAAACCACAGAATAACACCTGAGAATGAGATGTTCCTCAAAGATGTTATTAGGCACGCACAGAAAAATGGGTGAACAGTGGTTGAACTGATGGAGAATTAGTTAATGTCATTGGGAAAGATGTACGGGTGAGTCTTAAAGGATAAGTAGAAGTTTTCCAGGAGAATGAAGAAGGAAAAGTCATTATACAAACACACAGAGCACAACAGAAGTACAGGAGAATATAAACTCATTTGGAAAAAAAGAAGATTCTGTTTGGAAAGGGAGTTTCTACATGGCAAGGGACACGTGCCCTTTGTGGTACCCTTGAAATAGAACTGGCAGAGTCATTGCAGGTTGCACAGAGGTCCGGGTAGTGGAGCCCTTCAGGGATGGCCCAGGCCAAATCACACTGTTGATGGTGCTATCTACTTTCCATTTTATTCCTCTTTCCTCCCCTCCATGCCCATCACAGAGCTTTCCCCTATGCCCAATGTCCATTATTGGACAGTGAAGAAATATTCTTCAGTTGAAAGTATGCATGTAAGATTTCTGTTAGCGTCAACATTATCCTTAGAATGCTGAGAACACGGAAGGCCTCACTACATTTATTAAGTGGTTGCTTTATTTGCCAAAAATTTTCATGAGCTCAAGATTTGCCACCAAACATCATACTTGCTGTATTTCTTTCTTCTCCACATCACTTGCGTTTCCCACCGTGTAGCTGTACTCCTTCAGCTGCCCTCATGGTGCCATGCCTTCTCCGTATTCCATGCTGCTTTGCCTCTGCTTGTCCCTGTTCCTTGCCAATTCACCCAAATCTATGCAACAGTGAGTAGATAAAACGCTATTGCCAAAGGTAAAGAAGATCTGTGACCAGATCTGGGAGGGATGGTGTGGAGAGATAAAGACAGACAGCTGGACATACAGGCAGATATTGGCTGCTTCATAAAACCTATTCTCACTTTAGCTTCAAATAGAAATCTTGCTTATTTAACAACAAATGTAGGCAAAAAAAACCCCCCCAAAACAAAAAAAACCTTTTCCATCTTTTCTAGATTTGCATTATTATTGAGACTACTGGTAGAGTCTTTGTTTTAAAGAGAATGTTCTATTTCACAGAGCTAGAATTGATTACCAGCCTATGCCAGCCAAGGAGAGACACTGAATATTGTAACCCCAATTTACCATGTCACTAATTTGGCGACAGGGGGTTATTCTTAATGGAGTGAAAGAAAGATACCATTTTTCTTCTGTGTCTTTAAAGCCAATTTTTTTTTTTTTTGCTTCTTCAAAAAGAAGCAATGTCACAAATTTCATTACTATAATATAGACTTTAAGACCTGCCAGAGACATTAAAACGTACCTAGTCCAATCCTCTCATTTTACAGATGGAAAATAAATAAATAAATTGACTTGTTCCAGACTTTACAACAAGCTGGTGACAAAGCCAGGATTGAACCCAAGTTCTGACTTTATGCAACCAATCTGCCCAAGACATTTTATGGAGCAAATGATATCTATCAGAGACATGTGAGTTAGCCATGGGGCCACAGACTGGGGTGCAGGAAAGTTCAGGAATGCTTAGGGTCTCTCTCTCTCTCTCTCTGCAGGTTTATCGAATTATGAACTATAAGTAAAAAGTCTCGAGGTAAGTGTTGTTTGGAAGAATTCATCGTTAAATCTGAGAGATGAAAAGGCTCATCACTACCCAACGGCTGCCTAGTCAAGGAGTTCTGAGAAGGACTTAACAAATGCCTGTGTCTATCTCCCCATTTCCCAGATGAGGAAATGAAGGCATGAGAAACAACACAACCACACAGCTGAAGAAGAAATCGCTCCAGAGCCAAGGTTTCTCTTTCCTGGGCTGCATTCTGCAACCCAAAGGTTGTGTAATTCTATAAAGCACTCATGAATCAGCGAGGATGGCAGCCCAATCAATAAATAATATGGAGAGCTGAGAGATTGAGGTCTCTCGGCAGCTTTACCAAGATCTATTAAAAGTAATTTCAGTTCCCTTTTGAATTGCAGTCTTTTCTCTCTTAGCTCTGCCAGAGGTTTTTATTTTATTTGTTCTTGCATTTTGGATAGCCTCCTTTGTTGGCTTTGCAATGGATTTGATGATCTCATTTCATTTGGTCTTTTCCAGCCTGTTTCTATGATTGGAGTGGGATGGAAATGGATTCTGGACTTGCTGCCTGTATGGGAGGGAGGGGGACTGTGTCAACAACCTGGGTCCCTGTCCTCCTCAGTGGACCGGAAGCCTGCATCTCCTTCTGGGACAATCCCCCACAAAACCAGGTCCCCCAAATTCTGTTCTCACTCCAGCCATGCTCACTCCATTATCTCGGGCAAGCCGTGGGATACTCCCAAACTCATCAGGTATTTTCCAGACTTATTTTTGAGGAGAGGAGTGCCCGCTGTTTATAGGATTCCAGTCAGTTCTAAAGCCACAGAATTAATCAGGAAATCAAACAATTCTTTGTTGAGTAGCTACTGTGCATCCAGCACATTGAGAAGCCAAATAATGAGCCCAGTAGAAACCGTAATTGAGAGGGTCTAATAATTTTCCTCACTGACTTCTAAGTCCCTGTTCATGCAGGGATGGGCAGGATTCCTTCTCAAACGAGGCAGGGAAATTGACCGAGGTCATGCAATCATTTTGTTACAACGGTTGAAATCAAAGCACAGTATGCTTGCTACACAATAGCCTTTTTTTTTTTTTACTCATAATCTTCTAAGACATTGCAGTGCTAATCCCCAAAATGATATGCTAGAATTCACACAGCCCCCTATGAAATAACACCGATTTATAACCATCCCCTGTGAGCTGCTCCCCAGAATTCAGGATGGCCTGCCCTCTGCAGAAGTTTGCCGTGATGCCAGTGATAAGAAGGGTGGAGAACAGGATGCTTCAGAAGGCCTGCGGGATGACAGCCCCCTGCTAAGCATGCATTAGGCACACTGTATCCCCCAGAGGGAAAGATGGGTAACATACCTGCTCCTGGCAGTGATCCAACGGTGCTTTCATTTCTTCTCTCCCCACAGCATGATGAAAATTGTGCTATATCATATCATTTTACAACAAGAGCCCTGGAAATATTCCGGACACTACCAGGGGAAGCGTATAAACTGAGAGGCTGCTGGATATTTGAACTGTGCTTCTGATGGAGGTAGAAGTATCTGCACTTGAGCCAGATCCTCAGCAAAAGCTGAGGCCAGAGGACATGTTTGGTCTGGCTTGAAACCCAGTGTCAACTTGAGATGTCGATGAGATTCCAGGAAAAACTAGAAGAGTACCCTGGGTGCTTTGGCTGTAAACCTCCACCATATTTTAGCTAATAAAGGAGGCATAGGGTTCCTCAGACTCCAAGTCCCTCTCAGATCAGGTCCTGATTTATTTCTGAATAGGCAGGAATTCAAGTCAAGTCAACCTGTGTTATTGGACTAGTGTTTATTAACACCTTCCTTCAAGCTCAATGTGGTTCTGAAGCCTGCTCACCCTCAGGACCTAGTCTTTCTGTAGAGTCAAAATTTACGACACAGAGGACAGTAATAGAAAGTAGCATACGATAGGGGCGCCTGGGTGGCTCAGTTGGTTAAGCGACTGCCTTCGGCTCAGGTCATGATCCTGGAGTCCCAGGATCGAGTCCCACATCGGGCTCCCTGCTCGGCGGGGAGTCTGCTTCTCCCTCTGACCCTCTCATGCTCTCTCTGTCTCATTCTCTCTCTCAAATAAATAAATAAAATCTTTAAAAAAAAAAAAAAGAAAGTAGCATACGACTAAATGCTAAGCCGAATGATTCCTGCAGTACACACTTGAATAGTTTGGAAAAGGGAAACGCAATGTGGATTATTTGGGGTGGATTATTTTTGAGCAAGGCTTTCTTGAGAAAAAGAAACCTGAACCCAGTGTAAGCTGAGTACACAGAGAAGAGGGGGAGGGTGGAGATGTCAGGCCTCCAGAATGAGCATGTCTAGAGGGCACGGGCTGGACTGGGGCAGAGGCTGTGCAGGACCCCTTCCCTGGCTCTAGAATTCTCTCCCAAAGCCCAGCACCAAAAGGGACGCCAGACCTACCTGGAGAACAGCTAGCACTTTCTGGAGTAAACTTCCTGCAACAGAGACGGCAATTGGATTTTCATTCTGTCAATAATAAGAGCTTCTTGGAGAAGCTAAAAAGCCAATTTAGATCAACTGAAAGAATTTCATTACATGACAAATGATAGGGAGCACCATTTTCATATAAAGATGTATGGTATCCACTGTCTCCCTTGTGCATTAATCTTGTAAATTCTATCAAAAACAACAATAATTAACTTTGCTCGGCATTATTCTTGAATAAAACAGTATTTTTTATAGCTCGTGAGTTGGTTATTTTCTAGTTATTTATGGATTTTTTTCATCTTTAAAGCTGAATTGTTGTATCACAAAGGAGAGATTAGCCTAGGAAATTCAAAGGGAGACAAAGGCAGATACGAGCCCAACTCTGCTAATTAGCAGTTATGAGAACTTGAGCAAGAAACTGACATTCTCTGAGGCTTGATTTCTTGGACAATTACAAGGAATCCAATTCTTGCTTCCTAGAGGTGATGGACACAATGTAAGATGACATAAAAAACACACTTGACACATGGTAGTTACTCAATAAATGAAAACTATTGTTATTCTTATCTTATTCTGTAAGAGTTTCCTCTCTTTGGGGCACCTGGGTAGCTCAGTCCGTTAAGCGTCGATCTTCAGCTCAGGTCATGATCTCAGGGTCCTGGGATCGAGTCCTACATCAGGCTCCTTGCTCAGCGGGGGAGCCTGCTTCTCCCTCTCCCTCTGCCTGCCGCTCCCCCTGCTTGTGCTCTCTCTCTCTTTCTGACAAATAAATAAATAAAATCTTAAAAAAAAAAAAAAAGAGTTTCCTCTCTTTGTGGGAGACAGGGGCAGGACATTATATCACAATTCTTAATTATTTTTTGTCTCTTTACTTTCTTTTGCATTCCGATTTTTTATGCTGCTGAGTCCAAACAACTCCTGAAATTAACTCTACGTCACCACAGCCTAAATGTTGTCCAATAGTCCCAGCAGGCTGTGAAGAGACCAAACCTAGATCAAATAAACATAGGATAAGCAGGGTACATATATCCAAGGCCTACGAACTTCATTTACTTTAATATGGGTGGAAATTTTATACCACTGGTTGTCCCAGAGGAATAACTGGCTGGATTGACTGAATTTTTAACTTACCAATAAATTGCATCAGAATCATATCATTACCATCTCACATAGGTTGACTAGAAATCTGTATGTGCTCAAATTAGGAAAGTCAAGGATAGGTTTCTACTTTTTTTTTTTTTTTAATCTCTCTGAATAACATGATAGCTAGCTAGTGGTAGGACATATGGGGGAAAAAAACAAACACAAGAATGGTTTGAGGTACAACTAGAGAAAGAAGACTGGAAAAAGCTCCTGCCTGTGGGTGTGGTTGGAGAGTCAGAATGTCACTGCCAGTAAGAACACAACAAGTTTTCAATACCATGAAATCTAAAAATCTAAAAATAAAAAATATATTTTGGTAGAAAAATCAGACCCATTGATTCTGAAAAGGCATTTTATTTATTTATTTTTTCTTAAAGATTTTATTTATTTATTTGACAGAGAGAGACACAGCAAGAGAGGGAACACAGCAGGGGGAGTGGGAGAGGGAGAAGCAGGGGGAGTGGGAGAGGGAGAAGCAGGGGGAGTGGGAGAGGGAGAAGCAGGCTTCCCGCCGAGCAGGGAGCCCAATGCGGGGCTCGATCCCAGGACCCTGGGATCATGACCTGAGCCGAAGGCAAACACTTAACGACTGAGCCACCCAGGCGCCCCTGAAAAGGCATTTTAAATGCACAAGCCATTATTATTATAACATTTTATAAGATAGGAACAAAAACATATTATATATTAATATATTATATTTATATATTGTATTATATACATAAAAATACAATATATTATCCCAAATGCAAAATTACAAGATGGTTCCAATTAAAAAAAGGAGAAGGACATGATGGGTTGCTATCATCATTAATTTTTACATTTCTTAGGTTTTAACAGATACAATAAGGGACCAATAACTGGTATAAAACCAAAGGAAGAAGAAAGTTTTATCTCTTTTTATAATCAAAACCCAGTTACTCTGATAAAAGATACTGGAATAGTTTTGGAAAATGAGTGGATGCAAGAGGAAATAAAAACATCAAGCAATTTCCTGTCTTCTAACAGTAGCACTATCATATGGAAATAGGACATTTAGTTCACTTGAAATGGCAGCAAAATCTATAAAATGCCTAGGAATAAATTTAACAAGAAAGGCACAAGACCCATTTGGAAAGAGCTATACAACGTTATTAAAATGTAAAAATAAGATCTGAATTAAAAGGAAAGGCATACCATGTTCTTGGAGCAAAAGACAATAACAATTCTCCTAAAATGAACATATCAACTTAATTTAATTCTGATTAGAATTCCTGCTTTTTAAAATTAGACAAAATCATCCTAATGTCAATATAGGTGAATAAATGACCAAGAGCCAATACAGCTGAAAAGAAGAGTGAGGGAAGGTTTGCTCACTAGATATCAACACACCCCAAAAAGTAAGTGTGAGCAGATCAATATGGCATTGGTAGAAACAGATTTGTAAATAGAATAAATAATTCAGAAGCAGAACATACAGTATATATGATGTTAAAATTTCATTTCAATTTGGTAGAAAAAGATGCTATGTTTAAGAATCTGTCAGCATATTTGGCTCTTCATCTAGAAGAAAACATGAAGACTGTATATAAAGAATCAATTACAGATAAAGAATTAAATGTGAAAAATCAAACAAAATTTTTGTTGGGAATATTTTATAAACTACAGGTACAGTGGAACTTAACCAAGTCTTTTCATCTAAAAGCTCTAAGATGATGATGGAAATAGTTAGCTATATAAAAATTAAAAACAATCATACAGCAAGAGATGCTGTATGCGGAGTCAAGAGACACACCGCAGATTTGGGTAAAAAGAATTTGCAATACAGAGAAGTGTGAATATGCCTACTAAAGAAAAAATGATTAAAAATGTAAAAGAGTAGAGGTACGTGGGTGGCTCAGTCGGTTAAGCGTCTGCCTCCAGCTCAGGTCATGATCGCAGGGTCCTGGGATTGAGTCCCACATCAGGCTCCCCGCTCAGTGGGGCGTCTGCTCCTCCCTCTCCCCACTTCTTCTGCTCTCCCTCTCACTATCTCTCTCTCTCAAATAAATAAATAAAATCTTTTTTTAAAAATGTAAAAAGTAGACAAAAAATATATAAAGATATATAAAAAGACAGTTCATAGAAATGCAAGCAGAAGTGTCAAATTTAAAAATGAAAAGGTCAAATGCCCTACAGGTCAGGAACATGCAAATCGAAAGGAGTGATGAGTACTTTCTATCAGAACAAAAATATTTTAAAACTGTGAACGCTGTAGCAGATTTTCCCACTAGAATGGAAGCTCCGTTGGGAACGTGATATTTTTGTCAGTTTTCTTCACTGCCATATCCTTGGAGTCTAAAATAGATTCTGAAAAAATGCTGGGTGCTTCTTCAACATTTGTGAAAGCTAACTACCATGTGCCAGATGCTCACTGCTCTGCAGGTAGGAATTCCTCCAATCTTCACAACACCCCTAGTGGGGTAAGTGCGCTTATTCTCATTTCACAAATGTGGAATCTGAGGTACAGGGTGGCACAGCAAACAAGTAGAAGAGCTAGGAATGGAACCCTGGCAGTCCAACACCAGATTTTCTAGCTCTATTACCTCTCCCCACATCCACATTGCTGGTTGGGGTGTGGGGAAAGAACACAGCCTTTTTATAGAAAGCAATCTGGCCGGAATCCCACTCCTAAAGGTAAAAATCCCCAAAAGTAAGGATATGTGCAAGGACATCAATCACTGCACTGTTCAGAGTGGGGAGAAGGGAAACAAAGGGAATGGCTGAATCATTTATGGTAAATGCACACCACGGAATAGTAAGGAGTGGAAATAGAAAAATGAGACTTATGACAGTTGAGTTGGATCAGTGTCAATAATGAGGACTTGTGAAAAACAAGATGCAGAAATATAAGGATAATACGACCCCATTTTGGTAAAAAAAAAAAAAAAAGACAAAAATATCTGTGCCTGTGTGTGTGCATGAAGGTGTGTGCATGTGGCTGTGGGCATACATCTTTATGTGATGACATTAGCAGAGAAAACACTTCGGGGTTGCTACCATGGGTGCCCAGGGGATCACTGATATGAGTGAAATAAGGAGAAGGAAATAGAAACCAAGCAAAAATGAAAAAAATAAAGACTGCGCTTTAAAAAAAAAATGTATACGATCACATTTAGGCACTTGCATAAAATTATGTATAACGACAATAAGTTTAAAGTGTCTATTCATATTTGTTGTTCCTTTCTTTTAAAGTGGATTGATTTTCTCATCTGTGATTGTAAGAGCTGTTTATATATTCTGCATGTTTATTAAAAATCTTGTCTCCCAGTCTGTGGCTTGCCTTTTAATTTTATTAATGCTGTGATTTGAAGAACAGAAGATTCAAATTTTGATAAAACTCAAATGATCAATTTTTCTCTTTCATGTTCAAGTGCTTTCTAAGAGTTGTCTAAGAAATATTTACCTACCTTCACAGTCACAAAGATTTTCTCCTATGCTTCTTGTAAACCATCTCATAGCTTTCCCTTTTATGTTTACAGCTATAATTCATTTCTAGTTAATTTTCATGTGTGGTTTGAGGTAGGGGCTAACATCATAAGATGTTTAATGTGTTTAATCATCAGGGAAATGGAAGTTTCACACACAGTTCGCACCACAATGAGATACCACCGCAAACCAACAGAATGTCTCAAATTAAAGAGACTGACAATCCAAGTGTCGGCCCAGATGCTTAGCAACTGGAACCCTCATACATTATTGGTGGGAAGGTAAAATGTTGCAACCACTTTGGAAAGCAATTTGACGGTTTGGTATAAATTTACCATGCGACCCACTTACCTTGTGTCATAGCAATCCTACTTCTAATTATTTACATGGAAGAAATGACACGATAGATTCACACAAAAGGCTTGTGCATAAATCTTTATACAGCTTTATTCATAATAGCTCCTAACTGGAATTAAGACAAATGGGGATCACCAAGTGAATGGATTAAAAAAAACAAACTGGTATATCCATAATACTACCCAATAATACATATATATATATATATATATATATATATATTTTTTTTTTTTTTTTAAGATTTATTTATTTGCGAGAGAGAGAGAGTGCAGGGGAGGAGGAGGAGGAGTAGAGAGAGAGAGAGTCTTAAGCAGACTCCACACTGAGCACGGAGAGAGGACCCTGAGATCACCATCTGAGCCGAAGCCAAGAGTCAGCCGCTTAACCGACTGAGCCACCCAGGTGCCTCTATGTATATATATTTTAAATGAGCTACTGATTCATACAATAACACGGATGAGTTATTGAGTCTCATCCGTGTTATTGAGTCATACAATAACATGGATGAGTTATATGTTAATGAGTCTCAACAACATTAAGCTGGATAAAGAACCCAAATATAAAAGTGTACATATATGAAAGTGACAAAAGATATAAACTTTCAGCAGTAAGATAAATAAATACTGGTGTTGTAATGTATAGCATAATGACTATAGTTAACACAGCTGTGCCGTATATTTGAAAGTTAAGAGGGAAAATCCTTTAAATTCCCATCACAAGGAGGAAAAAAAAAAAAACACTGTTTCTGTTTCCTTCTTTTCTCTATGAGATGGTGGATATTAACTAGATCACGTTGCAATCATGTCACAGTGTACATGAGTTGAATCATTATGTTGTATGCATTAAACTTACACAGGACTTTATATCAATTATATCTCAATAAAACTGGAAAAAATTCAAATAAAAAATACAACTGTACATATTTTATGTTTCATTTGTATAAAATCAGACCAGTGGAGTTATCTAGGACAGGGCTGGGGAGGAATTGACTGAAAAGTTCACAAAGGTACTTTCTGGGGTGATGGAAAGGTCCTGTATCTTGACTGGGATGATGATTACACACTTGTATATATTTGTCACACTGATCGAACTATACTCTTAAAATGGGTCTATTTTACAATAGGGAAATCATTTTCAATAAAGTAAAAAAAATAAGGAAAATAAATGAATTTTTAAAATAAAATACACAAATAAAATAAAGCCCCAAATGAAGTCTCTGCCATCAAAACAATTCGTGATTTTTGGTCTTCTCCAATTCTTGCCAAACTGCTCATAACTATTAAGGCTAAGTTCCTTTCCAAATGGATTCCAAGCAACTGATCCAGTTTTTTCTTTTTAAAGGAGAATCCTCTACTCCTCCAAAATTTTAGATCCATTTATTTTCTAGGCATTTCTCATAAACCATCAATGTCCATTTTGAAAAATTGCAAATGTGAGTTTCTTGAGTTAATACCTTCCTGAGGAGTGGGCTTCATTTTGGCTCATAGAGACAACTATCGACCGGTGCCAAATAACTCTGGACTTGTTTTCATGAAATCTGTCAGCCATAGGTCATACTTTTTGTAAAGAGTTTATGAAACCGCCCAACCTTGGACTCTTTGGACAGCCTCTTAGTAGGTAATCCAAGGAAGCTCAGTGTGGACCCTGGTAGGTGCACAAAAGGTGGTAGAATCGGGTCAGAGATCCGTGGCTGCACATTCAAATTACTTGGATAGTTTTCCAAAAATACTTCTGAGCCCCTACCTCAGACCTACTACATCAAAAAGTCTAAAGCTGAGGCTTGAGCGCTGATGGTCTACACAGCTCCTCAGATCATTCGAAGCTGCGGTCAGGACTGTAAATCACCATTTCAAAGGGAAAGAAAAGAGGCATGTCATTTGGCACCTTTTAAAAGACATATACCTAGTGACATGAAACCATTTTTAAAAGAGCAGGAAACATGTGCCCTGCATTGAGAAGAGAAAGATAAGCATCTTTAAAATAAAGTGAAAGAGGGGCACCTGGGAGGCTCAGTCGGTTAAGCATCTGCCTTGAGCTCAGGTCATGATCCCGGGGTCCTGGGATCGAGTCCCACATCGGGCTCCTTGCTCAGCGGAGAGTCTGCTTCTCCCTCTCTATCTACCTGCCGCTCCCCCTGCTTGTGCTCGTGTTCTCTCTCTCTCTGTCAAATAAATAAATAAAATCTTTAAAATAAAATAAAGTGAAAGAAAGAAATGTATTTATTTCCTCTCCTAATTGGACTGCACAGCCAGACTAATACCTATGGAGGGCTCCCAGGCCAGCAACATTCCAGCCAACACAGCCTCGGAATTCCTGGCCGAGTGTGACACGTCCAGATGTCAAAAGAGTTCCTTGATCCTCTATTCTTTTTTTCCCCCACCACATGTCTCTCCCTCCCTGGGAGAGCCAAGCCAGCCTGCCTGTCATTCGTTTATACCAGCTTCCCATGTTTCCACCTTTCAACCATTTGATCCCAGCTCTTGGAAGATCATTGTCTGCCCTGGCAAATCATCTGTGCTTTCTGCCTCCAAAACCTGGTCTAAACTCCTCTTCCAGGGAGCCTTCCCTGATAAATAGAATTCCTGCTTACTTGTTGCCTTACTATTCCAAGTGTGATTTGGGGATCAGTCAGGTTGGCATCATCCACAGGGGTAGGATCCGGGCCCCACCCCAGACCTGCTCAGTCAGATTCTGCATTTTAACAAGATCTCCAGCTACTTCAGCACTCACGAGGTACGGTCGAAGAGTTGTCACTAAGTATACTCAGTAAGTGATCTGGGAAAGACAAGACCACTGGCCTCTCCTTTAGACCACAGGGCTCGTGTTGGGTCTGAGATACCTTTCCTTAGATGTTCACTGCAGAGATGGTCTGTGAGTTCTCCCGTGTTCTTGCCAGGTTCAGTGGGCAGTGAGCTGAAATGTAGCTTCTGTGTCTTTCATTCTTTACTCTCCTCATACTGGGGATACTGACAAGGAAGGGAGAAACCTTGTTTTCCCACCTGCCCCAGATGAGAAGGCCAGCCTTCTCCACACAACAGGTCAGGAGAAGGATGGATATTCACTTTGCAAAAATTGACACTTAATTCACACACCATAAAATTCACCTTTTTAAGTTGTACCATTCAGTGGTTTTTAGTGCAGTCGCCAAATCATGCAACCCTCACCACTATCTAGTTGCGGAACATTTTCCTCACCACAAAAAGAAAGCCCGTTATCAGTCAGTATAGGTATTCCCCTGCCCACCAGGCCCCAGCAACCACTATGCTACTTTCGGTCTCTATGAATTCACCTATTCTGAGTATTTTAGTATATGTGCTGCCGAAGCGAGCCCCTGAGTATTTCATGTAACTGGAAGCCTATACTCTGTGGCCTTCTGTGTCTAGCTGCCTTTGCTTGGCGTAATGTCTTCAAGGGTCGTCCACGGGGTGGTCTGGCATCAGTACTGACAGAATCTCTCCTTGACCAACACTATTGAGCCTCCCCTGAACTTTTCAGCTGGGCCTTGACTTTCGGACTTGGTGTCTGTCTCAGCATCATCTGATTTTAACAAGAACCCTGCTAAGAACCCCACCCTCTGTATCTGTTCAAGCTCCTTGTTCTCCACCGTTCTCCGGGTGACGTCTGATCACTCCAGCCTGACTTCAGCAGGAATCCTGCTGGGTCAGTTTAACCAGAATTTCCCCTTAACTCTGATGTTTCCTCTTAGGAATTTTCTCTCCACTGATCCCCACCCTGCTTCTTGCTTATAAACTCCCACTTGCCCGTGCTGTCTTGGGAGTCATGTCCAATCTCCTTTGCCCAGGGCAAGACCGCATGCAGTGGTTCCTATACTCAGCATGATGTTCCTCCTTGGATCAGCTCTTCTTTATCTTGCTTTAACAAGTGTCCTGAATGTTAAAATGCTGTTTGTTTGTTTTTTTTAACAGCTAGAATGTCATTTTGTCTTTAATAGTACTTCCTTCCTTTTTTTGTGCCTGAGTAATAGCCTAGATGTGGCTATACCAAAATTTTTTACCATTATTATTTGATGAATGTTTAGGTTGTTTCCACTTTCAGGCTATGAAGAATAATGGTGCTGTGAACATTTCCAAACAACTTTTTTGTGGACATAAGTTTTAATTCTTTTGAGTATATGCCTAGCCATTCAGTTGCTGGGTCATGTGTATGATGAGCACAGGCTCTCAAGAGAAGGGCTTACTCATATATTCTTCTCTTAACGGATCTCAAAAGAAAAAAAAAAGATCTTGAACACATACTTCTCTAGGCCTCATCTTCTCAATTCGGGAAATTTGCTACTTGCTCATAACACCTTCATGGGAGGGATGTCGGAGTAAATTGAGATGAGTAAAGTGGTACAAATGGCCTCTTGTTCACTCTAAAGATGAAAACTCCCTTCTGAACAGGTGTGATGCGTGTTCAGTTATGGCTCAACATTCTGGTCTCTCATGGCCCAAAATAACTGAACAAATCCTCAGGATCTAAAGCTGAATCACCTGTAATGCTGAATATAATGTGTCTGATCCTTCTTCAACATCTACCCTCCAGAATGAGGACTTAACTACAAGTCATGATTACCCACAAAGTCTACAGAGACTTAAAGACAAAGTCTGGCACAATCCAGCTAAAGCAAGTGAACATTCTTAGGATGGCGCATCTCGTTCTCAGATGCCTGGTGCTCCAGGGTCCTGGGATTACAAACATTTTTGAGCCACTTCCCAAGGGAGGACTATTGAAGCTCCAAGTAACAGGAACCACTCAGGCCAAGCTTAAGCCATAAAAGGGGAAACTAGCCTAGTGAGGATTTACTCATAGCTCGGAGAAGCCAAGGAAAGAGAAGCCTGGCCTGAGGGAAGGGATGAGAACCATGAGCTGGCCTCTCCCTTACCTTCTCAGCTCCGCTCCTTCAGAATCCCTGTTTTCGTTTTATTTTCTTCCCACATGTCATAGACACCAACATCTCCTACGTTCACATAGTATGTGTCCAGCTGCCTGGAGAGGAACTGACTGCCCATCACTCACCTAATTCTAAATGCCTACAGATCTGATTCCAAAATCCCATCTTGCTCTCGTCCCCACTCCCCATCCAGTGAACAGTGACCCAAAGCAAAGTGACATGCTCCAGATGGTGCTCCCACCATGTGATCCAGAGGAAGAGGCGGTCCCCAGAACACAGTGCATGTATTGCAAGGCAGATTGCTGGCCAGACAAAACAACCCGGTAAGAGACCACAACTGTTTTCAAGTATGAATTTACTGTTTGCACACAGAGCATCCCCTGGTGTCAAGAAGCCTCATGAAAGCAGCATTGGGTCAGAGAGTCACTTATCTGGGTTGCATTCGCTGGATGCTGTCATCTTAACTACAGCGGTCAGTGTGGTCCATGTGGACCAATTATCTACATCAGTACTTCCCAAGGTTGTTTATTCTCGGGGCTTTATGCCGGCAACAGGATGATATGAGGGAAATAGCTAAAAACACACTATGATAAGAGAAGAGTGGGTAACAAAAATCTGACTTGGAGAATCTTTACAGGCCACCTTCAGGCCCCACTCAAGCTCCCCCAAATAGATGTGCAATCTAAGTAAAAACCTTATGTTTATAATGCAAGTGTAGCCTCAGCTTAAGGGTCCCAGCTAGCCACCTCCATCCAGATTGCCAACATTAAGTCTTCCTAGATTTCAATTCTAGAGCCACTTCTGTGTTCAGGTAACTCTACTATAATTACATTCACTCAATAACACTTTAAGTACCATTTTGGGATAATTTCCAATTACGTCTAGCTAAGGAACATGGGAAGATCTTTAGCCAGTTCAGTTGGGAAATTCTTTCCTGCTCTCATCCAGACATTGCAGCACTGAGATTTTCTTAATCCTTTCCTAGGGGCCCCTGCTAGGCTTGCCCTTTGCAGTTCCATCCAGAATATTTTTTGCCTGTGTCTGATTCTCGCCCTCGGGCTCCAAACCCAAGGTTAACTTTGAGCCAGCACAAAAAGAGAATCTCCATCAGAGGTGTGGTTAAGGAGGCTGGGGTTTTCAGCAAACTCAGCAAACCACGGGTTGCCAGTTCTTTATTTAAAATCAGAGAAAGCGTTTTCTCTCCTATTTAAATAACATTTAGCTTTCTCTCTTTTCACTGGGGATATGCTACTATTTCTAGCTGGGTGCCCCAATCACCTTTTGAAGCCCTAGGGTCAGTGGAGATATCTTATTACATTCTCAATAATGGGCAGAGAAACCCTCAGATTGGTAAAATCTGGGTCCCCCTTCCCCATGCTGCAGAAGCATGAAGGCCTAGAAATTTCCTATATCCTTCTGTGACACTCCCCCGGCAGACGAGAGCAGCCTGGCAGTTTATCCTGTAACTCTTTCCTGTGCATTCACATGTGGCCTATACTTACATCTCAGATGGCACATTCTTTTTCCTCATTAAGCTGGAAGAAAACACTGGCAATAAAGTAGAAAGTGAATGCCAATCAATTATAGTGCTTTGGACAGCTACTGGCTGGAAGGCAGAACGGTGGATCATCTGTCCCTTCCTTCTCTTAATCCTCCATTTTTCAGTCTGTCTACATCTAGCCAATACATTCCATCCTCCCTACACAAATCTAGAGGGAAAATGAAATGGGGAAACTTTCCTTTGGAATGCCAAACAGCTTTTGGCATCCTTCTCCCCAAATGTCTCAAGGTCTTTTGGCAAAAGGAGTTTTGCATTCAAAACCTTTGGCATGGTGGTATCCTGGTCTGGGATCCCTACTCTTGTCTGTACCGTGCTTCCTAATTTCCTGTTGGGAAGAGCTGTGAAATGCTCTTTATTAAGTAACGGCCCCAATTCTGCAGCCCACACACCACCCCACCACTAGAAGATCACTAGTATTTCAAGGCTGGTTACCATGAAGCCTGCCCATTGTCACAGGTATAGAAAAACCTGGGTTTATTTGCAAGGAAAAGATACTTTGTTTCCATTATCCTATATTATTAAGAGGGTTGTTACAAAGGTGAGTATGGACCCCCAAATGATATAATACTTCACAACCATCCTTTCACTTACTTGGTAAGAAGTGTTCATTGTTATCTTAGGGCTGATGCGCACTTGGTCAGAGGTGGGGGGTTGATGAGAGACTGAAGGACAGTGGTGACAGTGACATTTGCCTTCTCCTTCCTTTTCAAAGTAACAACACCTAAGGAATGTAAAACAAACCCCGGCTCTTACTTGCTGCCACCAATGACTCAACCAAATACCTCTCCAGAGACCCAGGCAACTTTGTACGTTTCTTTGTGATGGCTTTATTGACCCCAGTTTTTGCCTGTAAATGTAAGAATCCATTTGAGGACAGTGGGCTCTAATTGCTCCAGTAAACATGGCTCAGGCTGCTTTTTCTAAGTCATCCCCTGCACAGAATCCACAGAGCAGCTCCGTGTTGAATTAATCTCTTCTCTCGAATGAGGCTATTGCCCTCAAAATGCATCCCGATCAAATCATGCGCGTTTGTGCGTGCTGTATGTGTTTTCACATTTTCTTTGTATGGGAACATGGAGACAGAGAGAAAAAACAAGATGTTGAAAGCAAGAAATTAAATGGAATGGTTTAAATAAATCATATTAAGTGTCATTATAATGTATCCCAGTCACTTCATAGTCCTAGAGCAGTGCCCGGCGCATAGTGGCCCCTGAGTTCTTACTGAATGAATGCATGAGATGCCCAAGCAATCAATAATCAGGGAGGTGAGTTTAGCCTTGTGTAACATCCAATGGACAGAAATAGAGAGAAAAAGGAGCTCTGATGTAGAAATCTTACATTCCAAAAAAAGGGGGGAAATTCCTTAATGTCTAAATATTATTCTAAAGAGATGGAGAAAAAGTGGGAAGCTCTTCTTTGGAATTCGACACTCTTTCAATATGTGTTCACCTGAATGGCTTGGTGACTATGAAATACCAGTGTAGAGAAAAATGCCAAAGCACTGCCCCTTCCATCTCCACAATAGGAAGAGTCCTTGTACTTGGCCCCTGCTGTCTTTTCGTCTCCCGGGTGAGGAAGCTCCTACAAGGCAAGATGAGGAAATGTTCAGCTCCCCAGGTCACCAGGCAGAATTCTGGGCTCTGATTGGCCTGCCCTCTCCTTCCCATTCCCAAACTCAGTCTTGGATTTTCTAGGATTCTGTAAATGCCTCTTTTGGATGAATTAACCCCAAATCCCTTAAAGACATGTACTCAAATTTCTATTAATTGTGATGGGTCATGCTAAGGAGAATTCACAGACAACAACTTATCTTTGTCTTCATGGCTATAGTAATCTAGTTAGTCATTGAATTTATTCAGCACATATTTATGGGTAATGTACCATATGCAAGGAAATGTGCCAGGCGCTGGGGATAATCTGTGAACAAGCCTCACAGATCATACAGTCAACTAGGGGATATAGACAAGCAAAGTGGCTATTAGAAAGCAGAGTGATAAGGCTGTAAGTACAATGTGAGGATATTAGAGAGGCATACAATATAGATTTCAGAAGACCGGGGAGGGCTTCCTGGAGGAAGAGACATCTGAATTGAAACCTGACAGACAAGGAGAAAATGGAGAAGAGGGTTCCAACAGGAGGGAAAAGTTTGGGTAGAGATAAGGAACTCCATGCCAGTAAGGGGTGGGCTCTGATGAGTATGGATGGGAGAGGAGAAGGTAAGGGTGGGAAGGTGAGGACAAGAGATGAAGCCAGAAAGAAAGAGGGAAAATCAGACACTGGATCATGAATATTGGCATCAGGGTTCCCAGCAATGACCACCCTTTTGGAAACTTCTCAAACCCTGACCTAGAGCCAGGTATGTGCACCTGGGCACCCAGTTAAGTTTGCAGGCTTGGCCCCCAGCCCTTCCCAGGAACATTCTCCATCTTAAAGGCAATCAGCACTGCACAGATGCAATGAAATAACACTATTTTTCTAAATGTTCTCTTTTCTTGAACATACCATTCATTCAATTTTAGATTCTAGCTAAACCTCCGGGGAGTAGAATGGAGGTATGGCTTCTCAGCTCGGACTTAAAGTGGAGCTTCAGGCCTAGAATGAGCATGTTTCTTGAGCTAAAAGGGAGGAGGCCCAGGTGAAGGCTGTCGACTGGGGTGTGTCCAGGGGTGGAGACCAGGAGAATCGCCATGACAGCGCACCACCCTCCCCGACCCCCAAGCGCCACTTGGAACTGTTGGGAGAAGTGCAGATTTCTTCCTTACATGAGACCTCTTTATTTTTCACTTTTTATATAAAGTTATATATAGTATATAAAATTATATATACAATAATATACTATATATACAGGCAAAATTTTAATCAATGGTGAATCTGGGAAAGAACATATGAAAGTACTTGCAACTTTTCTGTAAATATGAAAAGATTTCACAATAAAGTAAAAAGGGGAGTATCCCATCCTCCACTCAGTGCCACTCCCTGAGGCTTCTCATCCTCAGCTCCTCTCTTCAGGGAAAATTGGGGCTTGAAATCTGCCCAAAGATCCCTTTATCTCCATTGGTGTTTGCTCTTTTTCATTCTTCCTGAGGCCTTGGAAACCTAGACTGTGGTCCCCAAAGCACAGGACTGTTCATCCTCATAAGTCATCCTGGGCCTGAGCTCCTGGGGGGAACTGTGAGCTTGTCTCCTCCCAGAAGCTGCATCCTACAGGGACCTGAATGGTACCTCCCCACACAGATAGCAGACCCTAACCTCTGGAAACTGTGAATGTTGTGTCATAGGGTAAAGTGTTTGTAGATGCGATTAAATTAAGGCTCTTGCGATGAGAAGATTATTCTGGATTGTCCAGGTGGACCTACATGCCTTTGCAAGTGTTTCTGTAAGAGAGAGGCAGAGGGAAATTAGACTCACATGGAGGAAAAGGTGATGAGGAGACTGGGGAGTGATATAGCCACAAGCCAAGGAATGCCGGCAGCCACCAAAGGCCACCAGAGGCTGGAAAAAGCAAGGGATGGATTTTTCCCGGAGGGACTTCCAAGATTGTGTAGTCCTATCGACACCTCGATTTTGGATTTCTGGCCTCCAGAACTGTGAGAAAATAAACTTCTGTTGCTTTCAGCCACCACAATGTTACTAATTGGTTATAGCAGCCATAGGAAAGCAATACTTCTTAAACATTTGTGGAGGAGGAATATTGAGATTAATGGCCAAAAATGGATATACAGGTCTTCCCATGGGAATCTGCACTTTAATAAGTCCTGACAATAAAACCTTAGGCATCCCACAAGGCCACAGTGCTCTGGTCATGGAGGGTGATGTTCTGAGAGAGCCAAGGGCAGGCAGTACTGAAATGGACCTCACCAGTACTCCAGAGGGCCCACCTGTTCAAAGCCTCAGAAGATCAGTACCAACCACCATCGATGGAATTCAAGATTTTAAACTGAGACAATAGAAGAGTTGGAGTAACTGGTATGTTCCTCCCTTTTCACGTTATTCACTGATCCCCCATCCCTTGGTTTCTCCTTTGACTCACTCATCCAGTTATCCAAGTATTGGAGGAAGCCAACATATTTTGACGTGGGAGAAGGCTAAGCACTGAGTTTAAAGAGCAAGGCTTTGGGAAATGCAGATGGAGCTTCCAGTGCTATCCCCCGTCACTCTCCGCAACCCTGACCTAGTGAAGTTCTAGACTGTGCAGAGCCTCCATTTATCAAAAACATAGGGACAATGCTGACTGCCTTCAGGGAGGTGATGAGGGCTGAATGAGACAGGGTATGTAAAGGACTGGACACAGTGTTTAGGCAGATGGAGTTCTTAGTAACTTCCAACTATCACCATAGAGTGCCTCCTGTCATCTAGAACTAGACTCTTCCCATTTATTTCTTAGTTGATTTATCAGGCATTGCAGGTGTCATTCCTCTGGAGTTCACAAGAGGTAGACAGCAGACACCTGAACTGCTAAATTACAATCCAGTGATGCAGCGCAGGATGGCCGTGTGTGCAGCACACCATGGGCACACAAAAATGGAAAGGATGAATATACTTGGGCAATGATCAGGGGAGAGGAAGAGGAGGCTCTGGGAAGGCTCCAAAGGGGTAGTGACTTTGAAGATGGGTCTCGAAGGCATGAAGGGCTGGGTCCTGTGGAAGAGAACATAATTGCAAGTGTCCCTGCAGGTCTGTGGTTGTAAGTGGCTTGTCCACATTCATTTGCATCAACTTATGTGTTCTTGGGTAAGTCTGTTATTTTTGGTTTTCATCTGTATTTTTTCCTTCCTGATATTGGTTGATAAGTTGAGACAATAACCTAACATTTTTACTAAAGTTATTTATCCTTTCTGAATTTTGATTTTCCTCTGTAATGTAAAGAATACTTCAAAGGTTCTGTGTGTGTGTGTGTGTGTGTGTGTGTGTGTGTGTGTGTATAGACGTAGAAATATCTAACAGTACCTGGAGGCTAATAGATGCTCAAAATTTCACTTATAATCCTCCTCTTTTCTATTTAGCTCTTTTTCCTTTGCCTTTACACCACAGAGGCAGTTGGATATAAAAGACAGTTGATTAGGTTTAATGGTCTGGAACTTGAGGGCAACTTGACTTCCAAATTACTGTTGTCTCCCACAAAGCCTAGCACATACATGGGGCTTCATGAATGGTTAGGGAAGGAAGAGAGGGAGTGGAGGTGGAAGGGGAGAGAGAGAGAGACAGAGGAAGAAAAAGAAAGGAAGGAAGACTGGTCCACATGCTCTGCAAGCTTTATCTCCTTCTCAAGAGAAAGTATAAGATAGCTTAGTATTGTGGCATTAAGGGATTTTTACTTACATTTTGCTGACTAGGGGTTCTTTATGTGCATTGTCTTGTTTAATCCTCACAACATGCCAAAAGTCACAGAGATTGAAATCCCAGTCTGGCTGATTCCAGAGGCTTCTCTTTCCATATATCATCCCAACTATGACTAAGGCATTCTATTTCTCTCACAAGGAAACAAGTATCTCCCAGAACGATCAGAGAAAAGATCTGATTTCTTGTCCAAGACCTGTCATTTGCTAACTGTGTGATTTGAGGTGCTCATGGACTGTTCTTTGCCAAGCCTCAATTTCCTCTTTTGTATAATGAGAATTGTCAAGTAATGCCTGACATTGGCAGCCTCACAAGATTGCAGTGCAGGTCTGATAGAATGGGTGTGTAAAGGAAAATCACCTTCATAGATTGTAAAGCCATAAACATGCAGGAGCCTATTAAGAAAACATTCATACTAAGGTGTACATGACTGATAACAGATTTTACACTGGGCAGAGACCAAAAGGGCAGAACAAGGAGAATTGAACAGAGGGATAAGCCTACCAGAGCAAGCTGGGGACATGTGAAGGACATCTTTCAGCTCTTTCACAGCAGCTCGGAACCCATCCTGCCCAGACCCAGTGTCGTATTCTTCACTTTTCCACATCCTGTTCCTACATTAACCTAAGATTCCAGAATCCATAGACTGCTTCTTACCCCCCAATACACACCCGTCCCTGGGGAGGAGATCCTTCCCGCTCCAAATAGATACAAAACCACCAGCCCCTAAGCTGGCTGAGGGCTGGCTGAGATCAGGGCTATTCTGGGGCATCCAGTTTGCATGCTGATAGGGGAGGATTAATGAGCCAGTCTGCTCATCCATTGCAATTAGAAACAACACTGGAACTATTCTGGGGCTATTTCTATGCGGAGAACTTGAACTGCTCATCAGCCCTCCTCACTCAGAGACCTGTGGGTAATTAGGGCCGTGTTAAATATAGGAGAATCAGCCCAGAGCCGTCCCCATCTGTGCTGGTGTCTCTGGCGCTGAGGATACACTGTGCCCTCAGCTAGCACTCCGAGAGCAGTAAAAGGGGATTCAACTTCAACCTGGAGGATTTGGGCGTTGCCCAACTAGTCAAAAATGCCCTGGACTTGTAGCCAAACACAGGCTGTCAGATACAATGCAGGAGTGAAAAACCACATCAGCCCCAGGAAAGCGTCCTGACATTTATGAGCCCTGATTAGCCAAGCCACAGGTTTGCCACCAGCCCATTAAAAAGGACAACTCTGCTAAGGACCGAGGGCATGGAGGGAGGGCAGCTTGTCTGTCAATCTTGTATTTGCACAAGAACCACTTACAAAACAAATAAACAAACAAATAACTAACAGGGGGTGAGGAAGGATGCCATGGCATGCAATTACAGTGACACCCTCCAACTCCAAACAGTTTTGTGGACACGGGGTCATTCATTATAAGGCAGTTTCCCATCCTTGTGAAAGGTACTCTTAAGTAGGAGCTGATAGTACTCTGGACTTGAAACTCCTTAGCACCCATCAAGTTCTGTTCCCATGATATTGATGAGGGGCTGCGAAAGAGCAAGTATCATTAGCTCCATTTCACAGATTTTCTTATCATCTCTATTTTCTAGAAACTGGAGTATGGAGAGTGAAATCACACCTGTTGGCAGAGCCCAAAGTAGGTCCCAAAGAGAGCCGTCCCGAGTCCCTGTGCCCACTTGTCTCCATGGTGATGGCCTCTTTGTAAAATGTGTCCTTCGAGGCCTGCTGCCCAGAGCATGGTCCCTGGATCGGCAGGTCTGGAACCCTGGGAAGTGAGGTAAAAATGTAGGATTTCAGGCCTCATCTCTCATCTAGCGAACTGGAACCTGCTTTTGAACAAGGTACTCAGCACATCTGTATGAATATCAAAGCTTGAGCAATTCCCCAGAAAGCTTACCGCCTTGTATCTGGGAGCGGGGGTGAGGGGGGTGGGGGGGTGGATGAATGAGGCTTTCCAGATAAGTTCAGCCAGTCTGGGGAGGCTATGAGGTCATTTGTTGTGATGCCTAACTGCCTAAGCATTTGTTTATTTGTTCCTTTGTTTGTTTGTTTGTTTGGGTTTCCTAATGCCTGACAATCAGGAAATTTTACAACTTCTCAGCCTCCCAGGATGGTATCTGTGTAAGCTCAGCTCATCTAATATCCAGTCTGGAAGCTCTTGATTGTCTGCAACTTGACCTCTGGGCATGGCCCTGAGATATGTACATTTGAGGGTCCCATGGGAGTTTCTGGGCCAAGTCCTGTTCATCCATCAAGCCTAAAAAGGATTCAATCGTTCGTTCTGGATTGGGAGGGCCATTCTCCTAATTGATTTAGGAGATTCAATGGTGTTTGCGGTTACTGGATATTATAGGGGCTCATTCTCCACTAATCTATAGCTCAGGGACAGGCATCTTCAAGACAGAGAAGCGGCTTGGTGCGTTCCCGTAGCAGCATTCCTTGTCTCCGCTGAACGCACTTTCCCTCCCTGCCAAGTGGGCCTGGCCTCGGGAAGCCCTTGCATGGTAGCAGCAAATACCCTATCCTAGGCAGACCCACAGGAGTCAATTTTTGGTGGAAGCTGGCCTCAGCAGAGGTCAACTGCCTCCGACAGGCAAGGAAATTGCTGACTGTCCAGGTGCTTCCGGGTGCTTGTGGGTCAGGACAGTCACTCTTAGGACTTAAAGACGCTAAGACCCAGACAGCGGGCTCTAAGGTCACTGCAGCTCAGCTGGTAGCTTCTCCATTTTGATAAGCATTATGGGGTGTCTTTTCTGTAGGTTTTCTCACCTGATGAGCTTCAGGCAATCCAAACCACCCATGTGATGCCCTCTCTTAGCTGCAGAGTACCAAGGGGTGGCAGACACAGCATCCCCTGGAGCACTTTGTCATAGCAATTTGCAACCACATAGACCCATCTGAAGCCACTGGTGTGGGCAGCAAAGAGGCACACACATAGAGGCTCTATGTGAGCTCTAAAGCTCTCCAGATTGCCAAGGACAGTTACAATAAGAGAGGCTGCATTTCTCCAAACCTGGGGGCTACATATGTGTCATCTTTTCACCCTACGTGGTTATGCAAGTCCTATGGCTGGTAAGAGCCTGGAGGGATAGGCAAGGTCCAAGTTATCCTGAAGCCGGTGACGTTTGGAGGTCACTTCTAGGAGCAATGTCAAATCTATGTTCTCAAGACATCTCTCTAGGCTCTAGGGAGTTCTTCACTCATGTGGTTAAAAGACCACAGAAAGCTCTGATAAAGTATAGACACCCTCATTGTAATGAATGTGCTCGTACACATACACAGTTTACATGTGGTTCTGAGGGTTCACAGTCACCTGAAGTCTATTTATAATCTCTGGAGTGGTCCAAATACGGAAGGAGAAGAGCCCCTGTAAGCTCTGCCTTCCCCCCTTGCTCACCTGTTGCCTGTTTTTTGTCTTAGGTACTTATTTGGATTGAATTCTTCTTATACACCTGCCATCTGACAAAAATACTTCCAGCCTCTTCTGCTATTCCAGGAACAAAAGATTTCATCTTTTATTGGAGTCCTGGCACCATGTCATTTAAAATACCTCTAGCAAGAATGTGGGGCTGGGGGTAGAGAGATGCTGGTTCTTGTTTTTCAACTCCATCTGCTTCCTGGCAATTGTCTCCCCATTAGGTGGAAATGTGTTAGCACCTCTGTTTAATGCTCTCCTCAAAGACGCATAGCCTGGGACTTCCTTTGTCAAAAATATGCCATAAAAATGTCCATATGTGTATGTCAATAATTCAGCTTCCAAGAAGTCCACTTTATATGAATTGAATTGTAGTTCAGAGTAAAATTCTAATATAATTATATTTTGCTCTGCCTTCTTCATTAAATACTTTTGAATTTAAAAGAGATATTTAGAAAAGCATTGTGAGGGGCGCCTGGGTGGCTCAGTCGGTTAAGCGTCTGCCTTCGGCTCAGGTCATGATCCCAGGGTCCTGGGATCGAGCCCCGCATCCAGCTCCTGGCTCAGTGGGAAGCCTGTTTCTCCCTCTCCCTCTGCCTCTCCCCCTGTTCATGCACTCTCTCTCTCTGTATCTCTGTGTCTCAAATGAATAAATTTAAAAAAAAAGAAAAGAAAAGAAAAGCGTTGTGAGACCTTTGGAAAGAAAGTGCCATTTATATGCAGCACATTACAATTATAATAACAATTATGTTGCTGCTATTCTATCATGATTCTGACATTGTCCCTTCTACCACTTATACCCAGCAATTTTCTCCCTGCCATCCCAAACAAGGAAAGACAGCTTTAAGTTAGCTAAAGACAGAAAAATAGATCTTTGGGGTGCTGCCTGCCATGACAGCTTTATGAGGTAGAGGATAGCTTTTGAATATTATCTCACATAAATACACTGACCAGCTCATACCAGCTCATGAAAGCCGATTTTTGAATATTCTGGAATTTTGTTAGCTGACAACTGTTTTGGATGACAAAAACCAATGGGATAAAAATGTTCTGATTTCTTACTGAGTTCTTACTATAAGGAAGACATAGAACTGGATGCTATTGGGCAAGCCAAATGCCTCTTTGCCCCACACAAACACATAGTCTGAACGGGCTACCAGAGGGGCTTCGGGTCTCCCCAAGGGTATAACCTTGATGAGCCCTTGTCATACCTTGGGCCACTGCAAGATATACATGAAGCAACTATCTGTTGAATGAACAAATATGTGGATAAATGTTAAGGCCCAGTGCTTCCTAGCTTGGGAAGATCAATTTCATGAGAATTCCAGCCGCTTGTGTCCGGATTAGGAGAAAGGAAATGTCTCTGTGATGACCCTTTGGGAACCGAGATCAATAGTTGTGTTTTCTTCTCTTCTTTTGGCCTTTGCCTCTGCCTGTCTAGCTTCTCTTAATTGGTTACAATGTAAGTCATGTAAAATACTGCTCAGTGTATATCTCACCTCCTTCGTCATAGATTCATTGGCCGTATAGGTGTGGGTTTATTTCTGGACTCTCTATACCACATGATTTCACTATATATGGAATCTAAAAAACAAAACAAATGAACACACAAACAAAAAACAAATAGACTCTTCAATACAGAGAACAAACTGGTGGTTGCCAGAGGGGAGGGGTGAGTGGGGAGATGAGGGAAATAGATAAAGGAGATTAAGAGGTGCAAACTTATAGTTACAAAATAAATAAGTCATGGCGATGAAAAGTACAGCATAGAGAATATAGTCAATAATATTCTAACATTGTATGGTGACTACACTTACTGTGGTGAGCCTTGAGTAATGTATAGAATTGTCCAATCATGGATGTCTGGGTGGCTTAGTCAGTTAAGTGTTAGTTAAGAACTGTGACTCTTTGCCTGAGGACTTTCCCTGGTCACTCTGCCTGCCCCCTAAGACTAGAAGTGCCAGGGAACTGATGCTTCCTCCCTTACCTAATTAACCTTCATCTAAATTCCCCAGCTCTTTCACCCCTTGGGAGAATAATTCTGAGTTTCATGTTCTACACTGGAATTAAGCTCCAGTTGTTCACAGTGGTAACTGTTGATAACTTATTCTTCATTGTCTTCTTTCCCTATCCAATGTCAATTCCCCTCTCCCTTACTGGCCTTAGCAGAGATCACCTGCTCAACTACTTGTTCTGGAATTCATCCTCAGGGTCTACTTCTGAGTAAACCAAAGATAAAACAGAGACTATTTCCCAGGTCCCACAGTTGTTGAATAAGAATCCAAGCACCAAGTCACAAAGGCTAAAAACTCACGCTGTGTGCACCCAACTGGGGCATCCATTCTCCCAGTGGTGAGGGATCATTCCAAGTTCTGATACAAGGCCAGTAGTTTGGTCACTAATCCTTTAGACATTGTCTAATAGCACATAGAGATACAACAGATCTGTTGATTTTTTTTCCCTTGAGGAACATTCAGGTTTGTCTTTGTAATATATCAAGCCAAAGGGAGGAAAAGGCAGTTCAGAGAATTAGCCATGAGTTATGGAGTATAAAATGCCTCTCAAACCAGTCACTTCAAAAATCTATTACGTTGTAGAAGTCTGATCTGGATAAAATAAGAAGATGGGTGATTTGGTTCTTAGGAAATGGACCACTCCTATTGGAACAAGATGCATAAGCAACATAAAATAGATATAACTCCTCTGGTGTCCTTTATCTCCATTCCTCGGGGCTTGTGTTTCGAGGATGGAAAAAGATAATCTTTGGGTCAAGAGTAGAGTTCACATGTTATTCTTGAACTACAACACTAGTGATGGATTACAGATGGCTACAAATTCTTTGCCATTTTTGTCATTGAGAGGTGGAGTATAATATCCCTCTCCTTGAATCTGAGCTTCTATTAGTGATTCAGCTGATAACGGGACTTCTGAGTCTAGGTGATTTAGAAGTTTTGCAGCTTTCCTCCAGGCTTCTTGAAAAAGAGCTGCCATGTTTTCAGGAAGCCCAAGCATCCCCATGGAGAGGCCATTGTGAAGAGGAGCCAAGATATCCAGTGGACAGCCATGGTTGAGATCCAAGCCAAATATAAAAAGTATTTGAGCAAGACATCTTGGAAGCAGATTCTCCAGTCCCAGATGACATTTCTTATCCTGATGAGTTTATCAGAGATGAACGGTCTCTGTTGAACCTAACTGAATTTCACATTAATGAATAAAAAAAAAAATATTGTTATTGTTTTAAGTCACTAAGTTTTGGAGTTCTTTGTTATACAGCAATAAGCTACATGCCAAAGTAGTAAACAAAAAACAATATTGCACTCCCAAAGAGATTGTGGAGATTAGGGCCGCCAACAAGAGCTAAAAAAAGATGGAAGGATGGTGATTTTTGCTACGTCCCCATTTATTTCTCATATTTGCCCTATGCAGAAACAGATGAATTTTAAAGAATGGTAGTGGGTTTTTAAGATCTCAATCAGGTGTTGGCTCCAATTAAAGCCACTATTCCACATGTGGTTTTATTGTTGGAAGAAATCAACATAGCGCCTGGCACAAGGTAAGTGATATTGATCTGACAGATGTGTATTTCCCTATACTTGTTAATAAAGACCAGGAGTTGGCAAATTACAGCCCATGGGTAAAATCCGGGCTACAGTGTTTTTTGTAAATAAGATTTTATTAGAACACAGCTATATTCATTTATGTATGCATTGTCTCTGGCCCTTTTGTGCTACAATAAGAGTTGAATAGTTATGGCAGAAATGATATGCCCTGAAAAGCCTAAAATATCTATTTTAAATGAAATAAAAATGTTTGTTAACCCCTGGTAAAGACCATCAGAAGCAATTTGCTTTCAGCTGGCATGGTCAGTAATATGTTCTCACTGTCCCAGCTCAGAGCTAGTGTAATTCTGCAGTAACTGTAACTGTAATATGCCATAATCTAGTCCACAGGGGCCATAAATGACTATCCATTCCACAAGACATCATGCAGGTACATTACGTTAATGATATCATGCTGACTCTACCTGGTGATGAGGATGAAGTAACTATTCTAGATATGTTGTTAAGATACTTATATACCAGAGGGCAAGAAATCCCACAAAATTCAGAGGCATACACCCAGTGAAATTTCTAGAGGTCTAGTGTTTTGGAGTGTGCCAAGGTATTGCTTCAATATGAAGGAGAAGTTGCTGCACCTGACTCCTTCTAGCACTAAGAAAAAGGCACAATGTCTAATGGTCTTTTTTGGATTTTGGAGGAAACATATACCTCATTGGGCATGCTAGTCCAATCCATTTACAAGTGCCATAAAAGATCATTAATTGTGAGTGGGGTAGAGAACAAGAAAAGTCTCTGCAGTAGTTCAAGGCTGTCATGTAAGCCGCTCGTTTATCTAGATCCAGTATATTCCACCATGCTGGAGGTGTGTGTGTTAGACAGGGATCCTTTGTATAGAGCTACTCACCTGTTACGTAAATCATGGAGCACACATTTAGGATCTTAGAGCCAAACTGTGACAGTTTCTTCAGAAAAACTGTTCTTCTTTTGAATAGCGGTTTGAAACTGGAAGCTTGATCATGGACCATCAAGTTATAATGCAACCCGAACTAACCATGAAAAACTGTTGTCAACCCACCAAACCTCTAAGCTGGGCATGAATAACAACATTTCACTATCAAGTAGATGTGGAATCTATGAGATCGGGTAGAAGAAGTTGAATGAGCCAGCGATCCAGATCCCTAAGGTCTCTAATGCTGGAACTCACACTCATGGCCTCATGGGATGTTCTCTGTGACCAGTGGACTCAAAGGAAAAGATTTGACTTTGTTTATGGAAAGTTTTGCATGATATCATGGTATCATCCTGAAGTGAATGGCTATATCACTACAATCACACTCTGGGGTGGCCCAGGAAGATAGTGATGAAGGAGAATTTCCCCAGTGGGCAGAACTTCTAGCAGTGCCCCTGGTTGATCATTGCATCTGAAAGGAAAGATAGCCAGAGGTATGAATCTACATTGCTTCATGGGCAGTGGCTAATGGTTTAGATGGATGATCAGGGACTTGGAAGAAACATGACTGGAACATTGGTGATAAGAAAGTCTGGGGAAGAAGTAAATGGATGGAACTCTCTCAGTGGACACAGAATGTCCCATGTAAATACTCAACAAAGCTCAAGCTCAGCATAGAAGGATCTTGATAATTGTCAAGGTGACACCTTCTGTGGACCTCTGTCAGGTCCCTTTCTTTAGTCACTATCTTTGACCAGTGGGATAATGAACAAAACAGGCTGGCAGAGATGGAGAGTATGTGTGGGCTCAGCAACATGAATCTCTACTTACCATGGCTGATCTGGCTATAGCCATTGCTGAGTAACCAACCCCTCTGAAAGCAGAACCCCACGCTGAGCCCCTGAAATAGCACCATTTCTATGGAATCAGCCAGCCTCTGATGGTAAGTTAATTACAATGGACCACTTCTGTCATGGAAGGGGAACTCTCTTGTTCTCACTCCATAGAAATTTACTCTTCATACAGATTTGCCTTCCTGGCCTGCAATGCTTTTGCCAAAATCAGTGTCTGTGTACTTACAGAATTCTTATGTCTTTATTCACCATCATGGTATTTCATAATGCTTCACTTCTGGCCAAGGAACTTATTTTACAGCAAATGAAGTGTGGCAACAAGCTCATGCTCATGGAATTCACTAGTCTTACCATGTTATCCATCACTCTGAAGCAGTGGAATAGTCCTTTTGACAATTCAGTTACTGTGCTATGTGAGTAAAGACACTCTTTGGAATAGAGGTAATGTCCCTGCAAGGTGCAGCAAATTCTCTAAATCGTCAACCAATATATGTTGCTGTTTCTCCCTTACCCAGGATTGTGGGTCCCAAAATCAAGGGATAGAAATGGGAAAAGCTCCTCTCACCATTACCCCTCATGATGCACTTGCAAAATTTGTTCTGCCTGCCCTGCAACTTTGGGTTCTGCTGGTCTAGAAGGCTTAGTTCCCAAGGGACAGATGTTTCTGCTAGAAGATCCAGCAATAGCTCCATTAAACTGAAAGTTGATACTGCATGCTGGCCACCTCGGGCTTCTCATGCTAAAGAACCAACAAACAGACATGGGGTTACTGAGCTGGCTGGGGTAATTACGACCATTGGGGAGAAATTGGATTACTACTAGACTATAGGAGTAAGAAGTGTATCTGGATGAAGGGCACCTTTTATGCTCTCATGTGCAGCAACAAAGTAAATGGAAACCAACCCAATGAGGCAGGACTGCCAAAACTCAGATCCTTCAAAGGTGAAGATATAGGTCACCCCAACAGGCAAGGAACCATGCCCAGGTACTTGCTGAGGACAAAGGGTGGGTGGAATGGGTAGTGAAAGAAGGCAGTTATAAACATCAGCTATGACCATATGATCAGTTGTAGAAAGTAGGGTGGTAAGAGTTATAAATATAATACTATAAATATTTCTTGCTTTTATAAAAATATATTTGATTATATATTAACTAATTCTTTTTTTCTCCTCTAGCTACCAACTAAAATAAAATGTGGTAAAGGTAGTTATCTTTTCTTTTAGTTTCATGGGGCTGCCATAACAAAGTCCCACAAACTGGGTGGCTTAAAATAACAGAAATTTATTCTCTTAGAGTCTGGAGCCTAGAAGTCCAAAATCAAGGTTATCAGTAGAGTTAGCTCCATTTGGAAGCTCTGAGGGACAATCTGTTCCAAGCCTGTCTCTTAGTTTCTGGTGCAACCCAGCAACCTTTGGTGTTCCTTCGTTTGAGATGTATCTCTCCAATCTCTACCACCCTCATCATGGGCATTCGTTCCTTTGTGTGTATCCAAATTTCCCTCTTTTTATGAGGACAGCAGTAATTGGATTAGCCTAATCCAATATGACCTCTTTAAGAATTTGATTACATCTGCAAAGCCCCTATTTCCATATAAGATCACGTTTACAAAGGGCCTGGGGTTTAAAATTTCAAAAGCACATGTTTTGGGCAAACATAATTCAATCTATGATATCCTTATATCTCAGTATTTAAATTATAGGATATCAAAGACAGAGTGGATCTCAACCAGAAGAGGAATGAACTTCACCCAGAGATGGGTTAAGTCACAACACATGGGGTTATGTATCCTCTTTTGGAGACAGGGTTAGCGTGTGTTCAAGTGTAGAAGTGACGGTTGCCTCTTACTAGAGAGAAACATCACTTTCTAATGTCTTTGCCTGGAAGTTATGTATGGTTAAAAGAAGTGTAGGTGGATGCCAAGGTGGCAAGGATGGGGTATGGTGGTTTCATACAGTATCAATTTAGCTAAATCAGAAACTGCATTTCCCTTTCGTGTTTCACGCTGGGTTAAGGTTAGCCTTAAGAGAAACTTGCATGAGATTTGGGAGGCAGAAGTGAAGCAGTGGCCCCTATGCTCTGAAAAGGGCACCAGGCAATACTGTAGCCAGCACACAGTTTCACGGATCTGGGGACTCACCTGGGCTTAGGGCAGCAGCTGTGATTGCTGCATTACTCCTCCTTCAGTTTCACAAGTCCTGTACCAGGTATGCGTTCCACACCAGACCCTTCTCCAAAGTCACTCACATCATTGAGATTGGTAAAAGGCAAATGTGGGTTCTAGATCTTCCTCCAGATTCCACTTTCCATGCAACACACACCTTGATACATGTGTCTTCCACCAGACATTGACAAAAGGTCACAGAAAGGAAATCAGGAACCATGGAAAGCACTGGCGTTCAGTCTACCACCTCCATAGGGGCAGGAAGTCTTCTTTTATCTAAATACTTTATTCCTGCCCATTCTTCTAGGGGCCAGTGCTCACATTTTCTGCTCACATCCACATATAATGACTGCCTCTGATTAGAGCTTGAAGCCAAAAGTCAACCCATATTTCCTGAGATTGGATATTATATGTTTGGGGACTAAAACATAAAGATAATATGCCTTGGTTTATCTACAAAAGCCCGCTCACAAGCAAGGTGAAAGCCATATTGCTTATCTCTATTCAGTGTGGCTCGCCAGACATTTCACCCTCCAGAAGATCTAGTTAGAGCAATTTATCAGTGCTCTATCTTAATCAACTTCTGAAGTGTGACTCAGGTCCTGGTTCTTTATTCTAATATAGCTTTTCATCTTTGTTTTACTGTAGCCTCCAATTCTCTCTTTCTCATACTGTATTACCTTTTCAGAAGGTCATCTTTCCTCATTTATTGTCAATGTGTCATTGCTGGGTTGTGTATATTTCTTCTTTCCTATTTTCCCTTGTACATTTCTCCACTTGTCAGCTTTCCTGCCCCACCTCCCGCCCGCTTGTCCTGATCCAAAAGCAGCTAGCACAAGCTCTTCAATGAAACGTGAGCACCATATCCTGGTTAATATGCACTGATTGGAAAAGTATTAACTGTTGAAATAAATGTATAGAGAGGAGCTGGAGCTGTTGTTCTGTTCAACTTAAGGTAACAGTGCCATCTGTCTCTGCTGAATCTGTATATAACAGACTTACTCTATTGAATCATTAAATTCACTCAGCACGAAACCACCATTGCCAGATGCTGAGAATGATGTATGCATCGGTCGGTCAGAGACTGCTTCCTCAGGAAGACGACACTCAAAATTATTTCCCAGTTAGTCGAGGCACCTAGCGAGGCCCAGAAACCTGGGGAGTCTGGTTTTTGGAGGAATAGCTTGGTTAATCCATTTTATTTTCATGAAGTGGTTCACATTCCTCATGAAGAAATAGAGGTTAAGTGACTCAAAACAGATTAGCAAAAAAGACCGGAGTCTCTCAGAATTCTTGGTATGTGGGTTGGCAGGATTCCTGTCTGCCCTAGGACAGTCTTTCTCTCAAATTCAAGTTCAAAAAGCATAAATCATTTCCATGTAGCTAAAGAACAGAAACTGTACTGATTCCTCTCCTTGTTTTGTTTAAAAAAAAAAATTTAAGAAAGAAAACGAAACGAAACGAAAGAAAAAAAAAAGGCTTACATTACACTCTATCAGAAATTTAACATTTGGATTTAGAATAAACAAAAAGAAATGCCTAGTAAATTACCATGTATTTTAAATCACTAATCATATAACAACTTGACTTCTTAAACATGCTCTAGCACCAAGGAAACTGTTAATCTGAAGAATAGAAAACACCGTAAGAGAAATTTACTTTTCACCTGATTAACTCTTTGTCGTAAAAATAATTCAAACAGCTCTCAGTTAATTCCTGTTAAGTTTGGTCTTCACTTTTCTTTTTCACTTCTAGTAGAAAAGCTATTTAAAAAAATAAATGTCAAAAAAATACTATGTTATAGCAGTTCTAAGCAATGTTCACAAAAATAGGTCAAACGTAGTCATCTAGAACTGGACATGCCTGAACTCTTCAATTCTGTTACTCACTCCAGGCAAATTTCAGTTTGCTGTGAATCTTCCCCTTGGTCAAGTCCCTCTAGACATGTATTTTAATAAAACATAGAAAACATTGAGATCATGTTCTTCCCCTACCCCCATGCCCTCTTTTCCATGCATTGGGAACCCATGGAACACCAGCTATGTATTAACCAAGTGTGGTAAGAAAGCTGTACTCATGATGCTGAGTTCAATTTGCTGCTTTGCACTCTCCGTGGTTAATGTTACCAAAAGATGTCAAGTGAGAAAGTGGCAAGGGGCGTGGCAAGGGGGCAGGGGAGGAACCATCAAGAACCCTAAATGGCAGATGGTTACAAATATTTATCAGACAGCCACTGGAAAGGTCACAGAATTCTAACCAATCAATCTGGCAGTGACCTGTCATCAGAGCTCAAAGGCTGAGGCAGAAACCCCCTCATCCTTCTAAGGTGACTTCACCTGAGGTTTTCCCTCTGCAGAAAATTGCATTTGCAGAAGAGGGTAGAGTGCTGTGAGAACAGAGGGGATGATGACTGGGCAGATTGATAACCAGAGCTCTTTGGTTTCCTTGCTCATTCTCTCTGAATCGCGCTGAGAACAGAGAATATTTTCCCTTCCTCATCTCTCTTTCCCCCATAAAAATACGTGTGTATTTCCACGTATGTTACATGTACAAGTTACCAGAGGTAAGAGACGCTTGAACCTGACCTGAGGAAAAGAGGAGGAAAAAAGACACATCCCAAAATGAGTTTCATTTATATAATGAAAATAAATTTTTACACAATCAACAGAAACACATCAAGTTGGTTTTTTTTTTTGCGAAAAATATTTTTAAATAAATTTTTGTCTTTTTTTTTTTTTTTACAGTCTGATATACATATGTAACAAGGTTTATGGCACTGTAACCAGAATCAAATCAAAAAAAAAAAAAAAAAATTAAAGGAAAAAGGTGGGAAGGAAAGTAATTGATTTTTATTGAATTCCTTTCGATCTCCAAGCTGGCAAATTTGCACTATTTGCCTATTATTCGGCTGCCAGCTCTAACTTGTTTGCACACTCAAAACACCGTATTATTGCACAAGAAGCCAGTGAAGGCATATGGTATAATGGTCAGTTCCTCGCTATTTCAAAAAAAAAATCTCTTAAACCCAGAGAGGGGGGAAAATAATCCCGAGTATGAAACACACAAAATCAACAGTATCTTTTGTCTCTTTAAAGAATGTGAAGGGTTCTTAGACCACTTAAGCTGCCCTGATTTTCTCTTTGCACCAGTGAGTACAACAGGGCTTGGTTTGGTTGGGTTTTTGTTTCCTGTGTGGACGGCCCAGGCAGCTCTTGGGCCTTCGTGATTCAATGTCTTTTCTGTCTCTTACTTTTGGTTCTTTTTAATTTGTGTAAGTTGTAGTATCTTCGGTCTATGAACCTGCACAGACTATTTAATCATAAACTCTACAAATAGCTTAAAAGGAAAAGGGGAAGAAACAAGTTTTATTATATTTTTATTGTTGGCTTAAAAAAATTACTCCTTTAGCCTCCCTACTTTATCAGTTCGTGGGAAGGAAATCTCAACGGCATCAAAAGATAAATTCTTCTCACACTTGTGAAAAATAAAAAGTTTTTAAACAAGTTTTGTTTCCATTCACAAACTTTACCCCCATCTAAAAAAAAGAAGAAGAAGAAGAAAGAAAGAAAAAGGAAAAAAAGAAAGAATCCATCCTTCTTTCTCTTCGTCTCTTAATGGAGACGAGTAATCCTTTCCATCCAGACTTTTGTCAGACGACCGTTTCTACGCCCATCAGCTTTGGTGTAAGGATTCGTGGTGTCACACCGTTGTTCAGGTCTTCCTCAAACTCCAGTAATTGCCCCATGAAGTTAAGATTTGGGGAAATAATTGGTCGTTTGCCTTTGACAAATTTATAAGCATCAGTCATGGTCATCCGAGTGTGCTTCATCAAGTACGCGATGACGATGGTGGCAGAACGGGACACCCCCGCCTGGCAATGGATGAGAAGCCCTTTCCCACACTGGTGAGCTTCCTCTGGGAAAAGGGAGAAAGCCAAGAGGTGCAGGAAGGAAGAAAGAGATGGAAAAAGAGAGATTAGCTTTTATCCAGACTTGACAATGTTATATTTTGCAGAGAGAAAAAAAAAAAAATTCAAATGGCTTTAAAGCTAAGTATAATTTACTAGTTAATTGTGTAGACCTACGGTTGCAACCTCCAGAACTGGCTAAAAGCAATACTAGCATGAATAAGAATTTACATTTCTCCATTTAAAGAGGGGACTAGGGGAAGGAATCATTCATAGTAACAGTTCACTTCAACTTATTGCAGGCAACACAGTTAACTGGCCTGTTAAGCAAGCCACTGATTAAATAGACCCTTTTGATAAAGGATGTTAATTCCAATCACTAGGTTGTGTGGCTTATCAAAACTAGTGTTGTTAACAATGTCTCTCCCAGCTGTGATAGAGAAAAAACCATTTCTTTCTTTACATTATAGAATTGCTCTGTACAGGAACTGGTATTAAATGGATTAAGGATTTCAGTCTTACTAAACTCTGAGGTTAAAGAAACAAAACCCAATGAGAAAGTTGCTATGTTCAGCTTCATACCAGAAGAGCCTACTATTGCAAATGTAGCTAAAGACTTGCAGTTATCAGGCACAAGGCGTCACCTACATCTGAACTGTCCAACCCCCCCCCCCCCACATCTGTGTATGCTGTTCCAACATGGCGGTGATGACAAAGACGGAGGAATCCTAGTGATGGCCCAGAAATCAGAGCAACTGAAAGAAGCAATACTTTATAAGTTTTCAGATACATTAGAAGCTCAGGGGAGTGGCTTATGGGCACTGCCTAAATGGATTCTTAATGACACTTCTAGACTAAAAGGCGTCCCAAAGAAAGAATCCCTGAAGGAATATCAAGTAGATGAAGAGTACGGCAGGGGAGTAAGGAGGAGTGATCTAACTTAAACCACTTTTTTTTTTTTTAGTTTATTTATTTATTTAAGTAATCTCTACACCCAATGTAGGGCTCGAACTCAAGACCCAGAGATCAAGCGTTGCATGCTCTTCCAACTGAGCCAGCCAGGTGCTCCTAACTTAAACTAGTTCTATTGGCTACCCACCAGTGGATCGAGAAAAGAAACATCATGCAAAATTCCATCTTAAAAATCTATGAATTAAGCTTATTTCTCATAGATAAAAGTATCTGAAGAAAGTATTTCCCTTTTGCAATTTCTTCTCTTCAGCACACACTATTTACTGACCTCCACACCAAGACTGGGAGGCATGGTGATAGGAAGATGAGCTGCAAAGTGCTAGGTTTGACCACCGGTTCCACTACACGCTAGATGAGTAACCAGGTCTGAGTCTCCTAACTCCCCAGAGCTTCACCGCCCTGTCTACATAATGGGAGTGATACTAACAAGGCTCAGGGAATATGGGAATAATATCATCCAATTCGGGAATAAATAAACTGGCATAGTTAAACCCTAAACATACACTCTGCTTAGTTTATATTAGACTCTCTGTAAATGTCATTATGGTTACAAAAACTGCTGCTTCCCCTAAAGCTAGACCATACTATTTCAGTTTATCTAATGATATAACAACGAAAATAACATTGTGCTTCTGCAGGCTATGATGCTGAATTGTTCTTCAGGTTAAATGCTATTTGTTACTTGTTTTGTTTTCCTTCTAAAAAAATCAGATAAGCCTGAATAACCTATAAGGAATGCAGGTGCCTTGCTTGAAATCCTGTTGGGACAAGCATGCCTGATGCTACTCATTAAATGGAAAACAATCTCTTAACTTCCCCCAGCTGGGATTAAGTCAGATAAAATTGCAGTCATAACATCATATATCAACCAGAAAGTTCCTCATCTACTTGGTGACAGATGTTTCTTCCTCGGGGCTCAAGGTTTAATTCAAATATTATTAATAAAGAATCTAAGGTGTCTTTGCATCCACAAATGTTGCCATTCCGGAACTAACAGAGCATTGGGAACATTGCCCCAGCATACTGTAGAAAGGCCCCTATCTCGGAGTCAAGAGCCTTGCATTCTGCTCCCTTCTGACACTAAAATTCTTACAATCTTGGAGAAGTCACTTTATTTTTCTGAGTTCAGTGACCACCCAGACTTTCCTTCCAGACTGAGTAGTCCATGATCCTGCACTGAAGGCACAATTAGCAAGGAAAACAGCTGGGTGACGTGAGCAGAACTGCCAACTCTACAGCAAATCTACCAGACCCAAGCCCTTTTTTCTGATAAAGGAGAACCAAACATGAGTGCATTCTTCCTGGGACCTTGGCCAGTAAACAACCTGCTACAATATTTAGGAAAAGTACTGGATCACCTTTTTGTGGTAATGAAGGTTTTTGTCACTTGAAAAAAAAAATTGTTTTGCGTCTACTAGGTGCCTGGTGTTCCCCCCAAATAATAATTTGAGCCTTAAAACAGTTCGAGGCTACAGAAGCAGCAGAAGTTAAAGTTAGGATTAGGGTTAGGCTGGCAGTTACTTCCTTCTTGAGATTAAAGTCTGCTGTTGTTAGATTTCCCTTCCCTGGGAACTACTCAGGCTACACAACCTGATCTTTCCTACTTTAGCGAGTTTGGAGCAAGTCCTATGAAATCTAGTACCATCTCGCTAACGCTCATATTCACACCCTTCTGCTACCCAGTGTTTAAGAACTGAGACAAAGCAAGTAGAAGGGAAAAACAACTCAGCCCTCTGCTCCTGTCTCCTCTTCACTGATGTGACTGACATGTAAAGATGTTCACGACAGCACTGTTTTACTGAAAAACATTCTTCAGAAGCAGCCTTTCAGCAAATGCCACCTTTGCCTCGACCTCGTGTAAAGAAGCTATACTGATTGGAAGTAAGAGACAGTTAAGCCTGCAGATTAATTTAGCCCAACGTAAGGGAGGCATGGGTGAGTTTGGAGATGGTGTCATCTTCCCTGTATTTTATCTCTCGCGAGGTCTGACAGACATGGTAGACCAGATAGCCACAGCAGCAGCCGCTCTGGCCTCCATTGCCCTCTTCTTGATTATTTCTTTCGAAGTCCTGGGACAAAACATATCCATGCTCTTCCCTAACACCTTTTCATTGAGAACTAGAAGGATGTGGATTTCCCCACCACACGGCATCACTGTTTCTTTACACCCATCCCAGCGGCTCCCATGCATTTGTTCAACGGGCTGTGACTTAGAAGAACACTTTGGCAGCACCAGGTGGCAGGGCCTGAAAACACCTCAAAGCAGCTTTTCTGCAATGCAGGCATAAACCTTGGGCTTGATATCAAAGCAAAAGCCAGAGGGGAAAGGAAGGTGGAAGACCAGAAGTCCCCTTGGGAGATAGTTACCGATGAACTCAAATGCCTCTTCAAAGTATTGCCGCAGGTTCTGCTTGTTACTGTCGGTAGCCGGCAGCCTCTTGTAGTTGAACAGGCCTTTCTCGTAGTGGTAGAGGGGCAGGTGAGTGGTGACATTGATGACGTAGCCGATGTTCAGCCGCTGCATCGTGTCCAGGTCCTGAGCATCCTGCTCATTGCCAAGGAACAGGAAGGGCAAGATGGGCGTCAGCTCTGCATTCTCGATGTCAGGGGTGGTGGGGATGGACTGAGGTAGCATGCTCGAGGCTGCAGATGCGCCGCCCCCCACCTCTCGGCATTCTTGGAGCTGGAGGGAGTTGTCACAGAGGTTTTCATGGTTCTGCTTAAAACTGCTAAGTCCACCTGGAGCAAACACACAGAAAGTGACAATGACCATCCCTAGAACTTCAGAGCTGGCAGAAAAGGCCACTGTCCCCAGAGACATAAGTGTGCATTCCTGCAGGTGCATGTATTTAAAAATAATATCAGAACAAAAACGCAAGGCCATTTGGAGATCCAGGACAAGCTTCAGAGGATCTCACTGCATGCGGTACTTTGGCAATGTGGCTCTCTACGCAAACCGTGGCATGTTCCCCTGGAAAGAGTTCATTTGCAGCGCCAGGCAATTTACCAGCAGCAGATTTGATCTGCCTCAAAGAGCCATATGCTCAGTGGCCTACATAGAACCTCGTACTTTGGGAGCCAAGGAAAGCATGGTCGACCTCCTCGGGCACTGTAGGCATGTCTTGCACTCTTCCATAAGCTGACCTCACCCAGAAAGACAAGTTTGCTCCCAATACACAAGAGCGGCTATGGACAGGGACCTTGGAAGACCCAGATTACCTTGGCTATAGTCCCAGTAACACAACTTCTTGGCTCTGTGACTTAAGCAAGTTAATTTCTCTCTCTGTGCTTTTGGTTACCCTTCTGTAAAATGAGGGTGATAGCATCTACCTTTTAGTGTGGTTGGGAGTCTGGACTGAATGAATACAGGCAAGGTGTGCAAACCTCCCCATCAACAAGGGCAGCATCATTTTGGGGAATATAGCTTAAGAAAGTGATCTAACCAAAGATATCCAGCTAGATGTACAAAGAGGTTTACTACAGCATTATCTATTTTACAGAAAAGGCCAAGGACAAAAACAAATTTTAAAAAAGGAAAAGTTATTATATTCATCCAATGGAATATCAGGAAGCCATTAAAAGTTGTGAAAGGAATACGGAAACAAAGAAAATATTTCTATATTTAATGTTAAATGAAACAAAGCCAACTCAGAAACATTCACCATACATGTGATCAAAAACTAAAGGACCATGCAAAAAAGAGCACTTGTTTAAGGTAGGAAATTTATGGATCACAGTTTATTGTTTAAATTTTTCCTTTAATATTTATTAGATGTATCACACACATGCATAAGCCCAAAGGATTATCAGGAGGGTCAAATGACACAATGTACATATAAGGGCCAGGAAATCTGAGTTGATACTATTCCCACCAAGTGGGCTCTATTTCTCATATTACCCTGGCCTTCCTTTTGAAAGGAGGGGGAAGTTAGAGACTTCTTATAAGCTGAAAGCCTCCAGAACACATTTATGCCCTCTGATAGACGTCCTACATCTGTCCTGATAGTTTTAGGAGATAAGGCCGGAAAACACAAAGCGTGGACAGGATACGATTGTGTTGAAATAAAGACAGGAAGTCTATCTGTCCACTAGTTTCTGAACGTAACATATGCCTCTCCCCATTTCAAGTCTCATCTTTGGCATCTACAGCAGAAAGCTCCAGACTATAACCTAGACCAAGTCTCAGGGCTGTGCTCCCCCAGTACACAGCCAGCTAGGCATGACAACTGGGCAAGTCATATTTTCATTAAGGTCCAGCGGTGACACAAAGATCATTCAAAGAGGGTAATATTATGGTCACTCACTGCATTCATCAGTAAGTGTCAAAACCTACCTTTGCTTTTTGAAAAGAAAAACAGGAACTATAAATTCATTTTAATGGATTCTAGAATTAAACTCTGCCTTTATATATTACTAGTTTACTCTGCTATGAAATCATGATTAAAAAGTTTGTATGGGCCCTAAGAGATTATTTTTAAAGTAGACAGAAGAAATGGAAAACGAGAAAGACTTCAGTAGTGACTACTTTCTAAAAAAAATTGAAATTACCCACCATCACCATTACAAACTCCACGAAAGAGACTTTAAAGAGTTATTTTTAAATCCGCTCAGCTTTGCCTCCATAAAATCCAAGTAAACAATTCACACTGATTTTGTGATGGGACCCTAATTCACTTTTTTTTTTTTTTCCTTAAGAAAAAGGCAGTGGTTACACTTTTTCATATAAGATGAGAGGAAAGAACAACAAAATAAATTCAAAAGAAGTCTCTAAGGGGTTGGGGGGGGGACTTTTGTCTGTTCTTATTTAGGGTACTCAAGCTGTAATTTGTCTTAAAAGCAGCTAGTTTAAAAAAAAAATGCATGCCAAAAAAACCCACACACAGAAAAAAGCAGCATACAGCTTTTTAAAATTCTGTCTCTACACCTCCTTTCCCCATGACATCAGCTGGAGGCTCCCCACCTGCCCAGTTGCCATAGCAGTTACACAAAGACATACAATGACATCAGTTGGCATGATATCAGCTCTTTGAGTACAAACAATACAAGAAGAACTACTTTGTTTAAGGCCTTTGGTGCAACTGTGTTCTGGGGAACCAATGATGTAATGCTAACAGGTGGCATGGGCCTTCCATTTGCCTAATGGGGGGAAAAAAAGCCATGGGGGAGGGGAGAAGGGAATTTGAGACAGACAGACACAGAATGCTCCGAATCCCAGGGGGTGCTCATGTGCAAAACTACATGTACATTGTATGTTTAAGCCATGTGGGAACTCTGCTCATAGAATATTTGGAGATGGAGAGGATAGAAAAGGAAATATTACAACTCAAATGCATGAGTTGGACAAGGAAATTCTCCTTGAGGGGCATGAAGAAACAGTCTCCTGTTCACTTGCCGGTCTGCTGACCAGCGTAGGCATCAGTTCTCACTAAGGGTCGGGCAAATCCACACACAGCAGCCACACAACTCTCCCGGGATGGAGCTTCAAGCAAAATCAACCGGTTGAATCTCACAATGGTGGTTTTTTAGAGAGATGTCTGCAGGGAAGATGGTTTTCTTCTCTTGGGGGATTGGAATTAGAAGCTGGGGAAGGAGGGGTGGGCACACTAAGGCTAATATGGTTTTCTCTTCCAACCACCTTCCCCCCACCCTAACCCACTAGAGGCTAAACTGTCTGATCACTTAATGAGGAGCTTTGATTATGTCCTGTTCCTTATTACTACATAAGAACATTCTAACAGGATAACTAACAAGTGAGGTAGAGACAAAGTAGCTGGTGATTAAGAACCCATGTTAGAGGCAGACAGACCCAGGCTACAATGTTGATTCTGCCCCATAAGAGCTGTGAGTCCTGGTGCAAATCATCGTCCTTCACTAAGCTTCGGTTTACTGATCCGTAAAGTGGGCATAATGTCACCTACCCATAGAGTTGTGGTGTGGGCAGCCTATGTAAACATGTTGATATATAACCAGGCATTTGATAAACAATGTCTTCTTACTCCGCTATCAGCACCGTCCTTGTCCTCATCTCCCTTTGATCCGTCCACCCTGCAGTCCGTGAGAACCCTAAGTGCTCTGCAGTGGTTCTCAGGCCAGACGGCTTGGGTCTGAGTCCCAGCCCTGGCGACACCAGCTACCAGACCCTGAGTAAAATTTCTTACCTCCTGGTTCCTCAGTTTCCCCAGATATAAAACAGGGACAATAATCGTACCTACCTCACACTCCCGTTTTGAGGATTAGACTGGTTAGTAAAAATAAAGTATTTTGAAACAACATCTGTCCATGGTAAGCACTTTCTTGTTTTCATTACTTCAGAAAACTGCTATTTTAAAGATCTAAAAAAAAAATTTCTTTGCTTAATATAAAGACTCTAAATGATCAGTAAGCTAATATTCCAGAGTTTTTACTTTTTATTTTATTTTATTTTATTTTATTTTATTTTATTTTATTATGTTATGTTAATCACCATACATTCGTCTTACTTTTAACATTTTATTTAAAAAGAGCCAGGGACCAATGTACCTGAGCAGTTTTAACATTTAAATAATATATTTTTATCATAAAGAAAGCCACAGCTCCCTATCCTTCCCTAAACAAATAGATCTGATTTCATTTGTTTGCCCTCGCTTCCCAATAAAAACTGCATATTTTTTGAATTCCTGTGTGGTTGTTTTTTGTTGCTGTTGTTGTTGTTGTTTTGGTTTTGGGGGGATTTTTTTGTTTGTTTGTTTTTTCCAGAAGAGGAGTATGTTTTAAATAAAATGGCTCTCGGCCCATCCCTCCTCCCATGTCCTCGTCCCCACCAGGCTGAGCCATCTTCTTACGCACACGACTGCTTGCAGTCACAGTGTAAATATTTTCAAGGCATGAGCAACATTGCTGGGGGCAAACATTTCCAACCTTATCTCAAAACTAGGTTCTCTGCCAAAATGAGCATGGTCAGCACTTTGATTCTGAATGGGAACAACAAAGAAGATTCCACCCCTAAAGAAAAATATGTAGAAATATAAGTCCCAGTTTCTTCCAACAGCACGGCAACAGACCCACTGAAGCAATGGAGTCTAGTTTTAGTGGGAAACTCTTTGTAGATCGGTTTCAGCTCCTGCTGCCTTTGTGGCAGTTTTGCAGTCCCAGAAACAGCAGAGCCTTCTGTAATGTGATTCAGAAGCAGCGCTCTGGGTGGCAAAGGAAAGAACCATGTCCAAATACGGAATCTGTAAGCAAGAGATTTCCATATTCTGGAGATGGACAGCATTGTCGCACACACGTTTTTCGGTTTCGTGCGAAGCTGGAAAGTGAGCACTCTCCAGAAATGTCAGGAAAACTCACTGAAGGCCAGCAAATGGAATGAACCCCCAAAGAGAGGTAGAGGGGATGAAAATGCAACTCTCTCTACCAACTTGCTGCGAGCATACTGATCACCCCTCTTTGTTGTCTACTTTCTCTTAGTAGGTGACTAGACTTTTATTTTTTTAATTTTTTAAAAAAGAGTATTTATTTTAGAGAAAGAGAGAGAGTGCAAGCAAAGGGAGGGGCAGAGAGAGAAAGAGAGAGAGAATCTCCAGCAGGCTCCGTGCTGAGCGCGGAGCCCGACGTGGGGCTCAATCTCACAACCCTGGGATCATGACCTCAGCTGAAATCAAGAGTTAGACGCTCAACCAACTGAGCTTGGGTGAACAGTCTTTTAAAGTAAAACAATACTGGGGCGCCTGGGTGGCTCGGTTGTTAAGCATCTGCCTCCAGCTCAGGTCATGATCCCAGAGTCCTGGGATCAAGCCCCGCATCGGGCTCCCTGCTCAGCGGGGAGTCTGCTTCTCCCTCTCCCACTCCCCCTGCTTGTGTTCCCTCTCTTGCTGTGTCTCTCTCTGTCAAATAAATAAAATCTTTTTAAAAAATTTTAAAAATGATAATAAAAAAATAAAGTAAAACAGTACTTTGATGATAGTGGCTAAGAACACAGACTCTGGAGTCACAGACGGCTTAGTTTTAAAATCCTGGCTGCCATCACTAACTAGATGTGCTACCTTGGGCAAATTATTTAATATCCCTGCCCCTCTGTTTCCACACCCACATTATGTAGTTAACCCTGGTATCTAACTCCTAGGCCTCTTAACATGGATAAAATGCTACATGAGTTAGATATTATTACTACCAAGGGGAGAGATACTGGTGTAAAATGGGCCCTAGAGGATTCTATTTTGTGGGTCCTCCATGGAAACTGCAGTGCATCAAAGCAGACTCTCAAGATTCTATATACATAAGGATTCTTGTGGAAGAAACAAAGCCTGGATAAACTGGAGGGGACACCATGACTCCTGCGCTGAAATGCTCAAAGACGGGGTCACAGTGACGTCATACTTTTCAAGGCAGAAAATCACCCACCTTCACAGGAGAAATATTTGGGATAGCAGCTAAATCCATACAGGGTACTGTTCCTGCTTGCTTTACATGGAATTGTCTTTATAGTCCACAGAATATATTTTATAGTAGGAATGATTTCAAGTTCAGTGCCAGGTGGTATCCCCTAAACTGTCTTATGATCCTGTCCCCAGGCAACGTGTGGGGCGGCTATACTAAAGAGAGAGGATGAGTCAAGTGAGAGCGCTGCGTCAGTAGGATAGGAAGAAACAAAGGGATTAAGAAACACTTTTATTACCCAAGGAAGAGAGAGATTTGAGAGGCTGCGTCCAGCAGTTCAGTCAGTGGGATCATGAGTCAGCGATGAGTCTCCCTGTGATCCCTACAGTCATGTCATTTCATCGTTTACATGTGAAATGTCCAACGTGTGAAAAGACATAAGCAAAGAGGTATCGTTAAGCTTAATCTTAACAACATCAGGATCTTGAATCCAACCAAGCACGTATTGATGATTTGGGCAAATAGTGTCAATGTTCCAGGAAGATATATCTATGTTGCCTCGTGGGGTTTGTTGTTGTTGTTGTTTTTAAATTCTCTGGTCTCTTTGATAGGAGATACAAGTTATCTAGACATATATTAAAGCCAACTCTAGAAGGTAGTCTACAATATATAAGGCAGCAGGGGGAAAGCTAGGCCTTGGTTCAGAAGAGTGTCTCAGCCACAAGGCAGCAGCGTGGCCTTCTGAAAGTTATTGGGTATTTCTGGACTACTTTTCCTTAAGTATAAAATGGGAATACGACTACTCAAGTCTCTTGTAATGATTCAGTGAAACTACTGGTAAAATATCCATCCTGGTATCTTTAAGAAGGTATTCAAACCCCGTAGCTATTTGGATAAGAATTGTCCGTGGGGCCACAAAGATAAGGAGCACCCTGGGTGGTCAGGTGCAGGAGGATGACTGTGCTCTGGAGCAGTCAGAGTTGGGGGCTGAGCTTGAAGGAAGGTACAGTTGGTTCAGAGACATGAAGAAAAGAACATCTGCTAGCACCAGTCCCGAGCAAGGGAAAGAGAGCCAAAGCAGAGGCCACAGGGCACGCTGCCTACAGCTCTGCTCTTGTAAAGGTCATATTCAGTGCTGTTGGGCCCCAGCTTAGACTCTACTAATGCAAGAGGAAATGGCACACAGAATGGGGGCTAGGTCTGGTGGTTGGTGGTCTCCCCTGGAAACTTCCTTATATTTAGTTATTCATGTTCTAAGATTTCAATAGAGGGAAGATACATAGGGTGATCCACTACACATAAATGCATTCCTGGCAAATTTTCTGGAGATACGTATATACATAACACACACACACACACACACACACATACACACACATATATTTTTAGAAATTTTAGAAATAGAAATATAGAAAAATTGTGTGTGTGTGTGTGTGTGTGTGTAACTTTTCTATACCTATAATTCCCCAATTAGTTGAGATGTTCAAAATTTTGCTCGGGTCTCTGTACAAAATCTTAGTTTAAGCATCTGTAATATGTACACATGCAATGTCGCTTCACAGCTAAAACTGCACTTTCAATATTTACTCATTTTTTTTGTATTTTTCTTCCTATGTATATCTAAATTAATAGCTTTAATAGAACTTTGGTTCTTGGAGAGCAGGAATAGTCTTATTTAAATCCCTCAGTACACGGGGCTTTGCCAAATGTCACAGGAAGACAGGTGGTTTGTTGATATGTTTGATACCAACAACTGCAGGGAAGAGATATTGACATAGATGATCAATCCCTTTTTGGAAATAATTTACAAACATTAAAAGATAAAGTAAAAGGATCTGTCTGGTGCCTACTTTACCTAGCGACAAATCATAGGTAGAAAGTATTTCAGGAATGCCCCTCACAGGGGCGCCTGGGTGGCTCAGTTGGTTAAGCATCTGCCTTCAGCTCAGGTCATGATCCTGAAGTCTTGGGTTCAAGCCCCACATCGGGGGGGGGGGGGGTGGGGTCCCTGCTCAGCAGGGAGTCTGCTTCTCCCTCTGACCCTCCCCCTTCTTGTGCTTTCTTTTGTGCACGCTTTCTCTCTCTCTCAAATAAATAAATAAAATCTTAAAAAAAAAAAGAATGCCCTCACAAAACTGTCTTTCTATAACAGACTATAGGTCACTCTTTTTCTTATCCTTGATATTACTTAATCTAACCAAGTGATATTTAGTTATGTTTCAAAGAAAATTCCTGAAAAGTTTATACTAGAATTTTCTCAAATTTTGAGTTAATAATAAAGTCCTTTCATTGGATTTTCTGCTGGACAGAAATCATAATTTAGACCTCTGACGCTTACCCCAAATAAACATTGCTTGTCTAGTCATCGTAACTCAAGTAACTTACTTATTTGTGTATCCTTCAGATTACAACCCATCGCTCCCACCACAATGTGGTAGATTAATAAAATCCAGCATTCTGGAAATAAGCTAATACCTGACCATAATGTATACTGAGAACTAAAATCAACTCATGCTCTTTCCCAGTCTTTGTACAATTTGCAATGAGCTCTCAGCTTCATTTTTGTCTCTATATATTTCTACAGCTATTTTCAATCATTAACTTTTTGGGTGCCCTTCTTTCTTATGTTTTAAAATACACTGCTTCCTTCTTTGATTGATAAAAATCTTTGCAGTGTCCTCAATGGAAAGAATTTTTTTTATAAATCCCTGCCTAAATAGTTACCTCAAAAAAGTAAACCGAATCAGAAAGATCCAACAACTGAGGAACCGTGATTTTAAAAAGTGGAAAACGAAGCTCTGGTCACACACCTTCCAATAAACGCTGATCCTGGCACGTTTCTGTCCAAATTGCAAAGATTCTGCCTCTGTCCCCACCACCCCACACACCTCCCAGCTCAGAAGTTGCCTCCCCGGACATCCAAGAGCCCTCATTGCAGAATAGGTCAGCACAGCCCGCCCCCCCCCTCCCCCCCCCCGCCCCCAGCCATTACCTCTCAGCCTGCTGCTGGAGCTCCACTGAACTAAAAAAGCACTTTGTCCCACGAAGGGAGGTGCACTTCTAATGCCCCCCCTCCTGTCACCCCAACATTAAGGCTTTCATGGGTAACCAGGCTTTAGGATACCCCAAGTTTAATTTGGGCGTGTTGGAAGAACACAGCTGGATGGTTGGCGAGGATTCTTCACAAGGATGTAAATACAGCCTGTTTCTTTAAATCTGTGACCTCATGTATTTACATTAGAACAGAAAGCAGGGCCAGAAGCAACAGCTGATGACAGTCATGTAATTTTCCACAAAGACAACAATCAAACAGCTACGTGTTATTTTAATGAGCAGATGACTTTTCTGTGAGTAGGATTCGAACTGTAAGATTTCAGAGTTCCCACAGCCCCAGGGGCCCCCTCAGGTTTTTGCAGGAGTCAATGGGACTTGAAGGGAGAGCACCCTTTGGCCCCTCTTCTCCACAGCCAGCTCCCCTTTGCTCCCTCTCCCTGCCTCCCCCTGCCTCCCTCAGAAACCCTACAGGAGAATAAGGGAAGGAAACAAGAAAGAGAGGGGAGATTCTACCTGAAACAGGTGTGATGCTTGGCCTACCAATGAATCTGCAGATTATTTTTGAAACCTATTTTTAAAGAATCCAGGGTAGGGGTGGGAAAAGAGGTCAGGCCCCTTCTCCAGCCTGCCCCCTACATAGTGAGGTCCCGTTAATGCAGAGAACCCCATCTTGACACCCACTCTCCCCATTCTGTCAGGAAGGTTTCCAGAAAAACCACCTGGAAGGCAGCGGTGAGCATCATTGACTCCTGGGAGTCAGCCCCTCTGCCTGAGAGGCTGGGACAAGCCTCCCCCTCGCCCCTGAGCCTGGCTGGGCTGGGCAGAGCCGGCCCCAGCAGGTTGCCCCCTTCAGCCTCCCTCTCCATCCGAAGCCCTGCCTGTGGAATCTCATTTTCGCAGGGAATCCACCTGCCTCTGGAATGAGCTTCCCTCCCACTACCAAAAATGCCAGTAAAAGCAAGAGAATGTAATTATTTTCTTTTCACGACGGGGCTTTGGGATTCAATCGTGTGAATGACTTCCCATGAAGAAGAAGGGTGCCTCTCAAAATACAGGCTGGGTGTGTAGAGGGAAAAGAACGGGGGACCGGAGGGAGTTCCAGCCCCATGTCCCTGGAAACCTGCAAGTTCGGATTTCCCTCTCGTTCCTCTAACCCTCCATGTCTAAACCATCCCAAAGTCTCCGCGCAGACCCACCAGCTCCCAGGGAGAAAGGCACACCAGAAACACTCAGCTCAAGCCTCTGGGTTCTCTTAACAGACACACCAGAGGTATCAGTGTATGTTTCCCCTTTATAATCGCTTTTATCTAAGAACAAGCCCACCCAAGCTTCTTGGGATTTGAGTGACATGCTGAAGATGCCCCTTCCCTCTCTCCCTCCCCACAGGTCAGGGTCCAGTGGGAGGAGATGGATGATAAACATATAAACACACAGAGAAAAAGGTAATGATTAATTATGATAAGGGCCATGAGGTGTCCTCCAGTTCCTGGGTGCTGCGAGAGGGAACTAATTAGATGGGGTTCAGGGAGAGCCTCCCTGGGGATGAGAAGGGACTGGCTGGTTTGGGAAAGGGGCAGAGGGCAGAGGGAACCACACTGTTGGCAAGGGCAGGACACCCGCCCCACGTTTGAAGCCTAATGAGCAGGCAGGGAGAGGGAGTGACCAGCAGAGGTCAAAGAACCCTGCAGAGGGCCTCTTAGGGACATGAAGCAGTGGGGATTTTATTCTAAGTTCAGCGGGAAGCTCTTGAATGTTCAGAAGTCCATAATAGGGGATTACTATGTGTTTGAAAAGAAAAAAGGGGCTCAAGAGAGAAAGGGGAAAAAATTAATTTACCAGATGGTGCGATTTACCTCTACTCCAAAACCTGGGCAAAAATCACTCCGTTTCTTTCCCAAAATACATCTTTTGTACCTGCCACAGACTGAACTATGTCCCCCACCCCACGCCCCCAAATTCACATGTTGAAGCCCGACACCCCCCCCCCTCCAAAATGTGGTGGTATTTGGAGATGGGGGCCTTTGAGAGATCATCAGGTTGAGATGAGGTCATGGGGGTGGAGGGAGTCCTCATGACGAGATTAGTGCCCTTCTAAGAAGAGACAGAGAGCTTGGCAACTGTCCACCATCGAGGACACAGTGAGAAGGTGAGTGTGTGCAAACCAGGAAGAGGACTCTCACCAGAACCTGACCATCCTGGCCCCCAGATCTCAGACTTCCAGCCTCCAGAACTGGGAGAAAATAAACTTCTGTTGTTTAAGTGACCCAGTCCATGGTATTTTGCAGACTAAAACAGCACCACTTTTCATCACCAATATAGCTTACTTGTTAAAAATACAAATTATAATTCCTACTTTCAAAGAACCACACCCAAGCCTATGGATTGCCTGAGAACCTGGCCCCTGGGAGCCAAACCAAGTCGGTACCATATCTTAAAATCAAGCCAGAGACATTCCAAGGTCAGGATGAGGATGCTGCCTATAGGGCCAGCATGGCCATTACAAGCAAGTCCATGGAAACTTCCAGAACCTTAGTTCCTTGAGCCAGCTGCAAACGGAGAAGCCCACTCCTTTCCCAAAGACACCTACATCATTCGTTATACGCTCTTGTGGGTCAGCATTGACCCATGCCCTCCCCACAGCACCTCTCTGGGCTGAAGAACACTTTTGTTGGACAATTTCTGTGTATCTGGGAGGCTACTCTCTACCACTTTAGGGCTCCACCTTCTCTGTTCGCTAAAAAGCTCAATCCCTGTTAATCCATCAAGGCGGATTAAGGGAGGGGAAAAAAATCCATGAGATCATACTGGAAAGCTGCAGAGGGAAGAATGTTAAACAGGAGGAGAGTGCTATAAAACACAAAGCCATATTTTTCCCAAGAGCTCAACCAGATACTCTCCATTATTGTTTAATTCTCTGAAAAGAGGGAAAACATTCTTTGCTTTTCAGTGCAGAAGTTTAAATAATGAAGCATTGCTAAACAAACAAACCGAGGAAAGCCTAGTGAAGCTATTCATTAAACAACCCCACTGAACGAAAAGGAACACGGCTGCTAACAGTCCAGCTCCCCCGAGGACCGACATTTGTCTTAGACCCCAAATTAAACACATCACAACTTCACAGCAAAAGTATGTTTTCCAATGGGATTTAAGTAGAGTCCAATTAAATAAATCTCTAGAAATATCAAGAGCAAGCCTCAAGGGAGAGCATATTTCTACTGTGAAACATTCTCATTGGAAATTACATTCACAAAAGGTCATCTAGAAACATCCATGGCAAGAGGAGGGGAGGAAAGGCAGGAAGCAAGGCAAAGTGACACACACAAAGCCTGGGTGGTTTCATGACCATCGCGGATGGCAGCGCCAGGCCAACAATCCTGGGTGCAGCTCAGCTTGCTTTGAATGAAAGCCCCGTGTCCAAACAAACAGCTTTTATGATGATGTGTTTTAATAGGCTCTGGAGGTCAAAGGCTGTAGCTTAGGGAATTCAGGAAGTGGTAGGGGAAAAGATCAAGTGTCAACATCGAAATTTGAATTGTTTTACAGAACCCATGTTTTCAGTTCACGAAAAGCATAGCAACAAGTTCCTCAAGTCACCGAGCTGAATTCTATATTTGGCAAGAATAACGAAGCAAGCCTGAGCATTTAACGATCAACAGCCAGAAAGAGCAGGCGTGAGCTCCACTTGCAACGGACTCCACCCAGCCCGCCTGTGCCCCACAGTCAGGCTGCGGAGTGAAGGCTGAGCTTGGAAGGGTGGGCCGGAAGCCAGGGGAGGCCTCGGAGCACAGAGAGAGACATGAGGTCACACCAGGTCAAAAGCTAGCAGGTCCCCACATTGTGGACCACCTTCTGAAATCAAGGGGAAAATCACCAAGAGACCAGTGCATCTCTGAGGAGGGGGGCTGGGATGATATACCATGGACATGGACTTGAGGCTAAGTGGAAGGCCAGCCAAGTCATGGTCAGTTCAACCTGGGACACGTGTGGTGAAGAGCTGGCCTGATATGCACCCCACATTCGGCACCATCACACAGCCCAGCCACGTCCCCTTGAAGGCCATGCCGATGCTCCACATTGCTCAGGGTGACAGAAGTCTCAATGGCCCAGCACTCAAAACACAGTCCTTCTTTCCACACTCAAGGGATCCCGGGACATCTGCTGCCACTTCTATGAAATCGGGAGTTTGGAGAATCTGCACCTCGAATGTTAGCACTCAGTAACTTCAACACAGCTTCAATAAACCAGCTATGGATGGACGGTGGCGAGAACGAGAGAGAAGCTGTCTCACGGTGGTGAGGCCTGGGTGCTCTGCCTCCCACCTCAGGGGCCCCAGCACTTGCTTCTCTCTCTTCCTGGAACCGTCTTCCCCTCGTTCCTCACATAGGTGGTTCAGACCTCGGATCAGATGTGGTCTCCTCACGAGGGTCTTCCCGATGCCCAATTTACAGCGAACCTCTCTGGTCGCTCTTTTGTTTTATATCATCAAGTCTCAAAGTTCTATTGTCTTCAGGGCACTTACCACAACCTGAAATTACTTGTTATTTCTTCCCTTGTGTATTGTGATTATTCAAATGGCGAGCCTCACGACCCACCCCCACCCAAGAATGTCGATATGCTGTTTGTCTTTGCGGAAATGGAGCCTAACAGTTCACTGTGCTGGGGCCTGAGCGGGCTCCACGACTTTCTAGCTGTGGGATCTTGGCCAGGCTGATTAACCCTCTTGTTCCCTAGTTTCCTCATTTGTAAAATGGGATGAATAATAATGCCAACAAACAACAATAGAGTTTTGCAAGAATTGAATGAGCTAATGCTGGTAGTTATTAACGGAAATTATAAAGGTATTTACTGTCTGGCACCCGGAGCAATACCCAATTTGTATAGGTGCTCATGAAATATTTCTAGATTATGTGACCTTTGGAATGAGATGGGGAAAGGCCAGTTAGTTGACAAGCACCTATTATGTGTGGTTCAGCATAATGTTATGGATTTGAGAGAACAAAAAAATTTAATTATATATATGTATATATATTCTCCGAAAATAAATCTGAGACAAAGAAGGAAGGATGAAGGAACATTAGAGGAAACTTAACAAAAGGACTGGCAGAAATCTTTTAAGAACCTACTGAGGGGGCACCTAGGTGGCTCAGTCAGTGAAGCATCTGCCTTCTGCTCAGGTCATGATCTTAGGTCCTGGGATCGAGCCCCACGTCAGGCTCCCTGCTCAGCGGGGATTCTGCTTCTTCCTCTCCCTCTGCCCTTCCCCCTGCGCATGCTCTCTCTCTCTCTCTAATAAATAAAAAAATCTTTAAAAATTTTTTAAATAGATTTTTTTAATTTAAAAAAGAAAAAGAACCTACTGAAGAGCAACCTGACACGCCACCATCCAGCTGTGACTCGTGGAAGGCAGGTTCAGGGCCCGACAGGTGAGGTCAGCATGAAGACACAGAGATCCCGGCACTCTCTGGCTGGGAAGGAGGGCCAGCAAGGCTCCCAGAGAAGTGGCAGCCTACGGGAGGACGAGGCCTTGCATGTGATAAGTAGCTATGACTTGGGAGGGCTGGAGCCAGAGACAATATACACCTGGTGCCTTCCGACGCTTTATCCCCTCCCCAGACCTCCCCCCTTGGACATTCTAGATGAGTGATGAGAAGGGGAGATGGATGGAAAGCAGCCATAAGGGAGAAACAAAGGCTCAGGAGGGACGCCAGCCCTGAGGGATATCAGGGACAGTGTGAAGAGCCCCCAGTTCAGTTCCACACACATTTACTAAGCACTGAATACGGGCTGGGGGCTCAGGACTGAGCGTACAAATCTCAACAGGCTCTGTTCAGCCTTCTCTGAGCTCACCAGCCCTCCCACCTGGGCATGGCGAGCAGGAACAGATAGATGATTCAGAAAGAGCATCTTCACCATCCCAGGGGCTGTTTCTTCTACCTCTGGTTGAAAGGACACAACGCTGGATCTAAAAATCAAGAATTCTGGGTTCCTCTTACCCCTCTCATTAACCATGCCCCTTTGGGCAAGTTACTTAATCTTAAGATCACTTTAAAGCGTGATCATATCATCAGAGCTTTTTCTTCAAATACAGGAGCTTCCTCTTCCCTAAAAAAAGGGCTGTCACAACCCTTGCTCTCTCACGGGAGTAACATTATGGGTGTTCTTGAAAGGCAGACAAGGGGCCTCAGGACTTCTGGTCCTCCGGAAGGGGAAAGGCTCAGGGGCCAGGAGTGGGAATGGAATGCCTAGCTTTCTGTACCTCTTTAGTTGTTTCTGATGATCCAACTTCCCTCTTAGAAACTAGGACTAACTGACACTCCTCAATCACTGAGAGTGGCAGGGAGAGCTGCCCAAGGGGCAACTGTTCTCTACCTTGAAAATGACCAGCTCTGAAGAGCAAGCCTGGCATAGGGACAGGATGAAGAGTACCCAGGGCTGGCCCAAGTTAGAGAGAAATCAAGTCATCTTGGGCACTTCAAAAGACCTCTTTTATACCTCTAGAACCCTTTTTGTTTTACTCCTAGCTTTCACTGGTAAAGGAATCTTCTCTCACAATCACTACAGAGTTTAGCTTTGTCTTTTCTTAGAAATGTGCCTTTGAGGGCCACCCCAAGATGCCCTTGCAGGACTCCACTTTCTAGGAGCTGGTGACCTAAGAGGCCTTGAAGGACCAAGGGCCAGGCCTGAGTAGGAACAAAAGGGTAATGGTTAGTAGGACCACAGGCAAGAGACCATGTCTATTTTCAGCAGGGAAGGAGAAACCAAACAAAAATAAATAAAGCACACAGGATCGTGGCTTAAAAATCCAAACGAAAGCCTCCAAAGAAAAGACAGTTGATTTGAACACAGTGTGTATGAGATGTAATGGAACCACAAAAGTATGATTCTAGAAGCTCCTGGGTGGCTCAGTCGGTTAAGGGTCTGCCTTTGGCTCAGGTCATGATCCTGGAGTCCTGGGATCGAGTCCCGTGTTGGGCTCCCTGCTCAGCAGGGAGTCTGCTTCTCCCTCTACCCCTCACCCTGCTCATGCTCTCTCTCTCTCTCTCTTGATCTCAAATAAATAAATAAAATCTTTTTTAAAAAAAAGTATGGTTCTAGACAATGAAAACTATTAAAAAAATAACCTACAAAAATACTCCTTACTCATAGCATCACCCTATATCAGTTTCCAATAAAGAACTCTATCCCAAATCAATATTTAAGAATCTCTGGTATCAAGGAGGTGCTGGTATGTCATATATGTATGTCACCACCATCATGTGGTGCTGTCTGGGGAACAAAGACACAGAGGCGACCCTAAGAGTTGCAGGCTAGAGGATACTGACTGTGGTAGTTTCAGAGACTTCCCCATCTCCAGGCTGAACCTAGTGGTCAAAAGCTTTGACTAGTGGTTAATGACTCAAAGGCTGAGTCATTTTACATGTCTAGAATGGAACTAGCCACTGTCACCCATGATATGGGGTCAGGGAAACAAGCAAGTGAAGCTACAGTCCTTCACTTTCCCAATGACTGTGCCCCTAAAATATATATTCAGATGAAAGGGGTGTCCTCTTGTAAGGCTGCAGTACAGTCCTGACCCTAACAACACAGAGTCAGCACAGACTCCACAAGTTAAGGCCACAGTCCCCAACAAAATGGTCCTCACTTCAGATGCCAGCCCCAAGTTCAGGAGTCCCAGGCCATCCACACTTCTGACCAGTGGGCTAAAAGTCTGGGATTCCCACACCCCTCAGGTTGGATAATTCACTACAATGACTTATAAAACTCAGGAAAATGCTGTACTTACTTTTACAGTTTTCTTATAAAGGATACAAATCAGAACCAGCCAAATGAGGAGACACAGTGAGCAAGGTCTGGGAGGGTCGTAACACGGAGCTTCCATGCCCCAAGGACCCCATCACCCTCCCAACACATCAACATGTTCATTAATCAGGAAGCTGAGCTGAGCGCTTGTGTTCAGAGTTTTTACTGGGGTTTCATCACATGATTGATTGAACCATTTGGTCATGTGACTGAACTCAATTTCCAGCCCTTCTTTCTTACCAGGAGGGGGTCTGGCTAATAACAAAGCTCCCATCCTCTAATCACATTGTTTGTCTTCCTGATGGCCCACCCTTATTCTGAATCATCTCATTAGCATAAGCTATCTCATTAGCATAAGCCATCTTATTAGCATAAGCTCAGGGGTGATTAGAGGTTATGACCCAGGAACCAAGGACAAAAGCCAGACAAATTCTCTATCATATAGTTCAGCGGTGGGGAAGAGTGTGGGCTCCAGATTCAGATGGCTCTGAGTTTGGCTTTCTGCTATGTGACTCTGGGCAATTTACCGAACCTCTCTCAGCTTCAGTGTCCTCATCTAAAAAGTAGCTCTGGATAATAATACTGTTATTACTATATAGAGATCAGCACCATTCAACAGAAATATAATGCTAGCTACTGTGTAACAAAATATTTTCCTAGTAGCTGCATTTATAAAAGTAAAACGCAACTGATAAAATTAACATTAATAATATATTTTACTTACCTCAATGTGCCCCAAATAGTATCATTTCAACATGCAATCAATGTTAAAACATTTTTTTAGAGAGACAGAGAGAGAGAGGTAGGGGTGGGGCAGAGGGAGAGGGAGAGAGAGAACCTTAAGCAGGCTCCACATGCCCAGCATGGACCCCAACACAGGGCTCGATCTCACAATCCTGAGATCATTCATGACCCTGAGCCAAAATCAAGAGTCAGACACTTAATCAGCTGAGCCACCCAGGTGCCCCAATATTAAAACAATTATTAACAAAATATTTTACATTCTTCTTTTACACAAAGTCTTTGAAATCTGTTGTAGTGTCAGAGACTTCCCCACCTCCAGGCTGAACCTAGTGGTCTTTTTTACACATGCGACACGTCTCCATTCGGACTAGCCCCACTTCAAAGGCTCAGGAACCACATGCGACTCCTGGCTACCATATTGGATAGCGCAGATAGAGATCATAGCTGTTGTTATTTCCAGTAAATGAGTAACAGCTCAGTGCCATACCATCCCCATTTAAAAATGTGAACTGAAATATGGATGTGCACAGGCTCACACACAGGTAGAGACAAATGGCAAATGACCAAAACCCAAGATGCTAGAAGCCACACTATGTCGGTCAGCTCCACAGAACACGAAATAGCCCCTCTCTTCTCAGGAAAAGAACCACTTCAACTTGGAGTAGAGAGGCTCTTGCATAGATAATCCATAGCGTACTTTTTTATTCCTATGCTCCCGCATCTCCCCGACACACATTTCAAATGGGCAAAATCAAGTGAGTGTGGGCAGTAGCTTTCAATGGGAAAAGATTCCCCAAAGCGCTGTGCAGCCAGATGAGGATGTGCAAGGAGCTTTGAATGGCTGGGGGGAGAGGGGGGGAGAGGGTGGGAAAAAAAAAACATACAGAGGCGTTTAGGCTCCTTGAGTCACTGAACTGAGGAGCTCCTCCTCACCATGGGCCACCACCCAGAGTCACTGCCCTGCCACCAGCTAAGTATACCAAACCAGTCACCCCACCCTTCACTCCCTGGAAAAAGTTCTGCACTGTAAATCCAGAAGAATGTCACTAGTAGGGGACGGATTTCAAGGCAATTATTTAAGCAGCTTTGTAGCATCTGATTCTCAGGTCCCAAAACATCCTCAAGGGCTTTTGTTTTGTTTTGTTTTTGTTTTTGTTTTAAACAATGCAGATATTAATATGAAAGCTCTGTCCCTTTTAATGGCGGCACCCCACATTCAGCTGTGGGTCCCAACTTTTGTAAGGGAGAGCTGCCCAACACCCCACGTTCATCCAATTCATTCAAATCTCACTGGAGTTGGGGTGGGGGGGTACCAGCCACCCTCAAGGTAGGAATAAAGAGATCCACCTAATAAGGGCAGACGAATGCATTTTTACATAATATGCAAGATTAATTAAAATAAATGCAATCCAATTCACATACCTTATCAAGGAAGACAAGCTAATTATCTGTCACAGAATTAGCTCCTATTTAAAGGGCATTTTACCTCAATTTGGCAAAAAGAACTAATGGGAATTTCTCTCCATTCTGATGTGTTCTTTTGACTGCATTTGCTTAAACACTCAGACGACTTCAACACTGCCCTATAAACCCCAGGGTCTGAGAAGGGGGGAAGAGGGAGGAGCGCAGAAACACATATTACTCAGCATCTCACAAAGTCTAACTCTTTGTGCCGTTATTGTAATGATGTCCCTTTTAGAGTGTCTTATCAGCAGCATGAAACTGGGGGTGACTCATATTTATGAAACGAGGTGGTGTTGGCCCTGCCAGATCGTCCACTTCCACAACAGCTTCTGTTTCTTAAAGTGCTGACTGGCGCCTCCACACTGCCTCGCTCTGTCCACCGAAGCAGAAGCCCAAGATTTACAACACACGGCTTATTCGGGGACGTGTGCTACACACACAGTTGAGATGCGTGTGCAGACCTACGATCGAGGACAAAAACTTCCCTAAAAATCGGTAACTTTGCTGGGTAGTTGGTTCTCATATTCTGGAGAGAAAAGCAGGAATGCACAATATAAAGCCAAGGTAACTGGCCCTAGCCTCCGTTCTTCAAGGTTGGGGGGTGGCGGAGGTGAAGAAGATTCCAGACAAGGGAGTCCCTCAAGAGGTTTCTCTTATAAGACCAAAAAACTTGGAAATAATCTTAATGTCGATAGGCAGATTAGTTAAGTAAAATGTGAGGAATCCATAAAATAAGACATGTTATAACATTAAAAGAAAATCTGCTGGTGATGAGGGAAGCAAAACTACATGCAATATAAAGTGAAAATGAATTTCAGTTTCCATATGAGAAACTCTGCAAAATATGCACATATATGGGTAAAGAATGAAGAGAATATGTAAAAATGAAACTAGGCCAGGCAGGGGGATGAGTATATCATCTGTTTTCTCCTTTCTAAAATTTTCTTGATATTCCAACAATGGGTATATAATTGAGTCTTTGCTGAGTCTTACTTTTTGAGATTTCCTTACAGAGAAATAGTCTATAATTTTCCAGTATGGCACTGATTCAGAAAAAAGCACGATGTACTTATCTATCCACCCCATTGGGTTTTTCCAAACCTTTAAACCAAAATCTACCAAGCATTAAGGAGTTGTTTCTATTTATATTGTACCAGGGGCAATGTTGATTCATTTTTCTGAATTACATCACTCATATAACCCCTGGACATAAATAGACAATGATGAATTATTCTTGCAGCTATTTCATATTATAATTATGGGACATTTTTAATAAACGCTAGTCGTTATGTGTCTGGCAGTGTCCAAAGCACTTGTACACGTGTTATCTAATTTAATCCTCAATTAATTCCACCAGGAAAGTATCCTTACCCTCCCCATTTCATGGATAAGAAAACCAAGGCACACCAAATTTAATGCGCTCAAGTTCATGCTTCTACTAAGCGGCAAAGTCAGAATTCAAACTCAGCAGTCTGGCTCTGGAATCTGTGTGGTTAACCTCCCTATTATACTTGGTGTGCTAGGAGAGATTTAAACTCTGAAGAAGAGTGACGACAAACACAAATCAGCAGACCGATTCATTGAGAAATCACGTACTAAGCTCACTACAAAGGGAAAGGGAACGAAAACATGGAGTAATCTGGCCAAACACGCGGACCCCCAAGATTCTCTTAATAACAACTCAGATACAAACCAAAGGATTACGCTCCCACTGGGGTTAAAACAAATTACCGAACCGAAAGTGAGGAAACATGGATCCTATGCTAGTTCTGCTACCAGCTACTTAGATGCTCTTAGGTAAGTCATCAGTGTTCACATCTGTAAAATGGGACAGTTGGAACAAATGCTCAATAATTCTGCCTGAATGAATGCTGCTTCTGGCCCAGGTTCCCGGGGATCTGTTCTGCCAGCCTTCAAGGGTATCAGCTAGGCTTTTTCTAGGGTTCATCCCTGCCATACTCCCTAATGATCTGAGCTGTACTTGTAGGCTTAGGCTGTAGAAGGGAAGAAGACAGATAAGAAAGGAGAAGGAAGCAGAAGAGAAAAATAATAAAAAGCAAATAGTTCAATAAAATCTCTGTTCACTCATCCCAGAGAATTAACTTTCTCAAAGGATAATGATAACCCTACTAGAAATTCCTTCCTCATACAATTTGGGGGTGGGGGGGTGGAATCTACAGTTAATGTTATTATCCACACTAATAGAATGGATAATGAATATAAAGCAATCAAATACCTTTGAGTATTAGAGTCTTGGGGATGTCATCATATATCATCTCATACCATACATCATATCACATATTCCATCATACATTCTTCTTATTCACTATATCTAACTTTGTACCTATCTTTCTTCTGGCTCATCTAATTCCCCCTCTAGAAAGTGAATATATTAATATGAACAGAAGGAACATCACCCCCATATCCATAGGCTACTAGAAGAATGCATCTGAAGGTTCTCTACATTGAAAATGCACCCAGCAGAAGCATAACAGTGCTGGACCCAAGCTCTAACAGCTGAATGAGCTTGGACAAGGACCTGGACCTCTCTGAGTCCCAGTTACTCCCATATAAGCTAGAGTGTTATCATGAGATATAAAGCTTTGAGCACTGAGTCTGGTATATAATAAACATTTCATAAATGTTAGAGATAATTATTGCAGTTTTCAAAGTTTCTTTATTCAATCTGTTACTCCTTAAAAGCCTCTGCCATCACCAAAGTTTGAAGTTGCCAAAAGCTGAGATATAATTCAGAGCAAGGTCACAGGGAAGACAGCTCTTCTCTGAGAACACAGAGTGGGCCAATTTTCTTAGCGGTGCCATTAAATTGAGGATATACAAGAAAACAGAGGGGAGGGGGAGTAATATAACTTAGGGCACCTCAGAGATAAAGCACAGTTAAAGCAACCATAAGGAATGAGATCTATAGCTCACTCATCAATAAGCATGCAGCCAGCTTGGAAGGAACCTAGGCCTCAATATCCTAAGAACCAGGGTTCCATTCTTGTTTACCAACTCACTAGTTAATAACATGGGAGAAAATGCTGAATCTGTTCCTCAAACTCTGCATCTGTAAAACCACGGATCTACAACATCTCTCACGAAGCTGCGCTGAGAACAAAATAAGACACAGATATGACTGCCCGATGCCCAACTTCCCAAACTATCTGGGAAATAATTTTTTAAATTTCAGGGATGATAGGTTGGCCAGACCCAGAGCAGTTATATGTGATTAAATAGTGTTCTGCTGTCAGATTAAATTATCACTTCATGAGAACCATAAAACCCTTCTTATAAAGTCTTATCATAATAATATGCTATTTTAATAAGACTAGAAATACAAGACCCAAGAAAATGCCCCCTATCCCTCCAAGGAAGCCCCCCCCACCCCACTTAGAAGTCTGTGTCTAGACTTACTATTTTAAGAAGGAAGCAGACACTCCAGTAGCTAATGACAATAATGCACTGTCTTGAACATTAGAACCCAGGACTGAAGTCCAGGACCAGGAAGGTCCTGTCACTGTGCCCCCCAGGGGATCCTCCCCCCTCCCCCTGTTCTGCTCCTTCTATTCTACTGCCCCTCCCGCCACTCCCCCCTCTTGGTTTTCTTTTCACTTGCCAGTAGCAACAGCTGGTAATGCTTAGCCCAGTGGTTGTGGACCTTGGGGCCGTGCTTCAAACTATGTGGGATGATTCCTTCCATAGAATAACTGTAAAGGAAACTGGAGAGTGACGCTCTGCCAGAAAGTGCTGACTGCCCGTCACCTGCAGACACCAGCAGCTAAGATCGGCTGAGCTCACTCATAACCCAAGAGGTTTATACGCCTCAAAGGGGGCACCAGCCGGGCGCAACCCCTGGATCAGGTAGTTTTATCTATTTACCTGGTTGAGAAACTGGGCAACAGATGCCCAATGGGGGTCCCATCTGGGTGGCGAGACAAAGAAAATGAAACCCTTTGGTGGAGCCCCAAGGAAGTTTGGCCTTGTTTTGTTTTCCATGAAATTCGAGTCTTAGAAGGTGAAAATGCACCCAGCAGAAGCATAACAGTGCTGGACCCAAGCTCTCACAGCTGAATAAGATCTCGAGGCCTTCACTGAAAGTAAAACCTTAAAGGCAATACAGATAGTTTGATGAATCCACAAACCCTTTGCTTCCTGTTGGTGATCTGCCACTTTGCCAGAGGCAGGGCTAGGGGCAATAGCCTTTATCTTCCATGAAAGTACGGGCTGCACCGCTCATTTCCTGATCCAAGAGCAGAGGCTCAAGGTTCCTTTTCCTTCCAGTTACACATAAAATAGGGGTCTTGCTGGGGTAGAGGAGTGGAATGTATATATGTATGTATATATATGTGTGTATATATATATGTCCCCACACCTTTTAAGTAATAATAGATGAAACAGGCATAAACTAAAAAAAAAAAAAAAAAAAAGGATGTTACTCTATCTTCCTCTTGGCTTACGGATGAAAACATCTCAGAGTCAAAGACTTCATAATTAGAAAATACACATCAACGTCAAATAAAAGGTGTATTTCTAAATGTACAGGGGGCGCCTGGGTGGCTCAGTCGGTTAAGCGTCTGCCTTCCGCTCAGGTCATGATCCCAGGTTCCTGGGATTGAGCCCCGCATCGGGCTCCCTGCTCGGCGGGAGGCCCGCTTCTCCCTCTCCCACTCCCCCTTGCTTGTGTTCCCTCTCTCGCTGTGTCTCTCTCTGTCAAATAAATAAATAAAATCATTAAAAAAATAAATAAATAAATAAATAAATAAATGTACGGTAAAATTCAGGCTGTGATTCATACTCATCACTTTCTCTTCCCTCCAATTTTTCTGAATTAGTAAGGTTATACAATATGAGTATAGCAGAATAGATAGTATATGCAAATGTAGCCAATGGAACTTTGCCCAAGAGGGACCCACATGGTTCAGGGGAAATAACACAGGCTTTGAGACGACAGACTTGTGTTTTTATCCCGTCCCTGTCTCCTGGAGTGGTTTTTAATTGTACTTGCAAACCTTTTTTTTTTCTTTTTTCCTGAGCAGGCGAAAACCTTGTCTTTGAAATATCATGGACAATGCTTGTTTGCTTAGCATGCCCTCTTTTCATAAATAGCATGCAGGAAAAAATAAACACCAGCCGTGTTCCTATCAGCAACATGTCCAAAGTTAGTGAGGTCCAAATTACAAAGTTCCACTCTAATGCACAGAGAGGGCCTGCCAGCCTTGAGCTTCTAAGGCAGAGAGAGAATGTATATTCCCTTTTCCATTCAAAACCAACAATTTAAAAAAAAATCATTTCTCTTTGGATCAAGTCTTTGGAAAGAAATTCTGTTGGCCCATGAAGATGTTCTTATTAGAAAAAGCCAGACTTTATCTTGCAAGGGGAAAAGAAAGGAAGGCCAAATGCCTCACAAACATGTACTTCCCAGGAGAATGACACCCCTGCAGATGAACGGCTCCCTGAACAAGGTTGTATAGGACAAGAGGATGAAAAATATAGGTACATGATCTCCAAGGTAGAAAGATCTGGAATACTGGCCTGGTCTGTATCTACTCTCATTCTAGCATTTAGATTGTAAGGGTCCTGGGGGCAGAGTCCCCAGCCTGAAAACTAGGGACCAGCATGCAGAAGGCATTCAGTAGTATTTGTTGAACAAATGAATGAATCTCCTCTACCCACAGGCCGTACCTCCATGGAGACCAACATACCAAAGAGTCCCTAGAAACCTGAGATACTTGGGTACAAGGGTGCATTTTGATGCGTGTTTTCCAGCTCGTTCTTAAACCATTAAGTTCCCCAGAAGATGAGTTTAAATTGATGTTAATAATTGTCCTAAATTTCTGGGACCCAGGCAAATATCAGGACCATGAGCTGCTGGTTTCAAAAGAGCTTAGACTTAGGTCCCTATAGTTTTAGACTGAAATCTCAAAATTCAACAAAAAGGGTATCAATACTAAAAATGATTAATTAAATATATTATTTCATATTTGTATGCTATACATTAGATAACTGTTATCATTAGATAATAACACACACACACACACACACACACACACACACTCTATCAACCTGGCAAGACCTATTTTAGCACTAAGGACCGAGACTCTAAAATTAATCATGCATGTGACCTTGGGCAAGTTAAATCTCTCTAGGCCCATTTCAGTAACTGCATAATGAGAAAACTGGATTAGATCAATGGTTCTCAAACTTTGTTGCACGTCAGAATCACCGGGGAAGCTTTTAAAACTCTTAATGCACAGGCTGTTACCCCCAGACCAATTTAATCAGAATTTCCAGAGGTGGGGATTGATCATCGTAGGTTTTAAATCACCCCAGCGGATTCCAGTGACAACTTTGCGGGGACAACTTTGGGGATGAGGGGGCCTCTAAAGTTCCTTCCTATACTAAAAACTGGGATGCTTGAGTTCAAAGAACATGAGAAGACCTCCCATGGGATCAGAATTTCTATCCCTAATGTGGAGTGTATCCTTGTCTACCTACTTGAAGTCAATTGCCTAGGCACTGCAAACGGACGCATTTTATGCCCACACTGCTCCCCCAGGCTGGGGCAGGGAGCCTGAGTGCTGCCAACACTGAGTCTAAGGAAGCAGCGTTGCCTCGGCTTCCGGTCAAAGGCTCACTCCTGGCTTCTGAGGGTGCATGCCACAGGCTCTGCAGAGTTTCTCTGCTCCCGTGATTTTGTCAAACCTCCCTGCCCTTACCCTCCTTTTTCTAATCTAAAATCATTATCTACTGCTGCCAGGAAAGGAGTTTCTTGAACTTGTCCTTGACAAGCCAGATGGTTAACTTAACTGATTTGAATTGGCAAAGACAAGTGGTTGATATTAACATGCTCCCATAGTACTATGCTTAGAACAACTTGCCATCCTCCCCGCTGACCAATGTCCAACCTAAGAGGATCTGAAAGGGCACAGGGGTAGGGGAACAGGGCCCAGTGGCTGCTTTATTGAGAGCTGTCTCTGTACCAGGCGCCTGATTTCCGTTGTCTCAGTCCATCCTGTGATGTTTGAATTATCCCACTTTTATAGTGGAGAAACAAGTGGGGCTCTGGGAGGTGACCTGAGCTCCCCAAGGACACCTACAGTTGGTCAATAGAAAAGCCTAGATTTGAATTCAAGTGTAAGTGGGCTAAACTCCACTTTGCTGAGCACACAGTGAATGAGGAACAGATAAAACAAGGACAGGGATGGGGGAGAGAGCTCACTTACTTCTTTCCACTTACATTTTAATTAGGAAGCAGGATAGTATATCCAAAAGCTCAGAGTACAGGCCACTGTGAACCAGTTCAGAGAAAAGGATCGGGTCTCACTTACAGAAATGAGCAGCCCTTCCCACGGTTCCCTCCTTTTTCCTTCACACGCCATCTCATCACAACTCAAAGCTTCGAGAACTTTTGAAAATGAAGCACACTCCCCCCTCCTTCTACCTGCCCTTTTATAGTCAGACTACAATCCTTATTCCAAAAATAAATCAGCCTGATGAGAGGCCAGAAAAAGCGAAGCTTAATAGTTTTCTACTTTCATTATTGAGTTATGGGACACTAGTTGGACAGACTTACCATCACATTTTTACAAATTCCCCTACAAATAAATAATTCTAGGATATGCCCAAATAACTCTGGCCTCTTGACCCAACATGTTTTTATAATTACTTGGCACTCCAACCGTATGCTACTTAAATTAGGGAACAGTCACCAAGTTATTTTTAGGCCATGGCAACACACACACACACACACACACACACTGCTACACCTAGCTTGTTACTTATACTCCTTAGGAAGAGGAGCCCAGATTGCCTTTTTACTGGTGCCATCATTTCTGCTCAACCAGTGGTAATAATAATATGAAGCTACATTTAGTGAGCGCTCACCACATATGAAAACTGGTCGAGGCACTTTGTGCCCGTGACATCATTCGATTCCTAGACTAACACTGTGACATAGCTGTTGTTACATCCTCTTTTATAAATGAGGAAATTAAGGAAGTAAGGGATGAAGCAATTTGCCCAGGGGCACATGGCTAGTATGAGGGGACCAAGACTAGAATCAGACAGACTGGATCCAAAATCCTGCATGAATTTCCCCACCATTTGCTACAAGGCGAATGTTCGGCATGTTTGGATGTTAAGCAGAGGCTCAGAATAACAACACTAAGTTTGTGATTATAGGAGGTATGTCTTTATTTCACATATCTTTAAAAAAGTTCCTCATAACATCCTGCAAGACCAGAGGAAAGCTGTTGTTCCCCCACGACAAACAAAGCAGAAATAGACTATTTTCGCGGGGTCTCCGATTATTGAGCATAGCCTTTCCCTTTGTCATCAAACTCAATACTGCCTGTAAGTGTTACTTCAGAATCCTTTGTGATTATGGAAGAATGTGCACTCTGTGTGGTTTACTCCTCAGGAATTAGGATGGAAGGTTTTATAGTCTAAAAATCGAACTCCCTGTGTTATCATATCTTCCGTACGGATCAGCCTCCTGAAGTGATTGTCTCTCCTCTCCTGCTCCCCACTGAACACTGCCCGTGCAGCAGCAGGTCCGTGGGGGGGACTGAATGGGTCAGCAGTCTTTGCTCCCCCAGTGCATGGAGCAAGTACAGGTCCGGGCCCTGACATAGCCACGTGGAAGGGGCGGGCTACAGCCCCCCGAGGAGATGCCCGGAGCCCTCCCACTCCAAGGGAGAGCTGCCTCTCCACAGACCTGAGAGCTAGCTAGTCACAGTGGAAATCGAAGTTTGAAAAACTCTCAAGAGGGGGCACACGATACTGAAGTGTTTAGGGTGAAAATGTGTCTGTACTATCCTATAAAATGTCCGCAGCCTTATTAGTTCTAAAACAATAACTTGAAAGCTGAAACATATTTGAATACATTAAAATGTTGTCTATACTATAAAATATTTCAACAACCAAAAAAGGAAGAGAAAGCCAATAGGGCAAATATAAACAACTGTTTAATCTGGGTGGTAGGTATATGGGTGCTCTTTATACTCTTTTCTACTTTTCTATATGTTTGAAAATTCTTATAATAAAAGTTTTAAAGGCATAGAGGTCTTTAAGGAGGAGGCAGGTGGCAGTAGACTATCCTTTCCAACAGAGGCAAATGATAAATTATTTTCCTGAATCCAGCTTTCCTGAAAAGAAAGGGTACCTTATAAACATCAAAACAAAGATGGTAGCTCTCATTATGGGAGGCCCAGAACTGTCGAGCCTTCTTATTCAGTTTGGTTAGAAATCATACTGAAAATCAACTTGGGGTAAAACAGACTGTAATTCTCTCAAAGACTTTGCAAATCCCTAAATATTTATGCATTTGGATCATTTTCACCAGGAGGAGTAGAAGCACTGGTCTGATGCCATTTATTCTTCGGAAGAGGAGAATAAAACATGGATTTAGACATAGGTCACAACAGGGAGGGGACTGTAAATTAGAACAGTAACTTAATCCCAGGGGCTTCTGCGCCTCTGATCAGTTTCTTCCCAACCTGACACAGCATTACTAAAATGGTAACTGAGCAGCCGCTCTACTTGACAGGCAGTACCAAAAATGGAGAACGTGGCACTGAAACAGGGGGGACATAAAACTTGGACAGGGGAGGGTAGCAACCGGTGTTTACAAACATAAACCAGAGAATCAGTTGGGCCAGCCATAAATTACCCGAGATTGTACTGAAATCTCTGAAAATAAATTAATGAGGCCTTCAAAGTTTCTACCTTAGATTCTAACTATCTTCACCACCATAGCTTCCCTGCAAAAAAAAAAAAAAAAAAATCACTCATTCCAAAATGGTACCACTACCACTCTGCTAAAATAAAATCTTGCATCACCCAGGGAGGGGATTAGTATAATAAACCTCAGCAGAGAAGCCAGACCAGAATGGTCTGCTTGATCCACTCAAGAACTTGGGAGAAGTCGCTGGCCATGCCTTCTGAGAGATGCCCACCCCATTCTTCACCTCCATGGTGCTATGGTATTAACCTTTGGTATACCCAGATGAAGCGTAGCTAGGGACGTCCTAATTATGATCGCTCTCCTTTTTTTCCCCATCTTGGTCCCCATTTTAAGCCATTCCCCCAAAAGAGACCAAAATAATAATTACGACAATAATAAATAAATTACCAACCCTTTTGCTCCTAAACTGCCTATTTTCAATCAAATTCCCAGATATTTGAAGAAAAAGCCCCCAAAGCTACAAAGAATCCAACCTCTACCACCAGCGCGTCTTCCAGGTCAACCGCCGCTGTGTCTCACCAACCTGAAAATGACGAGCCCTCACCGCAGCCGCCCGGGGTGCCCAGTGGTGAGGTCAGCAGCATGTCCGGCCCCGCCCCACTGAGGCAATCTTACCTCACTGACACTGAGGAACAAGCCCAGGCTGCCCGGACTTCTCAGCTGCATCCACAGGGGAGGAACCCCACTTTCATCGGTAGCACCCGGGAGATTCATTTCCCAGCGATTGACAGGCCACCCCCAAACACAACAATGTCCGCTGCAAATGAGAGGGTAAGATCTCCAATTCCGCCTAATCACCCTCATGTTCAAGTCCAGGGTCATCTTAATTTGTATTGTTTGATGCCTGTCCTCAAATCATATAGACACAAAAGGTCTGCTTTTTCCTAACATCAACTCTACATGAGCAAAGAGGTGACCCGCCAGACCACGGGCTACCTCCCTCTTGGCTCCCCAACACAAACCATTACAAATGAGAAATTTGTGGATTGTATTTTCTCATCCGAAAAAGACAAAACAAGCCAAGATCACGGTGAGAGAACACTAGCTGGGTAAGCCTACTGGGAATCACTCAAAGTCAACCAAACAAGAATAGAAAACAATAAAATACAGAGCTACACAGAGGAAATCTGCATGTATCTGTAACCCTAAGAAAAATCATCAACCACAACAAAAATACCCAGGCCCTGCTGAAACTCTCTGGACATGACCTCCATCATGTTCTCCTTCCCACCAGAGCCTACCAACCCTAAGAAAAGTTGTGCCTTTGTGGCAGTTGAGCCTAAGGAGATCAGGAGGGGATGGGATGGGGGGGAGGGTGAGGGAGGAACTTATCAAAGTAATTCACAACTATATTTCCAAGAATGCTACTTAACAAAAGGCAGAATGCATCACTGGGAAGACAAGAAGGAGAATGGCAGAGCTGTCACACGAAGACAAAACAACTAACTTGCTCATCCCAATGGCCTGTTGCAGTTTAAATATGCAAGGTGTTCGAAGGAACACAGCAATACCTCTGGTCAACACACTTCAGGAGACTTGGTGGTGATGTGGCCCACAAACTGTGTACCTTAGCTCGAAACAAGAGAAGAAAAGAGAGAAGATGACCATCTCTCACTGCCGTCAAAGGACAGAAGACACCAAAGAGAAAGAGTGGTGTGTAGTGCCCCAAATGGGCAATATCTGAGGGCAAAGAGGAGCGAGTCAGATAGATACGAGACGAAGGCTCGCTTGCTGTGTTAGGCAACACTGTGTGGAAGGAGCTCAGAAAACAGTGGGTAATTAATTCTTCCTGCCAGGGCTCAGCAACACTAAAATCAGAGTTATTCTGTATTCAGTGTAAGGGGCCAAGTGACCTACCACCCCATCTTGGGAGGAGCCATGATGCCAGTGGTTGTCAGATGAGGCCAGAAAGAACAACGGGTTGAGGGGTATTTCATAAAAATGTCTCTGTCCCCTTGGAGCTTTGGCAGAAGAATGGATGTTGTCGGTACACTTACGCTTTTGAGGGGGGCCTTACAGTAAGGATCTCTGCCCTTCTTGAAGGTCACTTTATAAACCATATAAAAGCCAAGCTGGTCAGAGGTGAGAAAGAAGATTTCCCATAAAAAAGCACTGGAACCTGAAGGCTTACTTGTGGTTCACCATAGTTGCTGCTTCCTCCGCTCCATCCACTTTGGTTAAATCTGAGAGACAACAACTTTCCAACTGGTTATTGACTGGAATAGAGCCACCAGACCAGCTAGGACTTGAGATACCATCTGGTGGTAGACAGCCCGTCTAAAAGATGAGAGAATAGTCTCAGAGAGGTGAAATGCTCACATAGTGCGAATGAGAAGCTGCATGGAGACTAGAACCCGGGTCTTCTGGCTTCTGGTTCAGTGTGACTGGTTTTTCTCACTACAGCAAAATAGTTAAGGGCAAAGAAGGGAAGACAAGAAGAAGAAGGTCTATTTTGGTCTCGTGTAGCCAGGGTAAGGAGAATGCTGGGACTTCTAGGACAAAACCCAAAGTGAACCCAGGCTAACCGGGACCGTGCTTGGGAGGGGAACAGGGGCATTACCTTTCAACACCAGAGGTTCTTTGCCTTCTCTCTTCAGGGACTCGAGGACTATGTGAAGTGGCTGGGAGGGCATCACTCGGCTCGGCTCATTGGTATTCTCATCATAAACTATAATTTCTTTGGAAAAGATCCTCTTGAAAGAGTCCTTGCCTTCCCTACAGGAAATCAAGTCTAAGACCGTGATCTTGCCCTGCTGCAGTCTCCGCCGGCTGATCTTATCGGCACAGTTAATATGGACAGCTCCTTGGATGTGACTCTTGTTGTACTCCATGAAGGGCCTGCAGTCGATGATGACAGGGCCCTGGCTCGGCAGGTGACTCTTGCTGCATCTGGTCATCTTCTTCGCCAAGTCATTGGGGTAGATTATTCTGATGCTGGCTAGCTGCTTGGGGTTCCCTGACACAGGGCTGCCCACCCCACCTGACGGACTTAAAGGGCCTGCGTTCTCATTGTTGTTGACCATCTGGTTGGCAGGGCAGGCGGGAGAGGTTCCGATGGCGGTGGTGGCGGCGCCGGCGGCGATGGCTTGGGTTTGGGCCTGATTGTCCTTGTCGTAGGTTGCCACAGTGCAGCAACTAGTGCTGCTGCATCCACAATTCAGGGAGCGGGCAGAGCCGCTGGATGAGGGCATATACGTCAGATTCGCAGCCTTGAGGGATACGACGGTGGTGGCAATGACAGGAGGGTGGCTGTTACTGCCTGGGGCAGCAGAGCCAAGGTAGCTAGAGTCTAAACAAAGGTTGAGATCCTGAGGTCGGACGGGCCTAGACAGTGCCACTACTACCCTGTCGTCTAAAGGAGATGGAGGCATGAGGAGGCTGAAAACTGGCAATTGAAGAAGAACTCAAGACAGTCTGTAAAGAAGGGGAGGGGGAAAGAAAGAATAAAGTCACGTGACACAAAAGGCAGTCTGATCCAAACCCTAGGAAAGGCCTTTGCATCCCTCTGAGTGAAGCTGTCCTAAGGGCCCTTTATCATGCCACTCTCAAAGCCCGAAACTCATTTTTATAGATTCGAAGAGGATGTCGACCTGACGGCACCCACCTATTTGGTGACTAAGTCTAAGGTTCCGTGTATGGTCTACACAAATGTTGATGAACAACCTCTCATTGACCTACATGGAAGTTCAGCCTCGGAGAAAGTACAAGCACAAAGAATCAGAAAAGCTGAAGACAGAAAGGAAGGCTCTTCAGAGGCATCTATTCTAGGCCTCATCTCCTGGGCAGAAGCACAGTGCAACCATCTGAGAAAGACCCACTTGTCCACCCTTGCATTCTTTCCATTTAATTCCTTCACCCACTGCAAAGGCAACAGAATGACCATGAGCGCTGGCATGGCTCACCGAAATATACAGCAGCTAAATATACATCAGGGGCGGATGGCAACTTTCTGCAAATCAGAATGGAAGTATCCCCCTAAGTGAATCTCTTTAACTAGGAGCTATTCTTGCTTTGCATTCCTTTGAAAAGCACAACATAGTCATATTAAAACCTCCCATGTTTCCTTCTTATAAATTAATCTGCATTTTCCCTTTTGTTACAAACGAAATGTCCTGAAACAAAGCCTCAGGCCAAGGAGCCAGATCTGGTAACCCCCAACCCTGGCAGATCCATCACCCTTTGCTCCTTTGCTGCCCACCTCATCTCCCCCCTTCTCCCCTACCCCCCACACTCCTGCCTTTAAGGAAAGGACCACTTCAACTCTGCTCCCTCCTTCAGTTCCCTGTTGGCACAGACTGTGCATCCGAGAGCTTCTCTCAATGGGAGGCAGCCCCTGTGTATAATATTTCAATCCCCCACAGATAGACCCCCGCCCCTTGAAGAGGATGAATTCCATAGAAAGGACTTCCCAATTAGCCGGTCCCTGTTAAAGGGGGCAGTGAAGTGTTGCCCAGTGGGTCCATCTCCTGTCTCTTGAGGGGACGCGTGCAAAGGAACAGTTCCTTCCTTCCCATAGGCACAGGGGCACTCTACAACCCGACCCTGCTGGCTCCTCTTCTATTAGACATGCTCAGAGAAACCAAACCCCATGCAAGAGTCACTCACCTAAACGAACTTTAAGAGATGTCTGGGAAAATGTCATCTATCATCAGTCTACACAGGACCGTCACCATTCTCCGACACAGAGCCAAAGTGTCAAAGGCAGAATCCACACACGCGCACACACACAGAGACACGCACCGGACACGTCCACAGATCCCCACGGACTCAGGTTTCTCTTACCCACCTTTGGATGGGAGAGAAGGATTCAACCCCTTCCCTCCCTCCCACCCCTTCCCTCCCTCTCACCCCTTCCCTCCCTCCCTTGCGTAGTATTTTTTTGAAGAGCAAGTACTATTCCAGAAGCTATAACTGTTTCCCAGCTGGACCAAGCGGTGAAAGTCTTTGCTATTGTGTTACCAGGTAGGGTATGTCCCAGGATCAACAGCCCGTTTCCTTTGCGAGGGACGCATAAGCGTGTTCGCGGAGACACAGGCTGGGACCCCCACCTCCACACGGAGTGCGCGGCTCACACATACACACATACAGACACACACACACACACGCCCGGAGTGTATAAAGAGATCTGCATCCCTGCAGCAGAGGGTCGGACGTATATATTGCCCGTGAAAGCATCCAGACTGGCCCAGAAAACCTCCCAGAGAAACACTAAGCTATCCCCGCTCCCTTGCTAGTCGTCCTTCCACCTCTAGGCAGGGGCTGGAAAGAAAATTAAGTCGTTAGAGAATGCTACTTCCCCACTCCTGGGCGCTTATCCCCCTTCGCAACATAGCACACTAACAAGCCCCTGGCATTTAAAACTGCCGCAAAGCATCCCAACAAACCTCATTTTCTTCTTCTCCCCAAATCCAAGTAGACTGCAGAGAGAGTAAACGCACAGGGCAGCGTGAGCCAACAGCCGGAACCCTTTAACCTCACCTGCTGTGGCTCCCCGTGAGCATCGCATCACACACACACACACACACACACACACACTCACACTCACACCGCCTTACACTCCCACGCTCTCAGGAGTAGCCGCGGTGACTTCCACTTACTTCATAAATAAGTGTAGCCCTCGACCATCTGGCGCTCCGCTTCAGCTAAGGATTCGCCCATTCAGCCCCCATTCACTTGGCTTCATTGATCTCCAGCAGCAACATAGTTACTTTCTCTTTTGCTACACTGTAAATGTAAGGTTCTGAGGGGGCGGGCCGGCTGCCGACCGACGGCACGTTGGGCCAATAGGAATCCGGAGAAAGCTGACCGCTACCTCACCGAGGCCCGCGGCCAATGGACAGCCGGGGGGGAGGAGCCGGGGGCGTGGCCTCGTCTCTTTAAGGAGGGTTTATCCGACGCCGCTCCGGGTCCTCAGCGTTATAACACGGGCGGTGATGTCATTGGCAACCAATCAAAAACTTAAAAGGGCCAGCCGGGGCCCGCGCGGAGCAGCTGCTCTCTATTTACATGTAAACCGAACCGGCTGGATGCAGTTAACCCTTTCCGGGGCTGAAGTGTCAATGGGCCGGACTCGCAGCTCGGGCTTAAAACTGGCTCTGTCCCTTTGCCCGGATCCCCTTGCGGCCCCTAGCCCGGGGGCAGATCGCGCTTTCTTTTCCCTCCTTACTCAGGACGGAAGATCAAAAGTGTCGGAGTAACTTTCTAAAGGCAAGAAACTACAATCGCCGTCCCCCGGTGGGGAAACCGGGTTCTCCTCGTCGCTCGAGGTGCTTTGACAAACCCTAGACGTCGCCGAGCCGCCTGCGGTGGGACCGACGTGAGCGAGCAGCCAGGGGCGTCGCTTCCGCACCGGCCCGCGAGCACCGGCCACGCGCTCGGGGCCGGGGCACGGGCGCAGCTGGCGAGCCGGCCGGCAGTCCCCGGAAAGCGAGGCCCACCCAGCCAAGCTGCGCCCCGCGTCTTCGAGCCGCCCGCTCGGCTCCGCGCCGCCGGGAAGCGTCGGCCGGCCGGCCGCCCGCAGATGTCGCTGCCCCTCTGGCTGCCCTAGTGCTACCCCGCGCGGCAGTGGCGCGGCGCCCTCTGACTCGCTTGCATTTGCGCCCCGGTCACGCCCCCGCCGTCCCCCGCCCGCTTCCCGGGGCTCGGCCGGGAGCACGAAGGCGGCGCTGCGGAGGGCTGCTCAGAGGCGGCGGCCTGGGTCCAGGCCAGAAGCGGCAGGGAGCGCGCCCACTAGGCCGGGCGTCGCGGGGCTCGCCGTGCGCTCGCCACACCCCCGCGGCCGCGTCTCCGGCCCGGCGCGCAGGGTCCCCTCTCCTGGCCTGCCGCCCGCCGTCCCCGCGCCCTCAGCAGCCGCCCCGCCACCCCGCAAGGCCCCAGGCGAGCCGAGGACAGCTAGCCCGGCGCTTCTGGAACACCACCGCTGGAGGAAAGGAGCTGGAGCTGAGTGTAAATGACGAGATCGAGTGTAGCCAGCGGAGCGTCGAGGAGGCGGCGCCGCCCCTCTGGGTTTTCCAGACTTTTTTTTCTTTCTTTTTTTTTTTTTTTTGCCGTCCGCTGGGTCGCAGGCCCAGGCATGCGTCCCGAGGAAAAGCGTGGGGGGCGAGGCAGGCCGGCTTGCGCCTGGGCACGAAAATATCAGGGAAACTGCGGGAAAGTTGTCTTGGGGTACGCAGAGGAGTGGACATGACAAGATGAACTACGGAGAGCCTGCATCACAGAACCCTCAAGAAATAGAGCTTTTCCTTTTCCCTCTCCTGTCTCAGAGAGCCAGAAGCGAAGGAGTTTAATGATGACAATGGAGTACATTATATTAGGAGCACTATAGAATATTTGGCTATGAGTTTTCTCTCTTACTAGATTGAAGGTGTTTGGAGACATACATAAGGCTCCAGGCCTATTAAGTAAGCTAAGTGGCAGCGACATATTCATATAATTGCTTTCAGTGCAGATCTAAAATCAGAAGATGCCAAGAGTTGGCCAGCTACACGCTCAAAGAGCTACTAAGAGAAATCCCCTTTGGTTCCTCTGGGGTGGGGGGGAATATATGTATAATTTTTACATATGTGCATACACATACACAGTCCAGCTTTCACACCCATGTTTCCACGTGCAGTAAATGCAAACAATCATCTTAAAAAGGAAAGGGTTTTGGGTAGCCCCTTCTGCATTCGCACACCAACACACATACACATTCATGCCCTTAATGATAACTAATGAGTACTTAGGGCACACCCTTTCTTTGGTCCTTACACCTTGGGGATCAGCAGGTCCTGGCCAAGGAACTGGTTCTGGGTAAGTTCATAGAAATCAGAAAAGAAGTTCCCAGAGGGTCTACCCTGAATCTCTTTGGAGCTTTAATAGCTTGCCTTTACCTAACCATAGACAATTATTGAAAAATGTTTGCTAATTCAGGGTCAGAAAGTTCTGGTTTTAAGTCCTGATTCTCTCATCTATAGTGTCTGTTCATCCAGAGTCACTGTGTTTATTTATTTATCTGTAAAATGGTAACACCCCAGCCCAGAAGGAAAAGGGAAAAGTCCTGGTGGGAGTGCTGGGGGCAGGGGGTGGCAGGAGGGGACACCATGATGACTCTGCTGATAAAAGACATTCAGTAAAAAAGCATTGTCCTTGCTTCCAGAAACTAGGTGCCTCTGTTTAAAAGCATTTGTGATCTCTAGATTATGAATTCATTGCTAATGCCTCACAATCTAAACCCAAACAAAGTAGGGATTTATACAATTGCAGAAGAGTTTATAACAGCTTTTCCCACAGACCCAGAAGGGGAATGTCACTTCAAAAACAAATTTAACTCACTTAATGAGATGATTATTTTATTATGGTTTCAAACTAGTGGATTATTATAATTTAGTTGACTAAGAGTCAAAGCCATCCAAGCTGAAAAATTAGGAAAAATGGCAAAATTCCTCATTATTTATCAAACTTGAAACATGGAAGAATTACCAGATCATTAACATATACAAACATGTAATTATTTTTTTTAATTAAGCATCTATAAAGGTATAGCTTATGTTCAAATTATAGAGTGTAGAAAACAGATTACAGATGGCTATTTTTTCAGTCGTTACACTTCTGAGCTGCTTTTGTACAAAAAGAGGTGATTTTGTTTCTTTTCTTTCATTTTTTTTTTGAGTCATAAATGTGAAAACACTATCTGAAGTACTGCCCATAGATTTAAATTTGTAATACCAGCCAGCCAATGGCTATGAACCTGATCTGTATAGAAATAGCCAGCAAAGACTTAATGTTCAGTTTTAGTCCCAAAGAAACAACAAAGCATCTTCAGTGTATTTGAGTGTTCTAACATGATTATGCTGAGCCATATCTTTGTTCCAACAAACATCATGAGGAAAATACTGTTTTGGTGGAAAGCACTATGTGTTAAAGCCAAAAGATGAAGATAACTTAGGCCAACATATAAGATATAATATGGATAATGTTGAAAAAATGTATTAATTAAATGACGTCCTTAATGTGCCCTCAAATGGTTAAGTGTGTGGGATGATGGCAGAAGGTAGGGACCGGTGTGAGAGCTGGGTTTTCAAAATAATCCTCAAGGTCGAGATGGATTCATGGAGGTACTAGAATTAAGGCAGAGAAAGGCTTAAAGAAAACTTAGAAATAATACATCACAAGATAAAGGTGATAGTAAATTACCAAGAAGTGGGGAATGAGCTGAGGGATAGAAAGGTGAGGTGTCCGAGGAGCTGAGGTCATTGAGGCCGGCCTGGGGAAACATCCCGAAGCACTTTCCAGGCCAGAGAAAGGCTGGTGAGAAGGATCCCCTAAAAGAGGTGGCCACTGCTGTGTTTGTGGGGTGTTGAAAACAGAAGCCGGCCCATCTGCTTGTCTCACTATCCACGAGTTTGGACACAGGAGGCCTGCAGATCTTTCTCATTAAAGTCATGGGTAGGTTGTACCTGTGACTCTGGAAAAGGCTCTGAGACATGTGAGGTTCTGTATCTGCGTTTTCCAGGACGGTAGCCGTTTGCCACATGTGACTGCTGAACTCTTGCAATGTGACAAATACGAATTTAAATGTGATGTAAGTTTAAAATACACGCAGGATTTTGAAAACTTCATGTAAAAAATGTAAAATATCTCAATTATTTTTATGTCCATTACATATTGAACTGTTTGGATATGTCAGGCTAAATAAAAATTTTTTTAAGATTTTATTTATTCGAGAGCGAGAGAGAGCATGAGCAGGGGGAGGGGGAGGAGCAGAGGGACAAGCAGACTCCCTGCTGAGTGACTGAGTGGGGCTCAATCCCAGGACCCTGAGCTCATGACCTAAGCCAAAGGCAGACACTTAACTGACTGAGCCACCCAGGCGCCCCTAAATAAAACATGTTAGTGAAATTAATTTTACCTGTTTCTTTTTACCTCTTAGAATATGGCTATTAGGAAATTGGAAGACTTATGCACTTAATGTCTTTTAAAGTGTGGGCAGTGCTGTTCTAGGGCCTATAATCCCTCCTTTGATTTGAGGTCACTTTGGTGCCAAAGGCACCAGAACCACAGAATGTTAGACCCGAAGCGGACTTAGAGCGTATCTAGGCCGGTGGTTTTCAAACTGTGTTAGGATGAGCCGCAGGGAATGGAGACACCAGTGCCAGGGGAGGGGTAAAGCCAGAGCCCCGGTGGTAAGCTGGAGGAGCTCTGAGACCGTGCCCTCACCCCCCACCCCCCACTTGAGATGTATTCTTCTGTTCCTGAGACTCCAAAGTAAGATTTCATCTGAAGAAAGAACTCCGGTTGGTGTTTTGTTTTTTGTTTTGTTTTGTTTTGTTGTTTTAATCCCGGCCCATCATTTTACCTGTAAGGCACCTGGAGGCCTAGGGAATGGCAATGACCTGGCCGAAGCCATGCTTGACCTCAGGACTCAACCTCAACTTCATCTCAAGGTCCAGTGTGACCTCTATGGTAGAGGAAGTGACTGACCCGTTGGGGACTAATAAACTCCCTGTCTCAACTAAGGCGACTGGTAACGTTTCCAAGCTCTTCCTCCCGCTCCACTCGTCCCTCCATTTGTGACCTCAGAAATACCTCCTGCTCTTTGTCAAAACAGATTCTGGCTAGGTCCACGTGTGTGGATCATTGACACAAACTTCTTTTCTTATGAAAATACCAAACAAAAAACTCACTGGTGGTTGGTTTCCAGGAACGCGTTGCTCTGGGATGGAAGGTCTATTATGATTATGTGTTGCTACATCAAAGACTTAACATTCTCCCCTTTGCCAGGCTGAGCAATCATCTTCTCATTAGAAAATGCTGTCAGACCCACAGTGGCTCAGCCCCAGCAGGCTGTGACTGAGAGCTGTGAAGGGACCTCCTGGGATGCGAAGACAAGCCCAAGCCTCGGAGGTAAACACGCCCTCTAAGCATTCCTCAAGCCCCTCTGACCTGGGTCAGGTCTAACTTGAAGGAATTAATCTAACATCCGCAGCATCTTTTAGTCCTGGATAGAACGAGCGCCTTCACATGGCCCAGTGTGTCACACTGTGCCTTACTTCTCTTTACAAATTAAACAGGGACTGAACCGGCTTTAAAGATCTGGCATTTGGAAAATAAGAATAACGGGTGCGGAGTCTTGTTTCGTCCTGTGCCCAGCACTGCTGCACGTGATCTGCGTGCATTAACTCACTCAAAGTTTCACATCCACATCGTGGCTATAAGTAAGTACTACTTTTATTAGCCTTAATTGAAAGATGAGGACACAGAAATACAGTCGGGTGAAGAATCTGCCCCGGGTAACGCAGCTACAAAACAGCAGAGGCAACATTTGAACCCAGACAATCCGGCGCCAGAACATCTGCTTTTAACCATTATGTGTGATTTAATTCACTCTCTCTGTGATTTTATAAACTTCTATCGTATTTGCCTCCATCTCCAGACTGCCGGCGTAGTTTTAATTGCCTCTTTGTGAGAATTCGCTGTTTTTTCCTCTGCTTTAGCCTGAACTTCTTTGGAGTCCCTTATGTCCTCACATGGACTCTCTCGCTGCTGGATCCTCCACGCTTGGGATGGGATTAAAACCTCCACTTTGTTTCCAGAATCCTCCCAGAATAGCGCTCTAAACTTGGTCAGTGTTTTGGTCGCTGCTGCAGGCAGCAAGGAAAAGCCTAAGACAGCTCCGTTACCCAGACCTGGACTGGTCCACGGTCCCATCCCCAAGCCAGGCACTGGGGCTAGTGTGGAGTGGAACATGAGCTCGGGAAGTTCCCGGTGAACGAAGAAACGCGCGGCTGAATGATCGGAGCATGTTTCTTACGCATACCCTTGAACTGTTTTTCCCTAGATGCACACCCTGGCTCGTCTGATGCCTTTGAAGCTACTGATCTGGGCCTTCTGCCATGGGGAAAAGTTAAGGCACCTCTGAAGTCCCTAAATCCAGCCCTCTTCTGAATTACTTATGCAGATATTAACCAAATGTCTATCCCAAGGAGCCCCATTGTTTGTGCATCCCTTTGTTTGCTTACCATATTCTCCCCCTTCATAGTTTAACTTCAATTTCTTTTTCTCCTGGCTTCTACGGAAATACCAACATCTTTCTCATTACCATCCATCTCATTATGATCCGTATCATACTCAAATTTTGCATCTGTCAGCACTCTGTGCACTGTGATCATCTTCCACGTTCAGGAAAATTTCGCCTTTCGTGTTTGCTGAGTTTTAGCAGAAGGAAGGCATGTTCCTTTTCTCTTTCAACATCTTCCCTTTTGTGGCATTCAAAGGCATCCGTTTTCATGTGCTCCCCTCCCAGCCGGGCAGCTCGGCCAGTGTTTATTTTCCAGCATGTGATGGATGCTGATGAATAGATTTTTCAGAAAGAGGCATTTAATGCAGACCCGTGCCTGGAAGCCCGCAAGTTCTTCGTCCTACTGGGAGTGGGTGATGTGCTCTTAAAAACATGCTGTTCCGGTTCTGGACTAGACGGGGAGCACTGACCTGAGAAGTCCTGTTTCTAGTGTTCTGTGAAGGTGGCCCATGTCCCCCTAGGCACCCAGCTTGGGGGTGGGGGTGTTCAGTGTTGCCCCTGATTTATGTGGTGGATAAAGCAACCACTTTAGAATTACATTCTCGGCTTGCAAGCACTAAGAATGCACAAGTGGCAGAAGCGTCCCTTTCTGGGTGAATTGAAGTGTCCGCCATGGGCTGAGTACTGAGCCCACTGGAACACCCGGGCATGTAATAGATGTTCAAATAAATGCAGGTCAGGTCAGGTCGTGTCAATGCAAGATATTCACAAGTAAGAGTAAAATCCCTGTTGAAGTTGACTAGATTTGTAGTTCAAGCAGGAATCTTAGAGAAGAAGAAAATGTTATCGATGCCATAAACTTCCAGTTCACAAAAAGGTTTAGAATTTAAAGAAGATAAATAGATTGGATCAGGAGGTGGACCCACAGAGCTGGTGCTGTGCGTCATTCATCTGCCAATGCATGGAGCTTGGGACAGGTGTGCATAGGGGACACGTTAAGATGTGTAATTCACAGGGAATTCTTAGCCACTCCCAATGCTGCCTTTTGCAATTCCTATTCCTAGGAACCAGGAAAACGGATACTACTTGATAAATTGCTATTCTGAATTTTAAACCGGACTAATAACAACAACCAATCCAATGAAGTGTTTTCTCTATATTCTTCACAGAACAGAAATGCCAGCAGATTCTGATTCCCTTTTCCATGCATCATCCCAATCCTCATGTAATACGTGAGTTCTCGAGAATGTGGATAAAGAAGTTAGATAATTCAGACATTTTGCCCATCAAGATCATCCAGCGTATTCCACCGATGGTTGCTTCTAGCCCGTCTAGCATTTGGAACTACTTTCTAGAAGGTCAAACTTTTGCTTTCCCACTTTCTGCCCTCCAATCATCAAAATTAGTTGTGGAAGGAAGAAGAAAGGACCAAAAGAAGGAAGGAGAGAAGGCAAAAGGAAGACAGAGATGGCTGGGAATTTTTGTTCTGTTTATAATTTTTTTGCTTGTATTTTTGACTGCAGGGTTGGGAGATGTGTATACTTGGGCGGAGAGAGAGCAAAGAGTGGACAAGTAGAGGAAATGTTGCCAATTCCAGACATTTGTGTTTTCACAGGCAAGACAGGCAGGAACAGAATCTGGCCACAGCAAGCAGTTTTGAATGCTTTGCAGCCAAAACACGTGGTGGCCCTGATGCTGAATCTGGCCGTCCCCAGCAGACACTGGACCCCCTCACCTGGGATGGGAAGGAAGCGGTAGGGCTGTTGGTCTTGATGCATCTCTCCGAGGGGCAGCTCTGACTCAGGCAGCAACAGTCTGCTCCTGTGCCCAGCCATGGGGCCTCAAGGATGAAAGAATTTAGTCCCTGCCTCTGGGAAAGCTGAATGAGGGGACATTTCGGGATGTTCCAGGACACGCCCAGAGCCACTGTATTCGAACCCAGGACAATCCCAAAGACAAGTTTCTCTGATCTCACAATATGAGGAGCAGATTGTGCCTCTCTCCTATGAGGGTGCAGAGCATTTCCCTCTGTGTGTTTAAGCTACCATGATTTTTACCTCTGATGATTCATTTCATGTGTCAACTCAGCTGGGCTATGGTGCTAAGATAGCTGGTCAAACATTATTCTGGATGTTTCTGTGAGGGTTGTCTTTTGGATAAGACTGACACTTAAACTGATGGACTTTGAGTGAAGCAGATTATTCTCCATAATGTGGGTGGGCCTCATCTAATCAGTTGAAGGCATCAAAGATTGATCTCCCCCAGGCAAGAGAGAATTCTACCAGCAGGTGGCCTTTGCACTTCAACTGCAACATGGGCTCTTCCTAGGTCTCCAGTCTACCGGCCCATCTTGCAGATTTTGGACTTGCCAGCCTTCTTAATCACATGAGCCAATTCGTTAAAATAAATCTCTCTCTATATATATTATACATAAGCCCTTTGGTTCTATTTCTCTGGACAACCCTGACCAATATACCTTTATTTCCTTTTATGGACAAAGCAGAGGGAAGCCTAGGAGATGCACATTGTGTCATGTGTTAACCCATCTCCGTTCCTGTCCTGAATTACTAAAGACACACTCAATTGAGTGCATCTTCATCTGACTGTCTTAATGTCCAAGAGTTTAAAACTAGTGAAAGGGTGATAAGGATACTCTCAATAAATATAAGATAGAAAATCTTTTTAGGGGCACCTGGGTGGCTCAGTTGGTTAAGCAACTTGCCTTCGGCGCAGGTCATGATCCCAGGGTCCTGGGATCGAGTCCCGCATCGGGCTCCTTGCTCAGTGGGGAGCCCACTTCTCCCTCTGCCTCTGCGGCTCCCCCTGCTTGTGCTTTCCCTCTCTCTCTTTCTCTGACAAATAAATAAAATCTTTTTGTAAAAAAATCTTTTTAAAAAACTTAATCTAAGATAGGATAACTGATACAGAAGGAAAACAAAGTTCCCACCCTACCCTGCCCCACCCCTCACAATTTATTGGGAAAATGTAGAAAATCCCATTTGGCTTTGGATTCTAAAGCAACCTAGAGATTGAAAAGATAAAAATAACCCTGGAGTTATGTTTCTAAGCTCCTTATTTGTGTCCATTTAGCCTGAAGGAAGAAAGATATGAATATGTTTGCTTTCCCCCAAATGCATATTTAATCTTTATCTAAACATCCTGAAATTGGAGCTTCTCAGGAGTTTCCATAGTAAGTACAGATTGTTTTCTCAGTTTTCTGTCATGTATTAAGAGCCATTTTAAATCACAGAACTAATGTTGCACTTACTTAATTCTCGTTACTTTTGCTTTTCCAAGGTAATCGACATGCAATTGGATCATTATAAGATCTCAGCATAGGAGCCTAAAGAGTGGACTTCTCAAAATGAAGAGGTCACAGTCACAAAAGCACATCGGAGACGAAAGCGTCCTCTATTTCTGCAGCTACACAGTGTTTTCAGTTTCCCTGGCTCTTTATCAGGAATGTGTGAGGAGCTTGACTCCAAATCTACAACTCCGCTTCATCCTCCCCAGTTTCTAGCAGACCAGAAGCCTGTTCTCTAGACCAGAGCATGTCCAACTCCAGGTTCACATAGATTACCGGGGTATCTTATAAAAATGCTGGCTCTGATTCAGTAGGGTGGAGATGGGACCCAAGATTCTACATTTCCTAATGCACTTCCCCGTGATTTTGATGGAGCTGGTCCACAGATCACACATCTGGACCCAGACCATCCAATTCAGTAGCCACCAGCCACGTGTGCCTCTTTGAGCATTTGAATTGGGGCTAATCTGCATTAACATTGACTCTAAGTGTAAAATACATACCAGGTTTTGAAGATTCAGTAGGAAAAAAAGAACAAAATACCTCATTAATAATTTAATCTTGATTACATGTTGAAATAACATTTTAGAAATATGGGGTTAGGGGCGCCTGGGTGGCTCAGTTGGTTAAGCGTCTGCCTTCAGTTCAGGTCATGATCTCGGGGTCCTGGGATCGAGCCCCACCTCAGGCTCCCTGCTCAGCGGGAAGCCTGCTTCTCCCTCTCCCTCTGCCTCTCCCCCAGCTCATGCTCTCTCTTGCTCTGGCTCTCTCTCTCTCAAATAAATAAATAAAAATCTTAAAAAAAAAATATGGGGTGAAATAAAATACATTACAATTACTTTCACTTTCTTCACTTGCAATGACTTTTTTTAAATGGAGTTACTAGAATATTGTCAGTTAACATAGATTGTTTGCATTTGTGGCTTACGTTAAATGTCTTTTGGAGGGTTCTGCTCCAGATCAACAGAGCCTAGACGTTTGTGTAAGGGAATGGATTCCCTACCCTTATGGTTCCTTTTCACCAGGCACTGAATTCATCTCTTTTTGTTTTTTGAGAGAGAGAGTGTGTGAGTGGGGGTGGGGGGTGCAGAGAGAGAGAGAGAGAGAGAGAGAGAGAGAATCCCAAGCAGTCTCCACCCTCAGCGTGGGAGTCCAACAGGAGGCTCCATCTCAGGACCCCGAGTCCACAACCCGAGCCAAAATCAAGAGTTGGACAGTCAACAAACTGAGGCCAGGCTCCCCCGAATCCACCCCTTAATCCATCTCCGTGGGTCTCAGAACTGATGCTGTGGTGCGTATCGCTGCATCCCTCTCCCCACCCCTTTCAAAGATGGGTTGGTCATCTGACTGCTTGGCCATCTTGGGTCCTTCAATCAGGGTGTGTGCTCTCTGGCAAGACCTAGCCCAAAATGACACAGAAACCCTCTCGAAAATTCATTAATGGGGCTCTCGTGTTCCTCCCAAAGTCTGTGACATACGTAGAGTCTTTGTAAGGGACAAAGTCTCTTAGCAAAAATAGCATGGGCTTTAGAACCAAGAGACGCTGGAGTTTAATTTGATCACGGGATTAATTAGTTAATTGAATAAGCCACTCTGGGCCAGTCTTTTAGGTGCTAGGGATTCGGTGGTGAACAAAAGTAACACCTTCTCTGCCCTAAAGAGCTTAAAGTTTAGAAGAGAAAACAGGCATTAAGCCAGAAAGCACATGAATAAATAGACCACAAAGTACAATTCCAGCATCTCTTGTTTTCATGTGCGAACATTCCTTATCCCTTCTGAGCCTCGGTTTGGTGTTTGGAACGGGAACAAAAGCACCCGCTTCCAGGGGTCTGTGAGGATTAGAAAGAGTGATGACATTGGTGCAGGTAGCATTATGCCCAACACAGAGTAGGTGCCTGGCTAAATAAGAACAAGGAGCCCGGATCCTATTTATCTGTTGGCTTATTTATATGCTGCCCTGTGATGGGTAAGTTTATGTGTCAACTTGACTGGGACGTGGGACGCCCGGATAGCTGATAAACATTATTTCTGGGTGTGGTTTGTGACCGATGTTTCCAGAAGAGATTAGCATTTGAATCAGCAAATAGGAAAGAAGATAGCCCTCGCCCTCAGGGGAGGGTATCATCCAGTCCATTGAGGATCCAAATGGAATCAAAAGGTGAAAAAGAGCTAATTTCTCTCTTCCCCTGCTCGTGGACGTTAGAGCTTCTGGTTCTCTGGCCTCAGACTCCAGGACTTACACCCATGACCACTCCCCCACCTCCCCACCCCACTACAAGGTGGGTTCTCAGGCTTTGGAACTTGGACTGAATTATATTCTATCACCAGCTTTCCTGGGTCCCCAGCTTGCACTTTGTGGGACTGCTCAGCCTCCATAAGCCTATGAGCCAATTCCTATATAAATCTCCTCTTTGATATATCTAAATATGTCCTGTTGGTTCTGTGTCTCTGGAGAGCCCAGGAGAGCACACTGCCTCATCCCCAAAGCGTTTGCAGTAACTGGTTAGGCTGTTGTCACATTGCAACAGCCTCCACTCAAACTTCTTGACATGTCCTAAATCAATTCTTGGCACATAAGAAGCATTCAACAAACATTTCTGGGATCAAACTATACCTGGAACAGACCCCTTGCAAGAGTCCTAGCACAAACCTCCTCATTTGCAGAAGATGCTAGAAGCCAGAGTTGACGCAACTTACCCAGGAACACATTTTCAGTAATCCCTCTGGAAAAGAAAACACTGATCATATCTGCTAGGCACCTGTGGACGGAGAAGAGTTTGTGGAAGTGCAGTCGGAGAGAAGAAAGAGGACAACGGGGACCAGGTTGCGGAGAGGCAGGGCGGTGGAGGCCAAGGGGCCGTGGAGGTGAGGAAGTGGACACGATGTCAAGGACTCCTCTTTCAGGAGGTTTGGTGATTAAGAAAAGGAGGGAGCCAAGAGCTCCATGGACGAAGCACTAGTACCAGGGGGCTTTCTGTTTGTTTTAGAGCAGGAGACTCGAGCACAGTAGAGGCTGAGCTGAGCTGCTGGTTGAAATGAGGTGTAGACAGTACAAGAGAGGAAGAGAGCATCTATGACCCCCAAGCCCAGGCAGAAGGAGGATGGGTGAATGGGTGGGCAGAACAGGGGCGATCGGCAGCGTTAGAAAGTAAGGGGGCACCTTGGCTTCTGAGATGAGTAAGGAATGTGATACACATTCAGTTCTATGTTGAGTGGAGAGAAGGACCATTTAAGAAGTGAAGAAGGAGGCAGGACACTCTGGGAGAGTGAGGAGGGCATCATATGCTGGTGTTCTGCCTGGACTTCCAGCCCAGACTCTCCTGAACTTACAGCCCAGACCCAGGCTTCTTGAAATCTGGTCTGTGGACCAGTGCCGGACCACACACTGTTTGTTGCTGGTCTAAATTCAGAGAAAGAGCTTTGTGTCCGAATGCAAATAAACAACATTGCTAAGCACGCTGTTTGGTTCAACTGAATTTTTTCCTCTGTCTGAAAGGAGCAGAACATTAATGTACCTTCTAGCTGAGCTCCTTTTCCCATCGCAGCGCACAGAGAAGGTCCTTTTGGGTAACTCTGATCTGTACCGTCTCCTCCTGACCATTCAGCCTCGATACCCCACAGACCCCTCTCACCAAACTGAATTCATCACCTTAGCTCCCAAACTTGCTCCTGCTTCTTTGCTGTCTTCCTCAGTGAGTCAGTGTCTCCCTCTGACCAGGTCTCCAAGCCAGAAACGTCAGGGAGGGTCATTTATCTCACACCCCCCTCTCCAATCTTGACCAGTCATTCATCAGCCTGGTGGGTACTCCCCCCTACATATAGCTCTCAAGTCCACCTTCTCTCCGTCCTCATTCTCACTTGAATGAATGAATGATGTCAAGGCAGAAAGGGACAACTTAGTTGACTGCGTACTGAGCAGAGGTGATGGACATGGGGTCATGAAATGCTGCCTGACTATGGTCAAGGTGGTCTCAGAGCCCAGACTGAACTAAGCCTGTAAATGGAGTCACGGAACTCCATCCAGCAATAGAGGTGGGGGCTGGAATCAGGCAGGCCATTCCTGAAAATCTTCCACTAGGTGTGGCTTCTCTCACTGAATCTGGTTCCATTCACGAAAGGTCTCCTGGATCCCATCAAAAGCAGCTTCGGCCAAGACCATCTTTCAAGTCAAAACTCCTACCACCTGTGCATATTGTCAGCTACTTTTCATTTCTAGGCTTCCTGGTTTCGCTCTCTTCCAACCCAAGTATCACTATCCTCCCAACCCCCACCAACACCACTACCATTTCGGCTTTTGCCCTTGACTTAGACCCTGTTACTTAAAATCTCGTAGTTTCCTTTACATTCCTGTAGCATATGACTTGCAGAGTCTGGCCCCAGATTGCAACATAGCAATAGATGGGAAGAAAGACCCACGTCTGACACTCTACCCTGGTCTTTAGGACTCCACTGTCTATGTTGTGGTGTTGTCACTTTATGCCAAAAGAAAGATAGGTAGGACAGAGAAGGGGTGGGGGGAAGCTAGCACAGTCATTTGGAGCCAAATAATAGATTATAGCTGGAAACTCCCGTCTTGATTTGGCTCAAGGGCCACAGCTATATTTGGCTGGCCCCTGATTGACATAATTATTATTGCCAGAAAGTAATTTTAGAAAGACCTTAAAAGGAGGACATGGGTGATTAAAGTTCTAATAATAACATTTCTAAAAAGTCTGGGTTAATGAATCTGTAACACAGGTAAAAGAAAAGAGGCTTCAGGTGTTCAGGGATTAATACCCGGGACTGAACTTGGAAAAAAAAATTTCTGTTGGGGAGTCAAGTAGGGCAGGCATAGATCACATGCCCCTAAGAAGTCATGTGGAGACAGAGAGAAATGTTTCACAAAGCAAATAATATTTTAAATCCATTCACTGAGCATCCCTTATGTCAGGGTGCCGTACCAGTCTCTTTGCGGGATTCCCATACGTGTGAGTAGGGCTGGTCCGAACATTAGCCTAGGCATTCTGGTTCTTTATGGCCAGCGTTAATTGGCTGATGCCCTACCAGTTGTTAAATATTTTGAATGCCACCCTTGGATATAAGGCAAACTTTCTGTCCTAAAATAGCTTACAGTTTACAGGGTGAGATATGCCCACGAGTAACTACAGTGCGATGCTGTCTCCTAATAATGGTTATAATTTTATTTCGTGTTGTCCTTTACAACGTGATTTCAGACACTTTATCACATTTGAACTTTACAGCAGCTCCGAGGTGCATGTTCCTATCCTCATTTTGCAGATAAGAAAGCATGAAGTTCAAGGAAGGAGGCAGACTTTCACATTGTACAGAGCAATAACTCGTCCTGGCTCGACAACATCTGATTTTCCCTCCCGTCCTTACCCCCAGTGCCCATGGCCTCCCTACTTAAAAGAGATTCATGAAAGCAAACAATTGTTTATTTCATGAATTAAGTCTTGATTTCTAAATACAGATTTTTATACCCAATAACCACATGAAGATCAGCTTTGTAGATCATCCTGATAGAAAGTTTAAAAAAAAAAAGTCTCATTCTGGGGCCCCTGGGTGGCTCAGTCGTTAAGTGTCTGCCTTCGGCTCAGGTCATGACCCCGGGGTCCTGGGATGGAGTCCCGCATCGGGCTCCCTGCTCAGCAGGGAGTCTGCTTCTCCCTCTCCCTCTGTGTGCTCTCTCTCTCTCAAATAAATAAAATCTTTAAAATATATATATATAAAAAAATAAAAAGCCTCATTCTGAGAAACACGCTGCCACAAAGCTCAGGTCACACACATTCAGGAAGCACAGAGTGCCTTCAGGGACCTCAACTAAGCAGTTATGTGTAAAATAAACAAACAAATGCAAAACAAAACAAAAAAGCAAGGGTGATGTGAGTGGATTGCAGAGGGAAGAACACAACTAAATAAGCAAGCCAGCAAACAAAAACACAATAGCCTTAAAGATAAAAAAAAAAACACAGTGCCCAGTTATCTGGGGACCAGACCTGCCCCCGTGAACAAGCTTCAGCATGTTGCTGTAGCTCAACACAGAACCATAGTAGGTGTTCCTCATCCCAGCCCGGAGAAAAAGAGGTTAGATGCTACAAGAGAGTGTGGATGCCTGCAGAAATAAGCTTTGTTTTCTGGGACCTCGCTCATGCAGAGTGCCTCATTCTCCAAGGGCCCCAGACATGTACAGCTGCTTTGAAAACACCTCAGGCATTTAGAGAAATGGTCACGAACAGCATGCCAGTTGACTACGGGGAGAAAAACAAAATATCTCCCGCGTGAGTGATGCCTACAGTCTACATAATGGCTTGTCCAATACTCCCGATACAGGAGGATGTGCAGATCCAAGCTCTCAGAGCTGACCCTCTGGCCGATTTCCTGCTCGCCTTCTGCATCTGGCATGCATTTTAGCAACATTCCGTTCATATTCATCCCCCGGAATGATTTCTTTCATGAAACCTTACAGAAATACTCTGTAAGGGTGGGAAGGAAACTTAGAAATAATGCACCCCCTCCTTTTTTCAGAAAAGGAACGTGGAATTTACAAAAGTGAGATGACTTATTCAAGGTCACCAAAGAGATGAGTTACAAAATTAATATTAAAGGCTATCATCTCTGGTTGTAGTGACTAGACGTTCGTTAATTGCCATGTTTGGAAGAGTCTTATTATCAAACGACTCGTGAAACCAGTAACTCCACTAGGTATTAAAGCATCAGTCACAGAAATGAGGCCACCTTATTAGTACCCGCTCACTGGAACATCCTGTTCTCTATATAAGGTGAATTTCTGAAAAGTTGGGCATATGCACAATCTTCATTATTTAGATTCTATTTTGCACATACTTGCAGATCTCTTTCTGATGCATCTTTGAAGGGACTCCAGAATAAACTTCGGCTATGAGGCAAAGCAGCTTCTTACAGCGAATATTTGCTGCCCAAGCCATTCTTTTGACAGCCTTGACTGTGCTTATCTTCAGGGCTGGCATCCCATTATCACCAGTGCAATCAGGTGCATTTTGGTCACTGATTCATTCACTTTGCCACCAGAGGGGCCCAAATGAAACCTCTCCGGGACAGGGGGCATTTGTCTATTTTGTTCAGTCCCGGATGCCCAGGATTTAGACTCAGCCTGGAACACAGGAGGGGCACAACACAGATCTGATGACCAAATAAAGAAATATTCAGAAAGGGAATTTCTAGCCCTGGCTCACCTCTGTCACGATATCCCCCTCCACAGAAGCTCCTCCTGCCTGTGAGGAGTGTGGCCATACAGCTACGAAGCACCACTGCCCTGCCGTCCTGGCCCCTCAGACAAGCTGGCTTTGATTTCTCATTCTCCTGACCTGAGCAACCAGCCCACCAGCTCAGCCAGGCAGAGACGTGGGTCTCAGCTCTTGTGACCATCATCTAGGTCTTCTTGGAATGTGTTCTTCTTCCCGCTCTAACCCATCTCTCATCTCGGGGAGAATGTCCCCATCCACCATTAAGGAGTCTAAGCAACCCTTCCATGGGGGCAGGGAAGAGAGCTGCTCATTATGGGCAGGTGCAACTCAGTGTCTTGGGGCCCCTGTTAAGTCAGAAATGCCCTCTCCCCATGGGAAGGTCACCCAGAGTTACAGGGTGTATCACAATCACTTGTGGAGACAGGATGGCATAATAGTTAAGAACGTGGCCTTGGACTACTGGGTATTTACCCCAAAGATAGAAATGTAGGGATCCGAAGGGGTACGTGCACCCTGATGTTTATAGCAGCAATGTCCACAAGAGCCAAACTGTGGAAAGTGCCAAGAAGTCCATCAACAGATGAATGGATAAAGAAGATGTGGTATAGATATACAATGGAATATTATGCAGCCATCAAAAGGAATGAGATCTTGCCATTTGCAATGATGTGGATGGAACTGGAGGGTGTTATGCTGAGCGAAATAAGTCAATCAGAGAAAGACATTTTTCATATGACCTCACTGATATGAGGAATTCTTAATCTCAGGAAACAAACTGAGGGTTGCTGGAGTGGTGGGGGGTTGGAGGGATAGGGTGGCTGGGTGATAGACATTGGGGAGGGTATGTGCTATGGTGAGCATTGTGAATTGTGCAAGACTATTGAATCACAGATCTGTACCTCTGAAACAAATAATACATTATATGTTAAAAAAAAAAAAAAAAGAAGAAGAAGATAGCAGGAAGGGCAGAATGAAGGGGAGGAAATCGGAGGGGGAGATGAACCATGAGAGACGAAGGACTCTGAAAAACAAACTGAGGGTTCTAGAGGGGAGGGGGGTGGGAGGTTGGGTTGGCCTGGTGATGGGTATTAAAGAGGGCACATTCTTCATGGAGCACTGGGTGTTATACGCAAATAATGAATCATGGAACACTACATCAAAAAGTAATGATGTAATGTATGGTGATTAACATAACATAATAATAAAAATTAATTAACTAATTAATAAAAAATAAAAAGAAGAATGCGGCCTTGGGAATCAACCGACTCCAGGTCAAGTCTGGCAACTTCCACTTCCTATGTAACCTTGGGCAAGTTACTTAATTTCCTTACAACTCAGTTTTCTTATTTGTCAAGTCAGGAAAATTCCAGAACATATCTCATAAGGTAGAAGCAAAAAGTAAATGTGAAACATTGCTCAATGCATGGTACGTATTATAAATGCTCAACACATTTTTTATTGTACAAGAGGGGAAAAAATAAGTGATATTATTTCCAGGAGATGGTGATGCAAATTGGAGAAGTCGAAGGAGGTTCAGATACTCCACATGAAAAGCAAACTGGCTCTGGGGATAGGTTCAGGATGGGGTTAACTGGACAACATGGAGGCAAAGGGAGGACAGAGAGTTTAGCCAGGTTTAGAGGGGTGGAGGACGAGGAATTGGAAAAGAAGAGGAGAGTGTCCTCTAAGCTTCTCAGGAAAGAGAACTTTGCATGTCTTAAGCAACTTTCCTGACCAGCCCTCATCATCCCCCAGACAGGGGTATGTTCCTCAGACTATGAGAACATACAGCCCTTTCTTGTTTTGTAATTTTATACTTTGTCCCCACTGGGCTGGAAACTCAGTGTCGGTAGCTCCTCTACAGTCTTGCCCCTTGGTGTATCCCAATGTCTGGCATAGTCCCTCCCAGAGGGGACACTTGACTGCAGGTAAAGCAGCCCCAGGTCTTTTACCGTCTTCTGCCAAAGATGGGAAATCGGCAAATCCCTCACTTGGAAACGATTATTGAAGAGTTTCAAGTGGTTCCTTCCTTCCCTGCGGCTCTTGCTGTGAACACAACAGCAATAGAAAGAAATAAAAGTTAAATGTTTATTTCCCTCAACTTTAGTTCATTTTGGGTGTTAGCCTCCAGTTCATTTGTCCACTCAATGGTGTGCCTGGCTTGGCAAGAGAAAACAGGAAAAGACTGAAGGCTGAGGCTGGCCCTCTCAGGTCTCCAAGTTCCGGTCACTCTTTGGTGTCCCAGGTGGTGTGCGTCTCACCAAGGGACTCCCTGCGCAGACAGAGGGCAGGCTGAGAGACCCAGCTTCTTGCTGCACCCCCACTCAGCCCCTGGGCCATGTGCTGTGCTGCTGTGAGCCCAGTTTCCCTTACCATTCTGACCGAGAGCAAGAGGTACTTCACAGGCCCCAGATCCCCTGTACTGCTCAGAACGTGGGTCCAGCTCTCCACCCTCCAGCCCTTGCCCCACAGAGGCTGCATTCCTACCACGGGGCTTTGGCTTTGGCCCCTTATCTCTCAGTCCTTGCTCTGTCAACTCCCAGTCCTCTCCTAACACGACACTGTGCTTTGCTCCCAACAGTAATGATACCAAGGGTAATAATAGCTGACAATTTTTCAGCATTTACAGTATGCCAGCCATGGTGTTACATAAATGCTGTCCTCACATAGCTTCATTCCATCTTCACAATAATCCTGAAAGGCATTAGAACCGTGTGTTTCCATTTCACAGATTAGGACACTGAGTCTCAGAGAGGTTGAATAACTTACCCAGGGTCTGGGAATGGTGAAACCAGCCCTCAACCCAGAGAACCGGTCTCCCTGCATCCTTTCTTTCTTCCTCTCCCCATATTTTCCCCTTACTGAACTCTTCTTTGAAAGAAGAGAGTCTCGGGGTGCCTGGGTGGCTCAGTCGATTAAGTGTCATGATCTCAGGGTCATGGGATCAAGCCCCGCATCAGTCTTTGTGCGGGGCGTGGAGCCTGCTTAAGATTCTCTCGCTCTCTCCCCCCTCTAAAAAATACAAAATAAAAAAAATAAAAAAATAAACAAAAGAAGACAGTCTCAATCAATCATTCCCTTGTTAAAACAACTTCAGTGCTGTCTCTGCCTTTTGAAGAAAACTCGCTCTTTCTTGGTCTGCGGCAGGGTGCTGCAAGGTCCGTCCATCACACTGCAGGGTCTCAATCGTATCCCTTTCTCTTCTGTCATTAAATTCCAGCCCCGTCAGTTCCCAGAAGAGCCTAACTTCTTTCCAGCCTTAACATATTTCAGCTTGCCATTTCTCCTCCTGAAGTCTCTTCTCCAGCCTTTGCATTTCTTACTCCATTTCTGCCTTCATGTCTGAGCTGAAATGTCACCTCACTAGCAGTTTTTCTAAACTGGGTTCTCCTCTTGTTCCGTGTCAGAGCACCCTGTTCATGGTCTTCATGGCAAATAAGATTTTGAAGTTGCTTGTTTACTTGTTGATAATCTGTACTGTTTCTTTCTACTGGCATGGGTTTTTGATGAGGGCATGAGGGCAGGGACTCTGTCTCATTTATCATTGAACACACAGCTCTTTACATATTAGGTGTTCAGTCAATATTTGTTGAGTGACTGACTGGTCTGTCTGACTCAGAAGTAGATTTGCCACGAAGCCGATAAATCTTCGGGGTCCCCCTTTTCTTAAGGGTCATAGGATTATGTCCACATGGTCTCATATTTTTGAAAAATTTGCAAAAGTGATGTATTGAAGCTACAACTATTTAAAACCACAGAGGTGTTTTCTGTGGTTTCAAATACTTCCATGTATAGTTAGGAGACTACTAGCTATTCCAAAGCAAGACTGATTTCCAGGAATACTTTCACTGCCCAGTATATGGGCTTACTTGCTTTTGTGACACAAATAGGCAGGGTTGTGGCATCACAAATATGTGGGTGTGAAGAAACCAGGCTTGTAATGCATGGCACCTGATGGAAGTCTGTGGAAAGTTCTTCCAAATCCTACAGCTCATTTATGAAACCTCAGTAGAGTTTTCCCAATTTTGATAACGATCTTAAAAATGTATTTGATGTTGCTAAGAATGAGTAACACATCTGAAAGAAACTTCTCTGAACCATCATGAGGAAAAAACAAAGTTCCTGTGATCAGGGACCCACGGCACTGTGCACTTTGCAGCACAGAGTGAACTTTAATGTGCACACATTTTTAAAAACCATTTAGGAGGTCAGGCGATCTTAGGATGGAATGGAGAACATGACCAAATAATCTAACTGCATTAAAAATGTATGAAACAGACATCCTGAAAGGGATGGGGGAAGAAGGTGCTGACCTAAGTAACTTTGGAAATTAGTGGAGTCTGCAGGACTCATGACCAAACCAGGCTGCATGTAAGCACTATACTCTAGTGGATAACGTTGTGTCCCACGGGGGGGTCGGGGGGAGGGTTAACAATTCTTACACTGCTGTACACGTCTACCTGGAATTGGTTAGGTAAGCAAAAGATGGTCGATAATGGGTGGCCAGCTTCCTCACTGTTGATGTGGGAGGTTACAGATGAGCATGGAGAAGAGGCTAGAATGATGATCCACGAGACAACAGTTCAGCGTTGGAGACACCAATACAAACCAGTGTTCCACTTAATACAGATATAGATGGTTATATACAGAACTATTCATATATATATGTATATATATATAGGCTAGTGTGTACATCTTCAGTATAAACCAATGTTCCACTTAACAGACACCAATGGTTACATACAGAAATATTCATATATATATATATATATATAGGCTAGTGTGTACATCTGTATTTCCTTGTTTTGTCAGTTGAGAGCCTAGAGCAACTGCAAGGTAGTAGCAATGAATACACCTGATACTTACGATCTTGGTTTCTAATACCATTCTCCAAAAAAAGGAGCTAGAGCTCCTTCTAGGACTGGGGAAGGAAATAGACAAGAGGATCCTGGAGCATCCTGTAGAGTCGGAAAGTAAGTATTTAATCATAATCATAATCATAATGACAGGGGTATTTCAAAGAGGCATAGGAGCCCAACTAAAAGAGCTTCTAAAGGTCCAAGTGGAAACAATTTGAGCAACAAAATAAATAAAATAGTATTATAATCTGAAGTCTGAAATTAATACCATGTATTTATAATGATACAAATAAATGATTGACCAAATACATCAGTGGGGGAGAAAAGGTAAATCTTTCATGTTGAAGATTTCAAAATAATTTATGTAGATGCTCTGCCCTCAGGGTGGAGGATAACTCCCCGCTTCTTCTCTCTCTCTCTCCCTGTCTCTCTCTCTCTCATTTTTTGTTTTTTTTTTTTTTTAAGTAAACCCCACACCAAGCATGGAGCCCAATGTGGGGCTTGAACTCACGACCCTGAGATCAAGACCTGAGCTGAGATCAAGAGTCAGATGCTTAGCCAACTGAGCCGCCCAGGTGCCCTGTAACTCCCTGCTTCCTAAGTGGGGGCCACAAATAGTGATTTTCTTTCAAAGAGGACAGAATGAGGAGAGGGAGGGAGGGGGAGGAGTGATACATACCTTTGACAATATGTGATGAAAATGACACTTTGTCTCTGTAGTTTTCCTCCCAGAAACCTATAACCTCAGTCTAATGACAAGACAAACATTAGGTAAAACCCAATGAAGGGACACTCTACAAAACCCCTGATCAGCCCCCCTCAAAACTGGTCCTCAAAAACAAAGAATGTCTGAGAAACTTACAGCCAAGAGGAGCCTAAGGAGACCCAACAACCAAGTGCAATGTGGTGTCCTGGATGGGATCCTGGAACAGAAAAAGGATACTTGGCAAAAACTAAAGACATCTCTGAGTAGCATATTGACTTTAGTTAATAACAGTGTATCAATATCCCTTCATTAATTGTAGCAAATGTACCATATTAAAGTCAGAGGCTAATAAGAGGGGAACTGGATATGATGTGTACAGGGTCTACTTACTGTCTTCACAATTTTTTCTTTTTTGCAAATTTAAACCTGTTTTAATAAAGAAAGTTTATTTTTAAAAATTTGATCAGACATGTTAGAGGAAAGACTGAATTATCTTTCCACTCTATAGAAAATAGTCATTGTAATATGAAAAGGTGATCAAAGAATATGGAGTCCAAACACATAAAAAGAAAGCATTTTAGAGATGTATCAGGCAGTTTGCTTTGGAGGTCATAGAGTTGAGTCAAGTTCAGTTGTGAAATTGCATTATTTTTCTGTATTTTGTAAAATTTGTGAACCACCAACTTTTCCAATTACATAATGCATTGTGGTTTTCTCGTTCTAAATGAAGTCACTTGTGTATTTAACTTTGTGTGTGCAATTTTGTACTGTTTTTCTTAAATCGGATCCCCAAATTGTATAAGCTTCAAGTCCCCCAAACCAGGAGGTGCCCTGCCTGACTCCAAGCTGTTGCTCCCGACCCTTATTCCAGGTCAGTGGGCTTGCCTGCAGCCTTAGCCCAGGTGTTTAGGGACTGCCCAAACCCCTCACTTGCCAACCGTTTCCCTGCCTTCTAGTACCTGTTGGAAACTCTAACTTCCTGTCTTTTCATAATTGTTTACTCCTACTATATATTTGTTTACTCCTACTATTTCTCATACCACAGGGGCATTTTCCTTTTATACCAGACTGCATTGTTCTTTTAAAAAAAAAATCATCATGCTTTCTTCTTCTTCTTCTTCTTCTTCTTCTTCTTCTTCTTCTTCTTCTTCTTCTTCTTCTTCTTCTTCTTCTTCTTCTTCTTCTTAACCACTGTATTGAGGTATTATTGAGATGCAAAAAGCGGGACTTATTTGATGTATACAACTCAATGAATTTAGGGATACATATCCATTCATGAAACCATCACCACCATCACTGCTGTAGAAATATCCATTACCTCCCAAAGTTTCCCTGTCCACTTTATTATTTTGTGTGTGTGTGTGTGTGTGTGTGTGTGTTAAGAGCACAACAGAAGATCTACCCTCTTAGAAACTTCCCAATATACAATCGAGTATCATTAGCTATAGACACTACTCTGTAGAGAAGACCTCCAGAACTTACCTTGGAAAACCTGCAGCAATGTCACCTCCCCCGTTCCTGTGTGGCTTCTATGGGCTCCTCTCCATCCAGACGTCCCTGACCCCCTCCCCATTACCACTGTTAACAGCTCATGCTCTGTCCTACCCTCAGAGTACAGTTTTTTCTCCAACTACCTCGTACCTATTCCTTCTCACCAGGACTCTACTGTGTTGTCAACAATCAAGGCTCTCTTTTATTTTTAAAGATTATTTATTTATTTATTTATTTGAGAGAAAGAGAGAGAAAGAAAGCATGAGCCGGGGGAGCAGCAGAGGGAAAGAGAGAAGCAGACTCCCTGCTGAGCAAGGACTTGATCCCAGGACCCTGGGATCATGACCAGAGCTGAAGGCAGACGCTTAACCTACTGAGCCACCCAGGCGACCTGCCAGGACTACTTTCTACACAAGTTCCACCATTTCCTCCATTATCATATTCTTCCTTTTGGAACAGAATTAGGTTCTTCAAAGTAGTTTTAAATGTCATTTTCTCATCCTCCTAAAAGATTTGAAGAAACAAAAATAAATAGATATTCCTTTTTAAAGCATACGATGTCAGCCACTCTCTGACCATCTGGGTGATGTCCCCACCACAGTCCTGTTGCTTTCAGCAGCTTTTCCTGGTGCTCTGCTAGTATCCGCGTTCCTGGTCCTCACTGGGGGAGGCAGCATGGAGTAGATTTCCATGATGCTATCACCTCTGACTTCTAATTTATATCCGTATCACTTCCTCCACTTTTTAACACTCACATTTGCAGGTTTGCACATGCTTTACTGCTTGTTTGGTTTTTTTTTAACCTGTAGTCATAGTTCTTAAACTTCTTTCATTTCACTCGGTAGAAGTGTGTGTGTGTCTGTGCAAACACACAGTGCTTTCAACATCATCCCCAAAAGAAAAGTCTATTTCCTTTTGCTGCACTGATCATGAGGATAAAAATAAATAAAATTGTCCTGGGAGGATAGTAGAAGAATTTTCTAAGGTAAAACTGGGGTGTTGTTGCAGTTTGGGGTATTGCTCTTTAGGTGGAAGCATTGGTTGCAGACCCTGAAGTTCGAGCAGATGTGAACAAGTGAAACAGATGTTTTCACTGGGGAAAACCAGGATGGATGTCCAATTATCAACTATTCTGTTAAAGTTGTGTCTTGTTTGTTTTGTTTTTTTGGCAAAATCATTGCTCCCTCTGTGATTCCTGACTTGTTACTGGGCAACAAGAATAAAAATCTACTGGTTAATTAAACCTAGCTGTAGGGAAATTATTAACTATTCCTGAAAACGGTCAAACCAGTCCTTTCACTCAATTGTTGACTCAGAGTGGAGGGGAGGATGCAAGCACAGGGGCCAGCATGGAGTCCGTGGTCCGTGCACTGTGGCCTTGCCATGCATGGCGACCTCATCACACACAGTCCTCCCTGCTTCCACTTAGTCCAGCCACACCGGGCTTCTCTCACTATGTAAGATGAGTCTTTGCACATTCAGTCCTCTTTCTGCAACCCTCTTCTCCCCAGTGATGTTAAATCCCCTTGTTCTGCATTGGATTCTGACCTTTTATTCACATCACTCATCTCAAAGTGATTATTTGATTAGTATTTGTTTCCCTCACCGGACGATAAACTTCAAGAAAGCAGGGACAGTGACTGCTTTTTACCATTATTGTTTTTCTTTTGCAGAGATCTTGGCATATCCTAAAACTTCAATAGTATTTTCTGATTAAATGAATTGTTACTACAACTAATAATTGATTGTATGCTGGCTTTCATTGGATTTTATGTTTAATTTGGGTCAATTAATCATCATCATCATCATTGCCATTTTAATGCTATTATTTATTAAGCATTTTCTAGACATGCTGCAAAGGGCTTTTCATAAATTAGCTCAATGAATCCTCATAAACTTCATAACAGTCCAACCATAATGGCAGCATCTATTGCCATGACCATGTTATAGATGAGGAAAACGGAGTTACAGAAGGCCATCAACTGGCCCAAGTTCACATAGCAAGTGGTTAAACCATTAAGGGATCAAGCGTTTAGTCTTGAAATTTACTGAGACTTATGTTATGGCCCAGCATATGGTCTATTTTGATAAGTGTTCCATTGGCACTTGAAAAGTATGCATATTCTGAATATGTTGGCTGTCGTGTTCTATAGCTGTCAATTAGGTCAAGTTAGTTGATGCTACTTTTCAGATCTTCGATATCATTACTGAATTCCTATGTGCATGATCTATCAATTACTGAAAGCCAGACTATGTGCATAGTCTATCAATTACTGGAACTGCCAACTCATGTGTCAACCTTGGTTAGGCTCCAGTGTCCCCACTATTTAATCACACAGTAATCTAGATGTTGCTGTGAAGATGTTTTGTAGATGGGGTTAACATCTACAATTATTTGACTTTAAGTAAAAGAGATTTCCCTCAATAATATGGGTGGGCCTCTGTCAGCTAGTTGAAAGCCTTTAAGAGCAAGACTCCAATATCAAGTCCTGCTTGAGTTTCCAGCCTGCTGACCTGTCCTATATATTTCAGACTTGCCAGCCCCCACAGCTGCACAAGCCAATTTCTTGAAATAAACCTCTGTACACACATGCACGCATACACACATTCTATTTCTTTGAAGATTTCTGGCTGATGTAGTGTGTGTTAAAATCTCTAGTTTGATAGATTTGTCTATTTCTTCCTTTAATTCTATCAAATTTTGCTTCATATACCTTTAACAGCTCTGTTATTACTTACATTCATATTTAAATTGTTACCTCTTCCTGATGAATTTCCCTTTCATTATTGTGCAATCTTTCTCTTTAACATTAGTACTTGGTCTGAAATCTATTTGTCTGGTTATTAATATAGACATAATTTTTTATACATCCTGTTTGTACTGTATACTTCTTTGCATTTAAATAGCCTATAAGTGAGTATTGCTTTTTCTATTCAGGCTGGAAATAATTCTCTTTTAATTGGAGTGTTCAATTCATTTACATCGAATGAAATTGTTGATATGGTTGAGTTTAATCTACCATTTTGCTATTTGATTTCCATTTTTCCTTCTGTTTTTCATTCTTCTGTTTCTCTATTTTTTAAATTTGTTTTGGATTAATTGAGTAATTTCAGTCCTCTATTTCATTTCCTACGTTAACTTTTTAGTATATATGTCAGCTTTTGTTTATTTGAACAAAATATCCTCATTTTTTTATCCTCCTTTTTGAAAGATATTTTTCTTCGAGATATAGAAATCTTGGTTGACAGGCTTTTTATTTTCCTTGTAGCAATTTAAAGGCATTATTCCAGGGCCTTCTGGTCCCTGTTGTTTCTAATGAGAAGTAGTCTAAATTTCTTATTTTCCTTTGTATAAAACATGTCTTCTTTTTTTTTAATCTAATGGACTTTAATATTTAGAGTGGTTTTTGGTTTACAGAAAAATGAGCAGACAGTACAGAGAGTTCCCGTATCCCCCTTCCCTCCCCTGCTCACACTTTCCCCATTACTAATACCTCGCATTGCTGTGTCACATTTACTACAGTTGATGAATCAATGCTGACACATTATTATTAACTAAAGTCCATAGTTGACGTTAGGGTTCACTCTTTGTGTTGTACATTCCATGTGTTTTGACAAATGCACAATGTCCTATGTCTTCTGTTACAGTACCATATAGAATAAGTTCACTGCCTTAAAAATCCTGTGTTCCACCCATCCATCCTTTCTTATCTCCCCTCAAATCCTTGACAATCACTCCTCTTTTTTACTGTCTACAGTTTTACCTTTTCCAGCACAATCATATAGTATGCAGCCTTTTCAGACTGATTTCTCTAAGCAATGTGCATTTAAGTTTCCTCCATATCTTTTCAGGGCTTGATAACTCTCTCTTTTTTTTCTTTTCTTTTTTTCTGTTTGCTTTGAAGATTTTCTCTTTAGTTTTGGCTTGCAACAGTGTGACTATGATGTACCTGGATGTGGTTTTCTTTGTATTAATCTGGCTTAAGTTTTCTCAAGCTTATAAGATTTCTAAGTGATATTTCTCTTCAAATTTGCACATTTTCCAGCCACTCTTTCTTAAAATATGTGTCTTCTGCTTCATTATCACTCCTTTCTCCTTCTGAAACTGCAATTACATGTATTTTATAGTATTTGATATTGTCTTATGGGTTCTAGGCTCTGTTCATTCTTTCACTGTTTCTCCCCTTTTGTTATGCTGACTGAATAATTTATATCTGTGTTTCTTCAAGTCTTTTTTCTGTTATCTCTAATTTCCTGTTAAGACCTTTAGGTAATTTTTTATTTCAATTATTTTACTTTTCAGCTCTAAATGAATCTATTTTTTTTATTTTATAGTTCTTTTCTCTGCTAATATTTTCTATTTTCTCATTAAGACATGCTTTCCTTTAATTCTTGGTATGTTTTAAGTAAAAGCTTTAAAGTATTTGACTGGCAAATCCAACATCTGGGCTATCCTGATGTCAGTTTCTACTGACTTCTTTTCTTGACCATAGATCACATTTTCCTCTTTCCTTTCATGTTTAGTACTTTTTATTGTATACCAGACAGTGTTAATTATCTATTGTAGAGACTCTGAATTCTTTTATTCTCCGAAGTGTTGAGCTTTTTTCTGGCAAGCATTCAATCACGAGGTAATCACTTTGAACTTGTTTAGGCTTTATTTTAGGCTTTGTTAGGGAAGGTCTATGGAGAGATCAAGATGTTTCCCAAGCTTTTTTGGTTTGGTGCATTTCAAACTGCTCACTCTGTTTCCCATGCAGATCTTGTCAAGGCTTGGTTTTAAGATGTATATGGGTGGTAAAGAGTAAGTCTTGGTCTAGGGTGTGTCCTTATCTCCAGTGTGTTTTTCCTAGTATCTCAGCTGGGTATCTAGGGAAGTTAGCAAGGCCTAAGCTGGTACTCTACTACCCGCCAGCACTGCTAGACCTCAAGTATGCCTGTTCTGCTTACAGCCCTACATCAGCTACTATTTGATAAGTTTCCTTTGGTCTCTTTCTGTGCAAGCTCAGCCCATTCTTCACTCAAGAACTCATGGGAAACCCCCAAATAGAGTATGATCCTCTCTTCACAGCTTTCTTCTCTCTTGTGTCCTGTCCCACAGATTCTAGCCGCTTTAACAGCTTCAGATGCTGATCCTTAGCTGAAAGACTCCTATGCACTCTGCTTTTACTCCAGGTCTCTGTGCTGCATTGGAGACATTTTCCACAAATGTGATCTTGTGAGTTTCCCTTTTCTCGGAGATCATAGTCTGGTGCTGTCTACTGCTTGATGGCTGAAAAAAAATGTCTCACATATTTTGTCCTGCTTAATGTTTATTTATGGGAAGAAGACTAGTCCAGTTACTGGCCAGAGTTAGATGTCTTGTTTAAATTAAATCCTTGAATTTAAATCTTTGTCCATCTGAATCCAGAATTAGTCATCTCAACCCCATGCTATTTTGCCTCCCAATATAAGGCAAAAGAAGTTGAAACCTGTAAACTGTGGTAAGACAAAGTATATAATTAAAATCTAGATCAGGGAGGCTGAGCCAGGAATTTCAATTTCCAGATAGAGTGGGATGGAAAGAAGCCTTTGTTCAAAGAACAGTAATAATAACACCACCTTATGGACTTTCAATATTTTCAAAGTGCTTTGTACCCATTATTTTATTCTCACAGCAAACCTTGTTATACCCTGATGCATTAGATGCTGTCATTCCAGTGTGACAAATGAAGAACTCAGAGACCAAAAATAGCAAAATGGTTTGATTAAGATCTAGTTAGTAAGACAGTAGAGCCAGGAGATGTGTATGGGTGGTATAGAGTAGATCTCCTCAAATCCAAATCTGTACTGTCCAATAAATTAAGGACATCCTTGTAGAAAAGGAGTCTGTGGAGTGATTACAACCCTATGTCAAGAAAGAAAACCTTGCTCATAGCTATGCAGTGAAAACTTAGCACTAGCTTGTCCTATCTATTTCATGAGTGCTTGGCCAGAGACACACAAAGGAATGTGGCTTTACACCATGGCCCCTTTCAGAGACAGCTCCACAGTGGACACACAGCAGAAGATGGCAAAGACATCTTTCTAAACCTTTATAACTTGCTTGTCATTTTTCATTTCTTGCTCTTTTGAGCAAGGAAAAAATACTGTTCTATGTAAAGTAACCATGTAATAAATAACAGCAAGTCACTCAGCAAATATCAAGTATTACTGCCTCTGCAGTAGGTTCAAACTCCCATGCCCAATGGGGGTGAGGCAAAGAGGATGACAATTAACCAAGAGGAGTTACCATTCTCTTTTCATGCTTTTGGTTTCCCCACTAGTGGGAAATAAGGACTGACACTTAAAACACAGGGAAGAAAAATCTGAACTGCAGAGTCTTCCCCAAATGGAAGATAGATACAGTGCCGAAATATTAATCATGCCTGCTGTGGTGTGGGAATTTCTATGACAGAGAGCAAACTTCAAAATGTCATCAACGACTTGACTTTTGAGCTACAGAAATGGAAAACCAGAGAATTTACCCAGGGCTTGGACTCCAGTCTCCTTTTGATGGAGATCATGACACAATGTCTTCAGGAAGACCCCACGTTAGTGCATCAAATAGCACCCCGAGCCAGCACTGAAGCAATGGATGGATGACAGGTGAAGGTGGGTAGACCTGAGGGGAGGCCTGGAGTATGTGGGTAAGAAAAATGGCCATTATCTCTTACAGCCTGGAGTGTGGCACAGTTCACAAAGCCTCTCTCTGTACTCCAGCTCATTTCCTCCCTGCTTCATCCCTGGGAAGAAGTTAGGATAATCTTCTTGTTATTAGAGATGAAGAAAATGAAGCCCAGCAGGAGTAAAAAGCAAGACTGCCAGGCATCTAGACCTTGGCAGAAATGGAATTTGAACCTGAATTTTTTGTACCATGTGCAATGCTCTTCTGAGGTTCAGAACTCAGTCACCTACGTTCAACAAAAGCCTACCTACCGGCCATGTAGCTGAAGAGCTGAGCCTGCCCAGCAGCGATGAAGGGCTGCTTTTAAGAACTGCTGCGTGAGCTCAGTGCTAAGGCTACCATTTCCTTTGTAGTCCTTCAGCAAATTCTGTGTAAATGGAAGCTTTATTTGGGTGAAGGAGAGTGTCCAGGATTCTTGAGCGTTCCAGCAACATCAGCAAAATGTGGAGAGAAGATCGACTGGAAACCAATCAAACAGCGAGAGCACATAGAAAATGTTCTCTCTGCCCCAAATGCCACTTTCTTTCCCTTTCATTTCTTGCTTTTCTTGAGCTTCTCCATTTCCCCCTTAGGATGCAGGCTGTAGGCCCCTCTAAGGCCACCATGTCCTCTGCATCTTTATATACCTCCTTCCGGAGGGACAGGCATCATGTATTGTATGTTGCAGCCACGTCATGGAGGCTTAGTAATCGAAAATTAAGCTCTGTGCATAAATCTATCACAACCCACCGAAAAGTTCACAATCCTTTGGCTTTTCATTTCCATCTGAGGAGGGCTTCTGAACTTCCTTTGGTGTTTTGAAGACAGAAATTAATCTTGTATTTTAAAAATATAGACTCATGATTAAAGAGGTGCAGACTTAGGACAACTCCAAGTTTTCCCTATGATGCAAAAACAGATGGCCAATCCACTTAGTTCAAAGAAAAGATATTCAAACAAGCTGTTCAGTGCTTCCCACAAAGATTAATGTGCACTGAAGGATTTCACCAAGTTGGATGGTAGCAACGGTTCGTAATCTTCCATTATTAGCACCTAACAATTGGATGGACATTAGGGAAAATACATTTGAGAGTATATGCTTAAAAAAATCCTGATATTTGGGGCACCTGGATGGCTCAGTCATTGGGCATCTGCCTTCGGTTCAGGTCATGATCCCGGGGTCGTGGGATCGAGCCCCGCATCAGGCTCCCTGCTCAGCTGGGAGCCGCCTTCTCCCTCTCCCACTCCCCCTGCTTGTGATCCCTCTCTCACTGTCTCTCTCTCTGTGTCAAATAAATAAATAAAATCTTTAAAAAAAAAGTCCTGACATTTGACTCAACTGCACATTTTGGAGTCAAAGGCTGCTTCTTCATGTGTAAAAGCCATCAGTTGAAAATAGACAATTCCAACTAACTGGTTATGTGGTCTACACCCTTGCTTCCCAAAGTGTAATCAAAGGAATAGCATGGGCACCCCATGGGACCTTATTAGAAATGCAGATTCTCAGGCTGAGTCCTGGACCTCTTTGATCAAAACCTGCATTTTAGCAAAATTGCCAGCTAATTCAAATGCACATTCATGTTTGAGAAACATAGAACTTCACTTCTAGCTGTTTGTATTTGGGAATATAGCTGATGTGCCCCAAGGTTTGGCGCAGGCAGAGTTAGAAGAATTTCTCACCCGAAGACAAAGTCAGAGTAGCCAGTATTGGGTAGTGTCCAGATTGGGAGCCCTAGGGGAAGCCATGGTCAGAGAAGGTTAGGACAGTCAGTGCCCAGAGCCAGTTTTTTTGTTTTATAATAACAACTTATTGAGATATAGTTTATATACCCTATGGCTCACCCTTTTAAAGTGTACGGTTCAATAGGTTCTGTGTATTCAAAGAGATGTGTGACCACCACCCAATTAATTTTAAGACATTATCATCATTCCTGAAAAAATTCTGTACCCATTAGCAGACACCTCTCAATGCCCCTTTCCCAGCCTAGGCAAACACTAATCTGTTTTCATCTCTATGAATTTGCCCAATCTGACCTTTCATGTCAAGGGCGTCATGTAATATGTGTGGCCTTTTGTGACTGGTTTCTTTCACTGAGCATAATGTTTTCAGGGTTTATACATTTTTTTTTTTTTTTTTTTAGAGATCAAGATAGAGCAGGAGCAGGAGGTGGGGCAGAGGGAGAGAGAGAATCCTAGGTAGGCTCCATGCTCAGCATGGAGCCCAATGCAGGGCTCAATCTCAGGACCCTGAGATCATGACCTGAGCTGAAATCAAGAGTCCGACGCTTAGCCAGCTGAGCCACCCAGGCGCTCCAGAGTTTATCCCTTTTTAACATGTATCACTACTTTGTTCCTTTTGATGGCCGAATAATGATGTATTTCATTTTGTTTATCCATTCATCTGTTGATGGGCATTTGGGTTGCTTCCTCTTTTCAGTTATTATGGATAAAGATGCTATGAACATTCATTTGTAGGTTATTTAGTTGTGTTGTGTTGTGCTGTGAACAGATATTTTCACTAGAGCCATTTTTGACCCTCAAACAAGTGGCTGATGTGGCTTCCAGTAAGAGAATGGCAGATAGGCAAGGCTCCTGGAAAGAACGTTGACCTACGGAAGAAGAAACCCTGGAGCCAGACCCAGCTCTACCAGCAATGCACTCCTGTGCAACCTTTAGCGAATCACCAAACATCTCAGAATTACATTTGTAAAAAGGAGGAAAAATGTTCGCCACATCAGTCTCACAGGGTTGGTTTGTTTGTTTGTTTGTTTTTGGGGTATGTGTGAATGCCAAATAAGATAGTAAACATGAAACCATCTTTAATTGCAAAATAGTGCACAAACGTAAAGTAGTCTCAAGAGTCTGATTGTCCTTGTTGTTTTATTATCACCATTCGTTTGGCAATCCTTGACATTGTCAATGGCCAGTGAGCTAACAACTTCTTCACTCAGAGCACGGGGAGGAGAACCATATGGTAGGCCTCCCTTTCTGGTGCCTAAAAAGATCCTCCACAAAGGAGAGATGTGAACTTATTGTGACTTTCTGAAGTTGTGCTTATGTAAGTTTTTCCATCAACACACAACTTCTTCAGGGGAAAAGAAACACTTTACCCACAATGGCTTGCTCTAGAAAAAGAAAAAAAAAAATTTAAATAAAAAGAAGTGTTAGTCAATTAGTTTTCAGCGATTGTGATGTGCTCAGTAGGGAACTACATGCTTATAGAGGCTGGTGGAATGTGGGCCAGAAGTACAGAAAAACTTGAAATAGTATGTTGTCCCGGGGAAACCAATGGGCCACATGAGCTCTCATAGTGACTGTCAGAAACATGATGTAGTTCTAGTAAGGAATGTATTCTAGAATTGGCCATCAGAAGCCCACTTGGAAAGAGTGGCCCAGGGAAACTACGATCCTTTGAAGAAGAAAGGGAAACAACAGAGAAACAGAAGAGAAACATGGGGAGAGGATAGAAGTGAGCAATTATGGCTGCTTCCACCATCAAGGAAGTAATGGAGCCCACATATAGCCCAGGGGTGTTTTAAGATAAATATGAGGCCTGTGGTTTCCCCCAAAACCCAGTTTGGTCCCCAGAGGCAGGGAGGGATGCAATGGCCACAAAGCCCGAGACTCTAACTTCATAGAAGGGAGGAGAGAAAGGTAGGTGTGTGGGCAGGAGGGGATTTACCTGCTTCTGTTCTAGTCCCTTTTGCTATGGCAAAATGCTGTGGTTTTACTGGTTATACTTAATGCAATTCCCTGCGATTGCCGGATATATGTGTGGTAATGGCACCATCTGGGTTGGTGAAATAGATACTCTCACGTATAACAGACTAAACACAGCAGGATGTTCATAAAACTCTTAATCCGGGCCCTTTGGGCCACCAAGAAGAGACACAGAGGTTATATAAGCAAATTACTAAGTCAGTCTGAAACCAGACATACTCACATTTTCATAATTTAAAAAATCCACACACACCACAGAGGCCAACTCTCAGACCACTCTCTGAGAAATACTAGACCACCTTGAGGAGCTGGTGTCTTGAGCAAACATTGTCCCTTGTTGCTGTATGGCCACCACCTCCGGGAGACCCCACCTCTCCTGCTCTGGGCATCAGGGCAACGTGGCTAAACAAAATTTCCTTTCCAGAGCAGTCCATTGCTACATTTTGTATTGATTTCTACATGAAGGAAACTACCCTTTCATTTGGAGACTTCAGATCTCCTTCCCAAAGTCATAGCATGGTAGGAGAAAGTGAACTGGAAAAGAGGCTTGCGTACAAACCCCAGTTGCAGCAGCTGGTGAGTGGTGGGGTCCTGAGCAAATGACTTTGCCTCCAGGAGACTTTATCCCCTCATCTGTACACAGTGCTAAGAGTCTACCCCACAGAAGTGGTCTGAAGGGAGCACTTGCTTTCATGCCTGGCACTCCAGAGGCATTCTGAGAAGGCTAGCTCTTCCCCCTATGAGGTGATTTCCCCTGCAACCAAGCCAGAAGGAAGCCATGAAGCCCAAGATCCTTGCATTGAGAGTAAGTACCAGAGAGTTGTTGTTCTCCAGTCCTCACTGCACGGGTGGAGGAACCAGTCCAACTTGACAGCGCTCACCTCCTCTGTCTACTCCCAAACTTGACATCCCACAGAGAAGGCTGGTGCTATTTTGCAGGGGCCCCAGAAATGCATGCACTTCTACTAACATTTCTGCCTACACTGAGCTCTAACCAGAGTGCCTGGCTGGGGTAGTGACCTGGTTTGTTCAACAGCTTGGGCTGAAAAGGACCTTGGCTAATAAGACACCTAAGATCCAATGAATGTCACAGTCTGCATTTGTGACTGCTAGAAAAGTCAAGGGCAGATGGTAGACAATTAATCTGATAGTAAGGAATGGTCCATTCAGGAGACTAAAAGGGAACCCACTCAGAGATCCTTAGCGTTCAGAGCCAGGAGAAGAGTGAGCTTGTGTGTAGGATGTGTGCTAAGAAAGGGATGGTGAGGTGCATTTTGAATAATCATAAAAATATGCACACCTAGGGTGGGAAGTCCTTATGGCTGCTTTGCAAGAGTTGGGGTCTTTCTCCATTGTTTGAGGTCCCAGGGTGATCCTTCTTTCCAGGGGCCTGTGTCATAAGCACTTCAGTAGGGCTGCTCATGCTCAAAGTGTGCATGGACCAAGCGCAGAGGGCTGAGGTTGGCCAGGTGATTCTGGGCAGTTCTTCTTGCCTCTTGTTGCCTCAGTTTTCTCATCTGTTCAGTGATGTTAAGTACGCCAGCTTGTCTGTAGCCTTGGCTTGTGCTCTGATGATCGGAAAAGAGACCTCAAGCCAGACCTCAAGCCAGAGCAGCCAAGCTGCTCCTGAATTCCTGCTTCTCAGGAACCATGAGAGATAACAAGTAATAATTTTGTTTTAAGCCACTAAGTTTGGGAGCTACTTGTTACACAGCAGTAGATAACTAATACTTCATCTTCTTTAGTTTCCCTGAGGCAGTGCTCCAGCCACCCATTGAACTCCCTGCTATTTCATGGACAATCCACAACCCTATGTCTGTTCCCCATCCCAGCCATGTGCTATCCCATTCCTACGACTCTGTCTTGCTGTGAGTAAAAAACCAGGCTTTTCATATGAGTTCTGAAATAAGACTATAACTAGGCAAATCCAAATTGGTACCAAGAGGATGCTCATGAAGGAGAAGGAGCTTCCAAAACCCAAGCACCCTATAGTGTGGGTTTGCTTTCATTTTTAGCCCCTTTGCAGATTCACTGCAAAGGGACCGAAATGCCTTTTCCAAATATGCCTGTGTCCATTTTACAGAGGAGGACACTGAGGCTCATGGGGGAGCCCTTCCTGGGCTTGATATATGGAAGGGCTCAGCCCTTTGGCTGACTGACCTGCTCTTGGGTCATACTTTTTGCTTCACGGGCCACAGTCTGGTATTGAGCCACATGTGGCCTTTTTGCCTCGATACACTTGACCCAGTTCACTTTGGGGAAATAGTGAAGTGAAACCGCATGATGTTGTTTGGCCGCTGCCCAGCTGCAGACCACCCATCTCTCATGGTTGCTTGGTCTCAGAGGGATCATCACCTGATGCAGAGGCCCTGGGACAAGAGGAGGAGCCAGGGGTAAAGGCAAGCAAGGCAGAGGCCTCAAAACCTGAGCCAAGCACCAGAGTGTGTGCCCCAACACAGGCCCCGACGTCAGCTGCCAGATTGGAATAAATAAATATGATAAATTGTCTCCTCAGCCGTCTTGTGAAAGGGCTTCAGAAATGCAATGTCATCATTAATTTCCTTACTGGTGTTCTCCCAGGCACATTTAAAATATCCACCTGAACTGGAAGCTCCTAAGCCCAAACATTATGGAAAAATGGATTTGGTATCAAGACATTTTTCTCATTCTATTTCCTTCTCCCACCCCCTCCCAATCTATAGTTAAATATTAGCAAGGCAAGAGGTAAAGTGAAGCAGTGAAAGGTCTGGAGAGAGCCTGACATTGCAAAAAGATGGCAAGTCACACAAGGGGATGAAGATGTGCATTGGCAGGAGGCATGAGTGAGCCCAGGAGGTTCACCTGTGTGTGTGTGGCGGGGCCTGTCCTGAGGGGAAGTGATAGAAAAATGACGAGGTGCACAGTGAATTCGCACCCCACCTGTCCCCACCACTACTGGCTTCCCCAGAACTGGGTTTCCTCTCTCCCCGGGGTTTGAATGAGAAACTTGGGGTGTGAAGTACACCCGCGCCAGGAAATTTCAGGAATATATGGACATCCCTGTTGAATGCAAAGTCAGAAGCTGCCCTGGGTGCCTCCAGGCCCCCATCGTGGTGTTGGGGCTGAAGACTGTCCAGCTTTAGGAACACCTCCTCCTGAGGGGCTGGCATTAGTTGAAATCCTGCAGCATGGGGCAGAGGCCCAGCACGCGCCGGCCACATCGGTCAATGTGGCTTCATCAGCATGTTTGAAAGACCCACATCTTGTCCACGAGGGAGGCTGTCTCTGCTCTCTGGCCCCCTGAGAGCAGAAGAAGAAACGATAAGACCAGCCGCTAACACTTAACTAGCCTTAATTGTGCCAGCACTGCACAAACACGGCCTCATTGAATCCTCAAAACAGATCTATGATGGAAGAATTATTGATATCCTTATTTGCAGGCTGGAAGTGGAGGCTCAGAGAGTTCAGTAGCTTGCCTAACGTCGCATAGCTGGCAAGCACCAGAGCTGGTGCTCAGCTCGAGTCCACCCTCCCCACCATTACGTGGATTCCCAGCAGCACAGGCTCGCCAGGCACGTGGAGCTCCACAAAGGAGACCTTTGAGATGCCACACAGGCCACTCCTGTCTCCCACTGCTCCCCTCGGGCACAGCATGGGCTCATAACTGTCCCTACAAAGGAAGGAGCAGAGTTAGGTGGTCCCAAAGCCGCTGAGGACCCCATGGCTTTGTCCTGTTACTGGTGGTTTTTCTCCAACAGTGATTTTCTATTTCTTTGTGCGTTTGGGCTCTAGCACCTCCACCTACTGCGTGGGTAAGGGACCCGGACACCCAGGACGCTAACATGAAAATTCAACACTTGCAGAAAGGCAGCCCCAAGCTAGAGAATCTGATGGGCTTAGGTGTGGCTCAGAGCTCTGCCACGTAGAAGCTGCCTGTCCTGGGTCAAATTATAGAAAGTTACCTTGGTTCAGACCCCACATCTGTAAATTGGGGATCAACAAAAGTTGACCTTGTAGAGTTGTAGGGACATGATGAGACCACACGTGTGAAGCTCCTGGCCCCGCACTGGCTTCTCTGACAGGCGCCTGATAACTAGCAGTAACGCCCTGGTCATAAATGAAGAGGATTCTTGTTCTGTGGGGAAGTGTGCATTTCCCCCCCCTCTATTTCATTTTCAGAAATAAGAATTTGTAAAATCTTTTTGTCTTGCACCACAATTGACTTGCCATCTGCCCCTTTTATGCTGAGGGCTGGAGAGGTCACAGCTGATTGACTGGAGAGGCCACTTCTGAGTTGATAACGGAGCAGAATCACTTTGCAGCAGACAAACGTGGAATGCTATTTTTTTCCCCAACCCTGTGCTGGAGTGCATGTTTTAACAATTTACCAGACCCCCTAGCAGAGCAATTGACTCCATGTAGCCAACTGCCTAAGGGCACCGAAGAGCCCCAGCTTCCGATCGCCTCCAGACATCCTCACGCCTCTCCACACAGCTGGGGCGGGAAATTTTGACATGAGACTCTAAGGAGGCTTCTGTGCTTTTCATAGCCCACATCCTGCTTCCCCCCTAATTGGGTCTCTGGAAATGTTTTCTGCAGACAGAAGGAGTCTCTAAAATATGCTGAATGAATGAATGACAGAATTACCCAATCTAGGATGAAAAATGGACTCAGGATAGATAAATGCCAGCCTTTCTAATTTCCAGATGGCTTAATTGGTCATGTTGCTCCCGGGCTGGATGAGAGCCGCCATCCAGACTCCACCTGTGCATTCTGCACAAAGGCATTCCCAGCACAGGGTGGGAATGGGGTCCAGGTAGTGTGCTTTCCAGGGTACCTGTCTCAGCTGGGGTCCAACCAGGAAAACAGAACCCACTCTAAATATTTAAAGCAAAGGGAATTTGGGAAATTGGTCACACAGGTTTGAAGGAAGAGAGGCAGAGGGAAGAGTCTGAGAGGGAAGTGGCTTTATTTGACATGGAAAATTCAGAACTACCTGGGTAGTCCCGTCTGGCTCACTGAGACCCGGGAAGCAGTGGGTTCGACCCTTATTATGCTGAGCAACAATGGCAAGGCTGGAGTGGCTCTCCCTTGGGCTGCGGTGACCTAAGCTGAGTAAAGACACTCCTTTGTGATTGTCATGGGCTTGCAGTGACCATGAACAATGCTCAGGATCCCAGAGGAGTCACCCATCATGCAGGAGCCTGGACCCAGAATAGAGCGACTGGGCCTAATAAATCCAGGTGTTCTCCACTAGGTAGTAATGGTAGGTATTCTAAAATGCCGATGACACATGAGTCATCCAAATCAAACCACTCGTAGGCTTTATCAGCCATCAGCCATGACAAAAAAGGGTGGACTGGAAAACCCATTCAAACTTTACAACTGGCATCGTGCAAGCCAAATCATTCAGCAGAAGTGAGCGAAACTATTTTGATTAAATTGGCCCAAAAAAGTGGAAGCCAAGCTTTCATTTGCAAGCAAGCTTTCTTAATCCAGTGAACTGAGTATTCAGAATGTTCTTTTTTGAATATATTCATTCAGCCCTGGGTCTGCCTTTATGGTCATGCCCAGAAGTATTGCTTGAGACACAGGTTTGTCACAGAGAAACTCTTGGGAAGAAAGCCACCCAGACTCTCCAGCCTATCCTCTCTTTCCACTTCAGGTTCAGGCAGGCTTTAAGTGTGCACAGAGTGACCTGCCTCTCATTCCAGCCTCACGTCTGCATGTAAGCCACTCCTAATGAGCTCACTAATAGAACCCCAAGTGTTACATAGACTCGAAAGGGAAAGCAATTTAAATGCAAATAAATATGAATATCTTTGTATCTCATAGATTAAGGAAAGTTGCAGGGGGAAAACATGTACTAACTATAAGCAGAAACCATCTCAGAGAGCAGAACCTGATTTGAGAAGTCGGCAGATACTTCCCTCTGACTTCTGCCAAACTATCAACCAAGTCAACGTAGGTAACTATCACTTCCTGTATTCTTAAGATTCTGCTAAATGGACCAAATAGCTCTTTGGTATCTACTTGAAATCTCCTTTTAAAAAATGGGGGTAGATCTTGCTCCTTGTTCAGTCCATGTGACAGCGTAGTGGCTCGCAGCTATTCTTGACTTCTGAACATCTGATATACAAAAGGGATGGGAGGGGTACTGTTATGGGAATGTATTTTTTTACTCAAAATGTCACTTTTAAATCTACAACGCTCTGTCTATAAAAGAGTGGCACCCGAGCTGGGGAGTCTCTGGCAGAAGGAAGTCTGTTTTCAACATCTTTAGCCACAACCTCTAATCTTTGATTCATCTTGAGGCTCCAGGGAAACACTAAGGATATTCCTATGTCTGTCCACAGGTGCAAATAAGAGCTTCGTGTTGGGACTTACTGCACTCCAAACATCTGGAAAGTGAGGAAACCTGTCAACATCAATGTTACAAAGCATTGTGATGTTGGGCACCAAGCCGTGTTGCCACATTTTCCTCTGGCAGAACAAAACTTTGGGATATTATACTGTGGATCTAGCCCTAATTCAGAGAGCTTCTATCTCATTCTTTGAGAAATGAAACTAAGAGCATTTTCAACCTCATTCAGAGACACCCACAGGCTAGGACCTCATAAAAGAGGTCGTTTCCCTGGAATTCAGCATAGTGGCTCACAGCTATTCTTGACTTCTGAACATCTGATATACAAAAGGGATAGGAGGGGTACTGTTATGGGAATATATTTTTTTACTTAAAATGTCACTTTTAAATCTACAACGCTCTGTCTATAAAACAGGTAGACATGAACTGTTTTGATGAACTAGTCACTGAATTATCTCAAGTATCTGTAGCTGGGCATTGTGGTAATGTCTTCAAAGATGCCATCAACAATTCCTCTGGCTATGTTGCTCCTCTCATTGAGGGGTGGAATATTTCTCCCCCCTTTGAATCTGGGCTGGCCTCATGACTTGTTTGACCAATTAAATATGGTGGAAGCAATAAATTTTTGCTCTCTTGGATTCATGCTCTTAGGAAGTCAGTCTAGATTACTGGAGGACAAGAGGCCATCAAAGGGTGAATTGTAACACCTCAGTTAATGGCCAGCATCATCTGAAGACATGTAGATGAAGCCATCTTGGGTGTCCTAGCCCCAGCCAGGCATATGCCTAAGTACAGCCACATGAGTGCCCCAGCCAGCACCACACAGGGCAGAAGAGCTGCCCAGCTGAGCCCAGCCAACCCCCAGAATCATGAGAAATAATAAAATACTGTCATTTGAAGCCACTAATTTTGGAGTGCTTTGTTATGCACCATAAATAGTTGAGCAGGTAGTTCAGATGCCCAAAGATATTTAACAGGCAGGGTTAGCCTTATGCACAGGTAAGAAAGTGCCTACAGCATCTGTACTGAAGAATGTTCAGAAGACAGGAAATTTCTCCAAGACTCTCTTAACCAGGTGTCACTGTTTATAATATGTCATCACTAGGAACTCATTTCATTGGGCAAACCATTGTCATTTACATTGTATATAAATGTAACCCACAGGGATGTAGTGAGCAGAAAAGAATCCAAGGAGTCAAAATTGCTAAAGAGAACTTTTCTTCTAGAGCTGCAGTAATTAGAATGTAGATGACAGTTTTGTATATTAAGTATGACACTTAGCCTGATGTAAAGAGAGAAAAAGAGAAAAAAACTTCGAATTGGAAAAGAATAAAAAGAATGGACCAGTTGTTTCCTGGGTCGTTCCCCCATGTATCTTATTTTCCAAACTGGAACCACAGCAGCATGATAAAGAGCACCTCTCAGCTTCTGAGGGTGGCGATGACAGGAACCATCGAGACCCCAGTGCCCCACTAGGATGACATACATCTGATTAAGCCAGGTTTGTCACCCGATAGCCCGAGGGGATGGTAGAAACAGGAAAATGAGACCAGTGATTGATACGAACCATCATTAGTCTTTAGCCAGCAGTGAGGGTGAAATCTTTTTGAGACCTCAGCATGTAACTCACATGGCTGTCTCTGGATAGTTCTAAAAATTCACTTTTAGAGAAAAGTGGCCAAGGTAAAAGTTCAGCTTTGAGAAAAATGATAAAAGACTAATGAGGAAAAAATAGATTGGTATCAAGCATCATTTCTCTAAATATATCCCATGGGACACTAGTCTTGCGAGAAGCTCAATCCTTAAAAAGGGCTCATAGTCAAGTAAGTTCAGGAAAGGCCCTCACATGCATGCTCTGACCTCTTGCAGAGTGACAGCACACATCAGATATGAGAGCTCTGAGCTGGTTGAGAGTAAAGAAGCCTTCTTGGCTTCATTAAACCTAGAGTTTCTTTGGGGCACCTCGATGGCTCAGTTGGTTAAGCAGCCTGCTCTTGATTTTTGCTCACATTATGATCTCAGAGTCCTGGAATCAAGCCTCACATGGGGCTCTGCCCTGAGTGGGGAGTCTGCTTGAGGATTCTCCTTCTCTCTCTCTCAAATAAATAAAATCTCTTTAAAAAATTATGAAAAAAACCCCTAGAATTTCTTTTATCATGGGGATTATTCTCCCATTACCCACCATTGCATCTCAAGTAGAAAGTTGGAGGAGGTGTCCCTTTTTTTTTTCCCGAGTGAAAGATCATTTGAAAAGTCTCAGGACTGAAAGGGATCAGTATTGGATGATAGTCCTCAGGTCTGCCTTTCTGCAAGATATCCAGTGAGGACCAGCCTCATCTAGCCACCCGCATAGGCTGTTCAGCAAGACCAGAAAACTAATGAAGAAAACTGTGTAAATGAAAACACTGGGGTAGGCATGGAACTCCCATCCTTCCTATTAGGGACCCATATCTAGATAAATAAATGTCACACTGGGATTATTTCCTCTGTTCTGCTGAATAGTCCTAAAGATAAGGCAACATTCTTCCTGACATAATAAGACATCAAAATACATTTATGACAAATCCCATGTACACCAAAGTTATCTGTGCTGCTGACAATGGGTTTTCTTCCCACTTGTCTCTTTCATTATGTTCCCAACAAAGGAGCTATGACTCTTGCCCTGGCAAAAGATAGCATTTCGGCCCTTGGAGCTCTGACAATTGCACTCAGGCCATTTAATTACTTCCAGCGCAGGCACACGCTCTATTAACAGAGCCAGGATCAGCAGGGGCTTCCTGTAGGTCACAGGAATGGTGGTTAATTGAGACTTATTTATAAGGAGCTATGCACACACAAAGAGGACAGAAAGAGTGGCCATTTTCTTTCCTGTATATGGAGGTCTAGAAATCGGGATCCAGTCCACACAAGAGGCTCCAAAAGTTGACAAGTCAACAAACAACAGCAAAATAGGAATGGTGGTAAAATGGGCTTTCTGTGCATTGTCTACATGTTGAGAAAATTAAAGATCCCCCAGACCTTGAAGTAGAGCTTTCTTTTGCCTTCAAACCCATCCATTACCCTCTCCAGCTGCTGCCCCTCTGACCCAACCCATCCCCCAGCACCCCTAAAACACAAACAAAAACCCGAATTTATCCATGTTAAAATGTTAACTGTTGTGCAAACTTTCCCCATTGGTCCATTTGTGCAGCAGTTATCTTGGAGCACCATACTTGACCATTTACTCTTAACCTGCTTGCAGGAGGTCCCACCAGAAGCTTAGCGCCTCCCCCCTCCTATGCAGCCCTGTACTGCTTTGTGGCCTCCCTACCTGTGCACACACTTTATAGAAGGGAAACCCCAGGGCACCTTCAAACACTAACTAAAAGAGGCCCTAGTTGTAAACTCAGAGTTTAAGGCATTGTCTTCAAAGTCTCTGGAAATACCCTGTGCACCTCCTCTGCTGTGAAGGGGCCTCACCCCAGCCTCAGATAAACTGCAAGGGGAATCATTTGGATGCATTCATCTTTGGTCCTTCAAGCTCTGCCCAGGCCACTTGGGTGGTAGCTAAACCAATGTGACCAAAGGAGAAGGCGGGGGAAAGGGGGGTGAGTTAAATCTAAGCATGATTTTCTTGTTATTCAACCAAAGAGAGTTTGTTTCAAAATAGAAGCTGAGCTCAGGGAAATCATGGCCATTTAACTGGACTTTATTTTCTAAGTTAAAATACCTTCCTTATACAGTCATATATTTCTTCCTTCGTGGCAAGTTACAATGAAAGAAGATCTAATAGTTCAGAGGTCTGGATAAACACGCAAAATTGTTGAGAGTTCATCTAAATTTTCTCAGATGACCTAATCAAGAAACCCAATTAGGGGACCTCATGAGAACAGAGCATCAGACACTCATGGCTGCAAATACAGTTTTTCCTCAGTCATAGCCATTCACCCACTTCATGTCAGGCCAGAGAATTAGAGCAAAAGATTTCTGGAGATTCCAGAAAGCCTTTCTCCCAAAAAGGAGAGCAATGGAAGAGCAAAGAGTGGGTACTCACATATTCTTCTCCAGTAGGGCAGATGCAGAGGTAGAGGTTGAGACCTGGGCTCCAGTTCTAGATCCCCCGTCACACAGGATCCCCTCCACCCTACCTGTAGATTCACTGAGGCTACAGCTGTCATGCCTCAGCTTACCATGGTTCTCTTCGGGATCCTACAGTAGGGGAGAGATTGTGTGTGGAGGGAGGCAGAATCTAAGGAGGAATGGGTAGGACACAGATTCATTCATTCAAAAAACTACAAGAATCTTTACCATATACAAGGTGCTCTACTGAATATTATGAGAGACACGGAAATGTTTACAAGGGTCACTGACTTCTAGTACCTTTATAGACTCTAGGGAGTGACTCATACCAACAAGACATAGCGGTACTGTGCTCTGTGCATAAATAATGACAACTACGTGATGAGATAGAAACAAAGAGTAAACTTATTCTGTGCAGCAGACGTGGGCTGGGGCCACAGGGTAGCCATGATGAGCCATGAACCGCAACAGCTTCCCCAGCATAGTTCAGCTTTGGGTTCTCCTAAGTAGAAATGGAGGAAAAAAAACACCTTTTCCTCCAGGACTTTGTTGAATATGAAGTGAGGGAATAAATATAAAGCACCTACCTCCCAGATGGATGCGATCAGATGGCTTCCTGAGATTGATATCAGGCCCTATGAGCTCTAAATAGTGTCTCTCTGGACTTATTCGTGGTGTCTGAGAGTGCCAGAACCCCATTTACCTCCATGAGCTGGAGATCTCCTAACCTAGTAAAAAGTAATGCCAATTACTCATGTTTATGGAGCACTTAATATAAGCTGGATTCTGTGTTAAAGGCTTTTCAAATAGCACCTCATTTAATCTTTACACCACATGAGTAAGGTCTCAAAAAATCCTCAATTTACAAATGAGGCACCTGAAAGTCAGAAAGGTTAAGTAACTCCCCTAAATTCACATCAGATCCAAACCAGGGTCTTTCTGACCCAGGAGCCTGTGCTATTCATCACTACTGACTTGTGTCTCCCAGGTTTCGACTTTGGGAGGATATATGTCAACAGCAATAGGTCTCAGAAGTCTGCTCCCATCAAGTGGGGCTGGCCTCAGTCAGGCAGCCAGGACAATAGACAATAGCACAATCTCCCATGCAGGTTGGGGAAAGAGCTCTAAACACAGTACATCTTCACATACACAGGGGAACACCTATAAATAAGTCTTTATAATTCCTGTTCTGAAATGTTTCTCTAACTCAGGGGTCAACAAACTATGGCCCAAGAGTCAAATCCAGCCCATCGTTGGCTTTTGTAAATAAAGTTTTATTGGAACACAGCCATGCTCATTTGTTGATGTGTCTGTCTCTGGTTGCCTTCACACTATGACAGCAGATATGAGTAATTATTACAGACACTAAATGACCCACAAAGCCTAGGATTTTTGTGATCTGGCCCTTTACGGAAACAGGTTGCCAACTCCAGCTGTAAACTTACTTTTTCCATTTCTGTTGCTTGAACTGTTGTTGTGACATTATGAGAAACGTATATTTGGTCTCTGTCCCCAGTTCCTGACACAGAACTCCTAAAGCACTTGTAGTTTTCTGAATAATAGGAGCATCTTTTGTCCTAGTGAAGAGATACTTGGTGGGCTTCTGGAGAGCTTCATGGGGATAGATTACCAGAAAGACCAAGCCGCCATTAGAAGCTTGGAACTTGGCTCCACCTCCCATCCTCCACTAAGAGAAGAGGGGCTGGTGATTAAGTTAATCAATCGTGTCTATATGATGAAGGCTCCATAAAAATCCCTGAAGTACAGGGTTCAGAGCCTCTAGGTTAGTGAACACATCCATGTACTGGGAGTTTTGCACACCCCGACTTCATGCGGACAGAAGTTTCCATGTGTAAGACCCTTCTGGATCTCACCTTATGTATCTTTTCATCTAGCTATTCATCTATATCCTTTATAATACCCTCTATAAACTGCTAAACAAAAGCAAATGTTTCCCAGAGTTTGTGAGCCATTCCAGCAAATTATCTAAAGGGGGTGGAGAGTATATGGGAGCTTTTGACTTTGTAGCCAAGTCGAACAGAAGTGCAGGTAGCCTGGGGACCCATTACTTGTGACTGGCATCTGAAGGGAGGGCGGTCTTATGGGACTGAGACCTTAAACTTGTGGAGCCTGATGCTAATGCTGGTAGTCAGTTATCAGAATTGGGTTAAATTATAAGACACCTCGTCAGTGTCTAGAGGGTCAAAAAATTGGTTTTGTGAGGAAGAAATCTCCCCCACATTTGGTGTCAAGAATGTTGGAGTAAAGAAACAGTTTTCCTTTAGTTGTGATTTCCAGATTTGAGATTTGCTTATGTTACAACCGAATATTTCTTAATTCTTCAGTGACTTCCAGTCATTTGTCTTTGGTCCACATCCTGGGGGAATTCATCATACATCCCCTTTCATAACTTGACCCCTAACTAGATTTCTATCCTCTGCTCTTGTCTGTTTCTCACCACCCCCAAACACACATGCTTGTGACAGAACCACAGTGACTATCCTTCATCTGTAAATAGACCAGACTCTTTCAGGCACTGTACATTGTACTCTGTTTTCTCTGCCTGGAGTCCCCTTCTTCACACCAGGTGAGGAGCCATTCTTCCTTCAAGATCCAACCCCTATATACTTTAGACTTCGCAGCTGTCCCTTTCCCCTACATTGTGTTTTAGTTATTGGTGTTCACATCTGTCTATCGTGGCTGTACGTTTCGTTTTTTTTTTTTTTTTAAGATTTATTTATTTATTTGACAGAGAAAGAGAGAGAGAGAGAGGGAACACAAGCGGGGGGAGTGGGAGAGGGAGAAGCAGGCTTCCTGCTGAGCAGGGAGCCTGACACAGGGCTTGATCCCAGGACCCCAAGATCAAGACCTGAGCCAAAGGCAGATGCTTAACCAAATGAGCCACCTACGCGCCCCAAGATTTTATTCATCTTCTATCTCCTGTAGTATTTTGCATAGGATAAACACAGAATATATAAACCATTTTATATATTGAACAAGTAAACACAATTGCCTCTGGAACTCATAAGTTAAACTAGATGACAAGGCAACAAAACACAGTGATAGGAAAAAGTATAAATTACATACACAACCAAAATCTTACAGTTCGTTCAGAAAACAAAATAGCACCAGGAAGTTGTTAGAAGTTTATGGATGGAACCAAAGAGGTAAAAGCAACCGTGTTGGTGAAGCCTTCGAGACCAAAGTGAGATTTGGACTCTGTGGGAACAGAAAGGAAACTCGCCTCTTCTGTAGAAAAGCTGGGCTCTCTAGTGGCATTATTTCATTCCATCCTTCAAGCCACCCAGGATGACACACAAGGGATTTGCCTAAGGTCACCCAGCAGAGTCAGGGCTCCAAGTGACACTTCCCAGGCTCCAAGCCCGTGTCCTTTCCATGGCATTCTGCTCCCCGGCAGGGGCAAGGGTGGAGCAGGGACACAGGTAGGGCAGGGGCACTCAGTCCCTGCAGTTGGGTGGAAACCAGCGGGAAAGAACAATGGTGCAAGGCAGTCATGAGGCAGAGGGGACAGCAGCAAGGAGAGCAGAGCCAGCAAGTCCTGTGGGGGGAGAAGGAATGCACAGCTCTCCCCCTAGGGAGGAAGCTGAGGGGGGACCTCTGGTCGGCAGCGGCTAGCCCGGTGCAGAATGTGCTTGCTCAGAGCAGGAAGTATGAGAGATGGGCCCGGAGGTGGACAGTGATAAGCCCAGGAAAAGTCTTGGATTGTGGGATGCTCTGCTCTGGAAGTCGGGAAGGCAGAGGAGGGGAAGGGGGTAGAAGGAATCGCTGGGGAAGAAGGTTGTCCAGAGGCGTGGCCTGTCCATAAGATGGGAGTATGTCTCGGGGCAGCTGCCCCAGGAGCAGCCAAGGCCTTCCACTCACGGCTGCCCACGTGGAAGTTATTTCTGGTTCTTAATCTCGCAGCTGGTAGGAAGGAAGCAAGGAGTCAATGTGCAATTTGGGAATCCTCTTTTGTTCAAAGGGCCCATTTGATTAAGTCAGATATCACATCAATCCAGTCAAGAAACCACTTGAGTTATTTTAAACAAATAGATTTGCTGCCTAATTACTACATTGAGCACTGATCAACTTAGCAAATAAATAAGTCATAGATCTGGCATTAGATAATGCCAGCCCTGTTACCCCTACTACTGCTGCTAGTACTAGTACTTATGAGTAATATTATTATTGTTGCCATATTTAATTTTATTACTCTGGCAGGTTCCATTTATTGGGCACCTTCTAGCTGCCAGGCGTACTTCTAGAAGCTTTACATCTTTACTTGCTAATAATACTCAGTAAACTCTAGCAGTAAATACTACTTGCCCTGTTACGTGCAGTCTCCAAGGCTTCTTATCTAGGACAGATGCTTTTGTAGATTGTACCTGGGAACCCAGGAAAGAAGGCTTGTCAGCTCAAAGGACCTCTAGGAACCCCATATACCTTTCATGAACTAGGTGTTCTTTTAATATCTTAATTCTCATTCCCTAGCCTTGTATGTGGGGCTGAGATGCTAAAGGGGGCTGAGATTTTAAAGCTGGCATTTGTGAAGGACCAAGACTTCCTCTCAGTATCCATCCAATCAATGCCCCCTTACTCCCTCTGCCGGGGTGGGTGGGGGGGATGGTAAGGGGAATTAATTCTCACCAGAGTGAAGAGTCAGCACCTATGAAATACTTTATTTTTAATTAAATCACCAGTGACTTTTGATTCACGCCAGAAACAAATGTGTGGATAAAAGATGATATTACAGGGGGGTGGGGGGATGGGTTAGCCCGGTGATGGGTATTAAAGAGGGCACGTTCTGCATGGAGCACTGAGTGTTATACGCAAACAATGAATCATGGAACACTACATCAAAAACTAATGGTGTACTGTATGGTGATTAACATAACATAGTAATAAAAAAAATATTAAAAAAATAAGATGATATTACAGACAAAAACGACTAGGGTCCTGCCTGTGTCCTCCTCAGAGGTGTTAGCACAGCCACAGTGACCTCACCTCTCAATTCTCGGAAACTCTTCAATGATCTGATGGCAAATAAAAATATGTAAGAGATTTTAGCCAGAAACGTTATGACCTCCTTGTCCACCCACATGCCACCCGGAAATCAGCTTCCCTTTTCCCCAATTTGTCTTATATCAGACATCAGCTCTGCTTCAAAGATCAAAATATGATATTTTATTAGCCCGTATTGTGTTTTATGTAAGATGTCTGTCATAGCAGAACTACTCTTATTATTAAAGAAGTTAAGAAAATAAGAGAAATTCACTTTTAGAATCAAGTCACGCTACCATATTTTTGTTCTTCGTATTTCTTGAAAAAAATATATGCCTTATCAAGTCATCTTTTATTAGAGGACTCAAGGGCCGCTGGTGTGGCTCAGTCGGTTAAGCGTCCAATTCTTGGCTCAGGTCCTGATCTCACAGTTGTGGGATCGAGCCCTACGTTGGGCTCCATGCTCAGTGCGGAGTCTGCTTCACATTCTCTCTCCCTCTCACTCACACACTCTTTCTCTCAAATAAATAAATAAAATCTTTTAAAAATGTTTATTAGAGCACTCTAGCCCTCGCTCTCTTCCCCACCACGGCCCCCACCCCTTCTGCTCAGGGACCTCGTCAACTGCACACTCTGCTCGCCTGATGGTTGTGCCCTCACTCTTACATTTATGGTCTGATTGCACGTGTTCTGATAGAACAGGGTAGGACAGTTGTATATATGAATATATGTACACACACATATGTGAACGCATGTATAAATACACATACACATATATATACGTGCATACATATATATAATCAGGAAACCATGTCTACTCATGACCATTGTTGGGCACCTACTATATAGAGGGATAGGGTCCTGAAATGAACCATAAAGGAATGGGAGCACCCTGAGAACAAGATTCTTCCTGCGTACACAGTATGTGTGCTTCATTGTTGCCTGAGTCCGTTGTCCAATCTGCCACAGCAGACATGAAATAAGCTGCTGTTTACTAATGAATGCGAAGGACTAAGGAAGGGAGATGAGGAAGGGAGATGTGATCCTCGGCGTGTACCTTCGGGAGCCAATACACTTGACTTTTAACACCTTTTAATATGGCTCTGTCCATATTAAGGAGCCTCTTGCTTCTACCATCTCCACACTATTCCAAGTCTTTGGTCAGGGGTCCCCGAGGCTAAACGAATGGAGTAAGAGCAAGGAAATTCACTCATTCAGCCCTTTGCTCATAAATTCTCCCAGCCACTGGTTGGACCAAATGTCATTTGACCAGTGTGCTGTTTTAACGTCCTTTCCCAAACCTGAGCCAGTTTTACAAAGCTAAAAACCAGATTGTGTTCTACCAGAATAACAAGTTCGATGGAAAGCACCAAGGTAGAAACTTCTGCTTACATTCAATTATTCAAACAGAATAAGGCAAAACAAATTTAAAACTTGCTTGACAGAACTTGATTTTTAAAAGTGTGTGAGGTGTGTGTGTAGAGAGACAATGTTGGCCCACAGCATATGCTGAGCACTTCCTGCTTGCAGAAGCGAGCCGTGGCTGCCTGAAGAAGATATCACCCAAAGAGAAGACAAATGCAAGACACAATTGCACAGTTGGGCAAAAAGACACACTCACAGGGACGTCTGGGTGGCTCAGTTAGTTAAGTCTCTGCCTTCGGCTCAGGTCATGATCCCAAGATCCTGGGATCCAGCCCCACATTGGGCTCCCTGCTCAGCGGGGAGTCTGCTTCTCCCTCTGCCCCTCCCCCCCCACTCTCTCAAAAAAAAAAAGACACTCTTAGACAATGTCCCATATTTTTATGCTACAGCATTCTATGGTGAGGCCAGGAAAGAAAGGATAGAAGAGCTAGGAAGCAGTAGAAATAGGAGAAGAAAAGGCTTGAAGAACCAAGATTTGCAGAGTCTGGTCCCAGACCTTTAAATTATATTGAAGCCGCTTCATGGAGGACAGGCACATAGTGGGAGTGGAAAGGACATGGCACCGTGTCCAGAGGCTGGTGTTCCAGCCATGCCTCAGCCTCCGGACAGCTTTGTGACTTTCAGCCAGCCACATAAACTACAACACACAATTTCCTCATCTACAGAGAGGGGTCATCTTGGTGTTTCCTTCCAGCACTAATATTCTAAGATGGTTGTCTATCTTGTTTTAGAATATTTGTCCTGACCTCCCCAGCTAGAAAGTTCCAGAATTTAGTGATACTTGTTTCCTTATGTCCAATTGGAATCTCCCCTCCTGCACTTTGAACACACTTCTTTAGCCTTGTCCTTGGTAGAGTTATAGCAGAATAGGCACTTACATGATGATGAGCCACGATATGCTTAAAAAAAAAAAAACTCTTAATTTTCATTAAAATAAACACGTGCTTGTTGTGTAAACACTTGGAAATATAGGAGAATGTAGAAAATAAAATAATCACTGCTTACCATCCCACCCTGAGAGCTAATCACTGCTCATATGTATTCTTTTCCAGACTTTTCTTTCTTTTTTCTTTTTTTTTTTTTAGTGTGGGACCATATGCCAAACATACTTTTGTACTCTGATTTTTAAAAAATTTATCATATCTCATGAGCATATTCTTTGTCATTAAAAATTATTTAAAGCAGGGGCGCCTGGGTGGCTCAGTCAGTTAAGCATCTGCCTTCGGCTCAGATCTTGATCTCAGGGTCCTGGGATCGAGTCTCGCATTGGGCTCCCTGCTCAGCAGGAAGCTTGCTTCTCCCTCTCCCACTTCCCCTGCTTGTGTTCCCTCTCTCGCTGTGTCTCTCTCTGTCAAATAAATAAATAAAAAATCTTTTAAAAAATTATTTAAATGCATAAATCATGTTAAAGATGGTTTAATATTCTATTATATGAAACATATGAAGTCCATTATTACACTTTTGCTGTTGTTATTTGTGATTCCAGTTGCTTCAAACTAACTTATATTTTTACCAAACTAATACAAATATACATAAAAAATTAAAGGTTAAATATAAAACTTTTAGGAAAAGACAGCTGACCCTTCCTGACTCTAGAGCCCTACTCCCAATGAGAGACTTTTCTGACCTTTGACTGTGTCCTTATATGATTATCTCCATGCTTCAAAATTATGTGCTTCTTTACTCACTCTCGATTCATGAACTTTTTGGCCAAAATGGGTGACCATGTATGATGGCAGCTGAGGATTTAACACTCTTACCCCAATGGCTTCCACCAACTCTCCTCTTGCAATTCTCCCATTAGAATAAAATAGCAATTTTTGGTTAAATCAAGAGTCAGCATGGATATTATTATGATTATAAAAATATTCTTCTCTGCTGAGACAAGTAATACACTGTGATTAAATTTATTTTTTTCCATGTACATTTTATTTGTATATGCTTGCTAACTGGATATTTTTGGTTTTGTTGTTTGCTCCATTTTCTATGGACATACCATGTTTTTTTCCCACATTTGCTTGCAACTTCCAACATTGCTAAAAACATCAAATAATCTATGAGTTCTGTTTGTTTTCCCTGAAAATATCCTGCTTGGAGTCCCTTATTATCCTGTTCTGTGTCATGATTGTTTAAAGGTCAGGGGCACATCTGTTGTCCAGATATTTATCATGGCACTCATCCCTTTGCCTCCCTTGTGTTCTGTTTCTCTTGTTTGTTTACTTACTTATTATTTATTTTTATTTTATTTACTTATGTTTTTATTTATGTGTTTATATTTGTGTACACGTTTTTGGTTTTCATGCCTCACTCTTTCTTATTTTACTCTTTTGTTTAGATGAACCATATCTTCCAGCAGCTTTTGGAGAAAAAGTGCATGAAAGGTATAATTCTGAGCCTTGGTACATGTGAAGATGTATGTTTTTTCATCACCAGCATGACTGGTTGATAGTTTGGCTGGGTATAGCGTTGTATGTTAAAAATCCTCCATAACTTTGAAGACATTTCTCCACTGTCTTCTAGCTACCTTTTTGCTTTTAAGCAGTCCGATGCCATTCTAATTCCAGAATTTATACATGACACATTTATTCCCTTCTCTGGAAGTTTTTGGAGCCTTCTCTTTATTAATGGCATTTTGAAATTTCATGATGATCTGCCTTGAAGTGATTTATCTATTAATTTATACATTCATTCATTCATTTAGTTAGCTACTTGGTGAGCCCTTTCATTATTGAAATCTATGTTCTTTAGTTTTGAATCTTTTTAAAAAATACTAACTCTGATAATTTATTCCCTTTTGTTTAAAAAAATCTTTGCCAATATGAATGATGAAATATAGCATCTATTTTAATTAGATTTCTTTATAACTAATGAGTTTGCAATTTTAAAATTTGCTGCTATTTTTTATTATACAAATAATACATGCATTTTTCATCTCGCATACAATTTGAACAATAGAGAAATATACAAGCTGTGAAAGTCTTCCTCCCTCTGCCTACATTCTTACTCTCCCTAAAATAACCATAGCTAAGATTAAGCTGTACATTTTTCAGCCACTGTTCTTTTTACATGTACATAAATATACATTTGTATGTACATATATATAGTCTATATATTTTTGAAGGGATTATTTAAAATATATGAATGGAATCATACTATACTTCTAATTTTGCAAGTGGGCTTTTTTTTCACATATCAATGAGTCCTGGATTATTTTCCATAACCGTATGTATACATTTCATGGTATATAGCACCACACTGATTTATTCAAACATATATCTATTTAAATGTTTCCATTTTTTTTAATGATGTTTAATAGCTGGTTATTTATTAAAGTGTTAACCTTTTAAAATAACATTTTACCATAAACAGTCATATTATTTGATGGCATTTGTTACACAGCCCTTAGGCTTACTTGCTAGTCTGGACTATGAATCAAATTCGGTGGCCCTCCTACAGCTCAGTGAGAGAGAGGGGGAGAAATCAAAGATATGAGGTGAGAGGCAGCAAAAAAATAAGTATTCTGGTTTACATGTAGCTCAGACTTACCTTCCAGAAGTTGTACTCTGCTCTGGGGCATGTCTCTGTTCTGTTGAGAAGGAGGCTTGTCACAATCTTAACCCTGCTTCACTGGGGACGGATGATTCTGAATCTTTGGCTATTCAATGATGTCCCAGCCCCAGAAAAGAGGTAATAAATAGAGCCATGATAATGGTAATAACATTTGTATAGCACTTTAAGGTAACAGCCTTTCTAAATGCACTACTTCATTTGCTGTGCATGGTGTATAATAGCAACCATGCAATTTGTCCTCATGGCTCCCATCAGCCACATATTTGTTCATGCTCAGAGTCTGGAACTGTGTGAGCTAACTTTCCAGTCAGGCAGGCCTGGATTAACAAATTCCTCCTTGTTATTCCACTGACTAGCTCATGACTTGGGGCCACAGCTCAGCCTACCTTAGTCTCAGCTTCCTGAGTTAGCATGCAATGCTATGTAGCATTGTTGCTTTGGTTAAATAATATTATAAAAGTAAAGTTTCTAGCACAGGGCTCACATCTTTTAAGCATGCAATACCAGAGCTCTGTTTTCCCTCTTTCCCAATCCAAATATCTGGGGAAAAAATAAACATATTCCTTTTTCTCTAGTTGTTCTAGGGATTTACTTCTGTAAAAAAAAAAAAAAAGCTAATGATGCCTTAGAGACTATGCTCATTTTGCCAGGCCAGATGGGGAGCAGGAGCAGAAGACAGAAGTCATCAGGAGGTGGCAGGAGGGTGTAAGGGGGAGAATGTATTGGTATGAGGGAAAGTGAACGGTGCCCATTTAAATGCAGAATACTATGTGTTCAGGCAGTAAGGCTGCTGGGTATCAAAACTGATTCAGCAATTAGTAAACATAGACTCATAACATCTTCCAGATTGATGAGCTCCAAATTTTAACCACAGACACCTGGATTAAGGGTTTGGGTGACATGGTTCCAACACAGCCTCATTTAAGAAGTGCTTGGCTGTAAACAGTCTTTGGTTGCTGGGGCTTCATACTCCCAGAGCCTCATCCCAGGAGGTAGGAGTGATTCAGAAGAGATGACTTAGGTAATTTGTAGCAACAGCAATAATAAACTGCTGGGATTTTTTTTCCCCTCCACCCCCTAACCTCCTGACACTTTCCTGTGTTCTCTGCCCTTCTTTCAAAGTATTATAGGACCTGACTCCATGGGGGGACCAAGCAAAGAATAATTGAGATAACACTGTATCTGAAATAACCAGCCCTCAAGTGTACAAGGAATGGAATAATGAGTGGCAGGGTCTGGTAATCTTGGAAAACATCTTTGCTGTTGTGAACTATTCTTTAACATTATTTGATGAAGTTGGTTTATGATTATTTCCAGCTGGAGAGTCAAGTCCAATTATGGTCTGGCTAAAAAGGCCAAGAAAAAAAAAAAAAAAAAAAGGCTGCCTGTATTGATCTTCAGGGATAAAAGCCAAGTGTGCATACCAGTAATTTTTTTTTTTTTTTAAATAGTCTCCACACTGGGCATGGAGCCCAAGTAGGGGCTTGAACTCACAACCCTGAGATAACAGACTGAGTCACCTAGGCACCCCCACACCAGTAATTTTCAATGATCTATTGATATACTCAAAAGAAAACAATGATGATTCCATTTAATACTTTAAATTCAAAGAAACAGAGCTGGGATATTAGCTAAGTTTTATTGATTATTAGACACAGAAGGTGGCATTAAGTGCTCAATTTTCTCCCTCTTGCTGTCATACTCAAATCAACTTTCTTTCAAATAAGAGTTTTTCTATTGGGAGGCAATACATAATTATTAAATGAGTTCATAAGCTTCAGTGATTATAGATTTGGGTTTTTTTGAAGAAGATAACATGGCTGACAAGACCTCATTAAATAAACTCATTATCAATCTGCTATTCCATGACCAAAAAAATAGCTTTATTGGAAAATAATAATAAAACATTTCTCAAGGCAGTTCTAATTCTTGTTTGCTGTTTTTGTGCTTGGAAAATATTTGCTTAATCTCATGAATTATAGTATAAAAACTCAGCTTACAATAGTTTCTAGATACTCTTTAGCATACCTGGATTCCATTTATCTTGGAAAAGGTACACAAATGTATTCACCTTTGCTTAACTCACTTCCCTCTTCTTTTACTCTTTCCTATCTCACTAGGGTAAAAAACATGAGCAGCACTTTCTCTTGTGCTTCTTATGTCTGGGTCCTTGACTGGGCTTTTCAATCTCATGTAATCTGGGTATTTGTCTGTTTGCTGTATTTTTTATTTGATAATTCATTCCCCTTGTTCTTTTGTTGTGGGACTTTTGTTGTGGGACTTCCTGTTGGTGAAACTTTATACTTTTTCTCTCCTATTTTTCTTTCTCGTCCATTTTGTGGTATATTTTTTAAAGACTTGTTTATTTATTTTTACAGAGAGAGAGAGAACGTGAGCAGGGTGAGCGGCTGAGGGAGAGGGAGAGAGAATCCCAAGCAGACTCCTCGCTGAGTGTGGAGCCTGACGTGGGGCTTGATCTCAGGACCCTGAGATCATCACCTGAGCCAAAACCAAGAGTCAGTTGTTTAACCGACTGTGCCACCCAGGTGCCTCCATTTTGTGGTATATTTTATTAGCATCCTCTTTCAACTGCTCCATTGATTATATAAGCTTTTTTCTGTTCTCGCCTTCTCTCTCTCATGCTGTTTTTTTTTTTTCAATAGCATCTCTTTTTTCATGAATGCACTATCTAATCTCTCTGAGGCTATTATCATAACCTTTTGAAATTTTATCTCTCTCCCTCATTTTCTTCATTTCTTCCCAATTTTTTTTGTTTCTTTTTTTCCTGCTTTCTTGTTTTGGTATTTGTTTCAACGCTGCATGCTTCCTCAACATGCCTGCTGATTCCTCATTCTCTGTTTGCACTTAAAAACCAAACACTAAAATTCAGATTAGGACCATAAGCAAAGTTAAAAAGAAAATTCCAAACCAGAGAAAATATTTGTTATATATGATAGAATAATGTTCAATGTTTATGTTTCTAAATAGCATGAACAAATCAATAAGAAAAGATAACTATTTCAATAAAAATGGATAAATGTCATGGACAATTAATTTGCAAAATTTAGTTATCTAGTAACATTTAAAAGTGCTTAAATGATAATCAAATATAAACTAAAACAACAAGATGCCATTTTTAGCACCAAATTATCTTTTTTTTTTTTTTTGAGTTGTAATTCTAAATGTCGGGAAGGATGGGAAAAGGATACTCTCATACATTGGTGGTAGGACTATAAATTGGTGAATTTTTTCAGGGTAACAATTCAGTTGTATGTATTAAGGCTCTGAAAAAGAGTGTACCTTTTGAGCCAGCAATTCTACTTCTAATAATCTTAAGGGAATAAGCAGTCAAGTTTGCAAAAATCTATGTAGAGTCCACTGTTGTTTATTATAGTGAGAAATGGACACAATAAATGTTAAACATTAAAGGATTAACAGGATGAATTATTGTTACACTCATCTGAGGATACTACTCAGCTGTAAGGAATATGTTACTATAACTTATTTATTGACAAGGAAAGATGTTAATGATATATTGTTATATCCAAAAAGTATGATAGAAGACTGTATAAACATGGAGCTCCATTTAAAATGATACCATTTATGATATATACATACACAGAAAAAGCCTAAATGGTTTACATATATAAACTGTAATTATTTCTAGATCATGGCAATATATGAGTTTTATTTTCTTCTTTATGTTTTTATATATTTTCCAGATTATCTACAATAAACGTAATACTCCATGCATAACAAAAATATTTCTTTAAAACAGAGAGAGAGAGAGAAAAGTGGATTTAAGCCCTGAGAATGTGTGTGTATGTGTGTGTGAGCATTGGTTGGGCATTGCTTGCTCACCGGTAGGCTTTGCCATAGAGTAATGAGATAGGGACCGAGTCATTTCACTGGAAAACCCCTTGTACCAGTATCTGTGAGCATCCCAGGGCTGTGAGTCTTTTTCTACAAAGGTAAATCTTCCATTCTCTTTCTGAGGAAGTATGAGATTAGCAGTCAGTATATTCTGGGAGCCGGGCATCTCCCATGATGAATCCTTCACTTGATTGGCCCTGTTTGCAGCCTGGCATTCTCTTCCAAATCTCTGCTGTGCCTGGGTACTCCAGAAGAGCCTTCCAGCCTAAATTTCTCCAGAGAAAAACCTCCTGCTTCCTGCCTGGGTGAAGGAAGTCTAGTGGGCTGCTGGTGAAGAACTGGATGAAGACTGGCATCTCACTACCCCTTATACCGACTTTTAACTGATCCTCCCATTTCAAGCTCCATCCTTCCTCCAGCCCTCACAATATCTACTGCCTCCAATTCCAAATCTTCCCAGGGTTCTGCAAGTCAGATCCACTTATTTCTTGTGCCTCTCTCCTCACCATTCTTTCTGGGCTCTAATAAATTAGTTACTAGTCATCCAGCTGTTTTTAGATTTCAAAATTTTGTTGACATTTCTTATTTGGTGAGGTCCTTTTTCCTGTTCTCTTTCTTCTTATTGATTTGTATCTTTTCTTTTTTCTACTCTCATCTTAATACAATTTCAGAAGGAGCAGAGATAAATATTTGCATTCAATCTGATACATTTAACAGGAAGTCCTGTGGATATTTATATATTTGCTCCTATTCATAAATAACATTGTGCACAGATGCCTCGTATAAGAAGCTTCCAGGGCTTGGGAAGGCAAGTGAATGCTAACTTCGTGAAGAGAAGACACATGATGCCACTTGGATTCACCTGACCTAGCTGGAACTTGGGACATGAAGATTCTTTTCCTTCCCTGATTTATCTAGCCATGACCAGGGATATGCAAAAAACCAAGTGGCAAGCACAATATGCCAATTTCTCTATAATAAAATGTTGTGCTTGGATAGGAAGGAAATTGCAGCTGTTCAGTACAGATGGCAAATAGCTGACTGCTTTTAACAGGAAACAATGAAATATCTAACGTGAATAGACATATCAAGAAATAGATCTGTGAGCTAAGTTCCTACTTCCCATTTTAAAAATCTTTGAATAGTTAACATTTACTTAGATTTTTTTAAGTGAAAAGTTCCCCCAAACCACTGACCCATGTAGAAATTTCCCAAAAGTCAGTTCACTAAATACTATCCCCAAGTACACTTACACTTGCCTAAAATGGATTGATTTTTCAGGAATAATCTTTGTGCCCTCTGCTTCAAAGTCTTCATTACTACATAGATGATGTAATAAGGACATGTCTACCTGTGTGTAGGTGTGTGTTTGTATGTATACATGTGTTCACTTAGCCTCTAGATCTACAAAATTAGAATTTTTTTTGATGGGGGTGGAGGGAAAGAGGGAGAGGGAATCTTGAGCGTGGAGCCCAACTCAGGGCTCGATCTCACAACCCCGAGATAATGACCTGAGCCGAAATCAAGAGTAGGATGTTCAACTGACTGAGCCACCCAGGTGCACCCAAATTAATTTTGAAAAATTCTTCTGTTTCTCATAGCACCCAACCCTCAGCTAAACACATGGTTGGGATTCAATAAATGCTTGCTGATTTATTAATGGATTATATTGTTGAAAAGGGATGTCTGACCTCCAACAACAACAAGAGTACATCTCGATTTATAAAACAAACAAGTTGACTGAGGAAAATATTGCTTAACAATTGTCCGTTAAATAAGTCAGTTGCAACAGGACACATACTGCATAATTCCACTCATATGAGGTACCTAGAGTAGTCAAATTCATAGGGACAGAAAGTAGAATGGTGGGTTCCAGGAGCTGGGAGAAGGGAAAAATGGGAGTTAGGGTCTTACCGGTACAGTTGGGGAAGACAAAGAAGGTCCTGGAAATGGATGGTGGTGATGGTTTTGTAACAATATCAATTTGACTTAATGCCACAGAACTTCATGCTTAAAAGTAGTTAGAATGGTAAATTTTATGTTATGCATACCTTACCACAAGAAAATAAGAGAACTGTCAGTCACATCATCAATGCCTTGGTGGGTCTCCTTTTACCAGAAACATGTTGAATCCTAGAAAGAGTATCTTGTTTACCACCAAGAGTACATTGTTTACCTAGAAAGAGTACCTTGTTTACCTGTTTACCTTGATTCCAGCCCCCTGAATCTCTAGTTCATTGGATCTCATGCACTGGGATCCGGTAAAGGAAAAATCATATCTGAAAAAAACACAATGAAAACTTACTTCTTATGTATTTCATAGAGACTACTCTCTGCCAGTGTGACTCTATGATTTAACCTCTTGGGGGAAGATAAAATTTCCATTGGATATCGTCAGGCTTTGAGAAAGTGCTCACCACTTGAGGTTTCTAGTGAGATCCAGTAGAGTGAGCCTGGGTCACATTTGTACAGATTTGTTCAGGTTGGGTTGACAGCCGAGCATGGGATACTATGTGAGTAACTAAAGGGAGCAGACTTCAGCTATGGAGCTCCTGGGGTGGAAAACTCTTCTTCCCATGGAATTTATTCCCCAAGTCTCCAGACATTTCCTTCTTTCTGTTATGATTTTGTATCCCTTGGAACATCTCAGCAATGTGATTCATTTACAGACACAATCCTGAGAACCCCCAGATATTTGCTAAGTGGGTTGTAGCAGTTTAGAAGAGCTGGCAATAATGCCCTGAGGTTCTAGAAGTTTCCCCAACTTGGTTTTTGGAAGTCATCCATGGACTGGTCAGACTTGCTCAAACATTATCTTGGAGGCCACTGTAAACTCTGCTCATCGGGACCTCTATTGAGGTGAAGTGTTTGGGGGGCTGAGCAGCACTGCTGGGCTGTGTACCCAGTATGGCCTAAAGGAAAATCCAAATTGTGAGCAAGGATGGAAGCAGAAGTTTAAAGTTAGGAAGAGCAGAGCAAGGCTCTGCTGGGGAGTCCAAGGTTGTGAGATAGATGAAGGTGTCAGAGGCACACAGCTGAGTGTCACTGGGGGCAGGGGTGGCTGATGAGGTAAACACAATGTCTTAAATTTGCTGGGCAAGATCAGACACCAGGGAGCAAAGCAAATTACAGAGATGGTAATCCGCAAGTGCTGTGTGGCCACAGAGAGTCACAATATTGATGAAAAGGAGAAAGGTCACTTTTGTTAATCAGATGTGTTATCTACATGGTACGAAACCTTTGCCTACATGAAATCTTCAAGTTGTTAATTAAACTTTTCACTTTTCTTCCAGTGATGCAGTGACATGGAAAACTAGCTTGCGAGCGTGCATGGCAAGAAGAGAGAAAAAGGACCTAAAAATTCCGTTTCCAGGATGGTTTTGCCACTTGTTCTTTTTTGGGGTCTCACCTCTGTCCTCTCATCTTCAGGGCTTGATTAACTAAAGAGCACATCCTGGTTTCCCATGGCTGAACTTCCTCCAAGGAGTAATTGCTCCTTGCCTAACTCAACTTCCGTCAGCTTGGTCTCCTTGCACCATTACTCTGTCGATGTCTTTGCCCTCAGAACACCCTCCAAAACTTCCTTGACTCCCTTAACTTTCTGAGAGCCCAGACATAAGACTCACCCAAGCAGCCTCTTCCTTCCACAGGGAACTCCAAGAAAAAAACATATTTTTGCAAAAAAATAAAGGAACAGGGAGCCATTTCCTCTCCTTGAGGACTGAAAATTTAGCTATCTCATAGCTGAGGGTTAAAAGACTCAAAGAACTCATCCTTCATAACCCTTTGTTTGAAGTCAGTTTGGAGCTGGAGAAAGAAGAAAAATATGAAGAATATCTAATTTTGTGAATCTCATTTTCAAATTCAAATCTCAAATGTTCCCTGAGGCAGTGGATTGCCAAGGCAGCACAGTGATGAAAACTTAATAAAAGGCCCAGAAAGATCATAGATCACACTGGCCCATCAGCTGTCATAGGTAAGGGAACAATAATGACATTATTCTAATATTTGGAATGTTCTTGGCTGTGTTTCATTCTCTGCAATGACACCAAGCTGGACTTCAAACTTCATCACTGTCTGTCATGAGCTCATCCGTGGTTACTGGTCATTTCTGCCATGTACCATTCTTTCTTCCTTCTGGTTCTGTTTTAGAAATATGTTCAACCACAAAATCTATGCATGATGATGTCTTTATGTCATGATTTTAGTCACTTCCCATCCCGGGCTCTCCTATTTTTCAGCCCATTACCCACACCCACCCCGCTATCCTTTTATAACCGGAGCGGGGATCACATAAATGCCATTCTCTGGTTTGCCCATTCCTAAGAATGGAATACAAAGACTTTACAATTAGAACTTTGACTTATTTGACAGCCTCACTTCCTGTCACTGTGGCCCTGTCCTTCTCCGTCCCCAAGTCTCCCCCCCTCCACCATGCTTAATGCTGGAACAATCCCAAGCATGTAAGACCCATTTACTTCTCCATGCTTTTCCTGGAACATTCTTTCTCTTTTTCTCTGCTTGGACAAAGATGACTTGGTCTCCACAACATATGAGTGTCCTCCTCTGTGAAGTCTCTCCTAAACTCATGCCAAGATAATTGCTCTCCTTACCAGTGATATGGCATCATATTGGAACTGTTTATTGATGTGTCTGGGATCTGTTCCTGTTTCCATGACTTTATTCAAAGACACACTAGACTGAGAGCCCCTCACTTTTGCAACCCCCTTTTCTGTTACAGTACTCGGTTCCATGTGCTTAATTAGTGTTAAATAAAGGAAAGAAAGAATGAATGAAGAAAGTGAGACAGACAATCTATCCAAGAAGAGAGGGTAAGCAGTCTGCCATCTTCAACGGAGAAAAGTTGGCTTGGTACCAGTTACTGTACCCAGGTACTGGAGATGCGCCCCCTCTCTCCTCCTCCAGGAGCTCCCACACTGCATATTTTGAGAGACCAGTCCATCTTTGCTTTCTTTGCTGGTTGATTTCCTATTTGAAGTTCATTTTCTCATTGTCTCATTGTTCATTTCTCACTGAAGTGGAAAGTTGACTTGGAGATGGAAAGAAGTACCTTATATGTGTACATCTGGTGTGACCTCAATTCCTCCTTCATAGTCAGGGCTAACAACCTCCCTAAAGGAGACTGGATAACTTCCCACACCTGTCCCCACCCCACCCCCCAAACACACACACCCATTCCCAGAGATCCAGGATAGCAGGTGTTACTCCTTCCCCAAACTCCACACTCTGGGAAAGTCACAAGGACAAGCTTATCAACTCTCTTCTGCCTGCTGCTGGGAGTGTTAATTAGCACAATTCTCTAGAAAGCAATTAGGAGAATTCATTCAAAGTCTTTGAAACCTTCCACCTGGTTGATCCAGCAATCTCACTTCAGTGATGGGGGAAAATATATATACATCAATGTTAATCCCAGAATTACTTATATTAGAAAACCATTTAAAAAGCAATGGCTAAGGGGCGCCTGGGTGGCTCAGTCGTTAAGCGTCTGCCTTTGGCTCAGGTCATGATCCCAGGGTCCTGGGATCGAGCCCCACATCGGGCTCTCTGCTCGGCAGGAAGCCTGCTTCTCCCTCTCCCACTCCCCCTGCTTGTGTTCCCTCTCACTGTCTCTCTGTCAAATAAATAAATAAAATATTTTTTAAAAAAAAGCAATGGCTAAGTTAATCATGGAACCTACTTTAGTCAGTAAATATTGTATTGCAGAAAAATATTTAACAGCATTCCCCCAAGTAGCTATGTTAATTTGTTAATGAAAAACCAACAAATGAACAACACCTACCAATGTTTCCATACTCACAACAGTTAATGTAAAAGAACTGGAGACTTTTTCTTCTTGACCCCAGGAATAGCCTTATCCTGAAGTGGGAAAGATAAGCCAGTGCTTAGCTGATTGAAGTCTAAATCTCACAGAGCTGAAACAAGCCTCTCCAGTCACTCCTTCCTACATGTCTGTCTCTACACAGGGACCCGCATGACTCCTTCTGGTGTCTTCTGGAGTGTGCACTCCTCTGCTGGCTCCTCACAGCTCTCTGCCACCTGCTGTTATGTCTTTGAGGCTCCCAAAAGATGAAACACAGGCTTGGTCTTAGCTCACATACCAGGCAACACCCCCACTTCCAGGAGCCAAGAGGTATTGTCAGACCACTGGCTTCCCAACCTTGAACTGGGCTCACACACTCACCCTCTTTTGTCTTCCAGATGAGAGCCTTTATGTTCCACCTCAGGAGCACGTGGTATATCTGAGGACTGACACCCACCTCTGAATCTTACCACCCAAATGCTTCTCCAGGATGAAAATAAAAAGCAGGGACAATGAGAGAGAGAGAGAGACTAAAAAGAGTCCCCCTCGGTCCTAAGAATGTCCACCCTGTGTCTCAGGTACCATCCCTTAGTGGCTCTTCCCATAACTCTGATGCTCCAGGGTCCTTCTCTGCGGGGGTTGAGTAGAAGGGAAGGGTGAATTGGGATCCATGTGATTCTGAAAATGCTTTCATCTCCTTCCTGCTCACCCTCCTCCCCGCCAGAAATGCTCCAGGTTAATGACAATTGATCACCTAAATGGAGCATGGCATTAAATACAGACACCCCAACCCAATCTGTTCTCTGAAAGAAAAAGTGGCAGTTTTGTTTTCAGTTATTAAAAGAGGTCAGTGTCACAGGATAATCTTTTGTCTCTTTACTTTCTGTTTCCCAAAGCAGACACAGCTTGGAAAGCATAGGGTTTTCTGGCCGAAATGACTCTGCCCTTCCCTCACTATCCCTTGTCCAGCGTTTTGGGGATCACTTCAGGTCCTTTGCCTATTGCCCTGTTTTTTGTCATCCCCCTCTCCTCATACAGCACTCCTTAGGGAAGTCTGTCCATGGAGGAAACACTGACTCTCAGTATGTTTTCTTATCTGGCTTAACTGTCCCTCTGCACCCATTTTCTCCAGCTTGACAGACATTTTGTCACTAGTTTTCGTCATCTGAAACACACCTGCTACCGCTCTGGTGACCTGTGTTACCAGGCAAGCAACATCTTTGTGTCTTCGGGCTTTTGAAAATTAAACTAATGACACAGCTGCCTACTTGGCAGTTGCTCCTGAGGCTCCAGTGTGCTTCCTTGGCCTCTGTCCCCGAAGGTGAGTAATGGTTGTAATAAAATCATGGAGTCAAGCCTTCCTATCACGGTGGGGCTCCCGGGGAGCTGGAGCTGTCCAGCCAAGATGCATCTTAAAACATGATCCCTCTCACCAGGACCAGCTTCAGGCTTGAAGCAGAGACAAAGGACAGAGAAAGTCCTTTCAAAGAGTGTTCTGAGGACACTTGGAGGGAAAACGTCCAGAGGAAGGGTTTACGAAGTGGTCAAATCCTGACAAAGTCTTCCGTGGGGTTGGAGGACACGCTAGAACCGAATGTGTGCCTTGTCTTTCCAGAATGGATTCCTAACAGCTGCGTCCTCAAGTTATCAGAGGGCAGCGGTATTTCTAGGCTGATGATATTCTCCAGACAGAGCTGGAGGTATGATGGTATGATTCTTCATTCAGCAGTAGAGTTAAAAAAAATTAATCACAGTGGAATGAAATTACCTTTCCAAAATTTAAGGAAATCCTTTCCCATCTGCCTCCACAAAAGAAAAACAAAAAACAACAAAAACAAAACAAAACCCCACACACTGGTGTCTCTTTGTCAAGTTTGTGCTTCACACTTTTGAGAATTACAATTTGGTTCTAATATCTCTCCTTCATACTTTCTAAGCCCAGTGATGCCCAGCTCTGGAAACATAGATACTACGTTGCATCTCTTGGCAGGGCCTCTATTATCTGCAGAGGGAACAACATGATTCTCTTTGTATCTCATTGTCTGAGCGAATCATTTTAGAGCCCAGTATTCTTCAGATCTTCTCCTACTTCCATCATTTCAATTTCTAAATGTTGATCAAGCACTTTCTGAGGTCAATCATTATGTAGTTGTTACAAAAATCATAAAAGTGAGCACATGGTCTTCAGATTCAAGTAGCTCTGAAGTTACTATTTTTATACAAACATATTTATCTAGGCACAAAAAATAATATTAGATACATCCTATTATGTGTCAATAGTAGAAGTATTATATTGAGGATATTCACTTATTGGAATTTTAGGTGGACATGAATGATGTTTGTAATGAATTACTAATGACTTAACAGTAAAATGAACAAAGCTCACCTTTTTGTATATGATATGATTTTGTATATATTATTATAATTATATGTACACATTTATACACATAGGCATATGGGACAGGAAGAACGTTTCAAAAGTTAATATTAGTCAGCTTCATGTTGTAAGATTTTAGATGATTATTTTACTTCTTATATTTTTCTGTATTTTCAATTTTTTTTAAGTAAACTCTATGCCCAATGTGGGACTTGAACTCACGACCCTGAGATCAAGAGTTGCTCTTGATTTAAGATCAAGATGTTCTACCAACGAAGCCAGCCAGGCACCCCTTGTGTTTCTGATTTTTAAAACAATTACATTGATTTTATAATCACATATCAAAGTTAATAACTTTTATTAACTTATTAATTCAGCAGTTAATGAATCAATGATCTGTTAATGTTCTGATTGATGAACACTTGTAAAGTTCTTACCATATGCCAGGCAAAGAAGCATCCTTTGTGAAAATAAAAGTCTACTGATCTGATGTCCTGCTCTCACTGAAAGTTACTTAAAATTCTCATACTCAGAAAGAAATGAAATGAAATGAAATGTATTTAACATAGCACAACTGAACCATCATCAGAAGTGAAACCCAAATACATTTGTTTTCAGAAATGGGAAGATTTATCTTTTTAGGTGTAAGAATAATGTGAAAAGCCAGAAAGTCTGTAGAAATATCTGACCCTTGGGAGAGGTCAGGTGTAAGGCCTCATCAGTTCCTATATTTGAGGAAGTGTCTCAAGAATGGAGGGCACGTTTTCCATCTCCAGAGACTAGTTTGTCTCTTATGTAGTGAAGGTACCTGGTAATGAGATTGTAGTTAAGAGCTGATTTGAAATGGAATTTTTATAGAGCCAATTTTTTGGTTGCTTAAAGTTAATTGCTTTGTACCTAATTTAAGTCCCACAGGGAGCAATTCTGATCTCCCCCAGCAAACTTTATCTTAAATGAGGCTGATCTATAATCCTATTACATGTGTCTGGGTGTCTATCAGTAAATACCATGGGATGCAGTAAGTTTTTAAAGGATACTATGTGGTTTTCACATCCTGAAAGGACTTTACTTTTGGCCAGGAAGTGGGTTGTTTTCCTGGAGCTGGGTCAGTTCACTGTACCAAATAAAAGTTATGAGAAGATGGTGAGAGTTATATTAAATTTGCTTACTCAAACAATAGATCCCACTTGCCTGGCAACTTGCAAGAGATATTATGCTGTAAAGGGAATGAATGAAACAGAGGAATAAATGAAACATGGCATTGAGTATCAAAGGGCATCAGTGTTGCAATAATCGGAAAGAATCCAGATTATTGCCAATCGCCAGCCTACAACAGTGGTTCTCAAAATGTTGTCCCTGGACCAGCAGCATCCGCCTTGCTTGTGAACTTGGAAACACAGATTCTTTAGTCCCATCCCAGACCTATTGAGTCAGAAACTCTGGGTTGGAGCTCAACAGCCCATACTGTACCAAGCCCCCATGTGATCCAGATGCACACTAAAGTTTGAGAAATGTTGAGCCAGAGTGTCAGGATTTTGCTGAAACAGAATCCAAGGTGAAAGGTGAGTATGGTTAGGAACAGGAGCTCTCATAAATGTGTCAGATGTTCTCTGATCTATGGAGACAGAGATGGGCAGACTTGAAATGGGCTGCTAACAGAACTTCACCCAAAAGGGCTCAAATAGCTATTTCCCATTTGGAGAAGGAGTGGAATTGTAAGACAAGCCATGTCAGGAGCTAGGAGGTATAACAAGGATGATAGACAAAATTCTGGGATCAGGCACAGTTTTCCACTCCCTGCTGGTTTTTACTGGCATCTCTTGCCTGGAGACACATTAAGGTTACTGGAAGTCTCTGACAGGGGAGGTAACCCGCTGAAGATGAAGCCTAAAGGGAACAACTCTTTCATTTACCCTATTTCAAGACAATGCACCCAAAGCTAATAGAACTGAGGTCACAGGGTATAAATAGGTGAGCTATGGGTAATGGGAACAAAGAGAACTTTCAGAAAAACTCAATGACGTTCTTTGACACCATTCCAATCTTGGTGGACAATGGGGGTTTCATTAGTGTGAATAAGATAGATCGTTAACAAAGCATTCGATGCCTCTCTCAATGGATCTTATTATAGAAATAGCAGTACAGAGTTATTTGACATAGAGAACCATGCCAAGGATACCAAATTATTTTATAGAATCCAGAGTACATGAAGATGATAAAATATAACTGGGAGGCCTTGTGACAAGTAAGTTTCCAGAGAACTCATGTTTAGCCATGGATTCCAACGATCAGGGTGGCCTCCAAAAGTGACTTGAATATTAATCATGTATTGATTAAATATTAAACAAGATTGGATCACTGTTTGGTCTCTGGCCCAAAGTTTGCCTGAAAACTCTCCTTCCTGGATGTCAGAACCCAATAACTAATAAGTAGTAGGAGTCAATCAAAAAGGGTCAGTTGACCTAGAACAGTGGTTCTCAAATTCAACACACAAAAGAATCACCCTAGAGAACTCATTAACACGCAGTGCTGAGCTCCACCCCCAGAATTTCTGATTCTCTAGGTCTTGGGGGGGGCCTGGGTATTTGTCCGTCTAGCAAGCTAGAAAAAGACACTGCTATTTCAAGGACCACATTTTGAGAACCAGTAGAGGAGAGAAAGCACTGACCAGCAGGGATGCCTTTCTAGGATTAAAACCACAGGAAAGCGGCAGCAAGTAGCAACACTCTACTCCATAAAGCTGAAACTATTTTCCTTTTGCTAAGGGGTTCTGACATCCAGGAAGGAGAGATTTCAGGCAAGATTTGGATGATTATTGGAGATAACTTCTGGAAGGTTTAAAACGAAGTCAGGCTTCCTAATGTCTGGATACCTTTCAAGAAGTTTCCATTTCACTGGGAATCAAAACAATGACCTAAAAGGAATTATCTTCCAGGCTGTATGCCCTACCTGCTGAGTTCCTGCCCAGTGAGCTGAGCCAGGCTGGCTGCTGGTTTCCAGAAGGTTAGCCAGTAACTGGGTGAACGGGTGGAAAACTGCCTTCTTCTGAAACTCTTGAATAGTCTCTGGCATAGGGCTGTCAAGGGAAGGGTGACCTGAACAGTCTTCCCAAGGACTCCACTCCTCACCCATTAAGGCTGCTTGTAACCCACACTGTGACCTGCTGAACCCCAGAGCATCAGCATCACCTTTTCCTCAAATAACTTGGCCTAGCTCAGGTGTCTCTCTGGCCTCAGAATGGAGCATTTGTACTGAGGAGTGCAGGAGGAAAGCTTCTTTGCAGAAAGGATTTGAGAACAAAGAAAAGCACTTGCCTGTCAAACTTGTGCCCTTGACGTTCTGTGCCTGATTGTCACTAAGTCATTTTGTTCTCAGTCCATCACCATCAGGAGTACTCTGCCTGCCCATTGCCCAGTGACCCATGCGGCAGCTTGAACCTGTGCAGGGTACAATTTGGAAGGGATAGAACCAGCAGAGATGATAAGTTTACTTCAGCCTATAGCATGGAGATTTTTGTATCCACACCCTCTGAAAAGTGCCGCCTATGAGGAAGACAGAAGACCAACAGTGCACAAGAGGTAGGACTATTTCTGTTATTTATATGTCATTTGACCCAGCTAAGTCATCCCTACAGCCCATAGCAGAAGATGCTTCCCCCAACACTTTCATCAATTTGGGGAAGGCCTGAGTAGGAATTTCTAGGCCTTGCTTTATTCCCATAACTCTTTTACCCAGTAAGAGGAGGAATGACTTATGCGAGTGGTGACATTGATGAGAACTTGACAATTGTTGGCTATGTTCCTATTACGCACAGTTAAAAAGTTCAGAGTCATGGCCCATGCAGGCTCCCCCATCTTCTGGTTTCCCTTGGACCAGGCTATGTTCCAGAGCAATGGGTCCCATGCTCTCAGTCTCTGTGGATCAGCCCCTTGGTGGGACCACTCCAAACCAGAGAAGCCTTTCTCTGGCCTTTCAGCTTGGAACTGGGTAGCTAAATCAGCACTGCAGGGCAGACTTGGCTGAGCTCTGGGTTGGAGGCAGGAAGCCCTCATACATTCTCTAGTCTACCTGTAAGAGAAAGTCCTGAATGAAACTGACATTATCATCCTCACTTAGCAATATATTTTTTATCAATCAGAATCCTCAATGAAAAGAAAGTGGGTGTGTTAAGATCTGGGCACCAGCCCTCCCCAACACCCCACATTCCCAATAAGCTCTGAGATGGACACTTTCCCATCTGGGCTCTTCTTGTGTCAGGATTTATCAGGAGCTGTGGAGGTTTCCTGGCAGCAGGCCAGCACCAGCAGGAAAGGACCGAGACTTGGCGCTGCACACACCCACCAAGGTGGGGCAGGCCCAGCTAACAGCAGAGGTTCAGGGAAGGCACACAGGTAAGGAGTTCAGCCTTCCACACTCTCATTCAGCTAAATAGTTGGCACCAGGTGCTCCAAGTCGAGTGGTAAGTTATGCCAAAAGGTGAGCCACTGGGAATTGGGGGCAGGCAATTCTTGGAAGTCAGGGCAGGCTGCCAGCCTCTGGTAGGTTTGTCCACAGGAGGTCAGACCTCGGAACTGAGTAAGAGTCAGTGCTAGATTGTCCCCAACTCTGATAAGAAGAGAGGGTACATCAGAGCAAGAGAAGAGACATTGAAATGGGAGCCAAGGCCAGAAAGGCCAACCATGGCTCCCCAGGAGAAGCTTATGTGTAGCACTCTGTAATCACAGTGGGGTCTTACCTGGAAGGGCTGCAGCCCAGAGAGAGGGAGGAGGCCCGTGGGGAGCACCAGCAATAAAGAGTGAGGGTGGCTCAAGACAGGCAGGGAGCCCAGTGCTCAGTGGTTCAGCCTTCATTGGGAGAATCTGACTGTAGAGACCAGAAGCCTGCAGAGGAAGGCTGAAACATCTGTAGTACATGCTCAACCATGCGGGCCTGGAGAATGTCCAAGCTGACCTGGGGACCCCCAGCATCATCTTAATTCAGATGGCCGTTCACCCCAAACAGACACGGAGTGCACCTTGCCAAAGCCTGTAGACAGTGACTCTGGCAGGGCCCCCATGACAGCAGCTGGTACCTCGGGGATGGGACAGCATCCAGCTCCCTCCAAGATGAAGTTAGGGTGTCTGGCCTCATTCTTGGAAGACTTTTGTTGGATGAGTTAAACTGGAATCATCTTGCTTTCCTGGGAAACTGTTGTTCTTCTTGTCTGCTAGCCTCGGGGCAAACTCTTTAGGTCTCACTTGCTGCTATTTTCCACCCTCTAATAATAGCTCCACTGTTGGGCAGATGTGACACAAATGCGTGTCTCATGATCCTGGGGACCCAGGGGATCTCCCTTCCTAATTTTCTGTGAGTTCTTTCTTATAATAATTTTTTTTTTTGCTTGGTTCTCTTTATTTGCCCACAGTTGGTGTAGAGAAATAAACAAGCAGTTGATGGAGGAAATCAATAAAATATCAGGGTATCTTGAGTTGTTCTGGTGATCTGCTTTTTCCATAATTTTCTGCCCTGTCCCCATATGTGCTGCTCAAGGCACTTCATGCAATGAAACCATCCTTAATGTGCATCATAAGTGTGCTCACTAAATTTGCTGTGTATCCTCAACACTCTGACCTGACCATTTGGGTAGCCTTGACACCTCTTTTTCATTATCTTGTTTTGCATGTTAACAGGTAGGAATCAGGCATATCCACCCTTTCACCCTCCACTTAGAGCATTTTTCATTTAAAATATGTTTGGTTTGTCTTCTCAAACTTCCACTCTACCTCCCCTAACCCTGATCCTCAACCCCACCCAGCTTCTTTACTTCCTCCTAAAGGAAGCAGAAAGGCAAAAGATTTTGCCACCGAAGAGAAGAAACCTGACAATCTGGAAATTAAGGAAGGGCAGAGAAACTCTCAACCATGAAGGTGAAACTCGCGGGAGTAAGAGCTCCAAGAACCTGGGGCCCCAAACCTGGGTTTGCACCTTTCCTGTTAGAGTCTTAATGGAATCTTCAATTCAGAGCAGAGGCATTTCTTTGTCTGCCTTAGGCTTTTTTTCAAGGCCATTTTGGCAGCCCCTCACAGCTGTCCGATGGACACAAAGTACTTCCCAGGCTTGTGGGTGGGGCATACTTTCCTTCTGTGTTTCCTTTGGTCACTAAGACTGCTCCTTCTGCCATCATGCAGCCAGGTGGTACCACTCCCGACAGAGCTGGCCATGACCTCTGCACCATTCTTCCAATATGTATCAACCTGATTTCCAACTCCCTTTGTCCACTTTGCCTTCACCCACACTCCCCCTACTCCTAGTCAGAATGCTCTCTTCAATGATATGCATCCAAATCAAGGTTCAAAGCAAGTTCCAACTGTGCCATAAGGTTTTTCTTTCCACTCTGGTTCTCACTGGTATTTCTTTTAATTATATTCTTTCACACTTCTTATGATGATTCATATCCTGGATGCTCATGTGAATCACCTGGGGACTATTTAAAAAATACAGACCCTGACCAGACAGACCTAATCAGAATCTCTGTGGGTGAGCTATTGGCATCCGTGGTTTTATAAAGCTTCACAGGAGATTCCAACATACGGCTGGGGTTGAGAAACACAGATAATACATAGATGACTAATTTTCATATTTTAGCATACCTTGCTCTTATCTGCCTTAAGAATACATGCATTGTATGTAGAGGACATGTCTTACCTTCATGCATTGTATGCATGTATATATCAAACAATACATGTATGCATTGCATGTAGAGGACATGTCTTACCTTCCTACTGTATCTAACCCAATGTTAGTTACAGGGCTTACACTTTTTAATGAATATTTTTACATACATTTCTGCGAATAGTAAAATCACCTAGGAGTTCAACAGACACTTTGAACACCTTTACTGTGCCAGGCACCGGAACTATGAAGGTGAAAGCAGTAGTAGCCCTTTTAGACAACAGTCATTGGCTAATGGGTAAATGCTGTTGAGAATGTTATTGGTTATTGATGCACATGGTGGGCCAGGGAAGGGTTGCTGAGAGAAGGATAACTGCTGAGAGACAGCACAATATGGAAGAAGACTCTGATTGTGTGAAGGGTAAGAGGCTCCTGATTATCTTGAGAAGATTCAAATATTTGCCGCCATCCACATTTCATACCTTCCCATACTGTGCAACAAGCAGGGAGAATTTGAAAACCCAAATACACCTGCATATCTCAAGTTACCCCCAAGATGGCCACTCAGTTGGCAGAACTGTCAATAGCTTTCCTGCTAAAGGAACATATAGAACTACATGAAGTATGTAAATAAGAACATATTATTTACTCTGGCACTAACATGAGGACGTGGCCACCAGGTCAGGTCTGTAGCTTGCGGCAAGCATCCCTTTGCCCCATCCCCTGTCCCCAGGGCTGCCCTAAGCAATACTGGGAAGATCATGGGAGGTATCGCTTCAGTACCCCACTCTTCTTCCCATATCCTTCATCTTCCCTGCAGTATTTGCTCTTTCTAGCCCCAGGAGCCAGGTATCCCCAAGGTCTCTCTTCCTTCCAATTTAGCAAAACCTGTTCTTAAAAATGGATCTTTAAATAAATTCAGAAAAAGATACACTTTACTGTCAAATCATTTGCATCTTACCAAATAAATAAGGGAAGGAACATTTATGGAGTTCCTAATGTATGCCAGCTCTGCTATGTTGAGTGATTATTAAGGGCTAGGGTCTCCTGCTCCTCAGCAGCCACAACACATAGATGGTTGTTTCCTCTTCCTTCCCCCTTGTAAGAAGAGCCCTACCTGCTGCTTCCTGGGGTGGGTGGGGGGAAGGGTGGGGTCAAACACTTATCTTTATTTCAGATGCCATTCTGAGATCTGCTATCCCTACTGAGGTTTTGTTTTGTTTTGTTTTTCTGTAAGTATCCAGTAGTTTTGTTCCCCACTCTTCTTCCCAGAGGTACAAGGTTACTTTCTAAACTGGGCCACTAGTTACTAGGAGCTCAGGAAAAGGTCAGTTTCCAAGTGAGCGCTGCCATCTTGACAGATGGTCCTGCTTGATCTGAATGCACCCTCTGTATGCAATCTACATGCAATATCAACCTTTATGAATCTATATGCAATATCACTTTAAATATGTAATATCACAATTCCATATGCAATGTGACAGTCATTTATTTACCCCAAGAGACCATAATAGTTCCTATATCATAGACTGGTGTAAACATTCAATGAAATAATGCAGGTGAAGAACCTAGAACAGAGCCCAGTACATAGCAAGCACTTTCCCGAATGTCTGCTCTGTTGTCAACACATTTCCTTTTAAACAGACAGTTGATGGTCTGATGTCTGTCATGCTGCCTTCAGTAGTACCAACCCACCCAATTTCCTCCCCACCTCCCACCCAAGCTATGTCCTCTTCCTCCTTCAACACAGCTTCCATTAATGGTGGTGGTAATAGTAGTAACAGAATTATAAATTAATAGTAAATTCTTTCATAGTGCTTACTTAGTCATCACTAATTATAATCACTTCCTCAGCATCAATAAACATGAAAGAATTCTGGTGGGAAAGGCATTTTATGCACTGCTCCAGCTCTCTCCTCCCTGGCTGTCACTTATGACTCTGAGCTATGACTAGAAATTTAGCTCTGTGGGGTCTGCACATGCTCTCATCAGGAGCTTACTCTCCTTTCTGAAGTGGAGACCTCTGCTTTGTTAATGTTGACCCAGTTGAGATGTCAAGAAGAAAAGTGGGCAAAATTTGGGTTCCAATGTTATAAACACCTACTTTAGGATGCTCTGGTAGAGAGAGAAAAACATAGTGAGTGTCTTGAAGATCCTAAAAGTAAGTAATTTATCACAGCATAAACATAGTTAAAGGGAAATTGACTTTGTAGCATAAAACAGTAAAATATAAACCTGCAGACAGAGAACAGAAGACTCTCAAGTTAAAATTATGGGTTTCAGAGAGGTCTGCAGAGTGAATTTAAAATAAATGTACAATTATGGAAATGGTCGAGGATCTCAACAGGAACTTTAGCCTCCAGATAAATCATGTGATGCTAGAGCAAAATTAAACAGGCCAATGGAAAGACCCTGCTCTGCCCAAGGGTCACTGATGATTTTCCTGGCCTGACTGAGGGAGCCTCCAGGGGGATTCACTCCTTGCCTTTGTGTGGGGAAAAGCACTACCGCCCCCCACCTTTTGCTCTTGACTAAATAGATTCTGCACAGTCCTCCCCCGAGATAAAATGGTCAAGGTCCACTAGGAGCCTTTGGGCAGAGCCAGCCAGAGTTTAGATTTTCTCTTAAATGTTACTGCTTCTAGGAAGAAGCTTGAAAGGAAATATGTACCTACATTTTGCTTTGAGAGAAAAAAAAATCTATGAAAAATTTAAATTACACAGACAATGAGGGGAAATTGTTTGATTTACAAAGTCTTCTTTATCCTCAAGCCATGCAGTCAGAGAGAGGGAGACTACACTGAGGCACTCCCAGGTCTTCTGGTGCTTTGAGAGGCTTGAAGAGAGGCCTAGTACCACCAGAGGGAACAAAAGATACATTTCCAATGGCTCAATTGGTGCTGGACCGATTCTGCATTCCATAGGAGATTGGCTATTTTGAGACAGATAAAGGCCACCAAGATCAAGTGCTTAAGCCCTAATCTGATACTTTCATGTTTCTTCCAATAGACCAGGTCTCCTCATGCTCCTGCTTCAAGAGAACACCCACATGTAGTGAGAGCTTATTAATATGGATGTATGGATTGGTGGATGGATGGATGGATTGATGGATGCATGCATGGGTGGATGGATGATGGATGGGTAGATGGATGGATGGAGGGATGGATAAATGTTAATGTTAATAACAGGACATAGATGCTTTGCTAGAATAGTTAGGTGGCAAATGATCCAAAACCATGACTGTTAGATAGGCCCAGGTAGTGGTTTAGAATAAGGTACTGATGAACCAACATTGATGAGGATTGAGTTCTGTAGCTTCTGGGTGGTTTCATATATATTCAGAAAATATGTTAGAGAATGACAACAGGGATGACTCCAAAAGTTACAAGTGCCACCAGCATTTAAGCAAATGGGTTTAGTGATTTTACAGCTTCCCACAAAGAAAAGCTTATGCAAAGGAGTTCTGTTGAATCACAGACTGTCTGGCTTCACCCACTTCTCTTGGCCCATGAGACAGAGCCATTGAATTTTAACGGACTGGGTCTATAGTCTGTGGCCTGACTCTCCACTGAGGAAGGAGAAGTCTGTGGTACCCAGGAAATTGGAGTCAGTGAGAGGTGTGATAGTCATTGATGAGACAGTTTCCTGTGCAGGGAGAAATTACCCTAGAACCTGGATCTCTCAGAATAGATTGTCAGGTCTCTGAGCTTCAGTCCCAGGGCCAGTTCCCACATTTAGGATCTGCATTTTCCTGGAAGCAAGAGTGTCCTTTTAGCTGCAGTGTCTCTGACCCAGGGCTTTGACAAATAGGAAGGAAAAAGGCAATGGGGGCTTAACTAGAGCTTCTAGAAGAGTAACAAGAATGACCACTCTCATTTATTGAGAACCTAGTACTATATAATAGCTGCTGTGCTGTGATTAGATATATTAATATGATTAATGATTATATCTTATGAGGTTCCTGGTCTTATTAGTTTTGCTAATGAAGAAACACAGAATGAGAATCATGAAATAAGTTTCTTAAAGGAAGTGGCAGCATCAGGGTTTTGACGCTATGGTCCATCCTCTCTCTCTTAGGCTCTGCTCTTCTAGAGCGACCCTGGGATTAATGGGACATCGATAGCAGGAAACAGAGTGCCAAGAGAACATGTACTTCATTCATGTCATTGCACGTTGGTTTATTTGGGCGTGCTTTTCTTGCATATGATTTGGCAAGAACAAAGGACTTAAATTAGATGATATTGAAGGGGCATCTGCAACCAGATTCTTGCTTTAAGACTTTTAAGGCAGGCACCAGTCGTGGGACCTGCTCCTGTAGCATGGCCTTGTGAAGGGGAATGTGAACCGGCCCCTTCTCCTTTCTGAGCTACTCTTCTAAGAAATGAACCGGAGAAGCAGCAAAAGGTTACAGTTCTCAGAAGAAGCAATGTTCTTTCCCAACCGCCTCTGTTGTCTACCCTGCTGCTTAAATAAATATTATCCTAAATATCTGAAATAGTCATGTTCCAGGAATGCACCTGATAAATTCAAAACAGATCAGGCTCCTGCAACGGTAGTCCACACAACTTCAAGATCCAGATAGGTTTTGGATTTTTCTCTGGATGTTTGGCTGTCTTCCTTGGTGTTTTCCTGATACCAGTTCATTAGTTTTCTGGTTTTTCTCCTTGGCTGAGTTCCTCCTTGTAACACTGTGCAATTAACAACTGTTAGCTTGGACTAGTGGCATGCATGGCTGGCTTGCATGGACAGAATTCTTTAATTCCAAATTTGGGCATCTGCCATCCATTACATCTCTCTATCTTATTAGAGATGGTGCAATCAACACAAATAAACTTCAGGGGCCCTCGGCTACAGGTAAACCGTGCCAGCATAAATCAATGAGGTGTTGAGAAGCTCAATGTCGCGTTCACTGATACTCTGTAATTCTATGGTTCTGGTTACTGAAGCCCTCCCACAGACTCCAGGACTTGGTTTAGAAATCTCCCTGCCTTTCCCAACTTAGCTCATAATGATCTCATACAAAAATTTGGACTTCTCAGAAGAGACGCTGGAACAATGGGAACTATGGGGGCTGCGTTATTCTTACCATTTGACTAAATCTGGATGACGTCCAGTTCGACAGAGTCTGGTCAAGTCTCTCTCAAAGTCATCCCTGGACAACTGGAATCAGAAACAGGCACTTGTTAAAAACGTAGATGCCTCTCTGGACCTACTCTCCATTCAGAATTTCTGCGGTCGGTACCCAGGAATCTGAATTGTGAACAAGCTTCCTGTTGATTTTTGCCCCTGCAGGAAACAGATGACACACTCAAATTAGGATAATTTGAGGAGAGTTTAATGAAGTGGCCATTCTCAAAGAGAGGTTCTGGTGTGTGAGTACCCCAGCTCAGGGATGTGGGGCATGGAGAAGGAGGGGTTACCAGAAACTGGAGTAGCTGGGTTGGATGGGGAGGACCACCAGACAGGACATCCTTGAGATTCTCCTGATGGAAGGAGCCAGGAGAATAAATACCCCAGGCTCTCTTGGCTCCTGACTTCCAACCTCCCTCCAGGACTCCCCATAGGTGAGGGGCACAGAGATCAGCCCCCAGGGTACAGGGCAGGGTAAAGATAGTGGTAGATCTATAGGGAAGAAAGGAGGCTGTGCAGCACTGGTTCAAGTTCCCTGAACCTGGAGACAGGACTAAACTTTTGCCCTGTCACTGTCAAATCAAAGGCAGCCTCAGTTCATAAGAAAGTGAGACAGGAAGAGGGGAAAAAGGAGACCAGGAGGAAAATGAAAACCCACCAATGGGAAACCCAGGAAAAGCCAGAGATCCGGAAAAGGAGAAGTAGGCAGTCAGAGGGGTACAAGCAAGTCTAGACTTCACTTCGCCGAGCTCTCCAAATTCCCCCTCCCACTGCTCTCTCAGTCATATTTCCACCTGCCTCCTTCCACCTGGTGCTCTTCCCTAGAGCCCCCCCCAGGCTGTCACAAGCCCTTCTCCATGTGCTGGTAATCTGGGGCAGCATTTTGTGTGTTTCGGGGCTCCTTCTCATAACCAGTATCACTATAAGTGATCTCCCTGGTTTATGGGCACTTTTTTATTGACTCATTTGACTGATTCCAAAAGTTCTACAACGAGTTACTATCAAAGGTGTCACATTGAATGAGAAGGGTACAGCCTGAGTGACAGCTCTAAGACCAGAGGTGGGTACCTGATGGACCCTGAGAGGAAAGGCCCTTTGAGATTTATTTTTAAAACTTTATTGAGAAGCCAGCCCAAATTGAAGATTACCTAAATGGTTTCAAAATCATATGTCTCCAGACTAGGAAATGCTGCCAGCTCCCTAAAAGTGTCATTTATCTCTTGGGTATCTTAGCGGTTAATGTAGCAGAACTTGTCCCAATCCACCCTTTCTTTTTTTTTTTAATAAGAAAAACGCAGGATTTTTTTTCCTGTTTGATGACATATTTTGCCCTTCAACTATATTTTCTTTGGCTAGAAATTCGCCTCACAGCTACACTTGGCCATATTCCAGCATCCTTCTTGTTCCACCAGAGTCCTTATAAAGCCAAGGAGTGCAGCTCGTGTCTGACTGGGGAGAATGAACGCAAAGCTTAAAATTCATTGACTTTTCCTCTCTGCTTTTCATGGAAAATTAAACCTGAATTTTTCTCGGTCCCCCACATCCTAAACCCATGCAACAGCCCATCCAAACGCACAAGCATTTAACCAAAAAGAATCAAATCCACAGAGAAAGAATAACAAGCAATAAAAGTTACCATTTAGTGAGGACATATTATATGCTTGACACATTCTAAATACTTCATTCTGGCTTATTTTATTTAATCCTCATAATGACACTATGAAGTAGGTATTATGATCATCGCTTTTCAAGTACGGAAATCGAGGTACAGAGTAGTTAAATAACTTGCCTCACATCATCCTGCTAGTAAATCTCGGAGCCAGGATTCAAACTAAGGCAGTCTGACTTCTGGGCCCATACCCTTAACCACAAAAAAGCATGCTACCTCCCTCAGTATTATAAGCCCCACATTTAAGTTTATCACTTTGTTTCCATTTGTTAATTCTTTTTTTTTTCAAGATTTTTTTTCAAGATTTTATTTATTTATTTATTTGACAGAGAGAGATAGCATAAGCAGGGGGAGAAAGAGAGACAGACTCCCCGCTGAGCAGGGAGCCTGATGCGGGGCTCCATCCCAGGACCCTGGGATCATGACTTGAGCCGAAGGCAGACACTTAGCAGACTGAGCCACCGAGGCACCCCTCCATTCATTAACTTTCATCAGTAAACATTCCAAGGGTGCCAGATACTGGTGGTACGAAGCTACAGACTGATTCTCCCCTTAAGCAGGAACATCATGGGTCTACAGGATAGAAGAGAACAGTGATGTATCATTGCAACATATACAAAAGACACAACTGGGTGCCCAAATAAAGTAGCATGGAAAGACAGAAAGGAAAGTGACCAGCTCTTTTTAGGGAAGTTGTGGAAAACTTTCTGAGGGACATGACATTTAAGCTTGTTGAATAATAGGTGCTTGGTAAATGTTTGTTGAATGGAATGCACGGCAATAGAAGTTCATCAGGCAGAGAAGAAGATGATAAATAAAGGAAACATCAAAGGCAGAGGGTGACTATTGACCTTGTTTCCCATCTGGGGATTCAGTAAATATGTGTGCCAAGTACAGGGTGGGCAGGCTGGAGGTTCCTGAGATCGAACTTCCCTGAGCTTCCCCGAACACCTGTGTGCTGGATTTGGGAACTACCTGTGGCTGGAAGCCTGGCTCGCTGGGGTAGCACAGAGCAGAGTGATCGGCCAGGGCAGGGGGTGAATGAAAGGGAGTCACGGCCACACTAAGGTGTCTCTAGCAGTGGCAGGAGCTGAGGGAGGCCAAGTTAGCCCAGGAGCCCCTGCGAGCCCAGAGAGGAAGATGATGGGCAAGAGTTAGACCACACTAGTTGCAGACAACATGAGGGAGGGGCATTTTCTCTGCACATTCTAGTCATGATGACAATGTGTTGGCACCCCTACTGCTCCAAGACCATGAAGCCAATCCTTTCAGAGTGTGGAAGGCTCATTTCAGTTGGACCTGCCAGATCCATCTTGTGTGTTTGGCCTTAATATTAGAAATGATTTTGTTTTCTTTTTTTCATTCACAAAGGACCAAGATGGATTTTCAGCCTGGATGAGTTGGTAGGGATTCTGCTCAGTGGCAGGGGCCCAGATCCCATGTCCTTCCAAGAGCAAGTCCCTCCAGACTTGCATTCAGCAACCCCATGAGGATCACCAAGAGTCCCCACCAGGGACCCAGCCTCAGCTACGGAGTCACAGACCTAGGGCTGCACCAGCCAAATTCATGTATCTTTCCTGTCTGTGTTGTCTCTGACTCACCCAGCACAGATCACTCATAGCTGTGAGCCTGGGCACACCATGCACCTGGTACCAGCCTGGATGGGTAATGCTGCTAACGTAGATCCCAGGCCATTGGCATGCTGACTCACAAGCCCGATGACAGGACATAGGCACAGGCCACGCGTTTCTCCTTCCTTCCCCCCAGGAGCCTCAGTCCAGGTTCCAGCCTTGGAAATCTGACCTTCCCTTGCAAAGGATCTTGAAGTTAGGGGGTTACAGGTGGAGATTGAACCCACAGCTTCCACCTAGGAGAGGCCTTTTGTTCTAAAACCCCATCAGAGCACGAGTGAGGAGTTCCCATTCATCAAACTGGGTATGATTCAAAGTTTTGCCAAAGCACAGATCCTCTTCCTCTCCCTGCTCCCTTCTGCCACCTAGATCGTTCCTAAAGCCTGGGGAAAGAAGACAGGAGGAATTTAAGAGATGAATAAATGATTTCTCCTACATCAGGCAAGTAGACTGTGAGTTCGCTGTATATTGTCAGTTCTTATGGGCAGGGACCCAGGCAGGACCATGACATCTGTCAGCATGTGACTTGCAGGCTCGATGACAAAACAAAGATCCCCTTAGTTCTGTTGCCCTGTCCGGGTCTCCTGATTTCCTCTGTTGGCATCAGATCTCTCCTCTGGGAAGGTAAATTAATCATTAAAACCTCTGGTCAAGGACAGCTTGCCAAATCCATGATATTACCTCACATTCACATGGGATAGATCTAGAGGTCTCTGTGACTCTCCCAAATATTATTAGGGCCCATCATTTACCCTCATAGAATGTGAAAAAGCATGACTCAGAATTTAAGTGAGCTTTGTCTGACCCTTAAGGGGGATTAAAGTGGAAAAGAACGAAGGTGAACTGAGATGCTGCTGCCAGATAGCCGTCTCCGGGCTGCGAGTTAGTGATTCAGCAAATCAGGTGTTACACCACGTTATGGACACCTGCGTCAGGGTGGCCGGGGCAAAAGTGTACATGCACGTGAGTGTTTGAAAGTGGGTAGAGAGGCAGGAGGACGAGGAGGAATAGAATGTATTGCTAGAGGGTGGAGTCAGGTGCTGGAACAAGAAATGTGACCAAATGGATGGTCATTTCAGATATAGTCACAGATTGGATCTCAGCCCTGCTGTTCACCACCCACGTGGTTTGGCAACTTGGGAACTTTCTTTCCTTTGCCTGTAAAGTGGGATAATGATCTGAAACTTGCTAAGTGAGGGAACAGTTATTTACACCTGCCTAGCAGAGACCTTGCAGATCATCAATGCAGGTGCAGTATTATTATGGGTGAGATCTAACCCATCCATGAATCAGCAAACCAGGCCAAAAAATTTTATGAACAGTGAAAACTGCAGCTCAAAACCCCATAGGCTTCTAAATATGAAAACATATCCATATTCCATTTTGTGGTGTACGAACACTCACTTATGTCAATTCATTTTTCCTCAAGGAAACACTCTTAGGAAGTCATTGTTTCCTTTGTAGAGATAAAGAGACGGAGGCCCGAGGCCATACAGCTGGCAAGTCCAGGACTGGACTCCAAGTCCTATGCATCTTTGTGCCACCCCTGCAGTGGGACAGTGGTGTAAGTCATGAATGTGTCCATCAAGCAGCATAGTCTGTGTGACACTAAAAGGATGAGCTAAAAAAAAATGGGACCTAAAGACTTTGTGTTAACTGTAGAAACTCTAGAAACCATTCATTCATTTATTCACTCAAGAAATATTTATGAAGCACCTACTGTGTGCTAGGTCCAGATTCTGGGGATATATTAATGAACAAACCAAACAAAGACCCTTGCCCTTGAGAGGTAGACAGTAAACAATAGCAAACAATGTACAGTAAATAGTATATGAAAGTGGTAGGTGCTTTAGAAAGAGGAGAGTAGAGCAGAGCAAGGAAGACCCAGACTGCAAGAAATGGGGTGGTTGCAATTTAAAATTGGTTAGTCCCAGTAGATCTCTTTAAGGACAATATATTAAGGAGGGGGCAGGTGAGAGAGTAGATACGTGGAAGTAAAGCATTCCGGGCTGAGGGAAGGTGAGAGCCAAGGCCCTAACACAAGAAAGTACCCAGCATGTTGAAGGAACCATCAGCACCCAGGGCACCGTGCTGCTACTATGGACTGATGGATGATTGATGGATTGCGACAGGCAATCACCAGCCCACAAGCTCAGTTTTCTGCAAGAGTGCATTCAAGATAATCATAAGGACCCTGCATTCAGATCCTCACAAAATTAAAACTATGAGCCAGTAAATTGGACGAGATAATATTATTCCAATTTTAGTAAGAATTCTTCTTTAGCAAAAGGATCTTTTAAATAGGGAATTGTGTTTTCATACTTAAAATGGTCTTATCTCTGAAGGTTCCACTGATGTTTGACTTTGCGAGAATGAGTCTATGGTGTAGAGGGGGCCCTGGTCTAGGCACATCTTTAATTACTCTTGGGCATTCTGCCTACTTACTTGGTTACACATCCCATCATCGTGGGCCACATCCAGCCTTGTCACTCAGACACTGAAGACTTTCTATCATCTGGTGCATCCTTCTCTCCCCTACCACCTTTTATACACCCTTCACTCCAAGTCAAGCTAGAAACCCTTCCATTGTCTGACTTAGAAGGAAAATGTCTTCTCTGCGTAGATGTTTGTATATAATGATGAGCTATACAATGAAATCTGGACCAGCAGCTGATTTTCAATCACTTTAAACTGATGTAAAAAGAAAATAATTCTCCTTGGCAAATAAATTATGCCCTGGTTGTATCCAGACACCTGCCTTTCCTGGTGTTTCCTATCTGTTCTTCCCGTGGCTTTCCCATGGCTGTACAATCCCTGTAGGCAAGCCAAGGGAACTCTGGACTGCTCTAGACCTTGAAAAGTTGAAGGTAGGAAAGAAAGGGGACTGGAATATCCCTTCACCGGGCCTTTTGAAAGCAGCAGGTCTCAGCACTGTTGATCAAGCCCAGCAGATCATGCAGGGACTGCCACTCTCCCACAAGAGGACATGGATAATGGCAATCATGTAGATTATAAAGGAAACTGAAGCCCCTGCAGCTTGGCGGTGACTGGACCCATCCATGTGGCAGTCCTGACCACAGTGCCCGTTCTCTCTCCCCACCTCCAGGCAGCCACCATGTTGGCCTTTGTGCAGGGGTGAGGAAGAGAGTGTGGATAGAGTGTGAGGGAGGGGAATGGCCTCTCCTTTCAAAATCTCTGGGCTTAACTTTCCAGTCCACCAGAGGCAAACCAGACACTTCAAATAATCACTCCAGACACCTGAGAAAATTAGAAAATAATTTAATATGTGCTAGGCATTTGGTATGCATTATTTCATTTAATCAATATTTATTTCATATTTGTTATTTATATAATCCCCTCGGCGACCCTCTGAAATCAGTAATATTGTTAAATTCGATTTGCAAATGAGGATGGTGAGGCTTAGAGAGGGTTTGGTGACTTTCCTAAGGTTACCTACGTTGGGCTACAGTTGAAATTCAAACTCTGGCTGACTCCAAATTCTGTAAGTTAAATATTATATTCATCTGATTTTAACAAATAGGTTGAATCATAGAGTTTTAACAAATAAGTTAAAAAGTGGGGAATTTATTGTGTTTGACACAAGTCTTATGCTTGATTTCTCTTACATGTAGGGCCCCTCTGTTCAAATCTCAATTCTTGTGTGTTCGTAATCCAAAGTGCTAACACTCTAGGTCACTGACACCTTGGTTAATAGTGATTGGGATTAACTGGGTGTATTGGTCCCTCATTTGTCTGTGTAAAAAAAGATATATATTAAAATTGGCAAATGTTAAACAATTTCCATGGAAGATATTTTTGAGGTGAAAGTTAATGCTCACCAAGGTTAGAGTGGATAAAATTCTAGGACATCCCTCTCTCATTTCCTTCCCTCATTTCCCAGCGTAAGTCCCCCCTGCTACCTGATCACTGGGAAGAAGATACAGGGCTATAATCCACTTTGCAAACTGCAAACTCGTAACAGCAGGATTTCTTGTGTTTGATATTATGGTACCAGATATGCTTACTTGTCATATTTTTAGACTTGATCCACTCTTTTTTTTCTTATACTGATGTTTTATTCTTAAATCGAGGGTGAAAAGAAGGAAGGAAATAATATCAAAACTTGAGTTCCGGTTCCCCACTATTTTTTTATTTTAAGATTTATTTATTTATTTGAGAGAGAGAAAGAGAGCACGCACGCACACATGAGCGTGTGAGTGCCGGGGTGTGGGGGTTAGGAGGAGAGGGAGAGAGAATCCTCACGCATATTCCCTGCCGAGCACGGAGCCCAACGCGGGGCTCAATCCCAGGACCCTGAGATTATGACCCGAGCCGAAATCAAGAGTTAGCCGCTTAACCGACTGAGCCACGCGGCGCCCCAATTCCCCACTATCTTTAAATAAATAACAATAACAGAAATAATAATAGCAACACCAACACCAAGCTAGAAAGCTCTACACAATGAAGCAAAGAGATAGCATAAGACAGACACGATCACATTCAAATCAACCATGCGAAGGAAAAGACTAAGGAGGAATAATCCATACCGTACATTAGACTTTTACTTAGACTACCCTTTTCTTTCAAGTTTTCATGTCAGGTCTTAATTTAATTCATTAGATAAAAAAGAAGGGGCAGTCAAGGAAGGGTGCTGTTTGGAATTCCTTACAGCGCCACTGGTACTGGGAAAAGTGGGAAGGAGACAGCTAGGAGACGGGAGCATGGGAAGCTGAACCCCAGAATTAAGTCTGTTATGCAACAAAGTAGTTCACTCTCCGACTGGTACTGTCAGGAAAGTCAGACTCGCAATAGGCAGCAGCAGTGCTTATATTAAAACACATGAGGGGCACCTGGGTGGCTCAGTTGGTTAGGCATCTGACTTTTTATCTCAGCTCAGGTCTTGATCTCAGGGTCGTGAGTTCAAGTCCCATATTAGTCTCCGTGCTGGGCACTGAGCCTACTTTTAAAAAAATGAAAGAACATGTGTGTATGTGTGCAGAGTCACCAATTATGCAGAAAAGCAATTTTCCCTCTTTTCTTCTCTATTGGGGCTTGGCATTGAGACCAGAATGAGAGAAAATTGCTCCAGGTCAATGGTTTTATTATATAAAACCAGGATTATATGGTTCCATAAGGACAAGAAATAACCCTAGATTTATGAGATGCAGAGAAAAGGAAACGGAGTTCTACAGGCACATACACAGGTGGGCACGTACACCTACGCACACACACACAGACACACGCACACGTGCTCACAAACGCTTAGTCCTGATCCCGCCTGTCCCTGTCCCTCACTGCATCCCCTGATGGTGAGGCAAAATGCAGGGCAAGCAAGATGAACTAAGAAGAGAAAATTACGAGTGAAATAAGTAGTTGGTACGCTGAGGAAAGTGGTTATGGGCTGTTTTCCACTCTCTCCATTTCTGTCCAACTACTCGGAGCTTTACCTGATGTGGTGAGAAACTCAAAACCTGTGAATCCAGAAGAAAAGACCAGGTGACACCAAGTTTCCTGCCTGAAAACCTCTAGTTTACATCCTGACACCCCACAAAGGTATTTTGTATGAAGCTACTCTTTTTCTACTTCAGCTTTACTCCAGGGTGGCCTTTGCTGGCTTTCTGGAAACTTCTAGAACAAGAGCTACTCTCGTGAAGAGTAAAGTTTTTTTTTTTTTAAATCAGCTTTATCAAGGTATAATTTATGCATAATAAAGCCCAGTGTACAATTCCATGAGATCGGCAAATGTAGACTGTTATGTAACAACCGCTACAATCAAGTTATAAAACAGCTTCTTTAGCCCCAGAAGTTTTCTCATGCCTCTCAGGAGCCCTGGCTCCTGGGAAGCACTGATCTTCCTGCCACCATAGGCTGCCTCCATAGAATTTCATATAAATGCGGTTAAGCAGTAAGTGGCCTTTCAGTCTGGCTTCTTCCACTTAGCAAACTGCTTGTGAGATGCTTCCATGTTGCTGCACAAATCGCTAAATCATTCCTTGTCCTTGCTGAGTCGTATTCCATTGTACCAAGGTGCTGAGATGCGTTTATCCATGATGCGAGCCAGTAGCATGAGTTGTTTCCAATTTTTGGCTATGATGAATGAAGATGATGTGGACACATGCAATTTTATGTGGACATATTTTTTTAAATGAGATAACTCTATTACTAAGTATTTTATTGTATCCTCTCTATTGTAAATTTGGTTTTCTCATTCATTATACACCCTAATGGTTATTTGTGTGTGTGAATGCTGGTTCTTTTCATGTTAACCTTACATCTTGCTGCCTTGCTGAATTCTTTTACTGAGTTTTTTAATTGTTAAATCTTTACGATTTCTAGGTATATCATTATGTCTTCTGCAAGCAGAGATCATTTTATTTCTCCTTTCATATCCATTTACCTATGACTGCTTTCTCTAGTCTAAATTACCTTAGCTAGCACCTTGAGAATGATGTTAGGTGGTCATGGGTGGTGGACATTTTTCTATGTCCCCGATCTTGTTGGGAATGTCCCTAGAATTTCACATTTATTAAGATGATAGCTTTAGGATGGAGGTAGATATCTATTATCATTATAAGAAGATATTTTCTCAAGAATTTTAATTAGGAAGGGATGTTGAATTTTGTCAAGGAATTTTAGCATCTCTAGAAACAACCGTGTGGATTTTTTTCCTTACACTTATTAATATGATGAATTATATTAATATAGTTTCTAATATTTAATCTTTTAATCCCTCGCATAAACCCCACTTGTTCACGGTGTATTATATTCATTATTTTATTAATGTGGCTTTAAAGTGTGTTCGCTAAAATTTTCTTTCAAGATTTTTCTATGAATATTCATAAGTCACGTTGGTCTGATCTATAATTTTCCTTTTCTTTTCTTTCTTTTCTTTTTGGTGCTATTTTTATCAGGTTTAGGTATGTTATACTTGCTTCATAAAAAGAATTTGGAAGTTCTCCTTCATTTTGTATGCTCTGAAACAATGTGTGTGCCATATAAAATATATAGTTCTGACTAATTTAGCTATTTTTAACTCTAATGAGGTTATTTCATGGTAAATTTTCACTGAGGATCCCCAAGCACACCTGCCTCATCTACTGCAAGAGGATTTTTTTTTTAATGTAATGATCAAAGCAAAGGTTTGGGCCAACTAACATAATTTTCAATGTTAGTGATAAGTTTGAATAGTAGAGTAGGTGTAACTCAGAAGATTGTCTCTTCCTGCTCACATACCCTGGAGATCTACCTTTAGTTTTTTTGACGCCATCCTCTCACAAGAGCTAGTGTTAAATCTCACCTGGTCCACTCATGAGTTATATAATCTTGAATTGTCTCTTCGCCTCCTGGGCCCTTCGCCAAGGATTGAATAAAATACCACTCCTGAGGAAAACTTTGTGAACTGGAAAAATATATGTAATGTCAGTTATTATTAAGGTTTGTATTGAGGAACCAGAGCACTGGTCTGTGTCACTTTGAGCCGGCTATTTCCCTTCTGTAAATTTCAGTTTGATGGCTTGTTAAATAGAAATAGTGGGTTGTTATAATTTAATACAAATAAGCACTAACACAGTGTCTGACCTAGAGTAACCACTCAGTGAGAGTAATACATTGTTCCTGCTGTCGTTTCAATCCTCCATTTCCTGGTGACAGCCCAGGACACCGATCCCACACACAGGCTGGTTTCTGGAGGTGCCTGTGGGAACCTATGGCAGAGTTTCACAAGGACACCCACAAGCCTCCTTTTCTCTTATCTCTTGTGGATGTTCCAGCTCACCTCCTAGAGATCAGCTTCTGGAGTGGTGAACACTTAAATCAGTGAGCAGATACATGGAAAGAAAAGAAACACCAAGCAATGCTCAAATATCTCATTTTGGATACAGATGATAATGAACAGGTATTCTTTACAGCTTAGAAATAAACTCAGCCTGTTCCCTGTGCTTCCCATGGGCCCAGAGTAATTGGACACACACACACACACACACACACACACAAACACCCCAAGGCAGAGGATCTCTATCCTCTCTTCCTTCTGAGTGCAGAGACCACATAGATCCTGGGCTGCAGATCCCAGGAAGCCCTAGTCAACAGTAGCTGGGAGAAACCGGGGCTCTGCGGGGCAGGGAAGTGGAAAATACAGGGGGAAAAGGCAGCTAATGAAGGAAGAAAGGTGGTTCAGATGGATTTTTAACTTGCGTCCTAACTCCTTAAGAGAAAGGGAGGGTGGAGGGAGAAGCCCAGGCTCCAGAGGTAGGAGGAGAAGGAGAAAACTTGCCATAAGCCAATACACGCACTTGCCCCGTGCTCTCTTCCAGGTCTAGTTACAGAGTACAGCCCAAGACGTTCCATGCTCTCTTCCAGGTCTAGTTACAGAGTACAGCCCAAGACATTCCCACTAGCGTGTAAGATACAGCCCAAATGTGGAAGTCTTCCCTTCATCATAAACCAGGTGAATGCAGTTAAAACAAAGACACAGCATTAGGAGGTTATAGGGGAAGGTATTTCCATTTTCAACACTTTGTTTTGAAAAACAAAGGAAATAAGTTTATTTGAAAAACAGCTTTTTTATTACACTTCGTTGATGACAGGTGGTTTATTACACTTTGGTACACTTACACTAGATTGCCGCCAGTCTAGTCTCAGCCGGGGTGCCCAGCAGCCCCAAGTATTTAACCACGTCCACAGACACCCCAGCCATTTTCTGAACTCCAGTTCCTGTCCCCTGTGGAAGACTTCTTGGTTTTTCAGCATATATTATAAGAAGAGCAATCCCTCTGAGCATGCAGGAGTTATCCGGTCGTTATCTAGTTCTCTAGAACTAGATTCTGAGCTCCCTGAAGGCACGAATACCACTCCTTGTCTCCTCTTTCTGCCTACTGCCCTCTGCCCATTACGACACAGGTTGAGCGCCTAGTGTATAATGCACGTGTATAACGCATCAAGTGTAATGTGTCCAGCGTGTAAAGCCCCTAGAGTATAATGTGTGTAATGTATTGCATGTAGCTTGGAATCCCTGTCATGGGTGATACACGTAGTTCAGGGGCACGTGGTGTGTAACGCACCTAGTATAGTGGACCCACATCATATAATGTGATCGTCATTGCGCAAATGGCCATACAGGAATCACCACTAAGTTTAACTTCCTCAGTCACAATGCAAATTCCACGTCAAGATGTTTTACTACGTTTTTTGTTTTTTGTTTTTAACCATATGCAGCCTACATCAGAAACTCACCTTCCCTTCACTCTTTTTAAGGGCAGTTCTTCAGGGACCTCAAATAACCAAAGGAAACCCCCAGTACCTTTTCCAATCCTTTGCCCCGCCTCACCCCCACCTACTGCTGCAGCACCACTGGGTACCTGCGGTTTCTCACCCATTGTGAACCCTCCAAGAGGACAGGGACGGGATCCGGCTCTCCTCCTGGGTCATCCTGCACGTGGCCCCTTGTGGCCTTCACCGTGGCTGGACACCCACAGCCGGACCTCTGGGGCACACAGGGAGAGGGCAGCCGGTTCTCAGTGAGGTCTGCCCTTTGTCTTGGGGCCGTGTGGCCTGCCAGCAGTGATGTCGACCATCTCTACTTGGCAGCCGTGGCCTCTGAGGTCATGTTTTCACAGCGCGCTGCTTCCTTCAGCATTTAGACTCTCTGGCTATAACTCACTGTTTTCAATCACATCAACCTGTGAGGAACGTGGTGTCAAAGAACATGGCCCTTGCTGGCATGGTAAGTGTGGACATGTTCTTGGTGGAAGGAGGGAAGCAGGGAACCAGCGGCGGGCTGGTGGGGATACCTGCGTGAGAGGTGCTCGGTCCAGCCCTTGGCAGGACATCAAGTCCCAAAAGAAGGAAAATGACCCGTCATGTTCAGTCTTGTCCATGCTGTGGCGCAGAGGGTAAAAGGAGCTGTCTGTTCATGGGCCAGGGTGAGCAGAGCCCAGTGAGGCCAATACGTGCGCATGGCCACGCATGATGACATCCGTGCAGAAGGAAGAAACTCTTGGGTAACGTTACACCTTGCTCTAGGGGAGGGGGTGAAAACATATGCACCATAAATCAGTCTTTTTTTTTTTTTTTTTAAAGATTTTATTTATTTATTTGAGAGAGAGAGAATGAGAGAGAACACATGAGAGGGGGGAGGGTCAGAGGGAGAAGCAGACTCCCTGCCGAGCAGGGAGCCCGATGCGGGACTCGATCCAGGGACTCCAGGATCATGACCTGAGCCGAAGGCAGTCGCCCAACCAACTGAGCCACCCAGGCGCCCACCATAAATCAATCTTGCTCCTAGAATGGGAAAAGGCAAAAGGAAGTGCTTTCTGATGGGGAAGTGAAGGCACACAGGAAGGGTAGTTATGAACAGAATGGGGTTCTTCAAACGCCAGCAGATGGTCTTTGGTGGAATGTCCTAACAGTTTCTAAGTACAGTGAGATCACAAGTTTCATTCACACAAGGACTTGAGTGGGCACACACACGAGACACAACTCTTTATTTTGTCTGTAAGTATTATGGTTTCTTTCCTGAGGGCTCGCTGACCACTTAGAGCAGGAGAATAACTTAGAGCCCTTTCAACTTCAAACCTGGTCAAGTCTGATCATTGAAACAGCTTCTCTAGTGAATGTTTAGGTCACATGTTAGGCTCTCAGCTGCCTCTGCCTTCTGCCTCCCTCCCTGGGAGCTGGTATCCTCAGAGATAGTGTCTAGGCAACTGATGCTGCCTTATGGTAGAGGGGAGACCTATGGGTCCTCTGGCCTCTCTATTTCCTAGAGAATCTGACTGTTACTCCCCCCACAGTGACCCCCCGCTTTCTGCAGTTGATGCACAAGTACTTATATGGGGTTATGCAGTCGCTCCATGGGGACTATTTCCAGGTTCTGACCATGATATATAGGAACCAGGGTAGCACCTGGAAACTAAGTTTTAACGTCTCTTGTCATCAGACCATGCACTATGGCCAAGTTGACCTTGATGGAGCTGTACCCACGTCAGGATGAATCTGACTTTTGTCAAAGAGCCCAGAGGGAGCAGACCAAGAGACCCTCCTCACCCTCGGTGTCTCTCTGTCTCTCCCTCCCTCTCTCCCTGCCTGCCTCTCTCTTTTATAGATACTGCTTTCTGGGCCTCACAAACTTAGATGTCCCAGGACACAAATTTAAGCTCCCAAGAAAGTAAGAACAACCAAGAGTGACGGTGATCATCTAGTCCAATGATATTCCAACACAATTTAGAAACACTTCACTTTAAAATAATAATAATCTAACTTGGAAACCCAGTATGCCAGACAGAGTAAAGCAGAGCTGGCCTGTTGAGGCAGGTAGGGAGGGACCAGCACTTACAGGATATGAACCCCAGAGCCTCACAAGCATCATCTCTAAAATACACTGATCTTTTTCAAACCCATCATCTCCCAGATGGAGAAGTTGGGTCTAATGAATGAAAGTAAATTGTTATTCAAGTTGCAAATGGCAGATCAGAGACTCAAAAATTTTCTCTGAACTTCCCACTATATCATGCCTTTCATTTCCCCAAAACCTTAACTTGATCACAAGGACCATATGCTGCTGATGTTCAAATGGCAGACCCACGTGCTGACGCTCCAGAGGCAATGGATTTCGTTGGCAGGAATGAACAATTCACTATCAAAAACAAATATTCTAACAGCCACGCTTAACTGCATAACAAGTGAAATATTCTAACATGTTTCAATCTGACTAGTCTTTACTTAATGACTTCCTCATGTCTGGCCCTAATGAGGCATCCCCATAAAGCCTCCTTGAAGCCTATAGTCATGCTAACGTCACAGACACAAGCAGACACTGCACCCTAAATACTCCATTTAACCTGGGTCTGTTCTGATTCATAGACAGCTGAGAAATGAATAGATAAACCTCAGGATGTTAGCAGACTGTTTCACATACTCGCTGAAGAAAGGCTTACTTGAGGCTTACAGAGCAGAGGAGTAAATAAATGACTTAAGCCATGATTAGGATGCCCTTCCAAAATGACACACAAAGAAGTGAATTTCAGAGAGAGAGTGAAGATAAATTTTTTTTAAAAAGTGTCAGGCATTTTCATTCCCCTATAAGCAGTTGGCATTGGAATCTCCCAAGCCCAAGCCATTGCTGGCTGGGGGGGAATGAGAATCGGTGGGGGCTCTATTGCATGGCCCATGATTTGTAAATGCATCTTGTCACTACATGTGTGCAGGCAATTACTGACCAATGATACCTGCCAACTGCCTAGTAAATGAAGATAGAGTCTCACGTGAGCTGCCATTTGGGAAGCACTGTCTGCGTCCTCACTTCACTGGCATGATCACATCCTCTTAAGATGACCAAATGCCATTAGAAGCCAAGAGGTAGGTAATCTGTTTATAGGACAACTGAACGACGGAGGGCAGATGGCTCTGATTCTGAGACGGTTCAAAGCAGTTCTTCCTGGGGTGAGAGGAAAGTCATGTCTGAAAATGCCTACGTCCTGGTGCACATGTGGGGTGAACATTTATGCAACAAGTGTCTGCCAAGCAGGGGGCACATGTGGAAACTTATACCCAAAAAATAACGCTTACAAAAGATCTGTCAGGCTCTGGGCACTGTGCTGAGTGTTTTATACTACCTTCTCACTTAATCTTCCCAAGTAGCCTGGGGGACAGATGTAATCATCTTTATTTTACAGATGAGACTCTCAAAGCTCAGACAGGTGAAAGAATGACCCCACGGCCCCACTGCTAGTGAATGGTTGAGTTGGGACATTAACCCACATCTTCTACCTGCAGATCCTGTGTTTATTTCCTATTTCATCTTCCTGGGATAGGGGAATGGAAGAGAATTTAAAGATGTAATTTTAGGGACGCCTGGGTGGCTCAGTTGGTTAAGCCTCTGCCTTTGGCTCGGGTCATGATTCCAGGGTCCTGGGATCGAGTCCCACATTGGGCTCCTTGCTCAGCAAGGAGCCTGCTTCTCCCTCTGCCTGCCTCTGTCTGTCTCTCTCTCTGATAAATAAATAAAAAATCTTTAAAAAAAAATAAAAAAATAAAGATGTAATTTTAGCCTTCCAGGAGAGTACTGAGAGTGAGAGGACTCTAGAACAATTAAAAGTAGCCCATGAGCTAGGACAAAAGACTATAATGTGGATTAAAGACAGCACACCAAGAGCAGAAAGAGTTAAAGGTATATGGTCTGTATATGCACAGTTAATCTAGAAAGATCTCCTAAATGGATGAGTTTTGAGCCAAGGTCTAAAAAGTATGAATGACTATTTTTAGCTTCATCTATGGCAAGTGTTAAGTTGCTGTGGTTCCATCAGCCTACCTAGGTGCCTATTGGAGGGGAGTTGGAAATACACTTCTTACCCTGGAAAACATGGTGTGCTAGAAATCGCTGGCTGGTGGAATCATATTTTGACCGCCATATTTTGACAGCTGTTCAAGAAAAACGTTGGTTAGGGACCTGATTTTAGAAGCTGATAACTTGAGCTCCAGTATCTCTTCTTTTCCTTATCATTTTAGAGGATAGTGCAAAGCTAGGAAGTATTATTAACAGTTACCAAGTTCTGTGTAAGTTCTGCTAGTCTGGAGACCAGTAGACCAGGCATAAATGGTAGACATTTGAGCAACTTTAACAATTGAAATATGAGCTCATTGCTGGCCCTAGAAAGGAACAATTTCTAAGAGCAGGAGTCCAGTTTTTATGAGTGTGAGGAATCCTCAAAGTTTGGTTGAGTGAGAACTTTCTTATCAATGTCAGGTATTAGAGCAGGTGATTTGAGTTAAGGAAAAAGGAGGGATAAAGAAAGAGACCTGGTTTTATCTGTTACCAGCAGGTTGGCTTATCACTCTATACTTTACTATTCTCATTTACATAATTCAAATGATACAATGTACTTGTATGTGAAATATATGCAAAAGTACTTAGTCAGTTCAAGAAATCCTTTAGTGAGGAGGAGCAAGATGGTGGAGGAGCTGGAGAGGTAAATTTCGTCTGGTCCCAGGAATTCAGCTAGATAGGGATCAAACCATTCTGAACACCTACAAACTCAACAGGAGATAGAAGAAAAGAATAGCAGAAACTCTATGAACAGAAAAGCAACCACTTTCTGGAAGGTAGGACATGTGGAGAAGTGAATCCAAGGTGATATTCGGGAGGATAGATGGCGGGGAAGGGGGCCTCTGTCGGCCGCTTTTGGCAAGTGATAGAGCCACGGAGCACAAAATCAGAATTTTAGAAGTCAGTTCCGCTGAGGGAAGTCACTCCAGTGGCTAAGCAGGGGGGTGGAACCCTCGCTGGGACAGTGTGGTCTCAGGACCCTGGGGGTCACAGGAAGACCGGGGGTGCCTGAGTGCGGCAGAGCTCTCAGGTATTGGAGCAGGGAAGCGGCTGCAGAGACGGAGCCAAGGAGCGGGCTCTCAGCTCAGGGTTGCCATAAACCATGATCCGTGGCACAGTCGGGCCACTGCTCCTCCAGCAGGGACCCAACAAGCGGCAGATCTGGGGAGACTCCCCTTCCTCCCCGGGAGGAGCAGTGCAGGAGCGCACCACAGGGATCTGCTGGGTTTGGAGACTCCACACGGAGTCCGGTGCCAGAGATAGAAACGCGCGGTCACAGGCTGGGTGAGCACGGAGTGTGGCCAGAGACTGGGGAGATGGGAGTGATTGACTGCTTTTCTCTGGGGGCACACTGAGGAGTGGGGCCCCGAGTTCTCAGCTCCTCCGGGGCAGAGATTGGGAGGCTGCCATTTTCACTCTCAGCCTCCAAAGCTGTACGGAAAGCTTGCAGGGAACAAAAGCTCCTGAGAGCAAACCCGAGCAGATTACTTAGCCCGGCAAGGGCGGGGCAATTCCGCCTCTGGCAAAGACATTTGGGAACCACGGCAACAGGCCCCTCCCCCAGAAGATCAGCGAGAACAGCCAGCCAAGACCAAGTTTACTGATCAGTGAGAACGGCAGAACTCCAGTGCTAGGGGAATACTGCACATAGAATCCATGGCTTTTTTACCATGATTCTTTAGTCTTTCAAAGTTAATTTTTTTTAATTTTCTTTATTTTTTCTTTTACTATTTTTTTTAATTTTTCTTTTTCCCTTTTTCAACCAACATCTTATCAATCCCTTTTTTAAAAATCTTTTTTAATTTTCATTTTTAGAGTCATAATCTATCGCTTCATTGTAGTTAACCCTATTTTTTGTATATATATGTTTTTCTCTCTTTAAAATTTTGGCATACAGTTTCTTCTAACAGACCAAAATATACCCTAAATCTCTGGTGTATGGCTCTGTTCTAGTCTCCTGCCTGATCACATTCTTTCCCTTTTTTTTTTTTTTAATTTTTCCTCTTTCTTTTTTCAACCAACTTCTTATATTATCAGTTCCTTTTATAAAATCTTTTATAATTTTCATCATTACAGTCATATTCCATCCCTTCATTGTATTTACCCTTATTTTTGTACATATATAAGTTTTTCTTTCTTTAAAATTTTGGGAGGCTGTTTCTTCTAACAGACCAAAATACACCCAAAATCAAGTGTGTGGCTCTGATCTATTCACCAGCCTGATCATATTTTTTTTTTCTTCTTTCCCTTTCTTTTGCCCCTGTTTTCAGGTCTCTTCTGATTTGTTTAGTGTATATTTTTCTAGGGTCATTGTTACCCTTTTAGTATTTTGTTCTCTCATTCATCTATTCTCCTCTGGACAAAATTACAAGACAGAAAAACTCACCTCAAAAAAAAAGAACAAGAGGCAGTACAGACTGCCAGGGACCTAATCAATACAGACATTAGTAAAATGTTGGAACTAGAGTTCAGAATGACAATTATAAAGATACTAGCTGGGCTTGAAAAAAGCATGGAAGATACTAGAGAATCCCTTTCTGGAGAAATAAAAGAACTAAAATCTAACCAAGTTGAAATCAAAAAGGCTATTAATGAGGTACAATCAAAAATGGAGGCTCTAACTGCTAGGATAAATGAGGCAGAAGAGAGAATTAGTGATATAGAAGACCAAATGATGGAAAATAAAGAAGCTGAGAAAAAGAGAGATAAAACAACCACTGGATCCCGAGAGCAGAATTTGAGAGATAAGTGATACCATAAGATGAAACATATTAGAATAATTGGGATCCCGAAGAAGAAGAAAGAGAGAGGGGCAGAAGGTATATTGGACCAAATTGTAACAGAGAACTTCCCTAATTTGGGGAAGGAAACAGGCATCAAAATCCAGGAGGCACAGAGAACCCCCCTCAAAATCAATAAAAATAGGTTAACACCCCGACATCTAATAGTAAAATTCACAAGTCTCAGAGACAAAGAGAAGATCCTGAAAACAGCTCAGGACAAGAGGTCTGTAACCTACAATGGTAGAAACATTAGATTGGCAGCAGACCTATCCACAGAGACCTGGCAGGCCAGAAAGGATTGGCATGATATATTCAGAGTACTAAACAAGAAAAACATGCAGCCAAGAATACTATATCCAGCTAGGTTGTAATTGAAAATAGAAGGAGAGAAAAATCTTCCAGGACAAACAAAAACTAAAAGAAATTGCAAACACCAAACCAGCCCTACAAGAAATATTGAAAGGGGTCCTCTAAGCAAAGAGAGAGCCTAAAAGTAACATAGACCAGAAAGGAACAGAGACAATATACAGTAACAGTTACCTTATAGGCAATACAGTGGCACTGAATTCATATCTTTCAATAGTTACCCTGAATGTAAATGGGCTAAATGCCCAAATCAAAGACACAGGCTATCAGATTGGATAAAAAAACAAGACCCATCAATATGTTGTCTGCAAGAGACTCATTTTAGACCCAAAGACACCCCCAGATTGAAAATGAGGGGGTGCAAAACCATTTACCATGCTAATGGACATCAAAAGAAAGCTGGGGTGGCAATCCTTATATCAGACAAATTAGATTTAAACCAAAGACTATAATAAGAGATGAGGAAGGACACTATATCCTACTTAAAGGGTCTATCCAACAAGAAGATCTAACAATTGTAAATATCTATGCCCCTAACATGGGAGCAGCCAATTATATAAGCCAATTAATAACAAAATAAAAGAAACACATCGACAACAATAAAATAATAGTAGGGGACTTTAAGACCACCCTCGCTGATATGGACAGATCATCTAAGCAAAAGATCAACAAGGAAATAAAGGCTTTAAAAGACACACTGGACCAAATGGACTTCACACATATATTCAGAACATTCCATCCCAAAGCAACAGAATGCACATTCTTCTCTAGTGCCCATAGAACATTCTCCAGAAAAGATCACATCCTAGGTCACAAATCAGGTCTCAACCAGTACCAAAAGATTGAGATCATTCCCTGCATATTTTCGGACCACAATTGGCTTGAAACTAGAACTCAATTGCAAGAGGAAAGTCAGAAAGAACTCAAATAAATGGAGGCTAACAAGCATCCTACTAAAGAATGAATGGGTCAACCAGGAAATTAAAGAAGAATTAAAAATTCATGGAAACAAATGAAAATGAAAACACAACTGTTCAAAATCTTTGGGATGCAGCAAAGATGGTCCTAAGAGGAAAGTATATAGCAATACAAACCTTTCTCAAGAAAAAAGAAAGGTCTCAAATACACAACCTAACCCTACACCTAAAGGAGCTGGAGAAAGAACAGCAAATCAAGCCTACACCCAGCAGGAGAAGAGAAATAATAAAGATCAGAGCAGAAATCAATGAAACAGAAACCAAAAGAACAGTAGAACAGATCAACGAAACTAGGAGCTGGTTCTTTGAAAGAATTAATAAGATTGATAAAGCCCTGGCCAGACTTATCAAAAAAGAGAAACAACCCAAATAAATAAAATCATGAATGAAAGAGGAGTGATCACAACTAACACCAAAGAAATACAAACAATTATAAGAACATATTATGAGCAACGATATGCCAGCAAATTAGACAATGTGGAAGAAATGGGTGCATTCCTAGAGAAGTATAAACCACCAAAACTGAACCGGGAAGAAATAGAAAACCTGAACAGACCCATAACCAGTAAGGAAATTGAAGCAGTCATCAAAAATCTCCCAAAAAACAACAGCCCAGGGCTAGGTGGCTTCCCAGGGGAATTCTACCAAACATTTCAAGAAGAATTAATACCTATTCTTCTGAAACTGTTCCAAAAAATAGAAATGGAAGGAAAACTTCCAAACTCGTTTTATGAGGCCACCATTACCTTGATCCCAAAACCAGATGAAGACCCCATCAAAAAGGAGAATTACAGACCGATATCCCTGATGAACATGGATGCAAAAATTCTCACCAAAATACTAGCCAATAGGATCCAACAGTACATTAAAAGGATTATTCACCACGACCAAGTGGGATTTATTCCTGGACTGCAAGGTTGGTTCAACATCCACAAATCAATCAATGTGATACAATACATTAATAAGAGAAAGAACAAGAACCATATGATCCTCTCAATAGATGCAGAAAAAGCATTTGACAAAATACAGTATCCTTTCTTGATTAAAACTCTTCAGAGTGTAGGGATAAAGGGTACATACCTCATTATCATAAAAGCCATCTATGAGAAACCCCCAGCGAATATCATTCTCAATGGGGAAAAACTGAGAGCTTTTCCCCTAAGGTCAGGAACATGGCGAGGATATCCACTATCACCACTGCTATTCAACATAGTATTAAAAGTCCTAGCCTCAGGAATCAGACAATAAAAAGAAATAAAAGGCATCCCAATTGGCAAAGAAGAAGTCAAACTCTCACTCTTTGCAGATGATATGATACTTTATGTGGAAAACCCAAAAGACTCCACCCCAAAACTGCTAGAACTCATACAGGAATTCAGTAAAGTGGCAGGATATAAAATCAATGCACAGAAATCAGTGGCATTTCTATACACCAACAACAAGATAGAAGAAAGTGAAATTAAGGAGTCCATCCCATTTACAATTGCACCCAAAACCATAAGATACCTAGGAATAAATCTAACCAAAGAGGCAAAGAATCTGTACTCAAAAAACTATAGAATTCTCATGAAAGAAATTGAGGAAGACACAAAGAAATGGAAAAACGTTCCATACTCATGGATTGGAAAAACAAATATTGTGAAAATGTCTATGCTACCTAGAGCAATCTACACATTTAATGCAATCCCTATCAAAATACCATCTACTTTTAAAAAGCCAAGATGTCCATTGACAGATGAATAGATAAAGAAGATGTGGTATATATATACAATGGAATATTATGCGGCCATCAAAAGGAATGAAATCTTGCCATTTGCAATGACTTGGATGGAACTGGAGGGTGTTATGCTGAGCGAAATAAGTCAATCAGACAAAGACCTGTATCATATGACCTCACTGATATGAGGAATTCTTAATCTCAGGAAATAAACTGAGGGTTGCTGGAGTGGTGGGGGGTGAGAGGGATGAGGTGGCTGGGTGATAGACATTAGGGAGGGTATGTGCTATGGTGAGCGCTGTGAATTGTGTAAGATTGATGAATCACAGATCTGTACCTCTGAAACAAATAATACATGATATGTTAAAAAAAAAAAGAAGATAGCAGGAGGTGAGGAATGAAGGGGGGAAATCGGAGGGGGAGACGAACCATGAGAGACTATGGACTCTGAGAAACAAACGGAGGGTTCTAGAGGGGAGGGGGGTGGGGGGATGGGTTAACCTGGTGATGGGTATTAAAGAGGGCATGTTCTGCATGGAGCACTGAGTGTTATATGCAAACAATGAATCATGGAACACTACATCAAAAGCTAATGATGTAATGTATGGTGATTAACAAAACATAATAATAAAAAAAAAGGGAAAAAAATACCATCCACTTTTTTCAAAGAAATGGAACAAATAATCCTAAAATTTGTATGGAACCAGAAAAGACCCCGAATGGCCAGAAGAATGTTGAAAAAGAAAAGCAAAGCCAGTGGCATCACAATTCTCAACTTCAAGCTCTATTACAAAGCTGTAATCATCAAGACAGTATGGTACTTGCACAAAAACAGACACATAGATCAATGGAACAGAATAGAGAGCCCAGAAACAGACCCTCAACTCTATGGTCAACTAGTCTTCGACAAAGCAGGAAAGAATGTCCAATGGAAAAAAGACAGTCTCTTCAACAAATGGTGTTGGGAAAATTGGACAGCCACATGCAGAAGAATGAAACTGGACCATTTCCTTACACCACACACAAAAATAGACTCAAAATGTATGAACGGCCTAAATGTGAGACAGGAATCCATCAAAATCCTAGAAGAGAACATAGGCAGCAACCTCTTCGACCTCAGCCTCAGCAACTTCTTCCTAGACACATTGCCAAAGGCAAGGGAAGCAAGGGCAAAAATGAACTATTGGAACTTCATCAAGATAAAAAGCTTTTGCACAGCAAAGGAAACACTCAACAAAACCAAAAGACAACTGACAGAATGGGAGAAGATATTTGCAAATGACATATCAGATAAAGGGCTAGTATCCAAAATCTATAAAGAACTTATCAAACTCAACACCCAAAGAACAAATAATCCAATCAAGAAATGGGCAGAAGACATGAACAGACATTTCTGCAAAGAAGACATCCAAATGGCCAACGGACACATGAAAAAGTGCTCAACATCGCTCAGCATCAGGGAAATACAAATCAAAACCTCAGTGAGATACCACCTCACACCAGTCAGAATGGCTAAAATTAACATGTCAGGGAACAACAGATATTGGCGAGGATGCGGAGAAAGGGGAACCCTCTTACCTGATGGTGGGAATGCAAGCTGGTGCAGCCACTGTGGAAAACAGTATGGAGGTTCCTCAAAAAGTTGAAAATAGAGCTACCCTATGACCCAGCAATTGCACTACTGGGTATTTACCCCAAAGATACAAATGCAGTGGTCTGAAGGGGTACGTGCACCCCAATGTTTATAGCAGCAATGTCCACAATAGCAAACTATAGAAAGAGCCAAGATGTCCATCGACAGATGAATGGATAAAGAAGATGTGGTATATATATACAATGGAATATTATACAGCCCATCAAAAAAATGAAATCTTGCCATTTGCAATGACGTGGATGGAACTAGAGGGTATTATGCTAATCGAAGTAGGTCAATCAGAGAAAGATAAAGTATCATATAATCTCACTGATATGAGGAATTCAAGAAACAAGACAGAGGAGCATAGGGGAAGGGAGGAAAAAATGAAATAAGATGAAACCAGAGAGGGAGACAAACCTAAGAGACTCTTAATCTCAGGAAACAAACTGAGGGTTGCTGGAGTGGTGGGGAGTGGGAGGGATGGGGTAGCTGGGTGATGGACATTGGGGAAGGTATGTGCTATGGTGAGCACTGTGAATTGTGTAAGACTGATGAATCACAGAACTGTACCTCTGAAACAAATAATACATTATATGTTAAAAAAAGAAAAAGAAGAAGAAGAAGAAGATAGTAGGAAGAGAAAAACGAAGGGGTGGAAATCGGAGGGGAGGATGAACCATGAGAGACTATGGACTCTGAGAAACAAACTGAGGGTTTTAGAGGGGTGGGGGGTGGGCGGATGGGTTAGCCAGGTGATGGGTATTAAAGGGGGTATTAAAGAGGGCACGTACTACATGGAACACTGGGTGTTATACACAAACAATGAATCATGGAACACTACATCAAAAACTAATGATGTAATGTATGGTGACTAACATAATAAAAAAATTTTTTTTTAATTTAAAAAAAAAAATCCTTTAGTCGTTCCATACTATTAATACCCTGGATCCTTGCTGTACAATTCCAGATCAATGAAATTCATATCTTTTTATAAAAGATCAAATCTTTTCTCACTTATTTATAATGAAAAGTAACTATAATCCAGGAATAACATATTTAAAATAATGGATCAGTATTCACAATAAAAAATATTTTTAAATCTCTTTTAAAATTTCTAAGTGGTTATCACTGCTCTAGAAAATAGCTGTTATTGACTATTAAAAGATCCAACTTGCCATCCCTGGTGACAGATAATGGTAGCTACCCTTGTTAGCAAAGCATAACACATACCATTGTTGAATCACTGTGTAACACACCTGAAACTAATGTAACATTGTGTCTCAACTCCACTGCAATTAAACAAACAAATAAATAAATATTGAATTATTCCATTACAATGAGAATGATGACTGCTATTCTTTCTACAAATAGGCTTAGATTTCTACCCTTTTGCTTGAACACATGTTGAGAATTTTAACCAAATGAATTGAAAAATATTTGATGAACAATTACATAATTTAAAAGTTCTGAGGTGGAAGATTGTCTTTGTCATTTTGTGGCTTCTAATAAATAATTCACCACTAATTGGGAAAAGAGATTTCTGGCCAATAAATTATAAGTCTCCCTTATATTAAAAAAAAAAAAAACCCTCAGTCAATTAGAGTAAAACACCCTGATAATGTTAAAAAATAGTAATAAGAAAAATCATTTTTTGAGTGCTTAAAAAGAAAAAATACAATTCAATGAGCCTGAAAGCAGGATATTCAAAGAGTCTAAATCATGGCAGTGTAAAAATTTTTAAATTTTCTTTATTTGTATTTTTCTATCATTTGAATGAAGATGTTATCACAGACATGACTAAGTGACATTGGTTTAGCTATTCTATACCATTGACAGCACACCTATAAAATATCCTAATTAGACTCCCTTGGAATAGAATGGGGAAAGATGAGATCATATTTGTTGTTACTGACCCTAGGGTGTCACAGACAAAAGAACTACATAACCCCTAGTTCTGATATCTTCAAGGGTAATGATAATGTTCAACAATACACCTTTTTTTCTTTATTTTCCTCCAACAAAGTTATGTTCAGTTTTCAATTAATAGCCAGCTGGAGGAATGCCAACTAACCCTTCCCTCCCATGTTGTGGGTGAAGGTTGCAGAGTCAATCTATTTTGTGTTGAGGCAGCGGTGTTACACATCAACTCTGAGTGCCCTTTTACCCTCTTCCCTGATTCCAGCCCCCGTACCTGCTGTTCTATGAATCACTTTCAATCCTAATTAATCAGAACATGATAAATGCTCCTCAGCAGCCAGACAGTGAGGGCAGTAGCTTGGCTTCCAACATGAGGTCCAGCCCTCCGGGGTGGTACCCAGAGTGAAGCCTGGGTCCCAGACTTCCTACCTTCAATCAACCAAGCTGGGGAGCAACAAGTAGAATGTGTAGGAGAGAGCGCCAGCAGACCTGGGAAGTTGCTCAAGTACTTTGTTGCTCTAGAAAAAGAGGCAAAGACCCACAGAGTAAAAGAGTACACAACGGAAGGAAAGGTTACCCATAGCTGGTGGGGAGACCTGGGGGGCAGCCTAGGGGAAGTTCGTGGGTTACTAGCAATTTCCTTCAAATTGGATTTGGGGGAATTTTAAGCAAATGAAACGGAGCAATTTGCTATTTCTATATATTTTTTTAGTCTACGTTTCTTATTATTGTCATGACTAGTTTATTTTTATAGTGTAACTCATGTAGGAAATATCCAGGTTAAGAACAGAACTGAAAATCCCAGCAAGGGGCTGCTGACAGGGGGAGATTGGGACAGTCAAGTGCTTATAGACCTCTATCTAGGGGGTTCATTGTTCTGAGGACCCACTTCTCATGCCAGGAGCCTTGCAATGGGGGAGGAACCCTCCAAGCCCAAGGGAACCAGCAGCTTTAGGAGAAGCGTTGGGTGCTCATGTCTTTATGGGTAAAACTCAAGAAAATGCCAACCTTGTCTTGTGAACGGGTTTGCTTATGAGGGGAAAATGTCACATCTGTGACAGAGACAGTCCCTCAGGGAATTGCTCTTATACTAAGAGTCCATCGCACTTTCTTTCCACAGCCCACCCAGTCAAGCATGCCATGGGCAGACATACTGGTAAGATACTGGCTTCTTCCTGTCCAACCCCAGGGCCCTTCTGCTGTTTCTATAACCACTGTCTCCACTTCCTGAAACCATTACTTCCCTGTGTCACACCTGCCTGTAGGAGGGGAAGCAATGGTGAAGGTAAAAATCATGGTGATGGGCACCTGGGTGGCCCAGTCTCTTGATTTCAGTTCAGCTCATGATCTCAGGATCATGAAATTGAGCTCCGAGTCTGGCTTCACACTCAGCACAGAGTCTGCTGGAGATTCTCTCTCTCTCCCTCTTCCCCTGCACCTCTCCTGGCACACATTCTCTCTCTCTCTCATATTCTCTAAATAAATAAATAAATAAATAAATAAATAAATAAATAAATAAATAAAACCTTTTTAAAAAAATCATGGTAGTAACATAAGCCATTCATAGCTCTGAGTCTCCAACCCACAGATTTACTGAGCATGCGATGACCCGGTTTCTATCCTTTCTTGTGAGTCCCTGATTCCAGGTATCTGATAATGCCATGTTGAAGACGTGTCTTAGTTTGGGTCTTTCCTCACCTGCAGGAGCAGTTGTTGAGACAGAAACTAGGGAGCAAGTCATTTATTTGGGAGAAGATTGCAAACAATTGTAGGGAGTGGGGTTGGGGATGACAAGAAAAGGTGGCTAATAAAGAGTAATGAATAAATGACCACTTTGGGCAACAGAAGTTTACTCCTGCTGGGAGCTCCATGGGTCGCATGTTTCAGAGGACATCCCTTCAGATGTCCAGAGGTGTGGGGGAAGTGGAGTATTAATACGCTCACTCCCTTGGTATAGGTCAAAAGCTCTTGTGAGGGGGACATCAATTCCCTGGTATTTCGGACCCATGGCACAGGTGGGAAAGCAGCCTCTGGTGGCCAGAGAAAGCCATTGAGCAAAGAGATGCAAAGTTTGGTGGTTGAAAGGTGGCTCTTATTCACTGAGGTGGAAAGAGCAGGAGATGTAAGTCTGAGCACTGACAATTTCTGTCACACCGTGGAAGTTTCTGACTACTTCCTGTTCTACCACCTGTTTGTGACAGTGGGTTGCATTGATGATGTCTGCTTGAGCATTCCTCCTATAAAATGACAGCTGATAGCAGAGAAGGCTACTTGCCCACTAAGGCTGCAACTTAGTCAAAGGCTCCCCAGAGTGTGGGCACATTCTCTGTCTTCTTAGAAAACCTATCTCCAAGGATTTCAGCACAGGATTTCTAGGCTGGGTTAAATGCGTACGGCACCAACCAAATTTCCAAACAAAATCATGTTTGTCTGCTAAAAACACCCATGATCCTGGAGACAGAAGGCATCAGGGTGAGTTGTTAACTCACCTAGTGATTCTCTGAGGGAAGCTGGCATGGTCTAGCCTCTTTGCTAGGATCTAAAGCCCAGTTTCCCAGGCCTGGTCCTTGGTCTCAAAGTCCACAGAGCTATCCACTGTCTGAAGTTCATCAAATGCTGTGCCAGGTCTCTGGAGGTGGGCATGTGGTTTAGACCTCTATATACCCCACATTCCCACATTGCTTTGTATCACTCTCCAATCATGCTGTGGGTTTCTGAAAGATAGCTCTGCTTCTCATATATCTTTGTACTTACCAAGTACAACCTCTGGCACTTGAGAATAGTGAGTAAATGTTAGCTGAATTGACATGCCCAGAAAAGGCAGAAGCATAAAATCTCAGGGTTCCACACCAGATCCTTGTGGTTCCAGATCACAGCTGATCCCGCTCTTTCACCTAGGACACAAGAGCCACCCCTGCATGATCTCTCCGAACACTGCTATGTTTTTGAGGAAACAGGTGGGGTGGGCCACTTAGCTTTGAAGCTTTTGTTTATGACATGAAAAGAACAGATGTCAGCCAAATGAGGCATGAGGGCAGAATATGGCACTCTAGTCTCCTAGGAGACTAGAGTCTCCTCTACTACACTGTAGTAGAGAGAATGAGGATATGAGTGGAGAGACAGCTTAGAACACTTGGGCAGCTCCAGGTATATTGCTCCACTGTGTCCCTGAACTTCAGAAAACTCGGACTAACATGTCATGAGCATTCCCTTAGTTTCTGAAGAATGGAGACAATAGCAACAATGAGCAGGTGCTCAGGACCCAGGTCTGGAAGGAAACTTGGAGGTCATCAGACCTACTTGTTTCACTTTTCACTCGAGGACTTGGAGGGCCACAGATGAACAGTAACATACTCAAGGTCACATAATAGTTGGTAGCTAACCATAGAGAAGTTCTTGTTTTGGGAGATGCTTGTGGCTTGCCAGGCCTCTCCTTTAAGGGGAGACCCATAAAGGCTCTATATCTTCTAAATACAAACCTAAAGTGTCATATAATCACAGAATATCATGTTGCTAAGGATGTACATGTATAAGTTACATGTAAGTTACAAAGCATGTAACTTGCATAAAGACATCCCTGACACTACACACACACACACACACACACACACACACACACACACTTCTCAATCTCCTTCTGAGGAACTTAAATATAGCTCTGATGCCCCTCTATCTTGGCTGTGCTAGGAATATCCCAGAGATAGTGGACTGGATAGTGTGTCTGGGATTAGTGAAGTTCATTCTCTTTCTTTCTCTCTCTCTCTCTCTCTTTTTTTTTTCACTTGTGTAGTTATTCTACATGCATCTATCTATCTATGTCTACTGCTGTAAAAATTGCTGAGATTGATAACAGAACATCCCTAATCCAATATGGCTGTGCTCTCTATCTTTGGGGAATTTCAGTCAAGAGTAGACCCAGCGTTCAGGAGATGGTATAAAGCAGAGTATGATTAAATGGTAAAACAGGTATTCAGTGCTAGAGATGCTCAGAGGTAGATGAGCTTCCTGGTGGCTGAAGCGAGCAGGGAAGGAGTCATAGAAGGGGTGACGGTGCCAGCCCAGGAAACGTCTGCTTACACAGAGGCAGAGGAAGAAATGAATTCCTTTTTTAAAAAAGATCGTATTTATTTGAGAGAGAGAACATGAGCAGGGGGAGGGGTGGAAGGGGAGAAAGAAGCAGACTCCCTGCTGAGCAGGAAGCCTGACTAGGGATTCTATCCCAGGACCCTGAGATCATGACCTGAGGCCAAGGCAGACACTTAACTGGCTGAGCCACCCAGGTGCCCCGAAGAAATGAATTCTCTGTGATATCAAAGCACAGGGATGGGAGGAGGGCAGAACCTCGGGTACCTACTGCTCCCATCTCCAGGTCAGACAAAGTCAGGGCTCCCAGGCAAATCACAGGGTTGAGGAGAAGACCTTGCCTGCCCCAGCTCTGTTCTCCAGTGGGAAGAATCAAGCTGTGTGTATTGTAAGTTTAAAAAGTACCTTCAGACCTACTCATTACCTTAGGCGGAGGATTAATTAATGCAGAACTATAAAATACAGCACTCAGTTCCTGAAAGGATTTTGTTAGATAGCAATTCTCAACTTGTATGACACTGGGTTGAGAAACTTCATGAAGATTTATAGAAAGTGTAAAACACTGCTACAACTATTAAATGAGAAAATCTAAAACCCAAGAATGAGTGGCAGGGGAAAATGGAGAAATTATAAATCTGCCAAATGTTTGAGTCAACATCATATTCGAAGACAAACTGAAAACATCTGACTGTGAAAAATTATGGTCGCAGAGTGGATTTGACAAGAGTAGGTTAGGATGGTAGAGTCTAAGAAGCTGAGACCCGCTGCATTTGATGGTTCTGTCTTTTTGCCAAATTCCTCCTGCCCAGAAGGGATTGCTTTTCTTAGTAGACTGTATGGGTTGGTGAAAAATGCTGTCCATAAATTAAACATAAAATAAAAATCAAATAATAAAATGTAAGGACCATATATAAACATCTGGACACAAAGTTTAAAAAAATAGGCAATCTGCTTTATATAATCCCCAATATATAGTCATTTAGATGACTGACAGAATTCTCATTTATTTCTAAGCATCAAATATTTTATAGAAGCAACTTCCATTAGCCCACATTTATTCATGAATATTTGCCCTACATAATTTTCATCCTGTTAACATTTCTCCATTTTGAAACAGCAGTCAAGGTGTCAGTAAAGTCTTCTTTTGGAAAATGCGCATTGTCTTTAGCAGGATAGCCATGATGGAGTAAAATGGCAAGGAGAGGTTTATCCACGTGAGGACCAGAGGGAAAACGAGCTAACCCTCTCTTCTAGTCTGGACTAGTTGTCCTTCATGGTACTACCTCCCGACTTTGCTCAGTGACTAGCTCTCCTTAAGAACACACTAGTGATACAGAGGGGTGTCTCTTTGCTGTCCGGTCCATTAGACCCTAAAGTTTAGAGACCGAGACCAAAACAGAGAGATACGGTGGCAGTAGTGTGTTGGCTTCTTCTTTTCCTGGATATCAGATGTAACTGACAAATTTAAAAACACAATGAGAGAACATCTGAGGGGTAAATGCTATGTAGCCATCTCAAGGGAAATGGCTTGTTCTAGAATAAGGCAGAAATATCTAAGTATCCTATTTAAATCATTTTGGAAATTTTGAGATGAAAATATGGAAGGAGGAAATGAGGGATGTACTCATCATACAGGATCATACAACTCACCTTAGAATGCAAGTGATCCAACTTAGAAATCGACACACACACACACACACACACACACTCCTGCACAGATGAGAACATTAAGGATCAGTGACATGATGTGACTCATCCTGATACAAAACTAATTAGAAACAAAGCTAAGGCTAGAACTCAGACCTCTTAATTTTTAATGCCTTTCTTCACTGCACTGTGCCTTTTGATTAGCTGGAATAAATCCATCCGAACCTCAGAATGATTTGAACTCTTCGAAATGAGACATTCCTTCCCCCATCCCATTGCCCTTTGCTGTCTCTGCCCCATCCAGGATGTCCTAAAGCACAGAGCCGATCACCTCATTTCCTTTTACAAAAACCTAGAGTATGGGAGAGCAGCTCCTCATTTCCCACCAAGGGAGCCTGCAAAGCTCCAAGACCCGGTTCCCACTGAGGTCATTCCCATCTGTCCAATGCCTTTTCACTTGGAGTGTTTTCCACCCAAATCAAACCACCTGCTGCTACACTTCTTCCTCCACCTCCTGTACCCCTACTCACCCTCTTCATCCCCCCACAGAACCCCCCCCCCCCATGGCAGGCTTCCCTGTAAAAATTCCACTCGTCCTCCAAGGCCAGATCACGTGCTGTCTCCTTTGGGAAGCCTTCCAGGAGACCCAGCTATCTGGGACTGCTCTCTTCCACTTTGCCTATGTGTCTGCATCAGCCTGTATCACTGTCTACCACCTGCTCTTCTGTAAATCCCTGCAGGGAAAATCCCTCTTACTCAGCACTGCAACTCCAGAGCTCTGAACCGCACAACACACAAAGTAGGTACTCAGTTAAAACAAGCTCATGCTTAATAAACGTGTAGATGTATTAACAATACAATAGTTCCATCTTCTTCCGCTCCAGAATCCGTGAATTCACGTGAAAGTACTCCAAATAAGGGACATCGGTGAATTGATCAAGTAATTAGCCAATCGCCCATTTTTTATTACACTTATTTTGCATGATGTCTGTATCACCCTAGCCTCTCAGCAAAACTTTCAGTAACTGGAAATTTAAAGTCAATTTTAAACTCAAAAGAGACACACATTGTCTTTGGGGAAAAAAAGTATACAATTCCATACTAAATTCCCTGGTTATATTACACAGTCACACTTTGTCACTATTCATTCATTTCAACGAAGCCACAATGCCAAAAGAAAGGTCCTATTGCCAAACTTATCCAATGGCATTAAATACGGTATCTGCTTCTGAAATTGTTTATTAAACATTCACATCAAGATACGCATTTTGAATATTAACGAAGAAGAGTTTGGGGAAGAAAGTACCAGATAGAGAAGGGGGCTGTGGAGGGTTGGAGAGGCGTGTGCCATACTGCCTACCTAACACGATTATGGCACTGCCAAGTTCAGCAGTTAAATATCTGGGGAAGCAAAATTATCCTCTTGGTGCATCCATTTTACAGTTAATACCTACAGGTGGTAAATGATGATTCTCCCCTCCTGAGCTGCACAGTAAGTCCAACAGAGAAAATGTTAGAATCCCAGATCAGAGATTGGTCCCTTATGTTGTACACGTTCAAGGTGAAAGACAAGGTCCATGTAGCCCAGCTCAGGCTTGTCCTGGTCTTCTTTTGCCCTTTTTCTCCTTCATGATGATCTTACTACTCCCAATATCCGGGTACCTGGCTGAGCATCATTCTTGTTTTCCGGTAGGTATTCATACTCACAGATGAGCTAACAAAGTCCCAAGGTGTCATCTTTCAGGGCAGCACATTTAACTCCTCCTCCTGAAATAATTTGAATTTTAGGTGCACTTTAAAAAGACCAAAACAAAAAAGAAAGAAAGCAAACTTTTATAACCCAGCAAGAGGAGGTTCTAGTGGTGTTATTGTCAGGTATCTAGAGTCAGTATGGTAAATTGGGAGTTATCCAACCCATCTTTTCCAAAAGGCACATTGTGAACATGGCCACTGGGGTTGGGAAATCTCCAGCAGGGAGGGTTTGTGGGCAGAGTGAGCTCCGCGGGTCTGTCGCCCCGCACTGGAGGGATGTGAGGAGTGAGTAACTGAAGATTTGGCAGGTCACTTCCGAAAGGCCGCCAACGTCTGTGTCATCCCTGCTCTTCTAGATTTGCTGTTCTGCCTCATCCAAATAAATGCTCCCTCCCTGGGGCTTGTAAAAGCCGGGTTTTCATGCATACTTTCCTCCCAAGTTGGGCAAACCAGCTACCCTGCATTAAATCAATTGTGATCCAAGCTGATTCTGCTTTAAAATGACTTCCAATTAGCATGCAGCAACATGCTATAAGAGTTCCAAATAGATCAATTAAATAGCTGCATTGGGAAGAATCATTCTCATGGGTCTCATTTTTTTGTCCTTCATGTGTTGGAGAAAAAAAAATTTTTTCCTGTAAAAGATGACTCCTCTGTAAAAATATGAAATGATCTGATTTAAATGTTGCTTTCGAATGCTGCATTTGGGGCTTATGGAAATTTTTCTTTTAATTCTTCTCTGTCTGACAGTCATTATCCGCCAGACTTGGGATCATAAAGCTCACCTTATCACCCTGACCTCTTTCTCCCAGGAGAATGCACACATCACAGGTTATTATAACCTAAATGTGTATATATGTAGCAGAAGGATTACAAAGTACACTCAGTCCATTGTTTAGAATCCATGGAATAGAAACAATGTATATATATATATATATATATATATATATATATATATGTATATATATATACATATATACATATTACTCCCTCTGTGTGTGTGCATGTGTGTGTGTGCATGTGTGTATATGCTACTCTGAATGTATTGTTACTTTTTCCAAAATCCCTCAAAAGATTTCTATAATAATTTCCTTATTTATTATCAAAAACTAAACATTAACACATTATGAGCATTTAAATAAGTCTTCTTTAAGATTATTAGCACATTCTAATTTTAATCAGTATGTGTTCTGTCTTCTCAACATTATACTTCAGAACAGCTACGTATGGTGACTAACATAACACAATAAAATTAAATTAAATTTAAAAAAAGAACAGCTACATAATAAAGAACAACAACGTATATAAATTTGTGTTGGAGGGGTTATTGCAGCCTAATCATTTTTCAGTTCTCCTTGTTACATAATATTTACTTTCTTTGAGATAAATAACCATCTCTCTGAAATCCCAATCTTTTCCAAAAATTCAGTTTGTTTCAGACCTGATTGCAGTTGTGCTACGGGTGGTCATCCTCCTTTCTATGGAGAAGGTGATTAGTCCCCAGTCCCTGCTTAAAGAAACTCACATGCGGTTCTGCAGCTGATAACAGGTGGAAAAGTCCCGCCCATGAGCCAGGAGCCCCATGAATTTGGCTCCAGCTCCGCCGTGAATTCTCTTGTCCCTTTGGTGAGTTCCTTTGCTGCTTGGTGTCAGTATCCTCGTCTGCAAAATGGAGTGATGAGGAACCCATTCCTCTAATGGGTTGACTGGGCATTTGCCATGCGCTATGGAGATGAATAAAGATATTAATCTTTTGCCAGTCCAGCTTGCTACAGTTTTGTTCTGAATTAACTGGGGGAAAAATATTTTCATTTGAGGATATATTGCAGTGACTTTTTAAGCACATAGAACTTTTAAATTTTGGAGGACCCAAATCTGTAATTGACCAGATTCCTTGGAGACTTCTTCCATTCCTTTTATACTTAAAAAGTTCTTACCTCTTGAGGTTTCAGATCACTTCTTTCTATTATTATCTTGCCATTTTTCTGTGGTTTTCTTTTTAAATACTTAATTCATTTGTTTTTCCAGTTCTAATTTATTTTGTACGTCCAAAGGGGAAGGCCTATACTGTTTTCTCCCCCTCAGTGCTCATAGTGTTCATGCCACCATAAAGAGTGTGGATAATACCACATTGCTCCAGTGACTTGTGATGCTTCTTTCCCACGTGCTGCTGTAAGAATCAGTCTTCGGAGAGAACATTACTTCTTCCTCCTCGGAAATGACACAGCATCATATCCTGGGTTGCTGTTATATTCCTCTAGTAACTTATTTTGTGCCTTTTTTTTGAGATTGTGACCTTTTCCAGGGTGTAGGGAATAAGTCCTTTTGATTCTCCTTATTTTCACTCCATGATTAGGTAACTCGTAATATGTTGTTTGAGTTGGATTCTGACAACATATACCAAAATACACATGAGGATAGAAGATGGGGAATGTAGATGTGATTTAAAAAAAAAAAATGCCTTAACGTAGCCAGGGCTGCTGGTCAGGACCCTTGACTGCGGGTCCACAGGACAGACTAGAGGGCTGTGACGCCAGTTTCCAGAGAGGGCTGCCCTGACTCGGGTTGCACTGAATGGAGGCCAGCCCTCCCCATCACATTTGATTGGGTCCCCCCACCCAGCTTCTCCATTTGAATCAGAATGGCAGTCCCAGCTAAGATACTAGGCAGAAGGTCATGAGGGAACTGGGCACAAGCTGACACCCTCAGTGCCACGACAACCACTCTTTCCCCATGATGTATATAACTAGACGAGAAATTTCCCAGAACCCATTCAAGTTCATTTTTGAGCAATAGAGGCCCAGCGACAAGCTGCCGTCCTGGGATGACAATCTGGTCTGACTTTCCTTGTGAAGATTTCACGAGCCATTAGCTAGTGGATCATTTCGTAGGGTCTTTTCTTCCCATAAACTTATATCCTAGCCCACGCGTTATCTCAGGAGGGACATTTGTCACATTGGTCTTTCTGGCAAGAGGAACCCTGAGCTGTTAATATTAGAACCAAATTCCCTCAGCCTTTGTGCACTCCGGTATAAAATGATACCGCACAGCCTCAGTTCCCCTTTTAAGAAGACTGCTTGATGTCCTAAGTCCCCGAAAGGATAATCCCCACCAGGGCAGCTCGGGTAACATTTCGGTCCTTCTCAATTGCAGAAAGGATAGCTACAAATTAATGTCCGGCTCACTGCGGTCACTTCAAGTGAACCTGGGGCAAATAAGTATAGCATGTCCTTGACCCCACTCCTCTACTTTCGGAGGATGGGAAGTTATTGAAAGTCTTGAAAACACTTGCAATAGTACACTGGAAGAAAGTGAAATGGTTTAGGAGAATTAGAGTCTAGTGGGTCAGAGTTTGAACCCAGATACTACCACATCGAGATATGTGACGGGGGGTAGTTATTTAACTTCTCTGAGCCTTGATCTCTGCATCTATTAAACAGAATACTGGTCACCTTATAGGGATATTGTGAAGATCAGTCATAAGTGCTTGAAGTGTCTGGCCCATAGTAAGCTCTCAATACGAAGTGGCTATTATTAGAACTGGAGTAAGCAGGGTTTATTTGGAGGTTCTTGGATGGTATGGGCAGAGATCAGTGAGAATGAGTATCGAGTTCTTCCCTGTGTGTTCCCTGGGGCAAGGCCAGAGGTGAGGACAAGGGCTGTATGGGCCATTAGGTTGCTCTTGCGTTGGCACCTTCCTGATATTAGGAAGGGCTAGCCCTGCCATTGATGGTGGGAATCAGAAAGTGTAGGTGGCAGCTATGCTGGACAGCTGGGGCCTGGCTGGGTTTATGGGGCTCCTACTGTTCACTCCTCCTTGCTGGGTCCATCCCTCAGGGATTCTTCTCTATGGGTGCAATGCTGGTGGTCAAGGCTGATTACAATGTGAAAATGAGTAGCAAGCATGTGTGTGGTCCCAGATGGCTAATGCCACCTGCCAGAGTCTCATGAGAGAAGTTTCCAGACTTTCCCAGAGAAAGGCAATGGGGCAGCTCATGTCTGCACACCTGGAGCCCTAACGCCCCCCTGGTAGAGGAGGAGAGAGCCATGTTTGCCCCCTTGGCCTTATCTTTATTAATAGAAACTTGGGTAATGTCATCTGGGAGAAAATAAAAACGCTGGCAGAAGAGGGTATATATTTTAAGATGACACAGTTTATATTTAGAGACTGGGATTATGCCCCCTGGGAGACATGAAAGAAGAGGAAGAGATATTATAGCTGAGCATCTGGCCTGGGCAAATGTCATCTCCCAAAGTGGTTATGCTTCTCACCCAGGTGCACATCAGAGCTGAGAAGGCACGGAAGGTGGGAAATCCAGAGCTCACCCATCCCTAGATCTTTCCACTGCCCAAGGTGCTAAGGGGACAGTCCCTGAAGTCGGGGCTGGACCAGCCTTCCCTGGACCAAGGGAGCCTGAGCCAAGCCATGGTGCACTTTCCCCAGAGAGTGATCTTGGACAATGTGAAGTACACCGATAGACATCAGGTGCTTGAGACATAGCATACTTCACCTCTGAGGTACAGATTAGTATTCTCCACTGAGGTTTCTAAGGACTGACATCATCATTTTAAGCAGAACTGGAAGGGTGATGTGCTAATTTGACATACAGTTATCACCTGTCTATGGAGATGGTACAATCTGTTCTTGGATAATTTTTACATTAAGGTTTTATTACTGCTTCCCCTGAAGTTGAGTAATCACCATAAAAACAACAATGCTTACCACATTTTTTCAGCTGCCTTCCATTTATTATCTCATTTTATTCTCATAATATCCACATAAAATTTGTCGAATAGCCTTTGACATGTTAATATAGAAGTTATTAATATAATCACTGTAGAATTTTTTTTAATCTAGGGAAATTGAATTAGAAATATAAAAATACATCCACCTGGAGAAAACCACTGTTAATATCTTAGTGAATCTATTTTCATTATTTTTCCATGCATATTTTAAATAGTTATGATATTATGTATAAAATGTTATGCACTATTTCTCTGCTAATATTATACCATAAGTACTCACTACAAAAAGAGGTTTTCTATACAAGATTCTTTGCAAATATAATCTTAAAGCAGCATAGCGTTGTGTTGAGGGATGTGTCATAATGTACTTAATAAATTCTCGATGTTTGGAATTTATTGATTTCCAATATATTCTGTTATACTGCTTCAGTGAACACTTCTGTGGATAAATCATGATCTAGGGGGAGGACTAGGAAGTTGCTTTTACAAATGAGAAAGCACAAGTACAGATATCATCCATAGATTCTCAGCCTGTGGAAGTGGGACAGCAATTACAGCATAGCCTTTCTTCATGCCTGACTCATTATGAAGAAGCAGAGAAAGGGGATTATCAACCCAGCCAAGGGAATAACACAATCAGAGAATTATAGACCTAAGTTTGTACCTGTGATCATATTCATGTTGTAGACTCTTACAACTAGATTAAAACTAAGAAAGGCATTTTAGATCAGTGGTTACAAAACTGGCTGGCACAACATTAACACATCAAGGGTTTATTAAACTAAATCAATAGGTTTAAGGTAAAGTTTGAAACTCTGTAACAGAAAGAAAGGAAGTAAAGAAAGAAGGAAGGAAGAAAGGGAGGGAGGGAAGGAGGAAGGGTGGAAGGAAGGAGGGAAGGAAGAAAGAAAGAGAGAGGGAGAAATGCAAAGGAAGTGGATGGCCCTTCTGCTTTGAAGCAAATTTGCTAGCATTGCTTTGAAGTTATTTGGCAACTTCCCTATGATAACTGCTAGAAGAGATGGTTGCCAAGATGGTCTATATAAAGCAATGTCACAAGAGCAGGTGGGTCCGTGGGACTCCTGTGTGGAGTGTTAGCCCCCTGGTGGGTCTCCTAGCAAAAGGAAGAGCCAGTTAATGGATGCAATGTACAGTAATCTGAGCTCAGGTGTGGCATGGGCTCTGTAGCTCCTGATCCCACATAGAAGGGGCTGCTGATCCCATACCACTGGCCTCCCTGGTTGCCCATAGTAGCATCCGTTTTGTGTCAGGGATGTGGAAAAGGAGCTAGCCCTTTAACCCCGGCTTACGCTGAAATAAGCTGGTAAATGTTGGCTGGCGGCTGCATTGAAGTCAAAGTTGAAGTTAAGCTCAGCAGTAGCTCATTAGTGTGCTTAGGTACCCCAAAGACTATTCCAAACATGGCAGTGGTGAAAAGATTAGAGCATCTGCTGGAAATTTAGGGTCAGCCATAAGCGTGTAGTTTGGGAGAGTCGTGTAAGGGTCAGTTTTATGCCTTTGGGATCAGGTCACCTTTTAAAGATGACATCAGGGTGATCTGGGCTTGTGTCTAATGACTTCCAGACCGAGCGTGTTCCATGTGCAGTCCAGAAGATGAAGTCTCCAGATGCTGCTGCCTGAAAAGTCCACCTGGGACTGATTCATCCAGCTGGATTTCCCTTCTCCTAACATCACGGTCCATCATGAAAGCAGGTCAGGTCTGCCTCTGAGGTTGTGCAGACAGCTGGTGGATGATGCAGGGAGCAAATCCCAGCTTGTTCTCACTTTGCCCATTATCTGGCCAGCTTGGGCCCTAAGATGGAATGATTGCCCTGCCTTGGGGTGGCCATGGAAGGAAACACATGCAATCCTCTCTTATGTCGTGTGGTTTTGCTGAGTGCTAACTGCACTGAAAGGCGAGATACCACCAGGGAAAGTGGGGTGTGCCCATCTTGCCTGGAAATGCATTGCCATGGCACTTGAAGTTACCCAATGCCAGTGGTGTCCTTCCAGAGCAAGCCACCAGGAGTTTGCTCAAAAGGAAAGAGTAGCTTTGCCTCATTCTGCAGACCAGGGAGATGTCTGTGACTTTATATCCGCAAGAGAAGCCTCTCTGCTTGGGTGATGGGAAGAGAAAAAGGAGAAAGGAAAGATGTGGGTCACTGGGGGCTGGGGCCAGGTTACAGCCAGGTCATTGGGAAACATGGTCATCACACTTCCACCCTGCCACCCCCACCCCGCCTGCCCCCCCAAAAAGCAGCATGGTATCTGGCAGGCAATTACTCAGATATCCTGTGAAAAATTCTTTCCACACTGATTTAAGTAGCAGGCTTTCACTTCAAATTAATATGGATAATAGTTTGGAGACCTGGATCGACCATTCCACTGGCAGATGAATCTGCTCTTCACCCTTGTCAAGCTACTACATTAGAAATAGTTTATATGATTATGTAGGCATCAGCATTTGGCCATGTGTTTAGGGGATGACATTTTGTGGTCCTGGGGGCTGGGTTTGATTTTACCCTCCTTTTCTTAGATTCTTAGGTTATCCAAGTTTGTCTCTTCCTTCCTTCCTCTCTCTCTGTACCTCTCCCACCTCTACCCTCATTTTTTTAATCACCTGCAGTTGATCTTTTATTCCAGGGATTTTTCTTCTTTAGAATTCTGTTTTTTCTTCCTGTGCTATCACACTAAAGGGGCAGAACTGTGCCCCCCTACAAGAATGTGTTCACTTTATTTTATTTATTTTTTAGAGGTGGGGAGGAGCAGAAGGAGAGAGAATCTTAAGCAGGTTCCATGCCAGTGCAGAGCTGGATGCGGGACTTGATCCCACCACCCTGAGATCATGACCTGAGCCGAAATCAAGAGTCAGACGCTTAACCCAGGTGCCCCAAGAATGTTTTCACTTTAAAATCCCATCTTCTTAGGTGAAACAGATGCTAGAACTACAAAGTCCAGATACCAACTACAAAGGATAGATGATAGATAGATAGATGATAGATAGATAGATAGATAGATAGATAGATAGATAGATAGACAGATATAAGACAAGTAGGTAATACACACCTATTTATTGTTTCCAAGATACAAAAGTATCTTCCAAAAAATGCCACCCTGACATCATGAAACATACTCGAGGGCAGAGGCCACATTTCACAACCACATAACACACCTTTCCTGGGCTGACAACCTGTCTCCCACTGACCTTGGGCTTTTCTCGAACTGACCTGTGGCTCATTGCTGGGGCAGGTCCTGATCAGCCAGGCAGGTGGAATGTTAGCGGAGCTTGACTGGAGGCCCCTAGGTGGTTGGTCTTGTCTGAGTTCAAGGAAGTACTTCATTCTTGTTATATTCAACTTCAAATCTGAGAATCGTGTGAGAGATTCACGAGACAAGAGGTTGCTTAGACAAAAAAGACAAAGTACATACTAAAAAAGTGCCTATTAAAAACCATACTCTATGAGTTCCTGAAAAATGTACTCTTTCAAGCCATTGTGGTACTTCTGCATCATCCGTCCTTCCGAATAGCTAGTCCCTGCGCAGTCCTACGCTGCAGGGTACAGCATCAAGCCCTAACTGCTCTGTGCCCTGTTTCTTCGTTCATTGAAACAGGAATAAAAATAGCATCTAACCCATAGGTTTGTTGCGATGATTCATTAAATTAAAACATACATCACAGAATAGTGACTGGCCGGTAAAAAGCCATAATATATGTTAGCTGTCTTTATTATTGACTGAGATAGGATATATTTATGGGTCTTAGTATTACCGGTATGAGCTAAGAAGAGGCAAAGAAGCAATGCTTACAGAAACGAGCTTTTCTCTCCATTTTGTGGATGGGGAGTGATCTGCTTAATGCTAAATAGGAACGCTTTCTGACTGTTGGCACATTGACTGCATGGTGTCTACCGCTCAGATAATAGCACAGGAGGGACCCCTTCAAAGTGGATATATTTGCAATGGTTTCCGGAACTGAGGTTACTTAGCTGAGTACAGAACACTGGAGAAAAGACATGACCGCTATCCTCAAATACTGACGGGCTGACATGGGGAAGAACAGTTACCTTTATTTTGTTTGGATCCAGAGGACAGAAGTGTGACCAGCCAGGTAGGAGTTATAGACAGATTTGGATTCAACATGGAAAGAACTTTCTAACCCTCAGAGCTGTGGGCAGTTCATAAAATAATCTTCACCAGCAGGATTTTATTAAACTCTCTGTGCCTCAGTTTCCTTTTTTTAAAAGATTTTATTTATTTATTTATTTATTTGAGAGAGCGAGAACATGAGCAGAGGGGGAGGGGCAGAGGGAGAAGCAGACTGCCCACTGAGCAGAGAGCCCGATGCAGGGCTCCATCCCAGGACCCCAAGATCCTGACTTGAGCCAAAGGCAGTTGCTTAACCAACTGAGCCACCCAGGTTTCCTAATTTGCAAAATGAGGATAATAATATCTACTTTTTAATTTTAATTCAATTTAGTCAGCATATAATGTATTATTAGTTTCAGGGATAGAATTTAGTGATTCACCAGTTGCGTATAACTCCCAGTGCTCATTACATCAAGTGCCCCCCTAGAATAATATCTATTTTTGGGGGACGTTGTGAAGACTGAATTCATTAATATGTGTACAATCTTTTAAATAGTGCTGGAATGCATTTAGCATTTTGTAGACATTAGCCATTGGATAACTGCCCTGTAAAGATGGAGAGGGGCAAGTGTTATTATCTCTTATATTATGGACAAGGAAAACAGATCAATTATCAAGCAACCTGGTCTACTCTTAGACAACTGATCACTATGACAGCCGGAATGACCCCAACTGACATTTCATGGGTGTGCCCTCAGCAATAGCACTCTCCATAGTGTCAATTCTTGGAGCAATAAACTATATTGTGTATATTTTTGGAGATCTCCACAATGCCCAGGCAGACTGTGAGTCTTTAGTAAATACTTACTGTCTAGACATAAATAATCGTACCTTCTCATAGAACGAGTATGGACTTATGCTCTAGAATTCCAAGTATCCCCATATCCTTCGCTAATCATGATCAGGGCAAACCACAGTCTAACTGGGTACCGGACAAAGTCATTTTACATTTTTTCCTAACTCAACAGTTGCTGCAATTTAACTTGATGAAATACAACATAGGTTTAATTGGAACTTAGCTGCAAATTAAGCACAAAGAATCTGTAGAATTGACTGCTCCTTAAATATCGCTTAGCTCGGCAAACTAATAGCTCTTCTATGGAGATGCCATTCTGGATAGACATTAAATTGTGGTTCAAATGGCAAAACAAACAGTGTGTGGGCTCCTCTCAGTATTTATTGTGATTATGCTATGTGAATAATAAGTAATATTTGAGGACATAAGTCATTATTGGCTTTGCATACTTCCTAAGCAGTCAATCCTAGAGCCAGGATCAACAAGCCCCAGGATGCCCTCCTGCTTTTGTTTTTTTTTGTTTTACATGTGCTCCTACATAAGGCTGGAGGGGAGTTATTCCCTCTCGAGACATTTGGTACAGCTCATTTACATATATTTGCTGTTTTCGTTATCCAGAAATCTAGGGTGTTGATGGGATCTGAAATGCAGTATGGCTCTGTGCCCATAAGCAGGGCAAGGAGAAAATGATACATTTGTCCAAGTGTCAGACTGTCCACAGGAGACAGGGCAAAGCCATAAAGATTGTGGGGGCTATGGTCACATGGCATCTCTGATAGACGCATGGAGTTATGTTTCCCATTAAGGATCTCACACGCTCTTATGGTTTAAACATAACATTTTGATCCGGATTCTCAGTCAGTGGCTGAAGGCCAGGGCTCCCCAGAATGCCTTATCTGTACTGTCAATTGCCTACTGGACATGTCTGCCTCAGTGTCCCATGGGACTGACCACCCATGATCCTACTTCCTTCAATCTGCTCCTCTGTTTTTCTTATTCTTGTGACTGAGTGGATCTTGGCATCATTCATTAAGCCAGAAACCTTGGAGCTGACCCCTGTTTTTCTCTTTCTTTGATGCATCAATTCTGGTCACCATCTGGGTACTGTTGATTCTCCTTTTCTTCACTTTTTCTATCAAGCCCTTCTTTCCACATTCACTGTGACCTTCTCGATTTAAGACTTACTGTTTCTTTCATGGACCATTGAACTCCATGTCCATGCTGACAGTCTTGCTACTTTCTTTCCTCCCCCCTACAACCATGGTGACCTTTCAAAATGAAAACCCAAATATATTTCTCCCCCCTTCAAATCCTTCCCTGGCTCCCTGAAACCTAAATGTGAAGACCACGGTATGGCACTTAACACCCTGCATAATCCAGCCTGTCCTGATTCCCTAGCCTTGTCTCTCCCCACCTTATATTCACGTTCTGTTATGTGACAGTTCTCTTTAAGCCTCTGCATGGAATGTCCTTTTCTGCCTTCTCCCTCTTGGGAATAGCGACTTACATTTTTAAGTAATTAACTCAAATACCATCTCCTCCAGAAAACCTTCCATGACTACCTGCTCTAAGTATAGTTGATCCCTCTCATCTTTGAGTTTTCCACCTGAACCTTGCATACATTTCTATAATAGAATTTACATTATATTGCATTCAATGGTTTACATGCTGTCTTAGTCCATTTGGGTTGCCATAACAAAAATGCCATAGCCTAGATGACTTATAACCAACCAGCATTTATTTCTCACAGCTCCAGAGGCTGGGAAGTCCAAGATCCAGGCACTAGCAGTTTTGTTGTCTGTTCAGAACCCACTTCCCGGTTCATGAACGGTTATCTTTTTGCTAGAACCTTATATAGTGGAAGGGATGAGGTAGTTCTCTGGGGTTTCCTTTACAAAGACACTGATCCCATTCTTTAAGTGCTCCGCCCTCAGGACACTTTCACCTTAGGGGTTAGGTTTCAACACATGAATTGGGGGGGAACAGGGGAACATCAACACTCAGTTCATTACACAGGCCCTTCTTCCTCCACTCCTCTTAAGTCTCCAAGTAGAGACACTCAGTCTTCCTCATGTTTTAAATTCCAGTGGATTACTCAACATGGCATAGGACTCGAGCATTCACCAGTAAGAAGGCATAATGGAAGCCCATAGGCAGAGTAGGAAGGCAAAAAGGAAGGATCTGTGTGGCCGCATTCCTCCAAGTGACAGTGAGGTGGGAAGCAGGGAGACTTGTTAGGGGTTAACCTGGAAGTGGGGTTAATGGGGATGAGGTCGGGACAAGTATCCTGGCAGGGGAGTGGACAGAAAGCTCAGGACATGCAGGAGAGGACAATAATTTTTTTTTTAAGACCAGAATTGGGGGCAGAGAGTCAAGCTTTGCTCTCAGCCCCCAAGTCCCTGAGTGATGGTTTTTAAGCACACAAGAGCTCTGTCTGAAAATCATACCATGAATTCAGATTCCAATGTTCCAATGTGGTCTTTCCACTAAAAGAGCACATGGATTTTTCAAACCATCAAAAGGTAATTTAAAACATCAGGACCCATGTTTTACTGCTTTAGTGAGTCACAGCGTCCCTCATTAAAATAAGTTTTTCACACATCTGGTCAATGTTTAGACACAATGGCTTTTGCATTCAGTTCTCTCTGAGCTGGAGATAACACTTTGCATGTTGAATCGGGTAGTAGTTGGATTTTGTTTATTCCTGGAGAATCAAGCAAATCACAGGGTCAGAGGAACCCAGAGGGCTAATGCTTTCTGCTTCATTTATTAACTGAGGGCGCTCCCATCCCAGGCCACAGCCTGGAGGTCCACTCCCAGAGCTTAATCCTGGGAGACAGCCCTGCCACTGTGGCTTACTGTCCGGCCGAAGACCACACAGACCCAGGCCTGGCTCTGGGGCCAGGCATTCACCAACCCAAACAATGATGAACTGCTTTCCTCTCTGCCCAGCCACACTTCCAAGACCAGACCTCTGGGGCACCCCCACTCCCTGCCTACTTGCCCTGAGTGCCTCCTCCCCATCTGAGGAAGAAGCAGACCCTTAGCTCCTCAGAAGTCTGGTCTTCAGAGAAAATCCACTTTTGTACTAGGAATTAAAGCACCTCTGCATTGTAGTGGAAATACCAGATAATTCTGGAAAGAATTTTGGATGACCAATCATGAGCCTGACACAGATAATCTATTGGAAGCACAAACAAGTAAGGGGCTTGAGGTCCAGGGCCCCAGATTGGCCACTGCTGCCCTCTGGGCCACCAGGGAAGGTGAAGCTCTCAGCAATGACTCCATCCAGGGGCCAAAGCAACAGGAAGCCAAATGTGACAGCAATGGGAGCAGAGAACGGGGTTTTCTTCCCCTGGCCTGGACCCAAAGTCCCCTTTCTGTGAACTCCCTGGGCAGTGTCACCGGCCCTCACTTGCAGCCTTGTCATTTCTAGCCTGTGCTATAGTTTGCTAGCTGGGCAACCGAGCAAGTTGATAAGAAGATGGGGATAAAAGTATCAACCTATTGCATTACTATAAGAAATAAATCCTTAGTGTTTTTCAGAAGTGTCTAGTTAAGTCAGTACCTGGCAAGAAGCAGGATATTTTAAAATGCTATTTTTCTTCCTTTCTTGACAAGTGTGTAGCACTGTGGTTAGGAACGTGGACCCTGCAGCCTGACAGCTGATGTTAAAATTGGGCTCGGCTGAACTAGCTGTGTAGCCTTGGGCATATTTCTTAGCTTCTTTTCACCTCAGCTTTTTCACCTGTAAAGTGGGGATAAGAATCATAGACCCTATTCCAATAGGATATTGCAAGGATTTAAATAAATGACTATATACAATGTGCTTGGGACAGTATTGACCATATGCATGATGAGTGTTACAAAGCTTGGCTCTTATCATTATTATCCTCCTTATGTAGGAATAATTCATTTATGCAGTCTCATGGAGCCCATAGAACATCACTCCATCCATGGCAGGTGCTCAATACCTCTCTGCAAATTGAACGAATGAATGGATGGAGTAACCTTTCTTTTAGACATTGTAGGTACTTCACAATGCATTTTGTAAGATTCTCATTCAGACAAGAAATGTTTATGGAGGGTCTTCTACATGCCACGTGCTGTGCTAGGGTGTGGGGATACCATACCTCACAAAGCAGACATGCAGTCCCAATCTGGAGGTCTCAGCTGTCCTCTCATCCTGGTACCTCGCTTAACCAATGAGGACATGGAGGCCCAGAGAGGACAAGGAATTTCTGGGAGGTGGTAACTTGTAGACCAATTGCCTGTTTTTAGGATCCATGTGTCAATACCCCATCTTGTTAGTTGAGACTGGTTTGTTTCAATGTCCTTGTTGGTATGGGAGGCAACACAACCTAGTGGAAAGAGCTTGGCTCTGGAGTTAGACAAAATCCAGCTCTGCCATGTGCCAGTGGTACCATGGGACAATGTGCTTCAACCGTCTTGGCTTCAGCTTTTCTATACAATGGAATATTAGCTTCTGCCTCATCTATAAGAGCATTCCTATTGCAGAGTTGCAGAACGAGAACCGGGAGACACACATGTCCCACATGGTGCCTTCATTTTGTTGTTTTTAATTGAATTCATTGCAGACATTTAACAATTTATATAAACCCTAATGTCTGGCTCCTCTTGACAAGTCAGAAGTTCCGGCAGCAACAATTAACTGGAGTGAACAGCTGCCCCCTTGGACACGAACCTTCTGATATGGCACAGTCCTCACCTTTCTCCATTCATTTCTCACACCTGGCCTGCTCCACTCCTTGGCCCACCTGCCTGACCTCTGTAAGCATGCCTGTTTTCAGGGCCTGCTGCATGGATGAGGTCTGCATGGATGAGGTCTGTGGGGGTGGGGGGGACATTATTATAAATGATCAAGATGCTTCCCTTTTTAATTTTCCCTAGACAATGTGCTTCCTTTGTAGAGCCACGGAATGTGTTTTCTCCAAATAGATGACTTTTTCCTGTTAGCTTCACACAAGATTTAGGAGGCACAAGAATAGTAAGATGAAAATGGAGCAATATGGGTAGAGGGACATCGATGCTTCAACTTCCCTAGTCACCTCCACCCCGGCACAATGCAGAAAGAAGAGGGAGAGGTGAGAAACTGCACCAACCTGAGAAACCAGGGGTTGTTAAGAAGTGGGCTGGTCAGGGCCTCGTGAAAAATGGCAATTTGGCAGAATACTTGATTTCCTTCCTTCCTAGAGCCAACATGAGTTTTATTTATAACTCAGCTCCCAGAGCTGCTTCATGTTAAATCAGTAGTGGAGAGGCCTGCAGGGCTCCAAGTGGGAAGTGGCTTTCTAGACATCTGGACTCGAAAGCTGTGTGGTGCAACAAAAGGAGCCCCAGCCTGGGGCTGGGGGCCCGGAAGTCTCAAGTCCTTGTTCTGGCTCCTGATCTGTCACTGATGGGCTGTGCTGTCTTTGAAAGTCATGTAGCCCCAGTTCAACCCACTTTAGAAGCAGCTGTTAGGAGCATCCAATGACACAACTGATGCATGTGTGTGTGTGTGTGTGTGTGTATCAGTTTTATACCTAATGTACCCCAGATGACATAAAAGAAAATTCAGATGTGTCATTTGTATTAAACACGTAATCTTCTATGAGGCTCCATGCTGATGGAGTCTCTGGGTCCAGGGACTCGAGGTGAGAGAGTGCCTCGGGGCTCACCACTGCAGCATCTGCAGAAGAGCCAGCTGTCTATGTGTGTGTGGGGGGGTACAATTGGGCAGAATCTTATCACCCAGGTAGCACAACAGGGCATGGGGGCTAGTAAGTAGTCAGTGAGCAGCTGGATCCTGGCTTTGCAGGGCATGCATGACTCCATCCTTGAAAGAAGCTTGGCCCATCAAAAGTGCCCATCAGGAAGACGCTTGCCAAATGAGAGGAAGGGCAAGCAGTTCAAAATCCTACCAGGTAAAAGATCTGATATTAATAGCCAAGATCATTTAAAGGAAATTCACTAGCTGAGTCCATATAAGATGGGTGATGAAGATGAAGGTACTTGGAACTACTCCTACAAGGAACATATAAACAATGATGCGCAGTTGAAAAAGGGAAGAAGAGGGAGAAACGACCTGAGGTTGGCTTGAAATATGACTCGTGTCATATGAAAAAGCATTAGACCAGCCACAAATGGAGATTTAAGAATAATGGTAGAAGTTACAGGTCTACTGATTTTTCATTTGTGTATTTATTTATTTATTTTCATTTATCTACACTAACAATTAAGAGTTCAACCTCAGAGCTGCACACTTGCATTAAATCACCACTTTATCATTAACTGGCTACATGACCTCAGGCAATTTACTTAGTCTCTCTGAATCTAATGTTTTTTATTCTGCAAAAACAGGGATAAGAAGAATACTTTTCATGAAGGGCTGTTTTGAAGGTTAAATGAGTCAATGCAGGGAAGGTGATTAGTATAGGGTCTGGCATACACTAAGCACTCAATAACTGTTAACTATTATTATAATTCAACCAGCACTTACTAAATGCTAGACTCTGCACTAGGCATCGTGGTTATGATGGTAAATAGCACACAGTCAGTCCTCAAGGACCATCCAATCTAGAAGTGGATTGATATTTGCAAGAATAGTCCTGAGAGAGAAGCCCGCATCTATATAGGGATCAAATCCCCATCAGCAGCTATTCTTATACAACAGCTAATCAGCTACTTGGAAAGACGGAGCAGAAGGGACTCACACTTCAGGATGGTCCTTTGATGGGGTGACCGTTAAGGTCCCCTCCAACCCCAATAGTCTCTGATTGTAAACTTCTTCCTGGAGATAGTGTTGAATATTTATGTCCCAATCCAGAGCCAGAAATAGGCTGGGGGAGGTGGGGGGATGGAACGCAGCTGCAGCCCTTGGCGACAAGCCAGTGTCAAAGCCCAATGGGGGGCAGGGCTCACACGCCTGACCACAGGCAATCACTATGTCTTGTCCTGCACTTTGGTCCCATGCCTCCAGGCAGTGACCTCCCTGTGAAACAGGGGCCTGCCATGACTCCTCTTACCCCAGTGAGTACATGAGGTTCTTCAAGGATCTCTTAATGGTCTTGACCTTGTCCACAATATTTTATACCTGTCACTTACTGAGGTCTGTTTACTCCGAAATTATGGGGAGGGTTGACATTGTGCTTGGAACAGCATTTGATGAATGTGTTCCCTGAACCCTCACCCAACAAAAACTCAGAAGAGAGTCTGAATTTAGGAATATGTACTCAGTTATGGGTTGTATCCTGGTTTACAGTCTTGCCCCTTGTCCGTGACCCATTCTTGGGAGCTGTGACCAACAGCATAATAACAACCTCAGACCCACAAGAAAACTGCAAAGGAGCCACTTTTAGTCCATCAACCTGAAATACCCTCCACATGTAACCAACATGTGTCCTTAAATTATGCAGGAAAGAATAGCCCTCCTTGCTTAGATGTCCAAATATTTAGAAATACTTGAGTTGAGATGAAAAATACATCAAGTGTTTTTATTTTTAATTTGTAATCTGTAAGAAATCTATTTAAAAATTTAATTAATTTTTTAATAAATGTAATCAAATTCATTTTGTATTTAATATCCAAAAAAGATGATACATTGCAACTCAGCATTGGTACTCATAGATACACAAGCCCCACTGACAAATCCCCTAATCCTTACAATCAAATAATTTAACATTTGTTTCAATACTAATCTTCAGTATTCATCATGTTTTGTGAATGTTGGTTTTGACTCTGGAACTAGATGAAAGGCGTCTTAAAGGTGGGAACTATATTTTATCATCCCTTGAACCTCATTCCATCCTTATAATAGCTAACAATTATTGACCACTTTTTATGTGCCAGGCATTGGGCCCAGAAATTTACATAAATTCGGGCGCCTGGGTGGCTCAGTTGGTTAAGCAACTGCCTTCGGCTCAGGTCATGATCCTGGAGTCCCTGGATCGAGTCCCACATCGGGCTCCCTGCTCAGCAGGGAGTCTGCTTCTCCCTCTGACCCTCCCCCCTCTCATGTGCTCTCTCTGTCTCATTCTCTCTCTCTCAAATAAATAAATAAAATCTTTAAAAAAAAAAAAAAAAAAAAAAAAGAAATTTACATAAATTCATTTATTTAAATGAATCCTTACCCCAAATAATGAAATAGTTATCAATATATCCATTTTACAAAGCAAGAAACGTAAGCTCATAGAAGCTAAGTACATTGACCAATATAAGACTACTAGTAAAGTAGTACTAGTTTGGGACCCAAACCCAAGTCCATGGAATTCAAAAGCTCATCTACCTATGCTGTTATGTTTTCTTTAGCTCAAGCTGTGCACAAAATAAGTCTTTCTTATTTAATAATGATTATCCAGGCAGTTTCATTTCAAGAGAGTCTACTGTAGTTTGCTCCACTGAATACCTGATTATAAAGCAGGTTACAATGGGCAAGAGGAACTTTTGTGATTTTATTTCTTGGAAGTCCAGCATTTCGATTTTTTAAAAATATTTTTTTTGTTATCAGTATGGATAAAGAATCCTCATTTAGGAAAGATTATGAGTTGACCAAAGTAAGAAATATATTTGCTCAAATAAAAATGTTCCATGTAGTTTTGGTTTAGAAAGGTTGAGATTCAAATACAGTGTGATGGAATATGTTTTGGGATGGGGTTGGTGGTGATGGGAGGAAGAGGTATTTACACATTATTCTCCTTAAGTTAGTATGGATTCTATTATCTGTTCTCCTTCCTCATCCTGCACCCCCCTCCAATACAAATCAAAATGGGACCACAGATTGTTCTAGTCTGCCTCGAACTTTAGGGGCAAATTATAAGCATACTTTGAATATATTTTAGTTGGGACCTATGAAAGAGGGCCAAGTTCACGACACTGATTATCTAAGAACATTGCCTTATCTCTCCCTCATACTGACAGAACAGAAAAGAAACTTGTTTGTTTTATGCTTTATATTTTGGATTAATTTAATTGACTAGATTTCAAATTTTGCAAGCACTACTTTTGAAGTTTTCTTTTTTTTTCAAACAACCCATAATTTTTAATCACTTATTCTGTCATAAGCACTATATCAGGGACTGGAAATATAGAGATAGGGATACAGTTCCTGCCCCAGTAGCCCACAGCCGAATGTGTGTAGATGGTGAACTAGAGGTTGCACCACAAATCTGACATCTTCTGGAGTCATCATTTCCTCTCATGTTCCAAGTATGTCATGTGGGCTCCACCCTAGATTACTCTACATACACCAATGCTGAAGTTATTTTTGAAGCCCTTTTTAAAGAGATCTCACTATTGAACATGAATTTGGGGGGAGCAAGAAAATTCTAATGCATTATTCTTGGCTTTTAGGTTTTCAGAGTTTCTGGTGCTAGTGTCTGGGCCACTCTCAAGGATCATGGGATCCCCTGTGTTACATTTCCTGTGCAAGCAGTAGCCCCACCTAGCAGTGTTGTCAGTTCCTAGAGGGAGAGGCAGCCCATGGGCTCCCCATTAAACAAACAAACAAACAAACAAAAAAGATAATTATGGGAGAAAACAGGAGAAGGAAATTTTAGAAAAAAAGTCAAATTTTTTAAAAGCCAAAAACAAAGGAAAGGGAGTGGGAAGAAGGTAAAATGTGGGAGAAATAGGGTGTCTGGGGAATTGAGCTTGAAATGTGGGACTTCTGAGTCTCATGTGGACTTTTCATGTGCTGGGCATATGACAGGTGCTTGAGACTGAATCTTCGGGGGCTAATGTCAGGCGAAGCTCCAGAATTTTTCCTATCAACTAGAAGATGCTGGGAAGAAAGTCTCCACCTAATAATACAGTAGAGCCTGGAGAGTTTACATGTAATATTCAGTTTTGACCATTGAATTACAAGGATCCATAATAGGCAGAAAATGTTTGCTCAGGAAAGGATCATAATTGAGGGTTTAGAGCTGCCAGACAAGAAAAATTCATTCACTCACTCATTTATTCATTCTTTGAAAAATATTTATTGACCACCTACTAGGGCCCAGGTCCTACATCAGGTGCTGAGTTTATATCTATGAACAGGACATAGTCTGGATACCCAAGATGCTCACCTTCTAGAGAGGGAGAACCATCAATAAATGAGCATTAATTATACAAATGGATGAGATGTGAGTAAGAAAAGTATAAAGTTCTGAGAACATACTTGGGAGGAGCTCCAACCCAGCCATGAGAGTACCCTGGTGAGTGAGGTGGCATGTTTGATATCAACAACACACTTCAATTAAGTTTTGTTGTTCTCAATGGTTTAACATGCATATAATGAAGTAATTAAAAAGGCCTGTGTGTGTTTGTGTGTGTATGTGTTTATTCATGTAAAAAAATGATCCAGAACAGGGACACCTGGGTGGTGCAGCCAGTTTGGCGTCCTACTCTTGGTTTTGGCTCAGGTCATGATCTCAGGGTCGTGAGATCAAGCCCTGCATTGGGCTCCACGCTGAGCCTGGAGTCTGCTTAAGACTCCCTCTCTCTTTGTCCCTCTCCACCATCTCAAATAAATAAATAAAATCCTAAAAAATATATTTTAAAAAATGATCCAGAACAGAAAGACAGGTAATGATACGGTGGTATTTAAATACTTGACAATTCTAGTAGTTCTCTTATATCTTTATAAATGTCATGCATTTAATTAGCAACTATGGAGAAGAAATTGACACAGCAAGTCTGGTTGCTGAGTTATTTCACGTCCAGGGAAGGCTGGAATCATAACTGACACTTGGGCAACTCCTTGTGTTCTCGCGTTACTGACTGATGATGTTGTATATGCCTAGATAAAGGGGGCATGCTGTACCAGCTAGTCAAGACTTTGCAAGATTATTTAGCGAGAGTCATGATGTATCTGGTTTCATTGTTAGGGGAGTTTGGTTAGCAAGGCTAACTGCATAGAAGTATATACCTATATGGTCAGCCCTCCTTAGAAGCTTCAGATGCTGAGATTGGAATGGTCCTCCCTGGGCAGAGACATTCTACACATGTCGCTGTAGTTTTTCTAGAGAAAAAGTATAGACTGCATGGCCCCAGATGGGGCAGGACTCAGAAGCCTATATCTCACATCTCTAGACTCCACCCAATGTGTATCCTTCTCCTGTTGCTTTTGCTGTTAATCTTTGCTATAATAAACTTTGTTGTAAGAATAAGTGAGTCCTTACAGCAACTCACCAAACTTGAGTTGGTCATAGGCTGCTGAAATAACCCAAAAGATATACTGAGAAGCATTATGAACCAGAGAAGTTGTATGATGGTTAAGGTAGGGTGAGAAAAGATGAAGGTATTAGGTATTGCTTTTTACTTTATTATTTTCAACTAGAAGAAATATAGAGTTCTTTTATTGTTTTAAATCAAATTCAATCTGCTTGAGACCTTCACTCATCAAGGTAAATGTAAATTCTAATCTTTATTATGACAGGCTGCTTTTTATCTTAGGTTCATAGAAGAGTCTTGGGGTCTAAACCAGTCCAGAGTTCTGAGAAAGGCCTTTGACCTTTAGTGAACACTAGTTTTTGATGGCCTGCTCATTGTCTATGAATGTAGACAGCCCCACTGTCCTCTGCCAAACCTCTGCTCAAATACTGTCCAGCGTGTGTAAGTAACCAAGAAACCACTCCCCTTGAGAGCCTGCCTTCTCCTTAGAGTCATAGTGAGGTATGCCTCACTGCTTACAGAACTTACAGAATCTTGTCTCCTCTCAAGAAAAACTCCTTCCCCAACCCCAGTCCAGCAGATTCTATTTATCCGAACACTTGGATCTCCCCCACACTGGAAAACTTACCTCTAACTTACACAGATGAAGCTTCCAATCACAAAAACCTCCTTAGATTGTCCTCTGGGGGTCTGGTAACATCTGCTTTGGGCCCTGTAACACAAAAGCCACTAATAAATATTTCAGTCAAGGTAATAGAAAGGTTTGGCTATCTTCTTGGGATGTAAAGGAGGAACAACTTACGTCAGAAAGGACAACACAGAAATGAATCTTACTGCAAATTATCTTGCTCCATTTGGAATACTCAGTCTCCACTTAATAGAGGAAATTAGTCTAGTGAACAAACTACTCCATAACAAAGTAAAGTGCTAATGCAAGTGTCATAACAAAGGTGCGTACACACTAAAAGCAGTAGAAGGGACAAGAGGGCTTGGGGGACATTGTGGACGGACTACTATAATGAAACTCAATGGGTAGGCTGGACTTGGACCAGGAGAGGCCCCTTACTATCACTGCCCAAACCCACCCAAGAACCCACAGTTCAAATCACAGCACCAAAAACAATTACCAACAATTAAAGTCAAAAGTTTATTTCCCCAAAATCGGGACCCAGAAGGATATTTTTATGAAGAGGCAGCATAGAAAGAATTCTAATCAGTTGGGCCTTATCTTCAATGAAGACGTAATGAAAAGAAGAAGACTTGTACTGGATATAGAGGGGCTTTATACCCAATGCAAGGACCTCCCTTGGTATCAATATCATTGGCTGTGTGTAGAGTCAGTGGAAAATATTACTAAGCTCTCCTCCTTGGAGGTCTGCAAGATTGGCACTGATAGGGCTTGCAGTAGAATGGAGAAGACATCAACTGTCAGGTTAAAGAAACCCGAGCTCTCCTACGTGGCTTTGGGCAAAGTTCTCAGGTTCTCACATAGAATGGAGATCATCATATTTCTTTTTCAGGGTTGTTGTGAAGTTTAGAAATAATATCTGACACATAGTGGACACTAAATCAATGGTAGATAATAGAATTTTCTCTTTTAGATGACACAAGTAATTTCGTGTCCAGAACCAGGTCACTGGGCTAAGTAATCTCCAGGCATCTCCTCCAGTCCCAAGACTTTAGCCACTGCTAACGCTAGTCCTCTTTCTTTTTGAAAGAAGCTGAACTCCTGCAGCTGTCCTGGCACATTGATCAAGTTTATTATCAGCAATGCTTCATTTATTCCCTACAAGGCCCCACTCCCTTTATTTACCCCCACTACCACTGGTATCTTGTCTGAATCTCCTAGACACTGCCTCCAACCTTCTTTCTCTCTACCCCACCATTTGAGTCCCAGGTTCTCCGGGTAATTATTCACTTAAGTAGGAGGCATAGGGCTAATTTGATCAATTCATCTATGCCAGTGTTTTAATAAGTGCTAATGGGTGACCTGCCAAGGTGGGTGAACATCACATAGTGAAACACTGGTAATTGAATATCCCAGGTAGTTAAAAAAAAAAAAAGAAAGAAAGAAGAGAAATCAATACCAAAAGGTGTCTTCACTCTAGGAGATCTCCCTATAGGCCAGTGACAAGGTATCGTGGGCTATTTGGGGGCCCTTGGCCACACTCAATAAGGACACTCTAGGTTGCTTTCTGGTGTACCTACACAGACAGATCAACCTAGAAAATATTCCTGCTGCTTTACCAGGGCAGTCAACCCACGGGCTGTGCAGGCTGAATGCTGCAAGCCACACTGTAGCTAAGCCAGATGGAAAGACCCAGACTCTTCTTCATTCAGGACCGTTTCCTTAGTTCTAGGGAGTCAGACTTTTGGAACGATGGGGTTTGGAGACACTTTGGAAGTCATTTATGCTCATCACTTCATTTTTTTCTGTAGCAGAGGCTCAGAGAAATGTTGTTATTTGTTAGGCCCCAGAGCTAGTTAGGGCTGGGCTGGATCTGGAACTCATGTTTCTTAGCTCCAAAGCCAGAACTGTTTATCTTCACCAATCTGATCCTTACATATACAAACTTTTGTATACCTTACCTATTCTAGAAAAAGGGGCCCTTGTGGTGGAGGATCAGAAGACCTAATCTCTAGACCCTATTTTCCCACCAGGAATCAGGGTGACCCACAATTAACTGTCTCAGTTTGCCCATCTACAAAATGAGCAGAGTGTTCACATGGTCCTGTGTCCCTAGGCTATTATTCTGAATATAAGGGAATGTTTTGCTAATAAAAAAGATGCTAAAAAAGTACTGGTTGAATGAAGGAAAGAAGGAAAGAATTTAAAAAATCAAAGCTCACACACATACAAGTTATTCTAATTTATCTCCATTTTCAGATATAGAAGCCACTGATGGTGTTCTTGGAGGCTGGAATAGCATTGGCCTTCATAGCTAACCCCAGAAAATGGAATGGCTTCCTGTTGGAAATGATGAGCTGCGTGCTTCTGCAGGACAAGCCCTTGGAGCAGGTAATCTAAGTATCTTCTGCCACCTGCTGATGGGCTGCCACTTCTGGTACCCAGACTTTGGCCATGAGCCCCTGGACAGACACTGAAGGGGATGCAGAGAGAGAGAGAAAGAACAAGCTGACCACCGAAAACTAATGGTCCTCATGAAATGGAGTGTCTGCAGGGCACAGATGTCAATCTGGGATGGGAGTGGGGAGAGGGAGAGACAGAAGGAAGTAAGAGGAGATGGGGCAGGAGGGAGGAAGAGAGAGAATATGAGAATTAAAGGGACCTGGAAGTTCAGCTGGAAGGACATGCATACTAACACCCAAAGCAAATATCCAAACCTCACCGTGAGTAATACAAGGGACCTGGGAAGAAATTCCCTTGGGTGAGGGACACAAAGCTCAGCTCTTGGGCTGCTGTGCCGCCTCTCACAACTCTAGCCACCGCAGTCAGCTCCCAGGGGAAGCATTCTGGTCACCTGAGTTCCTGACTCACAGTCTGACAATGGCTCTTAGCTTTCACACCATCCTGTATCTGGGAGACTGCCGCTTCTCTCCTTCTCTGCGCAGAGTGAGCAAGCTGCTGACATTTCTGTGTCAGCCACAGAAGCTGTGATGAGGAGAACAAGGAAATACATGGAAGAGGACAGGTGATTCCCTCACATCTCCACCCAGGGATTTGCAAACAGCATTTCCCCAGGAACGTTCTCTAGAGCTCCATCATGGGAGAATCAGTTGCCTGTCCACTGGGTCATAAGCCTTCCTTCTGCAGGCTCAGGTAAGTCTACAAGACCCCCAGGCAGACCTCCAGTCCCTTCAATGGAACCCATCAGGGTTTGTGTGTGTTGTGAGCAACCTTGTTCATCGCATGGACTTGGCCCGAGCACAAGCCAGCTCCGTTCCAGGACCATGTGACACTGGCAGGGTTACTCACTTGGTTGCCCTCCAGAAGGGGCATCTGGGGACACCTCCCTAGAGTGACTACAGCGTTTATCACTGGGATGACTCAGCCCAAGCCTCCCACTCCCTGAAAAGGGACTCTGAGGCCAGGGCCGGGGGTGGGGGGGACTGTCGATTAGACCCATCTATGGCTGGGAGAGCACCGGAACTGCCCCTCACCTGGAAAGCATGAAGGATGGGGTGAGTAAAGTTCAGATCAGTGGCTCAGAAACTCAGAGGGAAACATGAGTTTATCCCAGAAGCGTGGGTGACAGGTGGGACATTGTGTCCAGAATCCCAAGGAAGATCCTACTCAGTCACCTAATGAAAAACTTTCATTTCAGATTACCATTCGTTCCATCTCACTGATTTCACTCCCATCTTTATCTTGTTTCTGTCACGTCAGTTACTTAACCTTGATTAGAGGAGTTGATAGAACACAGTCCCGGGTGGGTTCTGCCTGGTTTCCCAGCCCATAACAAGTGCTGCTTCCTTCCTCTGAGCAGATTGTATTGTGTCTGTCCAGATTACAGACAAAATATCTGTGTGGTCCCTTCTGTTTCTGTCGTTTATGAGTTCAGGTCACCTCTCGCCAACGTGTTCCTCCAGAGAACTAGCCTCCTCTCAGGGTTCTAATCCCCTGTGGCATTCAGCACAGGGACAAGCACATGGCAGACACTTACTCAACACTTGTTGCTTGGTTGTTCTCAATCTTTAATACCCCAGGGAAAAGGAGTTTCGCAGCCTCACCAGTTGCCAAATCCTAAATCTAAACTCATTTAGAAAGAGGTTGTGATAGCAAAACTAAAGCCTGCATTTTGCATACCGTCTCTTATTCAATTTCAAAACAACTCTGTAGTTTAATTGTTCAATTTCCACCTGCGGGCCTCCTGGTTAGCGCTGCATTGCTCTCCTGATGTCGCCACTAAAGCTGTTCCTACAGGTTTACCATAAAAACGACTGTTATTTGTGTAGCACTTAGTCACTTACAAAGTGATTTCCTAGGTATTTTTACTTAGTGCATCGCCCTCTGCGGCTGGCGGTTCAGGCACCTCAAAGGTCTTCAGTCGCGGGGAGCACACTTGGCTCCGGGCCCGGACGCTGCTCTGGAAGCTACAGTGTGTTCGCGGCGTGGTCTGCCGTCCTGCTCAGCCTCTCCAGCTCCAGCTCCAGCCCCATTTTACCCCACAGGCTTCTGCCCTCAAAAAATGTTGTTGCTCCTATTATCCTGTCTTCACAGCTGCTTCTCAAAGGACCCCCTCTCTCCAGCCTGGCTCTGGAGGCCCCTTCTCTGGGTTTCCAGAGCAATCCAGATCTCTCTCCATCGGCGGACTGACCATACCACCTTGTGCTATCTCCGTGGGTCTCCTCCTGAGACCTGAACCACTAACCTGAATGTAAAGAGATGAAAGCTAGCCGAGTGCTGGAAGTGCTAGTAGGGAGTGGGTCACTGCACCGGGGAGCTGGCGAAGGTCAAAGGGCTTCCCAGGTGCAGGTGCATTCAGGTGCATGTCTTGAGGGAACGGCAGAATCCAGGTAAAGAGAATGGTGGCCAGCATCAGAGGCAGAGGGAACGGCATGAGAAAAAATGATGGTCTTTTGGAGCCTAATGAATATCGGTATGGCTGGAATGTAAGTGCAGACACAGCAGCTGGACTGCAAATGCCAAGCTGACTTGTTTTGACTTTATGCTGTACATAACAGTTCTCAAGCCAGTTTTTAAAAAATCAGCCTTCACCCTATGTATAAGCCCAGTGTCATCAAATACACCTTGCCTGTTCTGCAATCATTCTCAGGGTGGGTGGGGTGTTCTCCAAAACCACTCTGAATAGCACTGTTTACTACCCCACCGCTAGCCATATGTGTCTACATACATTTTTGTCTGAAGTCATTTAAATTTAAAACAAACCGAAGGGGGGCCTGGGTGGCTCTGTCGGCTAAGCGTCTGCCTTCGGCTCAGGTCATGATCCAGAGTCCTGGGATCAAGCCCCGCATCAGGTTCCCTGCTCAGCGGGGAGCCTGCTTCTCCCTCTCCCTCTGCCCCTCTCCCCTGCTTGTGCTCTCTCTCTCTCTCTCTCTCTCTCTCTCTCGAGCGCCTGCTCTATCTCAAATAAATAAATAAATAAAATCTTTAAAACAAACAAACAAACTAAAAATTTAGTACCTCAGTCATACTCGGCACATTTCAAGGGCTCAATAGCTACCTGTGGCCCATGATGCCCCACACAGAACAGCACAGAGGGGAGTCTGGGCAGGGAGGGATACAGGATAAGGAAGGTTGGAAAGTTGGAGGCCAGAGATGTCAGGAGATTGTCACACGGCTGACAGTGGAAGAGCAGGACCTGAAGCCTGAATTTTGTCACTTTTAATTGGAGTGACCGCCTCTAGATTTTTCTCTTTTCCCAACTTCCTGGAGCTGGTTGGCAAGGAGTCTCATTTATGGCCTGATTCTAACCCAGTGGTGCCAGAGAGGGCATTCTGTGGATGGTCCAGGTCTATACTGAGATGACATAGGTATGAATCCCATTCTTTGTTTGGTCGATGCAGAATTCAGTGAATCCCATCATCCCCTCCGTGCCTCAATCTCCTCACTGGTAAGTGGAGAGGATGCATTCATTTACATCTACTGCACACAGTATTGAGAAAATCTAGAACTTTCCAAAATCAATTAGCAATATGATTTTTTTTTTGTATCGAGAACATTTTTCTTTTTTTCTGTAATTTTAAAATAATACATGGTGGCTGTAAATAATCTGCAGGAAAAATTGCTGAAAAGAATGTGTAGAGACAAAAGCATTTAGAAAATGATAGTCATTTACTTGCACAAGTGAGTCTAAATTTGGGAACAGTGGTCCTCAATCTTGGTTGTGTATTGGAATTTCTTGGGGAAATTTTAAAGTCTTGGTGCCCTGACACCCCAGACTAATTAAATCAGGATCTCTGGGGATGGAACCTACACATGAATCGTTTTTAAAACTTCCCCACGTGATTCTGATGTGCAATGATTGAGAACTATAGTTCTAGGATAGTTCACCGGGTTAAAGAATATATACTCCAGGTATGCAAAGAAAAGACACAGATTACAGGTTGTCCGCTCACACTGGGAAAAGAGCCATTTTAACAAATGGCTAGCACATGGCAAAGTCGCACACAGATATCAGCCATTGGAAAGGTCAAGGTGGAAGAGGACTTTGGCTGCCTCCATTTTGACCTCAAACATTTTAGTTGGGTTCTTGTTTCCAGCTTGTCCCTTGGCTCAGGCGGAAGACCCTGTGGGCAAAGCATCCCCAGATGGGAACCAAAACTCTGCCCTCCAGCTGCCAGGAACGCCCTGAGCCAGCAAGACCCTGCCCGCCTGTGACTGACTCTGCCCATGATTGATTGAACCTTCACTGCCTCCCTGCAGGTACGCACCTACTTTTGCCCCATGTTTTCCTAATATACCTGGAAATATTTTCTGCATTTTGGAGACAGTCTGCAAGGTTAGTCCACTGTTTTCCCAGTGTTGGCCTCACTGAAATAAATCCCTTTCTTGTTTCACCACTGTTTGTTTTTCTGCCTTTGGGTTTTGTCAGCGGCAAGTGACAAGACCCGGCCTGTTTGGGACCCTGGAGTCAGGTGTTCTTGCATCCCTTGTATCCCTGAGCACCAGCTACTGTTGGTAGATAATCCTGTTCGGTAAGGAATTTGGAACTTATGGCAACTGGCCTAAGATCTCATTTATTTGGGGGACTTCATGGGGACAGGGTAACCCTCCTAGTGCTTATTGTTGTTTGCTTTCCTCCTGCCTGTCCTGTTAAGGGTGATATACACACTTATAAAACAGGGCAAGAGGTCAGTTTTGTGTTCTCATAAGGAACTATGTAAAGTACATATATAATGTCCCTCTCAACCTCAAGCCCACTCCCAAGAGGTAACCACTGAATATTGTAGAAGCAATACCTGTGCTTATACAAATTACACACACACACACACACACACACACACACACACACACACACACTGCACATCCTTGGGACTTCTACTAAGTAATTTATCGTGGATACTCTTCCATAGCAAGGCCTCAAATTTCTCTCATTTTCTAATAGATATGTATTATTTCCTAGTTCCAGCATATAATGAATTTTTTGGATGTTCCCCAATTGGTAGTAAGTTTTGCCCTCACCTTTTTCTATTCTACATTATCATGCAATAAACTTACTTGTATGTTCCTCTTTAGCTTTTGCATAAATGTAGTTAGAGGATAAAGCCCTAAAGGTGTGATTGCTTAGGTTTGCCAAATTGCCCTCCAAAAAGGCTACAGCGATTTACATTTTCTCCCGATAATGCAAAGAAGTGACCAGCTCCCCCCATCCTTCTCAACACTGGTCTTCATTTTTTTTAGAGGCTCACCTAATGGATATTTAAAAGTGCTTTGCAAATGATTAAATGCTATGCAAATGCCAGGTCTTATGACTAGTAACCTTTTCTGAAAGGCCCCACATCAAAAGTAGCTGTTCAAGCCCCTGATGGGGCAGTACGCTCCAGAGGGTTTTATTCTATATCCTGTCATTTTCTGGAAATAATGTTTTTGGGTTTGGATCCTATTTTCTTAGGCCTAAATGTCAGTCTTCCAGGGTGATAGGGGTGGTAAATAATGAGTGAGAGGCACCCTCAGGCAAAGGCAGCAATCATTACTCTCAGAGCTTTTCTGCCCAATAATTGAATACCACAGCAAACAGGCCACTGGTGCCAACCAAAATTTTATTGAGCCACCCTAGCAGGGAGTAATTTCTGAGGGCCTCTCGGGCGCCTGGGTGGCTCAGTTGGTTAAGCGACTGCCTTCCGCTCAGGTCATGATCCTGGAGACCCAGGATCGAGTCCCGCATCAGGCTCCCTGCTCAGCAGGGAGTCTGCTTCTCCCTCTGACCCTCCCCCCTCTCATGTGCTCTCTCTCTCTCTCATTCTCTCTCTCAAATAAATAAATAAAATCTTTTAAAAAAAAAAAAAATTTGTGAGGGCCTCTCCTCCGCTGTCTTCAAAATCTTTATTCCATCTATTTTCTCTCTTCTCATTTTTACCCGTTATCTGGGGTGCTGTGAACTGGAGGCCTTTGCGTTTACGAACTCACTGTTTTTAAAGAGGCTTACCCCGGTGGACTGAAGGAGTGTCTCCTGTTGACTTCAGCTGGAAAAGAAAGGAAGTCTGACTCTAAGCTTCTTTTTCTCTACTATGGGATCCATTCATCCCAACACCACCACCTGGTGAACTCCTAACTCTCCTTCAAGAACCAGAGGACCATCTTTCAAGTCCGTTCTTTTGTAGAGCCTTGCCTGACTATTACAAGGTTCATCACTCCTGCCTCTGCCTTCCATAAATTTCCTTTATACCTCCAGGCTATTACGTATAGCCCAGTCATTTCCTCTTGTGCAGCCTTCCCCACCCCCATTCCCCAATTAAGAATTCCTCAGCTGGACCTGAGTCTTATTTATCTTTGTATCTCTAGCTGGTAGTACCTGGCAAGTTTTTCGAATGGACTTTTCCTCATTTTTGAATCCCTGCCTGGGTTGGACATAACAAAACAAATAATAACAGGTGACATAAACGCTAGTGCTCTCCAAATATTCTACAAGCTCCCCCATATTTCCCAGCCTCCCTTGCATTTGTGACGGGGTCATGTGACTGATTCTGGTTCATGGGAGTGAGTGTGAGTGAAGCAATGTGTGATATTTGCTGTCTGGGGCAGTAAAAAGGGGACATGAGCTCCATGCATGCTCTCTCTCCTGCCACTATGGCTGGAAGCAAAGAACCCAGAGACAGCAAAGTTGTAAGCTAGAAGCAACTCAAATCTGACCACTGTTAAAAAGTAGCCACCAAGCAAAGCAGAATGGCCTATATCAGACTAGTGTAAGTGAGGAATAAACCTTCAGGATCTGAAGGTTTGTTGCCACAACAAAACTTAGTTTACCCTGACTAATACAGCATATGAGTTTCATGTGAAATTGTAGGTAGGAGAGAAGCTCTTAGAATAGATGCTATCATTTGATAGTGAAACCTTTTCATAACCTAGAACAAGTCAGGATTTGTGCCATGGATTTGATGATTGCAAATACAAGTCATTTTCTAGGAGAACATAAGCATCCCCATTATATTGATGGAGAATCCAAGGCACAGAGAAGTGAAGGGATTGGCTTCTGGAATTATGAGTGAAATTAGCATGAGAACACAGACCTCAATTTCATCTAAGCAATTTCTGATCACTCTTCCTGGATGGAATTTCCTCTCCCCCAATATTTGTGTCCTCTGGGGTTAGTATTCTAGGAATAAGATCAGCCTGTTTAGAAATGGGACAGACTTTGCATGTCTAACGCTAATTCCACTTAAGAATATCTGTTTTGCAAATAATGCAATATATGTTAAGAAAAAAAAAGAAGAAGATGATAGCAGGAGGGGAAGAAAGAAGGGGGGAAATCGGAGGGGGAGACGAACCATGAGAGACGATGGACTCTGAAAAACAAACTGAGGGTTCTAGAGGGGAGGGGGATGGGAGGATGGGTTAGCCTGGTGATGGGTATTAAAGAGGGCACGTTCTGCATGGAGCACTGGGTGTTATGCACAAACAATGAATCATGGAACACTACATCAAAAACTAATGATGTAATGTATGGTGATTAACATAATAATAAAAAATTTTTAAAAAAAGAGTATCTGTTTTGAAGCAACATGGTGGTAAAAAGGTTAATACTTAAAGTTTGAATTTTATTTTCAGGCAGACATCCTGAGCCCTGGAGGAAAGATTGCAGCTGCCCTGTGGCCCAGATAATGCAATATCAGGGTGAGCAAGGACATCTTAGAACATTCTGATCTCCTCCCCTGAGACCAATTAAAATCTGTAGGCATCTTTCTTGTTGACCAGACTGACTTACTAATTGAAACAAAATTGTGATATTTTCATCAGCTTTCTCTTATCCCTCTCTGCCTTGCCAGAAGAGAGAAAGTTTGATGACCACAGGTCTTCAAGCATATGAGGCCCAGGGAACAGATCTACTCTCACCTTAAACCACTATACCACCATTATACATTGAACAAGATCCTAACAAGGATGGTGCAAGATTGAGAGTGTGGTAATATCCCCAAATCTTGGATAAGGAGAAGCTGAACACCAAAACATCACCTTCAAGATGCCTGATAAACAATAAATCTGTCATTTAGCAGCTACTGTTCCAATAAACCAGCTTGTGACCTCAGCCTTCCTAATTAACTAGCCCTCTGCCTGACTGGGAAAGCTTCTAGTAACAAAGGACAAAATGCTTGCTAAAATCCAACAATATCTCTTTCCTAACAAGCAAGAAGGTATTTCTTCTGAACGTGCAAATGGCCTAGTTAACCTTAGAGATTATTCCAAGCAGCATCCAAGCCTCTAAAAATGGGCTACATATTTTCGATTGTGTGAGATTTTTCTGCTTCAGTATGATGATCTCCATGTTAGCAACCTCTGTGGAATCACTTCTTTATTATGTGAATGGCCTCAGAAGTTAGCCATTTGGGGCAGTATTGATTCCAGCAGTGAGGAAGCTTTGGTTGACAATTATCAAGGGAGAAAAAAAAGAAAAAACCCTCTGTGACAAAGATTTCAGCCTTAGGACCTATTTCTGAGTTTTCTAAATGGAAATATGAGGCAGGGGCATGGTTGGGAAAAGTTATTTTAGGCTTGATGCTGCCTCTTTACTACAATGGTAGGGAGAAGTAACTATAACAAAATAAAGACTGTAGGGCAGGAAAACATTTATTCTACCCTCCAGGTTTCTTCCAGCTGGTTTAGGAATTAAATTGACATGAGTCAGATTAACAGGAAAAAATGAAAGTTTTATTATATGTGCACAAAGGCCATACAATGAAATTGAGACCCAAAGAAATGATCAAAGCAGACCGTTTTTATACATTTTAGAGAGAGAGAGAGAGATAATAAATTTATGAGGAATTGACAGATGTTTGAGAGCTTTATTAGTAAGGAATTCTAAACAGAATTTGAGCTGAAATAATAGATTAGTAAAAAGTATCAAGGTTTGTTTCTACAGCTTTCTCAGCTTTAAAGTTTGTATCTCTGCCAATAAGGATGTCTTTTTACTTTTTGGTACAGGGTGGGTATCTTTCATGTGGGAGATTTGTTTCCTGCTTTCAGGGGGCAGAGGAGGGTCTGGGTGTTCTTGCATCAGCCATTTCCCACGTAGCTTCAATTCAAAATAATCAATATGCCATGGTGGCACATTTTGGGATAGCTTGTCCTGGTCCCCTACAGGGCCATGGAGAAAGGACAGAGATGAAGAGGGTAAGGGTACCTAAAGTTCTCACAGGGAGCCGAGTTGGAGCTACCTAGACATGAGATCTCCTACACAGGCCCATAGACCGTCATGATGATCCAACCCAGCTTCATAGTTTAAGAGCCTGAAATTTTTTATCTGGAATCTGTTCCTCATTGCGCCACTGGATTACCAGGTGACCTTGAGATACTAAACTAGCTTCTCCAGGTCTCAGCTTAGGAAAGGAGTATGGGCAAATTTATCATAAATTGGTGGCAAGAGGGACATGAGAGTCAGAGTATTTCTTCTTATGGGTGGCAAAAAGATTCAGGTCCTACATCCTCTCTCTGCATAGGCTTGTTTGGGCTTACTCATAAACATCTTGCCTTAAACATCCTTCAGGTCTTCTGTGGCAACAAATCCCTTTTGGTGATGAAGAACTGAATGTTTTCCCTTAAATTTGAGAATAAGCCAAAAATGCCTGCTCTCATCACTTCTATTCAACATTGTACTGGAGGTCCTAGCCAATTTAATAAGGGGAGGAAAAATAAATAAAAACATACAGTGAAATAAAGAAGAAAAAGATTCACTTGTATTGCAGACAACCCAATATCTATACAGATAATCACAAAGAATCCAACATATATGATCATCGATCTTCAACAAGGTGCAAATTGACAATTTTTATAACAAATGATGCTGGAACACTTGAATATCTATATATGAAAATAATAAACCTTGACCTTTACCCCAATAATATACAAAAATTAACTCAAAATGGATCACAGGCCTAAATCTAATGTTGAAGCTATAAAAATTCTAGAGGAAATAGAGGAGAAAATCTTTGTGTACTTGAATTAGTCAGATTTATTAAATAGGATATATAAGCATACACTATAAAACACTGATAAATTGAACTTTGTCAAAATCAAACACTTTTGCTTTTCAACAACACTGTTAATAAAATGAAAAGGTGGGGCGCCTGGGTGGCTCAGTCGTTAAGCGTCTGCCTTCGGCTCAGGTCATGATCCCAGGGTCCTGGGATCGAGCCCCGCATCGGGCTCCCTGCTCCGCGGGAAGCCTGCTTCTCCCTCCCCCACTCCCCCTGCTTGTGTTCCCTCTCTCACTGTGTCTTTCTCTGTCAAATAAATAAATAAAATCTTAAAAAAAAATAAAATAAAATAAAAAAATAAAATGAAAAGGCAACCAACAGACTGAGAAAAATATTTGCAAAACATGCATCTAATTTAAATCTGGTATCCAGAATATATAAAGAACTCTTACAATTCAATAATAAAATGACAACCCAATTAAAAAGTTGGCAAAAGATTTGAACAGACACTTCACCAAAGAAGATATACTAACAGCAAAGTACATGAAAATTCACATCACTATTATTTTTTAAGGAAATGTGAATTAAATCCACAATGAGATACCACTTAATTCTCATTAGAATAGCTAAAATTAAGTGTTGATGAGGATGTGGAAGAACTGGAACTCTCTTTGCTGGTGGGAATGCAAATGGCATAGCCATTTGGGGAAATAATTTGTTTCTTATAAAGTTAAATATATACATATCATACTACAATTCTACTTCTAGCTATTTACCTAAAAGTCATGAAAACCTATGTTCACAAAAAGATTCTTGTGTGAATGGACATGGCACACTATTTAAAATACCCAGAACTGTGAAGAATCCAAATAACCATCAACTGGTGAATATTTATACAAACTGGTATATCCACACAATGGAATACATCTTAGCATAAGAATGTAACAAACTACTGATGGATACAACAACATGGATGGATTTTAAAGGAACTGATGCTAAGTGAAAGAAAGCAGTCACGAAGATTACATACTATACGATTTCATTTACATGAAATTCTAAAAAAAGTGTAGTGATAAGAAAGAGGTATTTCTGTGGTTGCCAGGAATTTAGGTAATTGTATTGACTGCGAAGGGACATGACAGGTCTCTCTGGGATGATGAAAATGGATGTTTATGATGCTTTCATAATTGTATACATTTGTTAAATCTCACTGAATTGTGCACTTCAAATTGGTAAATTGTATATAGATTATGCCTCAAAGCTGATTTTATAATATATACATGTATATGTTAAATAATAATATATAACAATATATATTATTTTAAATGACCATATTTAGTGTAAAAAGGTTATAGACCATCACTGACAGGAGATAAAAATTCTTAGCAAGAGACGGGATTCTAGTTTCTCCTTATGTCCCTGATGTTCTTCCTTCTACCTCTCTGGGATGGTAAGAGGGTGAAAGACACAGTCTGTTTAAGGAACACCAGACTCTTCCAAACTAAGTCCTCTGTAATACAAGCTGTCATTATTATTGAACAGATCTACAGATGGACCTAAACCCTGTGCCCTCGGGCAAGGAATCTGGAAGCATTGCCGCCAACTCAAGCAGTTTATCAAAATATTTTTCTGTTGAGAAATCAAGCAGTCAATCTTCAGGATCCTTGGCTGGCGAGGAATCATCTTGGCTAAAGCACTCCAGTGTTTCTGCTGAAGCAAAAGCCCATGGGCTTACTAACAACAATGATGCAACAAAACTTGTATTGCAGGGTAGAAGGGCAAGAAAAGGGGGCACTTTCTTCTGCCATGGATCTGTTTACTTTGCATTTGTTGAATCAAATAATTATTGGGAACATAGTACGTGCCTAATACTGTGAGAGTCACCAAAGAGAGAGAGCAGGGAACAGACTCTTCTTGGTCTCTATGACATGTTACACCTTCGAAGTGTGTACATTTATACCCTTTAATTCTTATAAATTGATAACTTCCCATACGTATATCAGAAAGTAAGAAAGAATGAAAATAAATAAGTATACAACTCAAGAAGTTAGAAAGAGAATAAACAAAATACCCCGAAGGAAACAATAGGGAAGAATTTGTAAAGACAAAAGCAGAAATTAATGAGTTAGGAAAAAAAAAAACAGAAAAATAGTAGGACCAACAAACAGATTCAAAAGCTGGATCTAAGGAAAAAATAAACAAACAATAAACCAAAAAGCAAAAGCAAAAACTAGATCGATTACTAGATTGCCTAATCAAGAAAAAAGTTGGAGAGCTTATAAAAACAATAAAAAACTAGTTTGTGGGAAATAATTCAGGAACTGAAGAAAACAAAAGAATCACAAAAGACTCTTCCTCTCAGTTCCAAGTAAATAAATTCAAATTTGAAAACTTCTAAATTCATAATAAAAAGTAAATACAACATTGGTAACAAAAACCAACAGTACACAAAAAAAGATAACATTTATTAATGTAGACACTTATTCATTTAGATGCAAAAATCCCAAATAAAATGTCAGCAACAACAAAAACAAATTAGTGGGGCATTAAGAATCATACATACACCATAAGCAAGTGGGATATACTCCAGGGAATGAAACTATCCTGGGATACTTTAATATTGGGAAATATATTAAGAAAATTTATCTTAATCATACATTGAAAGAGAAAATCAAATAATCATCTCAGATGTTGAAAAGATATTTGACATTACTCAAATAATTGAATTGATAAAAGGCACTCAAGAATAGAAAAAGACACACTATACCTATACACGTGTACATATGTCAGGAAAAAAATGCGTATATGTGGACTGGGCTTTATATCCTTGGCTCCCCTGATTCTCAAGCTTTCAGATGTGGACCGAATTTCACCACTGGCTTTCCTCGGTCTCCAGCTTGCAGATTCCATAATTGTATAAGCCAATTCCTCATAATATATCTTCTTTTAGAAACAGAACCATCCTGCTGCTTCTGTTTCTATGGAGAAAGCTAGCCAATACACATTTATAAAATAAGCCCAATAGCCAGCACCATACTTAACAGGAAAACACCACATGTATTCCCCCTGATGCCAGGGATAAAAGAGATACCACTTCACCACTCTCGTTTAACATCGTAATAAATTACTACCCATTGGAAGCAGACAAGAGAAGGGTAAAAAAATGGAAAGATAAAGACAAGTATCAGTATTTGCAGCTATCACTGTATATCTAGAAAATCCAAGAGAATCAACTGAAAACGCACTGTATATATGAGAGAATTCAGTGAGGTTATGGAGAACAAAATTAATATGCAGAAATCAATGACTTACACCCGTGCAAACACCAACAAATTATAGAGAAGAGAATGGAAGATTCCATTTATACTAGCAACAAAATGTGATAAAATATCTAGAAATAAGTATCATAAGAAATGGGCAAGGGGTAAAGTATATATAAAGCACTTTAAAACAGCCTCTAATGACCGAAGACTAAAACAAGTGACTATGAAAATTATGTTTTTAGGAAAACACGAAAACACAGCACCAAAAATATATCAATTTCCCTATGTCAGTTTAAAGTTGGGATGTAATTGTTCCTGTGTCGGTGAAGCTGTGGGGAAGCCCTCTCTCATGCTCCTACGTTGTTGGCAGGAGTTTGAATTGGTTTCATCTTATAGAAGGAAATTTGGCTAATGGTACTTATCAAATTGGAAGCAAACATACTTTTGGATGCTGAGACCTGTCCAATTCATGTTACAAATATGCTCATGCAAAATAACGTAGGTGCAAAGTCATTCATTCTATCACGTTTTGTAATAATAGCAAAAGATAGGAAATAGCCTACCTGTCCATCAGGGAGATGCATTCATACAATGGAATAGAATGCAGGTGTAAAATTGAATACAGAGAAAAGAAAAATGTAAGAAAGCTCTAAGTACATGGGATAGGAATAACACTAAGGCTAGTATTAAGAAAGAAAATAAAGACACAAAACAAGGGGCAGAGTAAGTTACTATTCATGTAAAAGTTTGTGAGTCTGAGGAATTAAATATTTATATTTCCCTGGATATTCAGAGAAAACCCCTGGACAGATACACAAAAAGAAGTTAGTAACAGTGGTGCTGTTCTGAGGACAGGAGTTAACACTGGGAAGGATAGGAAACAGGAAGAAAAGGGAAAATGTTAAGAATATACATTTTGATCATTTGAATGTTTGATCCATATGAGAACATTAAAATTCAAAATGCCCAAATCAAATTTTTTTAAAGATTTTATTTATTTATTTATTTGACAGAGAGAGAGAGCACAACAGGGGGAGTGGCAGGCAGAGGGAGAGGGAGAAGCAGGCTCCCCACAGAGCGGGAGGAGCCCGATGCGGGGCTCGATCCCAGGACTCCAGTATCATGACCTGAGCCTAAGGCAGTCGCTTAACCAACTGAACCACCCAGACACCCCAAATCAAATTTTTAATAAAGATAAATAGATGAAATAAAATATAATAAAATAAAAGTTAATTTGTTTAAAGATTTTATTTATTTATTTGAGAGCGAGCACAAGCCATAGGAGGGGAAGAGGAAGAGGGACAAGCAGACTCCCCACTGAGCATGGAACCCAACAGGAGGCTCCATGTGGGGCTCAGCATGGGGCTCAATCCCAGGACCCCAAGATCATGACCTGAGCCAAAGTCAGACACTTAACTGTATGAGTCACCCAGATGCCCCCAAAGTTAAAATTTTAAAATAAATTCAAATGGGAGAAAATCTGATTAATAAAATATTAAAATATTAGCAATTAATTACTGAGTGCTTAAGATGTGCTGTGCCCCGTTTTAGGTATTTTACATGTAAGTATGAGATGAGTACTCGTATTATCCCCATTCATAGGAGTGTTATTATTACCCTCATTTACAGATGAGGAAACCAATGCAGACAGATATGCTACATGTCCAAAGTCACAACCAGGCAGTTTCCAGAAGCCTGCAGTTTCAACTGCTTGGCTAAGCCACTTCCCGATCTATAAATGGCACGCGGTACAGTTAAACACATTCACACCACCACCAACTCTGCCACCACCAGACCAGGACACCCGAGATTCAATACCTCACTGCTTACTAGCTGATAACTTTGAAAAAGTCACTCAGCATATAAAGGTTCGTTCTCTCCTTTGTAAAATGGTAATGATGATACCTGTCCTGTCTCTAAAGCTTGCCATGAGCTCGTATGTGTTTTCGTGCGATGGGAAAGCAGATGGAAAGATCCAGAATTTAAGTATATGCTGCAGGACATAGATCAGAAAAGTTGCAAGAATCCATCTTTCTGACAAGAGAAGGAAAAAAAAAAAAAACAGTTGAGAAGGAATCCTGTTTTCCCACTGATTTCCTGTGTAACTCTTGAGGAGAAGTTGTACTGGGAGACATTCTAGACCCTGGCTGTAATGAAATGACATTTAAGGAAAGAAATGATGTATACTGCCAAGAAAAAATGGTAACTTTCTAAGAAAATATCAACAGTCATATCCAAAAGAGTAACAACTTTAAAAATAGTGTGAAACGGGAGGAGCCAGAACCCAGCTCGCAGGGCCCACAGAACAGCTGGGAGCAGAAAACAGTCCAAGCTGTGGGGGTCACAAGGGCAGTTTCTGGTGATCCTTCTAAAATGGATCGCCTTGGGCTTTCATGAGGTGGGTTTCTACTGAGTGGGAGCTCTGTCACCCTTCGGAAGGCGGGAGGCACAGTAAGGAGAAAGCTTTCCTTGGGGATCTAGCACAGTGATTTCACACTGATGTTTAACTTTAAAAAAACAAAGTGCCTTTGGGGCACCTGGGTGGCTCAGTCAGTTAAGCATCTGCCTTCAGCTTGGGTCGTGATCTCAAGGTCCTGGGATGGAGCCCCGAGTCAGGCTCCCCGCTCGGTGGGGAGTCTGCTTCTCCCTCACCCTCTGCCGCTCCCCTTGTTTCTGCTCTTGCTCTCTCTCTCTCTCTCTCTAAAATAAATAAAATCTTTAAAAAAAAATTTTTTTAAGTGCCTTTAACACTGTGTGCAGGTGCCCGTGTGGCATAGAGCTCCCACCAGAAGTCTGGGGCAGGCGGCTGGAGGCAAGGAGACCTCAGATTTACTCCGTATTTCCTGCTCTGTCACATTCACAGTGAGCTCAGTGGTGGTTACTCTATCCAGAGATCACCAGGATAACTCCCTCAGGATCCATGATACCCCTCAGAATACCATCCACAGAACCCCTTCTCTCACCTCCCCACCAAGTAATAATACTAATCACAGTTGGCTTTGATGACTTTAATGCTTCAGGAGAAAGCGTTGGAGGCTTACTTCATCTACATGACATGCACACATAGTCCCAACACTAAAGCCAGACAAGCATTGATTTAAATATATTTGCCAGTCATTAATTAGATTTGAGATATAGAAGTATTGATACTCCTTTACCATCATGTAAGGCTTCCGGAGTTTTCCCCTCTGATCCTCACAACAATGCTGTGAGAGAAACCAGCTATGTCCATCTGAAGATGAGAAAACAGAGGTCTGGAGAGGTCCACGATGTCCCCCAGGCCAGAGAAGGAATTAGAGACAGAGCCCCCAGACAGTGTCTAGGTTAGGACTCCTGCTATCATCCTCTTCTCCTGTGTCCACAGAGGTCTTTTAGTTCTCAAGATTCTAGAACCTGGAAGGTTTGTTAACTTGGGTTCAAAGTGCCCTCTATGGTGTGACAGCCCTAGGGTACCAGGGCCCCCTGCTCCCTTCACCAACAAGCAGCTTCCTTAGGGTGAGACAGACACACAACCAGGAATGGGTACATGATATCCGTCTCTTGGGGTGTTAAAGTGGCAGAAGGTTACCCAGTTTGGGAATTCACCAGGCTGTAGTTCTGGGTCTCCCTTCTCTCTCCTGATTATTGACATCGTGTTACTCTCTGATATAAAACTGGAGGCAAATTAAAATGAAAACCATTTTGTTGCCCCAAATTCCTCCTTTGTACTCTGTAATCTGAATGTTGCCTACTTTTATTTAATAGTCATTGGTTCAAAAGCCTGACTATAAGCCACAGTGACCATATATCAAATAAAACTGGCCAATGAAATCAATGTAGAGAATGGCAGCCCCATGGCAGAGAAGATTGCCTGTCTGCTCCCATCTGGTTTGCCAGCCACAGAAGGACCCTGTTCCTCAAGTGAAACATGTTTAATCACATGAAGTTGCAGACTGCCCCACCACAACCACCACACACACAAGCACACCCACCAGCTCCTGAACAATCTGGAGTCAGTTATTTAACAAATATTTGCAGAGGACTTTCTAGATGCCAGGCTTTATTCTAAACATTGGGAACACAGCAAGTGACAGCACAAACAAAAACCCTTGTCTTCTTGGTACTTACATCCTAATGGGGAGATTTAGAAATAAACAAAATTTAAAAACTAAATATTTAAATAGATTTACCTGCTGTCATTCCCCCAAATCACACCTTCTAACCATTTTGGGTCTCCAGTTTCTAGAGTTATATTTCTTCCTTGGTCTTTGTTTCTAGCACTTAGCTCTATTAAATCACCTTGTATGCCACTCTTCTCCAAACGTTGAGTCAGCCCCAATTTGGTCATCTCCTGAGAGCTGGCACCCTCCCCTGAATCCCATAATGTGGAACCCCCCTCAAGTGCACTCAGTGAAACATCTTGGGAATTGTGCTCAGATGCCCCATCACCTTCCCCCATTAACTGGATTGCAAGTGAAGATGGCTCCGTTGTGCCCAGGATGCTTGACTGTCCGTGTAGTTGCTGTTGGATGCTCCATTCCCCCTTTGGTCAGACCCTCAGTCTTGTCAGGTCTTAGGTGTTTGTGGTGGGAGCATCTCTAATACAAGGGTTGTCCGGGAATCAATAAACCAGGAGAAGGACCTAGCAATTCCACAGCGGGACCTATGATTCCACTCTGAAATCTACTACCCATGTTGGGTGGGGTTGGTAACCCAGCATCACCTCAGGCTTTGGTTTCCTTTGAGGTCAGAACTCACCTTCTGTTCTCTTCACCTCCATCTCTCTGGAACATCACTCTGCAGTCACTCATGTTCTTTCTCTGACTTTCCAGGCTTTCATCGTCCCTGCTCTGCCCCCTCTGAGATTATTCTTTCTCCCCAGTCCAGCCCTTCCCGGCCACTACCCAGCAAACCCACGCATGGCAAGAGGCACGTGCCCCAGTTATCCCCACGCACAGGGAAGAAAGTAGAGGCTTGAAGAGGCAGGGGACATCCTACTGGTTATAGAATGGATTGGAGACGGGAAAGAACCCAAATTCATGTCTCCAGCCCAGCTCTTTCCTTTGTTCTGGTCCTCATTCCTGAGGACAGGTAGGAACTTACTGGTGACCTAGCCTTATTTGGAGTAAAAGTGCCAAAGCTTCTTCTTTCCTTAATCTTTGCCTCTTTATCTGCTGTGACTAGGGCATTCTCTCTCTCTCTCTCTCTCTCTCTCTCTCTCACACACACACACACACACACACACACACACACCCCCAGAATGATGGGGAGGTAGGAGGGCTGAGATATGGAAATTAATGCCTTGCAGATCTCCATCTCTTGATGAGGCTGCTGGAGGGCCAGCTACAGATGCGCTTTTGCTGGCTAGAAACATATTTGACTTTTTGGGCCTCTCTCCAAAACCTGGGTGTGAGTACTCATTTAGATAATGTCTACAAGGATTGCCGAGCTCTTCAAAGGTCAGCATTACACTGCTCTGCATGACTCTAACAAGGAGACCAACAACAGCTTACACCTTGACAGCCAAGAAATTTTTCATCTTGGCCGGTAGTCAGAAAGGGAGGAGAAGGGAAATCGAAAATCATCCTTATGTCCACCTTGCTCTGAGTGTGCATACTGATGTTAAATGAGTCAGATTGGTTTCAACAGCAGCTTGTATGTTACATTTGTGAAAGCTACTGCATCCGTGGAGATTTGCAGGCATCAAAGAGCAGGCTGCAGTGAGCTGTCCTGAACCCAACTAAATTATTGATTCCTGAATTTTTAAGAATGATTCACCTTTGGAGCACAAGGCTCCTATGCAACAACTGGAGGAAAGAACTCAAACAAATGAACAGAACCCACCAAAAAAAAAAATGTCCTACAAAAGGACAGCCTAATAAAATGCATGTGTTCAATTGATCCTGGAGAGAAATTATTTTGCTCTGGCAAATTACATTTATATCTAAACATCATATTTTCAAATAGAATCGTGTTCTCAGCCCAGCATCACTGGGGAAGGCAGGCAGTGTCCTGAATGTTCAACAATATACCATACAGATTCCTTTTATTAAAATCTCATTTCACTGGGATAGCTCCTTTGAGAGAGATGTGCAGAATAACGCTGGGAAATCAGTGAACCAACACCACATAATTATATCACGCATATTAAATATTCCTGCTTACGCATTCACTACGCACTTGGCCTACGCTTAATGCTGCACTGGGAAAGCAAGGACGTCAGTAGCTCAGCAGCTTCAGAGGGTTTGGGTTTTTTTCTTTTTTCTTTTTCCTGCTTCCTCCTTTCCTGCTTTTTAAATCAAATAAGAGAGGGAGCAAATCAAAGTTCTTCTGTCATCATCACTTGCTTGCAATGCTGCCACTTCAAAAATGCATTATTTGGTACCTTTCCTCGACAGAGCCCTAAGTCATAGATAGGAAACAATGGCTAAGTCACCCAGCCCAGACTTTGCTCATTACCTTGCATCCTCCCCATCCCAATCCCAACACCAGGAGTGCCTCGGGTGCTGGGCTCCTTTGGGACTTGCCTGATTACTCTGGAAAGAGGAAGATAGTACCAGCTCAAAAATCAGATAGATTTCTGATTTCTCATTACACGGTTAAAGGGGATTTCTTATTACAAAGTTAGGATTTCTTATTACAAGGTCAAAGGGGAAACCGTTACCTATTATGGTTGGACAACCACATAGATTTGATTTTAAAGATGGCGGCTGTGGAGACAAGAAACATTTCTGAGAACATAATTTTGTACAATTACGGTGAGATCTAGGATAAACCAAAAAATGTTGATCCTGAATTCTTGTAGCTGAAGAGATGTTCATGCTTTCATTCATTTAAATATATTTAAGGAACAGCTACTCTGTCCTGTGTCCCATGCCAGGTACATTGGAGATTTGACTTCGAAAGAGATCCTGCTCATAAGAGGCTGGTAGTCAATCACCAGGCAGAAGAAATGTGTATGGATGACTCTGACAGCAGATAGCCACCAGCAGGTTCATAGAGCACTGTGGGAGTTCAAGAGAGGGAGACGTTCCCTTGGCTCAGTGATCCAAGGAAGCCTTGAAGAAAATCTGATCTGATCTGGGCCTTGAAGCCTTAGTAGAATTGCACACATGCAAGATGCAAGGAGGAAGAAAAGAAAATTCAGGCGGAAGGAGTCACAGGTGCAAAGACCAACCTGGGGAGCATGCATCAGAAGCTGCTAGCACAGCTCAGGGGACGGAATGGTGCCTGAAGTGAAGTAGCAGATGAATACTGGGTATCAGGAGGTTTCAAAGTGTCTAACAATTTCAAAAACAGGAAAACAAAACCTAGGGGCAGTCCTTATCCAGAAGTTGTTCTGCTTGGTGTCATGTGACCCTGTTACCCTGCCTGGAGGTGGCCCCTTTGTTTGGACCGCATCTCCTGTCTGCTTTCCTGTGATCTACAGCTCTCCATTGCCCCGGAGCCTCAGCTTGCCAGTAGGGAGCGTTGTCTGGCCCGGGGTAGCTCGCCATCCCCAACAGAGTTAAGGCACCACTCAGCCAGCCTCACTCGTCTGTTTCAGTGTCTCCGTGTCCCAAACCTAAATTCTCACAGTTCGGATCTGTGGGACGGGCCTGAGTCAGGCGGACATTCCTGGTTTCATCTTGTGTGACTAGAGAGGATCATAACCCTCAAAAAATACAACAGCCTGGGGCCACCCCTTTACCTACTGTGAACGGTACAGGTAATTCCCAGAGAGAAGTGACACCAGCAGCTATTTTTACCTCAAATAAGTATGTTTCTTCCATGTCACAAATGTCTACCAACATTTAAGACAATAAGGAAATGTGCAATGAACTTTAGAAATTATGCCAGAAGTGGTAAAAAAAAAAAAAAATGTGAAGGTGTTAGCATTTACAGAGACCACCTGCAGTTCTATGAGAACTGCAAGGGGGGGTGCCTGGGTGGCTCAGTTGGTTAAGCGACTGCCTTCGGCGCAGGTCATGATCCTGGAGTCCCGGGATCGAGTCCCACATCGGGCTCCCTGCTCAGCAGGGAGTCTGCTTCTCCCTCTGACCCTCCTCCCTCTCATGCTCTCTGTCTCTCATTCTCTCTCTCGCAAATAAATAAAATCTTTAAAAAAAAAAAAAATTTAAAAAAAAAAAAAAAGAACTGCAAGGGGAACAGCTCACAGGGCTGCACTGCTAATGAATGAGATGTTTCACTCTCTTTGTATGACACGCCCGGTCTGAGATCCATCAAGCAATAATACACCTCATTTCTCTGCACCCTCCAATCTCCAGTAGTCTGTTAACTAGGAAAGCACAATCTTATATGCATCCAAATCGTTTGTAGTATGTAGAATATATCCTATGCACCCACTTACATAAATTTATCAGGATTCCTAAAAATATATTCACTGGCCAAGGACAGAGGATTTTTTGTTTTTGCTTTTGTTTCTTAATTTGTCAGAGAGAGAGTACAGGAGAGCACAAGCAGAGAGAGAAGCAGGCTCCCCGTTGAGCAAGGAGCCCAATGCAGGACTCGATCCCAGGACCCTGGAATCATGACCTGAGCCGAAGGCAGACGCTTAACCAACTGAGCGACTCAGGCGTCCCTTGAGTTTTATTTTTATAGTGTACATGGTCTGATGAACAGGATCAGTAGAGATGGGAATTTTACCAGGTAATGGTTTTAAAAAGACCTGCAAGTAGATATTTTTAAAACCTTTTCTAAAACACTACCAGAGTCCTCTATTCATACACAAAGTGTCTGATTATTTTAATATATTAGTGTTGACTGTAAGCTCCTTTCCCTGGGCAAGGACACAGGGCTCCAGACTGCTGTTACTTTCAGCTTGCTATCCTTTTACTATGACGAGCTTGCCCCAGCAGTTAACTGATTAACAAGACATACTGATTATTATATGTGTGTTTTACATTCTTATCACTCACACACACACACACACACACACACACACACACACCCCAAATGGCCAAGATTCAAGCTTTTCATCCCCTATGAAGTATATGCCCAATATTTTTTAAAGATTTTATTTATTTATTTATGGGGGGGCACGAGCAGAGGAGAGGGGCAGAGGGAGAAGAAGAAGCAGGCTCCCCGCTGAACAGGGAGCAAGATGTGGGACTCCATCCTAGGACCCAGAGATCATGACCTGAACCGAAGGCAGATGCTTAACCGACTGAGCCACTCAGGCGCCCCTATGCCCAATTTTTATAGCTGTAACTTCACCACTGTATTTGACTCTGCTAATAGCCACAAACTTAAACATGATTCACACATACTCAGCAATAATTTGATGTGCTATTAGCCTGGCCTTTGTGATTCTTGAGATACAGTAGAACTTTCTGAAAAGGTTTTATTAAACGTCCAGGAATGAAGAAATGATCATAACCGGGTAAACTGAGGTTTGCCAGTATTTGCATATCTTACTCTGCTTAGAGTCAACAGGTCCACCTCCTAGGAAATCTTAACCTCCTTGTGGACTTCCAGATCAATCCACACATGAGATTCTTCCAGTGCTCTGTGCTAGGCTGCCTCAAGCCTCTGGCTTGTTCCCTGGCCACCTGGAATGCTCTCCCTTCTATTCCCTCCCCTGGTTAACTCTGGGCTAATCTTGGCCTTGTCTTAAGTGGCCATTTTTCCAAGAAGCTGCCGTGATGAGCCTCTCACTACACAGACAACAATGGCCTTTTTATATTCACTGCTTGGTGTGCCCTTTTATTTCATATTTCAGAGGTATGTTTTATTTTTCATATTTAGAAAGCCATTAGCTACTCAAAAGAATGGAAAGCAGAGTCTCAGAGAAATACTTGCACACCTGTGTTCATAGCAGCATTATTCACGATAGCTGAAAGGCAGAAGCAATCTAGGTGTCCCTCAATAGGTGAACAGAGAAACAAAATGTGGTCTGCATATACAACGGAATATTATTCAGCCTTAAAAAAGAAAGGAGATTAGGACAGATGGTATAATACAGTTGAACCTTGAGGACTTTATCTGAAGTGAAATAAGCCAGTCACAAGAAGACAAACTCTGTGACTATACTTAACGTGAGATGTATATGGTGGTCAAATTTATAGAGACAGAAAGTAGAATGGTGGCTTCCAGGACCTAGAGAGGAGGGAGGGATGAGGAGTTATTGCTTAATGGATACAGAGTGTCAGTCTGGGAAGATGAAAAATTCTAGGATGGATGATGATGATAAGCGCCCAACGGGAATAGACCTCCCGCCACTGGAGTATACACCTAAAAATGAGTAACACAATAACTTTGACGTTACGTGTATTTCACCACAATTGGTTGATTAATTAATTAATTAAAAAGACTATTCATTTATTTTTTTTAATTTTTTATTGTTATGTTAATCACCATACATTACATCATAAAAGACTATTCATTTAATACTTATCTCCCCCTCTAGACCATAAGCTCTCTGAGGACAGGGACAATGTCTACTTTTTCACTGTTGTATTCCTGTGCTTAGCACATAGTATCCATACGTATTTTTTGGAAATTAGATAAATAAGTGAATGATTGGGCTGGGTCATCCCACTTTTGCAAGGGTACCAAATGTATCTGTGTTTCAAAATTCATACCCCCTATTGGGGCTACCAACCCCACATGGGAAAAATGTCCACTTCACTCCATCACGCAAATTCCCATTTCTTGCCTCAATCTCTGCCTCCACTCAGGATGCATAATGAGGCACATACCCTCCTTCCCTGACCCATCCAGGGAATCCCCAGGAAGTGTGGCCTCATTCTCTGGACCCAGAAGGACAATCTTATCGGAATATGATACCAAACATTAGTACATTTCCCCAAACCTTAGTCATTTTGTTTGAAAATAACCCTACAGTTAGGACAAAAAGTTCCCCCAGGGGTAGCTGTGCTGAACTTGCCTACACTATCAAGTGGTGAATAGTGTGGGGGCAAGTCATTTCTATAATCTTATCACTACTTACTCATCTGTCAGTCATTGCTCTAGCCAAAACCGACAAGCCCCTAGGAACATGCCACAGATTGTAGCCAGGGTACTCTACACTCACACAAAGCCAGAAACATTTATGTCCCCCATTTCCTCTCCTCTGAAAAATTCTAGAGCATTAAAAGAAAAAGTGAATATAGCTCTGACCCAGCCATATATTACAATTTACATGACCAAGCAAGACACCTATTTTCTTACACCGTTTTATTCAGGTTAATGACACTTTTGAACTTTGACTCAAAACTTGCTTAAAAACTGGTAATCAGATGGCATATTCTAACTAACCTTCTAGAACAAAGGGATAGTCTTTCCTAAGGAAATATTGATATTTCCAATTTTAATTAGGTATAAAATATGTAGCAAGTTTAAATGGTAGGTTGTATAGTTTTTACCCATCATGGTTGCAAAAATTTTTGGGTTTGACTTTTAACTGGGACACTCATTCCTTATACATACACCAGGTGAAGGAAAATGTTCCCTTTCTACCAAATCTGTAGTCTTTTAAATATCCATTCAGTTCTTTTAAAAAGTATCAGCTCCATATCAGTTTCTTTATTAAAGGTATTATATATTTATTCAAGATATTTCTTTAATATCTCTCTCCAATATTTAGTAATACCTCTTTCAAACCTGAATTTATATAGTGAAAGGAACCAGCAATGGAGAACAGGAAATTGTCAACCTCATGTTAGAGCTTATGGTAAAATTTTGAAAGCCAGTATCTTGAATCTCTAAACTTGGAAGTTTTCTTGTTTTATTTCCTCCTCCAAAGGAAATACACTCATTGCCTTATTGTAGACATAAAACCAGAGGAGACAAATCCATCTCTTACTCCCACAGCTCTCCCAGACACTGAGTTCCCTCTGAATCAGACTCTGAGACCACCTCCAACAGGAGTGACCTAAGCAAACCCTGCCCAAATGTCATCATCAGGCATCCCACGATGACGATGACGTGGAGACTGTAAAAATTTTATCTCGTGCAAACTAGAGCCCTCAATATTAGAAGCCACTGAAATATAAAACTAAATATTCTATCTCTTTTGGAAAAAACTCCAGGTAAAGGGCATTACCTGTCCCCTGGCCTGATGACACCTCTTGTTGCATTTTCCCCACCCTGCGGTGAGCACGTGGAAGGGGTGTGGCCAGCACACCTGTGTGAATCGGGGACTACAGCAAAAATGGAGCGGTCGAGAGCTGTTCTTTTATAGCAGGCATCCCCAAAACTCAGAGAGCCATTCCGTGAGGCGGTGCTGCATGGAGGTAAAGTGCTCGTTCTGGAACCAGTGAGGGGCCTTCCCAAATACTCCACTTACTAGGCACATGACCTTGAACAAGTGACAGTAGTGCCCCCTTATCCATGGTTTCACTTTCGGTGGTTTGTTACCTACAGCCCGGAAGCAGATGATCCTCCAGACACTGTGGGAAGATCAATAGCAGCCCACCACTACGTCCCAAGGCCCACGTCATTCCCCTCACTTATCTTATCAAGCAGGCATTTTATCATCTCATCATCACAAGAGGGAGGGTGAGTACAGCACATTAAGATATTCTGAGAGAGAAAGAGAGGGAGGGAGAGATCACATTCACGTAACTTTTACTACAGTACATTGTTATAATTGTTCTATTTTATTATTATTGTAGTTAATCTCTTACTGTGCCTAATTTATAAATGAAACTTCATCATAGGTCTGTGTGTATAGGAAAAAACCTATAAATAGGGTTTGGTACTATCCGTAGTTTCAGGGATCCACTGGGGGTCTTGGTATAACCCCCATGGATGGGGGGGGCAGTGGACTGCTATATGTAATATCTTTCTGCTTCAATTCCTTTATCTATAAACAGGATGATTGTTGTCTCCACCTCAGACAATTGTGAGAATAAAATGAATAGCACTTGTAAAATGCTCACCATATTACCTACACACACTAAGCAATAAATGATAGTTCATTATTATGAGAGTTCAATAAAGGCATTAACAATAAATGTTAGCTCATACCATTATTTACTTCTTCCTATAATTAATTTCTAGCTCCCAAGCTTTTCAAGGACCTTGGCTCGGACCTAATCCTTTAAATTACACCTCACTTCCTCCTCCTGTCCTCAGTTACCACTGAAAAATAAAATGTCCCTTCCCTTATTCAGCTAGTTCATTTTGGGATCTATGAAAATTTGAGAGGAGAAAGCCAGGTGAGGACTACCTCACGAATGGGAAGGCCATTCTGTCATTGGTTTGCTCTACCTGAGGAAAAAAAAAATTCACTTGAAATGTTTGCTCTGAAAAATGAGGTGGAAAAAGAGGATCTCCTTTATTATTTGAGTGTTTTATTTTACCTAGTGAGTATTAAGATTCCTTAAACTGGCTTCTTTTCAATGTAGGTAAGTCATGAATGTGTATGTATGACCCTAAGCCCACTAGTGGCTAATAAATTGATCCACTGATAGTTTACCCAAAGAGTTCTTTCAAGGAACAGAAGACTCTGGGCAATTTCCTTCTTCCTAACACAATTCTCTTACTTAGTTTTATTTGGGGTTCCTGGTATGGGACACACAAAAGAAGGGAAGCAGAAGTGGGACCTCTCAAAGCTTACCTCTTTGTCCTTGAACCCCCGAGGAACTGGGAGGTAAATATGTCCATTAGCTTCACCAGATTAGAGCTATGTTCAAATCACCATCAACTGTTTAAATTGCAGTGAAGCTCCAAATAAGGCGGAGAGAAGGGTACTGAAAATAAATTTGGCAAGAGGAAGTTCCACTTCACTTTATCATCCTTTTCCCAAAAAAGCCTTAGGAATGGGAGGTGGAATGAAAAGTAGGTATAAGGGCACACAAGTCACATGTGATTTTCCCAGCACCCCAACCTGAGCAGGTGGAGTATTCTGAAGAAGGCTGAGGTGGCAGATGGCCCAGCTGTAGCCGTTTGCCCCACGAAACAAGCTGACAAGTCCTTTCTACAGCCTTCCGTGTCAACACTTGTCTCCTCTCACTAACTGCTCCAGGGTGCTACGTGTGGGGCAAAGAGAGCACTCACACAGGGAGGCTGTTCTGCTGTGAGGCATCTCCTTCCACTGTCCCAGAAGCTGTGCCTGGGGTTTAAGGTGCAGCTGGCCACTGGCCATCCTCCTCTCTGCTCAAGGTTTGGAGTGGAGCTGGGAATGACGGCAAGTGGAGAGCCTGTCCCATTGTCTTTTCTGTCTTTCTGAGAGCTTTGCTGAGAAATGGGAAGTCCACGGATATAAGCTTGCAGTAGCAGACTGACAGGGAAGAAAAGTATGGAATGGATTTTGGGGGAGGGTTCACTTGTCTCTGAATGGCTAGCAGGCAGATTTCTGAAGAGCACTCATTTCCTTGAGGTCTCTGCTCATCAGCCACTCAGTAACTGTACTATCATTCTCATCACCACCTGACATATGCATGCATGAACTTGCTTACCTGGCAACCCCAGCCAGAGCGTAGCCCCCCACATAGAACCAAGGCTGCTTTGTTCACTGCTTTCTCACAGCACCTAAGACAATGCCTGCATTATAGCAGGTGTTCAGTAGACAACTACTGAGTGTATGGGTCAGTCTGTTGCCACTGTTACATAGTGTGCGTACTAGACTCCCGGAAACAGAAAAGGATGCCAGACATCAACTTCACAAAAGTCCAATCTCATTTCCACAAATGAGGCAACCGAGCCTCAGATTTGGTTTGCTCCAAATCTCGCTGAGCCCAGAAGAGCAAACTGAGGCTCAGTGGACCACTGCCCAGCCCATCCTTTGTGAACGTAGACAATTTGGCTGAAAACAATGACATAGGACAGGGCGATGGAGAGAAACTGGACAGACTTTCCTGGACAATCCTGGGACATTGCCCTTAGGCAAAGGGGAGCACTGATCCCAGAGAAACAGAATGAATGAGGATGAATAGCAGCCACCGTACCCGTGTCAGACAGGCTGCACACCCGGGGATGGCCATGCAGTACAGCAGACGGCCACACTGAGATGGGACAGCCAGCGGCAGGGGTCCGAGGTGAGTGCCCCGGTGAGGACCATCGCAGTAAGTTGAGTGCCAGAACACAAGGAGGAGGAACTACACTTGGATTTAGGTGTTGTGCTTCCCAACTCAAAAATGAGCCACCACCAAGTGGTCTCAAGTTGGTTCACAATTGCCTAAGGACATATGATGGAGATCATGTCTTAGCCTTCAGCAACCACACAACCATATTGCCAAGGACTGTCTACACCTGCACATAAGAGAAGGTGCTTGCTTTGTAAACAGGAGTATCCCACTCTCAATTCACTCAGTTCAGAACTATGTAGGTCCAAACAATGCTGGGGCTCAGTCAGTAGGACCATTTATCACACAAAATAGTGCCCTCCAAACTAACACTTGTAACCAATTATGACAATATTTGGCTTCCAACTAATCACTTATTGTTTTATTTTACATTTTCAGCATAAAGGTCTGAAAAAAATAATAAGCTTCATTTGGGAAATATTTTTTAAATGTCAGAGAGATATCAAGGTGTTCTACAGGCAATTGACTAAATTGTCTAAAGATGTTCATATTAATTGGGGTACAGATGAAGACGGGAAAGTCACCCGTATTGTGTAGATGGTGTTTGAAAGCATAGATATATAAGAGGGCCTGGAGGAAGCTTTTAAGAGAAGAGGGGAGCCAAGAACTGAACTGTGAGGGATACCAACATTTGAGAGACGGACAAAGAAAGGAAAGAAATCAAGGAATTGCCAGAAGAAAACAAAAGTGTGCTGTTTCTATGGATGAGGATGGAAAGAATGTCTTAAGAAGAAAGGAATGGCCAACAGTGTGACTCCTATTTACAAATGTATTCATTCAACAATATTTATTGAGTATCTACTATGTGCAGAGATCGTTCTAAGCACCAGGAGTTCAATAGAGAATAAGGCAGATAGTTCTTCGTCTCGTGGAGTTTGTGACCTAGTGGAAATTCATACAAATCACGTCAGATAAGGAAGGAATGAAAATCGTCATCAAGTGTGGTCATTGGGTAGGTGGTCACTGGAAAATTCCGGGAAGGCATGGAGAAATGGAAACAGTCAGAGGGGTTTGGGGATATACAAGAACTGGGACAGCAATAAGACAGAACTATTCCTGCTGGTTATTAAGAATATTTGGGGGTGTGGGTAGGGGAGAAAGAGCCAGCAGAGAGAGGAACCAAAGACTCAGGAAAGAAGATAAAAACACACAGAACAAATTTATAAACACATGCATGGGTAAATATAGCTTGTTGTGGTGCAAATTCTACTCCAAGAATAGGAAGGAGGTTGAATTTGGCACCCATTCCCTGAGTGCCTTATTACATGTTGAGCACTCTGCTAGATTCAGGAGGATACTCCTTGATTCTAAGGACCTCTCAGTCCAGTACAATAACTGAACGAGAGTAAGGAAAATGATCGTCATTAGGTATTGAGTGAGACACTGTTCTCAGCACTTACAGGGCATATCACACGTAATCTTCCTAGCAAACCATGCAGGAAGGATGATCATTGTCCCCGCTTTGACAGATGATGCCACTGAGGGACAGAAAGGTGAAGTACCTGGCCCTAGAGACAGCCGGGTAAATAATGGAGTCAGCAATCGAACAAGACAGCCTGAGCCCAGAGCCTGAGCTCTTACCAACAGAAGTTAATCTTACTTGCTTTTGTTTGTCCCCATGCAACACTTCCCCTGACATAATGTCTCTTTTCAGGTTAGGTGGCTACTTGTCAACACCTAGGCCCTCCAAGTCAAGCTGCTGGTGCATCTGGAAAGTGAGTTCAAAATGAATGTTTGTCTTACTTTCGCAAACTCAGTGTGACAAACGAATTACCTGCTTTGAGAAGATGAGCACATGGCCTGCTGGGGATTATTGTTTGACCTGAAGGGCTGGCACCTGGCAAGCTCCTCTCTGCTTTCCAAAACCTTGAAGATCTTGGGAGGCTCTAGTCACTCTTTCAAAGAGAAAGTCTCTCAAGACCTTCAGAACAATTTGACTCTAGCCCCACCTGACTCAACCCAGATGAAAATAGTGGGGTATAGAGAGATGCAATAAAGCAAGCCATAGGAAACATACGGAAATGGGATAAATGGGGTGGAAGACTTTAAGGGTGTCTTATTCTCCAGAGAACATCGGATTTAAGAAGAAAATGAAAACAAAGTCCCGGAGGACACAAACCATTACAATCAATCAAGAAACAGCCCAAATATTTAGATGAACAAGCCTAACAATAGTAATATAGTCCACTCAAGCAACCCCAATAAATCCCACTAGCAATTTTTTTTAAAAAATTGACGAAAGAATTCTAAGGTTAATTTGAGAAAAAAGAAAACCTTTAAAAAGAAAATAATGCTGGGGGGCAGGGTGGGGGTGGTAGAGAAAGAGAAACTTGTCCTACCAGACTAGAAGCTATGCTATAATCAAGCTATGATAACCAAAATGTTGGGGTTCTGGGGCAGAACTAGGCTGACAGATCAACGGAACAGAAAAAGGCCCTGAGAAAGACACCAGCGTACAGAGGAATTTAGCATATTATTAAGCTGTCATTTTGAATCAGTAGAGAAATGAAAAATTTTCCAATAAATGGTGTTAGGACAACTAGCTAGCAGTTTGAATAAAATTTAATTTAGATTCTTACCATGGGTCTTATTCTAAAATAAATTCAGGATGGGTTAATTATTTAAATGTAAATCGAATGCATAAAAACACTAGAAGAAAATTTAGGTGGATATTTTTACAATTCTGATGTGAAGAATTTTCTAATCATGTCATCAGAATGAGAAACCATGAAGGATAAATTTGAACACGTAAGAATTCAAAACATTTGGATGGCAAAACCCACTGTCACCCACATTAAAAGAGAAAAAAAAATTAATAAAACATATGGCACGGCCTCTTTGACAGGAGACTGAGAAAAATAAGATGCTCATGCTTCTCTGGACTGAAGTGCAGTTTCAAGAAACACTTCCTGAGGACACTCTCAGTCAGGAGCTCTTAGGTGCCAAGGACACAGCTAAGCAGGGAGATGAGGTTCCTGCTCTCACTGAGCTTATGATCCAGTGATGAGTGAGGCAGATAGGAAAAAAAAGGTCTTTCATGTCACGCAGAGATGAGCAGTATGATTAAAATGAAGCCCTGTGCGCCTGAGAGATTAGTTGGGGCTGGTGAGGAGCAGGGGGTCAGGGAAGGTCATTTTGAGGAGGTAATCATTAACTGAGGTCCAAAGGACAACAAGGAGCAACGGAAAACTGGGGCAAAGGTTTTCCAAGTGGGGAAGCAGCCAGTGCGAGGCATGGCATGACAGAGGGAGAACCAGGCCTGTGTGGGGCCGGGGAGGGGGAGGTGAGAGAAAACCTGTGGCCACAGTGCATGTCGTTGGGGCAGAAGGGAGCCCAGTGGGAGTAGAGGCTGAGGACCGGGTGCAGCCTGCAGGTCACAGCTCTGTAAGTGGTGTTACCTTTTATTTGACATGTGAGGGAAGCCCCTGGACCTTTGAAGTAGGGCACTGACTTCTGGTTCCCTGAAGGAAGACTCTGCTGCCTCGAATTGCTTTGAGATTTCCACCAGAGTCTACCAAGCCAAGGCGCATGGTGACGTTCTAGGCATGTTCCCCTCAAAATCAAATCACAACACGAGAAGAATCCATTCAAAACAGCAGAACGGAAATGCCAGTCTCCAAAAGGTCCCACAAGGTATCACATATAAAGAATCGCAGGGCTCCTAACCAATTCTGAGGTACGTCTACTATCTTCAGCCGTTTGCACTTTTTTCCACTTCATTTTCTCATTTTTTTTAGGCTTTGCCAACCCAGCCCAGTTAAAGGCCAATTTTATATATACGTTCTGGTTCAGAATCTGAGCTCTTTTTGAAAGCTCATTATTTTATAAGCAGGTACCTGAGCTTTATTATTTTTTTAACTTCAGTTGTCATGAATATGTGAAAATTCACCAGAAGCCCAGCTTTTTCACTTCTTGAATTAACCAAGCAAAATCATGTGCCTTTCAGAAAGAGCTCACATGTGACTGGGGAAGAGACTTGTATAGAAATGGACAGAAGCGTCTGTGTTTGTGTGTGCACACATGAGTGTGGGGGGGGTGGAGATGTGCAGAGGACCACGACACGCACCACAGGTGACAGACACCTACAGGTAGCCCAAATTCAAATCCAATTCCTCATAACCCAGCTATGACTTCATCCCCCTGTCTCCCACTCAAGAAAGTAGTTCTGGGCGCCTGAGTGGCTCAGTCATTAAGGGTTGGAGTCTTGATTTCAGCTCAAGTCATGCTCTCAGGGTCCTGAGATTGAGCCGACTCAGCCTCCGTGCTCAGTGGGGAGTCTGCTTGAAGATTCTCTCCTTCTGCCCCTCCCCCCATGCACACGCATGCATGCTCGCTCACTTGCTCTCTCGGGGGGGGGGGGGGGGAGGCGGAGAGAAAGAAAGCAGTTCTGTGAATTGAGGGAGATTAAAAAGGCAGATGACTATGTTGAAAAATCAGCAGAAGAGATGATCCCACTCTGCTATTTGCCCTGAATCATATCATGATAGAATTCAATTCAAAATTCAAAAGGGACATGAAATTGTTTTTTCCAGCAAGCATAGGCCCCAAAGACAGAAAAACCTGAAATATGCTGTGTGGTAGTAAAACAAAAGTTACTATAAACTGTAATGAATAGAAACAACAGGTAATTCATTGGTAGAAATGAATGATAGTTCGGAAAATCGTCATCCCATGAACTGATTTCAGGCAAATAGGTCTGCTCCACTCGGGTGTGTGTGCTACCGTTTCAACTCCCATCCTACGCACTTACGGAGCCTTCCCTCTTGCGCTGAGACAATGCAAGGTTCTCAGACCCCATCCCTGAGACTAGAGGAGAGTGGGGCACATCTCCTGCTAAGTTCCTGGAGCCCACAAAGGGAGCACTGCTGCCAGAGCCACGACCTGGAGCAGCACCCCCTCCACGTGAGCTCAGATAATTTGTTTTACTTAGAGTGTAAAAAAAAATACCATTTTGCTAAATCATGGTTTTTACTTATTTGAAATGATATCACAGCAAAGCTATTTTACTATTATAGAAGTTCAGAATATATAAAGAAAGTAGACAGGGGCACCTGGATGGCTCAGTTGGTTAAGCATCTGCCTTCAGCTCAGGTCATGATCTCAGGGTCCTGGGATCAAGTCCCGCATTGGGGTCCCCGCTCAGTGGGGAGCCTGCTTCTCCCTCTCCCACTGCCCCTCCCCCCTGCTCATACTGCCCCTCTCTCTCTCCCAAATAAATAAAATCTTTTAAAAGAAAAAAAAAAAGAGAGAGTTTTAGAAAAAAAATAACAAAAATCATATTTTAGTTTTTAACATCTTCATTCTTGTTAAGTGAAACACTGGTTCTGGAAGCTGCTTTTTTTTCTATATTTTTCTAAAACTTCTTTGCAGAGGAGCCCTCTCTGTTCCTCTGTACCACATTTATTCGACCAGCCCCGAGTATCTGCCATGTGCCAGCTAAGTTTGACCCAGTCCATGGCTCAGAGTTCCTGTTTCCTTGGGTTCTGTCAGCACTGAGACCAGCAAGTACAGCGGCAGGTGTAATTACCGCAGTGACGGATGTTCTCCAGCACTCCGGTAGGGTACAGAGGATTAGTAAATCCGACCCTCTCTCTCATGGAACCTTATCTCTTTTCCTTTCAAAGTACAAAGTGAAAGGCATCTTCAGTTAAACTTGATTGCCATGATTATGCTGATTCCGGTGAAGTGAGCTACCATGCAGGAAATGACGCTAATGGCTAGAATGTCTGACCCCATGGGGGCTGATGCGTAATCCAATAAACTCATCAGCATCAAAGTAAAATAATCAAACCTATTAAGTAACCCATCAGGCACGAAGCAAGTGAGAAAAGGGGAAAAAAAGGAGCATGTGCTCTGGCAGCAGGCCTGAACTTCTGACTCAACACACAAAAACAGACAAACACAGAACAACAGAGGCGCGTACTTCCACACACAGGCATGCTCGCACTATCAATCACATACACAAACGTTCACACCACACACTCAGACACACTCGTGTACGTATCGAAGGCGAGCAGAATATGCCACCCCAAAATCTGTTTCTTTGGCATAAGGATTATTTGGGGCTGGTTATCTATTTTAAGATTTTATTTATTTATTTATTTATTTGAGAGAGAGAGACAGCATGAGCGGGAGGGAGAGGGGGAGAGAGAGAATCTCAAGCAGACTCCATGCTGAGGGTGAATCCCAGAAACCTGAGAGCAGGACCTGAGCCGGAACCAAGAGTCAGATACCTAACTGACTGAGCCACCCAGGCGCCCCTAGGGCTGGTTATTTTTAAGAAACAGCAGACACGGGAGAAGCTCTGAAAAATGAATACCCTTTTGTGAGACGTTTACATTTATGAGGGAAATCTCCGTTTGTGAGAGCATCTCCCTCTTGGTTCCAGGAAAAGGAGGATAAGTACATCTCTAGAAACTCTCAGCAGTGAAGAAAATGAGGACTTAAATCTTCAAAACAGCCTTACCCCAGTTTACTGGTCACCTCCCCTGACTGGCCTGCCCCCACCATCTTCTCCTGTCTTTAGCTGGGCATGGTACATAAGGTGATGGCGTGGGCTGTCTCAGGGAGTTAGTCCGTCTTCCTGGGGTTCTCCCATGCCTACGGGAGGTGTACATGATATTAAACTTCTGTTCGTTTTTCTCCTGTTAAACTGTCTTTTTATTACAGGGGGTCTCAGCAAAGAATCTAGAAGGGTAGAGGGAAAATTAATATTCCTTCTCTACAATACACACCAGCAACACACACAGACACAGGCACTTCACACACTCACACTCATACACCAACTCATGTATATACACCAACACGCACAACCTCACACGCTCCCTACCTGACAAAGGGAAAACAGAACTATCCGGATGTGGGGATAGAGTTCCTCATGACGGGAACTGCAAATACGTCCTTTTCTTTCTATTGCTAACCTCCTCATCCCTCCTAAAGATGCGCAGAAGTACAGAATGGGACGCCCCCCAAAGGCAGTCCGCAGGGGTGGGTGGGGAGCGGGGGTGCATTTGCTTGCTCCAGGCAGAGCACTTCTGTGAAAGAATTTCAGCATGAAATGGAGGTTCTCACACATGTATCCTCAGAAAACCGGAACTTTAAGAGCTGAGAGCTTGCTTTCCATTAAATGCATGCTTGACAGGAGACCAAGACTTATCTCCTGACGGATGAACATCTGTCAAGAATCTCTCCCCATCCTCAAGCCAACAAATTTACTGCTTCACGTCTGACTGGATTTCCCCTCTTTGCACTCCTTGCCCCTAAATATACAGCCCACCCCAAACCTCTCCACAGACTCGCCTGCTGCTTGCTCCAGCCTGCATTTCCTGAATTGTAGTTCCTCTGTTACTTCCAAATAAGCCCAATTTTTGGTCATTTGAGCTGACCTCAGTTTACCTCTGTATTTAGATTGACACTTTTTTTGTCTGCAAGTAAACCTCAGCCTGACAGCCATACTGATGTCATCTTTGATTTCTGGAACACTTCTCTTCTGAAAAATCAAAGCTTTCACACTGACCAGTTCATTTGTTCACTACGCTATAGTATTATTGCTTGAATTTTACAGGCAGTGAGCACTGAAGTGGTTTCCCCAATGTCACATGCAGACGATGGAGACGAGCAGTGAACTCTGGTCTCCTAGATGCTAGTGCTCGTTTTTTTGTTTTTTGTTTTTTGGGTTTTTTTAAGATTTTATTCATTCATTTGAGAAATAGAAAGCCCAGAGGGAGAGTTAGAGGGTGAAGCGGCCTCCCCGCCAAGCAGAGAGAGCCCGATGCGGGGCTCCATCCCAGGACCCGAGCCAAAGGTTGATCCTTTTTTTTTTTTTTTTTTTTTTTTAGCCGTTTAAAAATATGATCATATATTATTTGGTAATAAATGAAATTAAAATATTATAGCTTTCCAATCAGAAAATACAGATTTATAATAAAGGTATTTTACTATAAATCAGTAAATTTTTATACTAAAGATTATTTTTAAGGCAATGAAGAATAATTATCTTGATTTTTTAATCTTTCCTCTATTCCAAGAGAGATTTTAACTGTTCTTTAGATACTAAAACAAAAAGGAGATGTTGGTATTCCATTGTCAGTACTAAGGCACTTTTTTTTTAAGACTGAGAGGACATCTTTCACTTCTGCAAATTCTTGACTTTCATCCATTAATTGAGAGGAAAAGAATAGTACTATTTTTATCCACTATCTGTGGCATGTTAATTTAATGTTTCTGAGCCACTTAGATGTAGGCAGGTGGCTGACTATACATTAGCTCAATGCCATAATTTGAACTTGTACTTATGTCCAAGCTAAGTTGGAAATGTTATATATGAATCTTAAGTAATATACCAGTGTTAAAGCTGGTTGAAATGACTTGGGATAATGAGAGCAAATGCTAACCTATGAACACCTGTTTTGCATTTACATAGACATGTGCTGCTTTATATTATATCACACTCTTCTGCACTTTTTACCAGTTCCACAATCCAGGATGTATGTCGCTATCAATACATATGTATGTGTGATGAGTGCGCAGATGCACTCACACAACATAAGCTAGATTAGGTGGAGTTTTATGGTTATGAATGGATATATTACTGTATAGTCATACAGTGGAATGTTGGCAGACAAGATGGAGCAGGAGCTTTAAATATGCTAGCATTGTTTGGACTGGTGTCTTGCCCTAGTACCATCTTTCATCTGAACAACATGCTCCAAATAGCCACTGGTCCTTTGTTCATCTATGACTGTCTTTCTGGCTTCTTCCAATATGTTCTCTTTGTCTTTGGTTTGACTTTGATATGCCTTGTGACGCAGAAGCACCTGTGGTCCAGGAAAGCCAGCAAGCTTCTCTCCCACCGCCGGGGCTGCAGCACACCTCTCCCTGGGACGCGACGAATCTCTAGGCCCCAAAGGTTGATCCTTAACTGACTGATCCACCCAGGCGCCCCGATGCTGGCGCTCTTTCTGGAGATTCTACCCTGACTGTAGCCAAGCGCTTCCAGACAAAAAGAGAGAAAAGGGAGTAAAGAGAGTGATGATCCAAGCGAGAGTCTCCACCTTAATCAAATGATGTTGAGTCTCCTCTTAGAAGAAAAAATGATGAGAATCTGTCATCCCAATGGCTTATTCCTGGATCTGAACAGTTCTCCAAGTATGAATACCTCTATGGTACCAAACGTTAGCATCATTTGCCCTAAATATGTAAGAGAAATAACCCATGGCTCAGTTGCAGGGGAACATAAGGATGGGACCCTGTTTGGATTGGGAAAATCCCAAGTAGCAGTATCGGAAGGGCCAGTGACAAAACCCAGGGATGGGCTCCAACATGTCCACACCTACTGTTTTTCCCACCCACACTACACACTGCCTGGTCTGATACTGTAACTCTACTTTACCGCACTTTATGGTCAGACATTTGGGAAGCCCCTGCCCTGTGTCTAGATAAAAAATAATTCAGAAGTATTTAGTGAGCACCTACTACATACACCACACTATTCCCTGTATCAGGGGACAGTGTCAAAGATAAAAGGAGACAGTCCCTAATCCAAAGAAATATCTAAGCTTGCTGAAAGATTAGCCACCAATAGCCAATCTAAGTTGTACATTCAGGAAGAGAAGAGGGAAATCCAGAAGTACCAGAGAAGTCATGAAATGCTTCATGAAAGAATAGGACTGAGTTGGACCCCAATACCTCGTTCTTAAATTAAGCCTGCATCCCCCGCCTGCAGGGGCAGCACACGATGGTGGAGTGGGTGGTTTGTGGGCTCCCTCTTCTGTGCCTGGTTTAAATCCTGATTCTGCATATGTTTGTGGCTTCAGGAAAGTCATTTAATCTCCCGGAGTCCTAGTTAACTCATCCATAAAATGAGACTAAAGGGCTAATTTGTGTCAAGGCTGCATTAGTGCCCTCCACATAGCAGGTGTTCAATCCATGGTAATTATCATTATCCAGAGTTACTTCGATATACTGAAAGGCGAAACTTTTCCTATGTTAGCTGCAACCATAAAAATGTACCGAATACCTCCAAACTGTATTTTTAAGGCAGTAATTTCCATGGTTTGCTACACATTCGAATCACCCAGGGATCTTTAAACTACACTGACACCTGGGTCCCACCCCCACACGTTCTGATTGAGTGGGTCTGGAGTGCAATTTAGGCATGGCGATTTTTAAAAGCTCTCCAAGTCCGGTGATGCTGATGTTCAGCAAAGTTTGGAACCATGTTATATATGGTGGAATTCTACCTCCTGTTCCACAGGGGGCTACCAGTGCAGCAGACAAAGAATCAAGCATGAGGAGCACTTCTTGACATGGGTACCTTATTCCTTCTATTATCAGAGCTCTTCAGAGAAACAGGACCAATAGGATAGAGAGATATGGGTGGATAGATAGAGCAAGAAAGAGCGAGAAAGAGGGAGAGACGGAGAGACAGAGGTTTATTATAAGGACTTGGCGATGATGGAGGCTGACAAGTCCCCATATCTGCAGTTAGCAAGTTAGAGACCCAGGAGAGTTGATGATGTCATTTCAGTCTAAAAGCCAGAAAAACCATGTCCCAGCTTGAGGGTAGTCAGACAGTGAGAGTTCCCTTTTATTCTCTTATTTGTAGGAGAGTCAGACTTTTTGTTGTATTCAGGTCTTCCATTGATTGGATGAAGACTGCTCACACTGGAGAAGGCCATCTGCTTTATTAATTTCTGGGTTCGAAAGTTAGTCTCATCCAGAAACACCCTCACAGACCACATAGGATAGAGTTTGACCAAATGTGTAGGCACATGGCTCAGTCAAGTTGGCACATAACTTTAGCTATCATCTGCACATTGAATCCCAGGCATCCAGCACGTTCCTGGGCATGTCATTTGTGTCTGGTACATTCCTACTGAATGAAGGCTGTCAACATTCACATTTCTCAGTTCTTGGTTCTCACCCATATTTCAGTGGCAGGAGGAAGAGAGGAAAATGAAGGAGAACTAACGGCCTGAAGATAAACTATGATCCAATGAGAGTCAATGGTTATTAGTTCTGATCCCTCAGAGAGAACACACACACATACCCCCAAACCAAACCAAACCAGAGAGAGAGCATTTCTAGCTTACCCCCTTCATTTTAAAGACAAGGAAACTGAGGCCCAGAGAGACCATGACTTGCCCAAAGTCACAGAGCAAAGGACCCCAGAATTTGACCATAATACCCATACGATGTAGTCTGCCAGTTGTATAATCCTGCCTGTGGTCCTGGGTGCCCCCAACATCCTAAAACCCCTCCTTGCTCTTGCTAAACCCTGCGGGATGAGCTGCTGATGGCAGAGGGTACAACTCTTGATGTCCTTCCAAATAGCAGAGCCAGCCCTCCAGGGACCATTGGTGGTTCATCGTGGCCCTGAATGTACCTGTTTTGAAAAGGAAAGCAAAATGAATGGGAGGCAGATCCATGAGCTAATTGCTTTGAGATCATTATAATCAATATCAGTTGCCCCAGGCCAAGGCTGCCTTTGCCTTCTCAGGCTGCTGACATTCTGTGCTCGGTCAGCCGGCTCCTCACTTCAAAGTGATAACATTATTGATTTTCCTCCTGTCCCATTAAGGCCACCCTCTCACCTCCCAGGGGATAGATGATGCCCATGCTCGGGGTTTGCTCAGCCACGCACTCCTTAGCGGAAAAGGCTGTAAGACGAGATGCTTAACTTCGCGATTTCATACCCCAAGATTCTGTCCACAGCCTCAAAAATGCCCTTTCACACAAATCATTCTGCCTGATTTCTCTAAATGCCCTTTTCATCCTTCTCCATATATCAAACTTTTAAACGTGGCTGAAAGACTCCCTGCCTCTTTTCTGGGCTCTGATGATGCTGGGCTTCAATCATGCACTGAAGGTGAGTAGCCTGCCAGTGGCTCTTGCCCCTGAGCCAAGGGGGTGTCGGGAAGATCATGGACTTCGGGGTCAGACAGAGCTGGGTTCAAATCATTGCTTCACCATTTACCAGTGCTATGACCTTGGACAGATTATCTTAACCCCATTCCAGACCTTCAAAACCTCATCTTCAAGAGAGGAATTAATACTGCCTGCCCCATCACTTTGCTGAGCTTTAAAATGAGTTCGTGTATAGGAAGCAAGCACTGAGCTCGGTGACCCATAAGCATGTCTTATCCATTCCTTTTTCTCCTGCTCCTTCTTGATAGACTGTGACCTCCCCCCAGGCAAGGCCCCCCTTTCCTCATCTCTGGGTTTCCCTAGCACCCATATATGGCATGGGGGAGCCACAGTGGATGTTTGTGGAATTGAGGACCTCAACGCAGATAAACTTTTCTGGATGATGAAATGGCATCTCAGAGCGATTACGTGGCCTCTCCCAGCCCGTGCTGCTGATAGAACTGAGTCTACTATGTTCCAGCACGTTGACACCCTATCTAATCCTTCTCTCAGTCTTGGTGCCCTCTGTTAGTTCCAAAACAATCTGAACACAACAGCCATGCCGACTTAGTGTGGTGCTTGCTGCATAACTTTCCCTCAATTAACTGGTTGCAGTCTCCGATTAATGGGAGACAGAGACTTCCAGTGCCGTCTGTATCGTCCCCACCTCGTCTCCTGCAGCTGCTCCAGCCTTCCCCCCACACAGCTGCTCCTGGTACCAAGCAGAGGCCGTTCAGAGCCCAAAGTGCTGACACAGTCCCAGCCCAGCTCACCTCCAAGTTACCTGCACCTGGGACCCAGGGCTCGGCTTCCAGCAGCACTTGAGCTTCTGCGCAGATAACATTTCCTCAGCCAAATGCTTTCGTGTGCTTTAGAGATGAATTCTCTCTTCTGAATTCTTGTTCTGAATCTCAGCCCAGGGGCCAGGCCCTGCTACCCAAGGTCCAGCTGCTGCCAGTCTGTTGGTTTGAATTTCTAAGAGTCTCCCACCTGAGTTCTCATGATTAGCTCCGCTCGCCTGCTGGGGTCCCGGGTGCTATGCCATCTGGCAGCACCTGCTATGGTCATGATGGACAGAACGGCTCAGAGGGCTCATTTGTCCCCTTAGACTCTTCACCTCTGCCATCAACCAGGTTTGCCCCTTAGCGCCTGCCCAGGTCCCAGCCCTTCACCTGCCCTCACACTGCGATGACTTGCCTTCCCCAATACTACTTTCATGTCTCAACTTACCTTTATTTTACAAACCCCCCTTATCACATAACCGGCTGCAAAATACACACTGGCCCCTTCATGGTAATTTAGCAACAATGACATTTCTTCGCATCTCTTCTGATAATATTTATTTAACAAATAAGGACTGCAAAATAAAAGTATAAATACCAAAGTAAAAAGCAAAAGTCCTCCTTCGAACCCTGCAAAATCCCACTAACCTTCTGACAGGTAACTGATGTCAGTAATGCCATGTGAGTATAAAGGCTGAATAATATTTTCTATTTTTTATCTCCAGACTTCTGAATTTGGTCCTCCTCGGCCATTGCTAGACCAGGTGTACAAACATGGGTGTGAACACATGTTTAATTGCTTGCTTTGGGAAAGGCCACAGCAAGATGACAAGGTCCATCAGGCTTCCTACTTCTGGGTTTCTTGGTTTACCCTCGCTGGTCCTTGGTACCTAACATTTGGTAATACTATTTCTTCAGTATTTCCGAAATCGGCACCCCGACAGTTGAAGCCTGGTGGTAGGGCATGTGGGGTTCTCCAGAGCAGAAACACACCCCAGGTTCAGCAGCATCCTTAAGCACAGGTCCTAAAGCCTGGCCTCAAATGTATTTTAGCAGGTGGTGCAATTCTGGGCAATATTCTTAGTGTCGACACTGTACCTTGACACCCTCCTTTATAAACAAGGGATGGTTTGATTAGGAAGAAAGTAGGACCCTTACTCTTTCCCCCACCAAAGACCCCTCCTAAACCTGCAGCAGAACAGATTCTGAAGGGTCACACCAAGGCTAAAATCATTTCTGCCCACGGGGTCTGCCCACGATGCCTATAAACATCCCTATCCACCGCATCCTCTCTCGACCCAGAGGTTCTGTTCCAGCGGCTGCACTCAGCAGCGAAGGCACCGCAGTTTAGGGAAACAAAGAGACCTTTAAAAGTCTCACATCCGGGGGCACCTGGGTGGCTCAGTCGGTGAAGTGTCTGCCTTTAGCTCAGGTCATGATCACAGGGGTCCTGGATCAAGCCCCACACTGGGCTCCCTGCTCAGCGAGGAGTCTGCTTCTTCCTCTCCGCCTGGCTCCTCCCGCCTCCCCTCTCTGTGTCAAATAAAGAAATAGAATCTTTAAAAAAAAAAAAGAAAGAAAAGAAAAGTCTCACATCCTTATCAAACCTAAGGGTCTTGGGTCCCTTGACCAACCATTTGGGGTCCTCTTGACATTTTGCTCAGGCTAACTCTGGATTTGCCTTGTCTGGATCCTTTATTTGCAATAACAGCAGTTACCCTGGGCCAGGCACTGTCCTGAGCACCTTTCACGCGTTAATTCACCTCCTCCATACAAGGTCCTGTGACATGAGGACAACATCTGTACCCAAAAGCGGACGTGTGATGGGACAGTTCACCCAAGCTTGCACAGCTGGCCGAGTCGCGTTTGAACTCGGGCAGTCTGAGGCCAGCACCCATGTACGGGACCAACTACGCCAGAGCGGCTCTCAGAGCCCAAGCTCTAGAAAGCCATCTTTGTTCTCCTTGCCCACGGCAGGCAAATACTGAAGAACAAAGGGAACTTCTGAATGCATAGATTTGCTGGTGTGCTACCAAGTATCCTGCCACCTTCTGACAAAAAAAGAAAAAAGAAAAAGAAAGAAAAGAAAAGAAAACAGAATGAATGCCTCTGGCCTGAATCTGAAGTTTTAAGCCATTTGAGACACCTAATAATCGAGAAAGAATGTTCATCAGAACTAAAACGAAGGAATGTCTCTGTTGTGTATTGGCTTGATATAATTTCAACCCACTTGTTGATGACTTAAGTGAAGTTGTTTTAATCCACTTGTTCATGACAAAGGAAAATATAAAGCTGTTTTTAGAAGTAAGGTTGTTTTGATTAAAAAAATGAAGTTGTGTCAGGATGGCATCATCTCATCTGTTCTCACCAATAAGAACTCAATAGTTCAGCCACTGAGGGGTCCCACTGAGGGCTTACCAATAAAAACACGAAGAAGCAACTACAACAAGGGGACCTTTAGACTATAAATACTGAGAGTTTGTGAGGACTATCTGACAGTGTTCCATCTGGGCAAGCCTATATTTTGTTGATCTAAAATAGCTCTCTGAAGACCTTGGGGGCAATTAGCTCTTGCAGATCTTTTATGAAGTCATCTTGCCTGGCAACAGCAACACCTTCGTTCCTTAGCAACACATTCGATCAACATGGGACCTTTCCTTTTGTGCTGGCGGCTGGACATCAACTCTCCATTGGCTGAGCCACCTCTCCTGAGTACCAGCTCCTATAAAGGTACACATCAACTCATTTGCACTTTACTCCTTTCACTCCCCTTCCCTGAACAACAGTGTGATCAATCTATCACTGGTTTGGCATGTGTTATTTCTTCATTGGCTTATTCAGAGACATTATCCTGTATGCTATTGGCTTGTGAAAGTCCCACAGTAAACCTGTGTTAAATAAACTATTGGCAAAGACAATCTCAATTTCTGAGCATTAATTTGTCCCGAATCATAACAGTCTCCAACCAAATTAGAGACCACTGTGTGAACCTCCTTAAGAAGAGAAAGTACAGACCTCATCCTGGGGGACACATCATGAAGTAGAAATGAAATCACTATGATTTGAACAGGCAGCTCAAAGGGTGAAACCAACAAAGAAATAAGAATAAAACAATTTGTTTTGAGTACTTACTGTGTGTTGGGCTCTTTGTCTACATGATTTTTTTAATCCACATGACACAGAGAGATCGGCAATGTTCCCATTGTACAGATAAGGAAAACTGGGACAAAGACCTTCCAAGTCACAGAACAAGTATTCCTTTAAAGGTCTGTTTAAATCCAAACAATTTTAAATCTAAACATTGGATAATTATGTAAAAGGTATAAGGCAGACTAGGGCAAAATCTTTCCAAAAAGAATGAGCCACACCTTAGTCCCACTCCCATCCCATTCTGCCTCTCCAGAAGTTGGAAAGCAGGCAGACTCCCACATAGACTCTATGGGGAGCCATCGGAAAGTGTCCAACCAGGAAGCAGAACCTGGGAGGGTCCGGGCGACTATAAGAAGTTGGGTTTGGCAGCATTCTGCAGGCCACTTAGTTGCTTTATTTGTGTTGGTTATCAAAGGCTTCTGTGTGTTCTGAATTTCTCCTCAGTTGCATGTCAGTGGCAGGGGCTCCGTTTTCTTTATTGGGTCCCCATGATACCTAACAGAGTGTTTCGTGTAATAGCCAGCAATATTGGAAATGGCATTAGGAATGTGACAAAGATAAATGCTATGGAAAAAAGCTAACGTATTTTCAGCCTCTTAGCTCAGCACCTGGCACGTATTATCTCATTTGACCCTCAACAAATGGATGAGGTTGTTAATATAACTAAACTGATCTTAAAGATGAGGGAACAGAGGTAGACAATATAAGTGATGGCACCCAAAATGGACAACTAAGATGTCATAGAGCAGGAATTTTGAAACTAGATCTGCCCAATGTCAAAATCCACACCCAACCAATAAGGGCACTGCACTCCATCACTGTAGCCATTTTAAAAGGCATTTATTAAGATAAGCATTCAGTGTGGTCTTATTTCAGCACGAAGGGTAGTAGACTTCAAGTCTAGAGTAATAGTACCCATCTTGAATTTTTTGCGTCTTATGCCTTCCACAGCGCTCTTATATTCATTGTCTTTTAAGGTGATAGCTCCATTGATCTTTAAGGTAGCTCCTTCTCACTGTGCTGAATTTGTTTATTACCTAACCACTCGTTTGTTATTAATCATTCCTTTCCCTGTGTCAATTCTTTACCTTGTGTTCTGTTTCATTACTTAACCTTTCTCTCTTTGTATTCCCTATTTCCCATATCATTTAGAACAGTTCCTGGCACATGGTAGGTATTCAATAAATACTTGAAATGTATCTTGCACACAGTAGACATTCAATACATTTTCATCGAATTAAATATATTCTGCCTCACTCAATACTCTCATGTTTGCACACAGGAGAATATATGCTGGAACTAACCTATTTTTTAAATGACAAATCTGAGACTCAGCCAGGGGTAATGTATGACTTTGGACCATACAGCTACTTAGTGACCTCTTAAGACCCTAAACGTAGCATCTGACTCCCAGTCCAGTGCTCTTTCCTTCCCTTACTCCACTAGATCACATGGTATGAATAGCAGCTGGGTGATATAACTGCAGTTGACATCTTTAATCTGTCTTGGAGTTGAATCATCAAGCCTGGGAACAAAAATACAGCACAAGAATCCAAGAAGGCTTCCAGTAACACCCTCAGCCAAGGAGCCAGGAAGTGGAGGCTGAGGACCAGAGGTAGGAGAACTTTGAAGGTCTCTCAAACAACTCTGTGCTTCTGGGTTTGCTTTTTACAGTGATTTTCAGAACTGCTTTTAGAATGAAAATGGCCTAAGGGCTTGTCCCTGGAGTCCAAAGGGAAGACCAGACTGGAGTGCTTACTGAGTTAGGAGTAGGGGAGCTTGCAGCCTGAGTTAGGAGTAGGAGAACAGTTGGCAGGGGCCAGAGTGGATAAAGGAACACAAAAATGGGTGGAAAATAGGCTGAATTGCAATGGCTCATAACAACATCAGAAGGTGTCCTAGAAACTTAGCAGTAGAGACCTACGGCATTTCCTGACAGGGAGCACCTCGGTGAGGGAGCACGGTGGGACAGGCACACTGTTTCTGCCACAGTCATTTAGAAAACATCTAATGGTCCACGAACACAGAGCAAAGTTTTTCGTATTTTAGAGAGGTCAAGGAGATATGGCAAGAGTTTGAAGGTGCAGGAGAGAAAGGATAATTCTCCCTCTACCCTTCAGAATTCTTGGCTGAGACTTCCTGGTAATAAAAGATAGCTTAACAAGAGAAAACAAACAGAAGTTTATTAACATTGTTTTTAAAAAAGGAAATAGAGGTCCAAAATGGAGTTATTTCTCCCCAGAACCGCAAACCCAGACTTGATTTAAGTTCCAACCTCTCCCAGAAATGTGACCTTTAAAACTTCCAAATCAGCACTAGTAAGGTGATTTACATAAGGAAGCCTCTGTTATTCCCTTCCCCCAAAAAGAAGGCCTGAAACAATCCTTTCTTTTCACTTGCTAATAACTTCCTTGTCCCTCCCTCCTTCTGCCTATAAAAACCTTCCGTTTTATACAACTCCTTGGAGTGAATGTCTATTTACTAGAATGTTGCCCAATCCATGAATCTTTGAGTAAAGCCAATTAGATCTTCAAATTTACTCAGCTGAATTTTTGTTCTTAAACAACATGTACACTTCAGTAACTCCCTGAGATGGCCAAAGATACTGCCCTACAGCCATCTTCAGCTATATACAAAAGAGAGATGTTGGGGTAAGGAGAGGCTAGCTATAGGATGGTACCAGGGGAGGCACAGTAAACAAGGATAAGGTTTATTATGCAGATTTAATTCTATGCCTCTCCATTGATGAGAGTTTCTTGTGATTTAGATTTAGAGTCTTCTTCTCTTCCTGAACAGAGAGGGAGACACTCTTACAAATGGAGATTTCCTTTATAAATGTAAATTTCTCTTACAAAAGGGTACCTTCCATTCTATTTTCTAAGCTTCCCCTGGGTCTGCAGTTTCTCAAAATAATCAGCTCAAAATAATCCTTATGCCAAAAAGACATATTTTGGGAGGTGTATTCTGCTACCCTTCAAAAGCATTCCTGTTCTTTAGTTCAAAGGAGTAATAGGACCACCCAGAGACATCTGGTACATCCTGGGGTGGGGGTGGGGATAAGTGATGGGAGGGGAGGGTCACGGGAAGAGAGGCATGGAATCCAATTTGGATAAATTTGTTTTTTCTAGGGTAATGCATCAGATCATTAAGTGAAAAGGTATTTTAAGCGACACCTATGGTATTTTCAGTGGGATCAAACAATATAATAAAAATTAAACTGCAGCACAGTGACTTTCTAAAATGGGACTTCAAAAGAGTAAACATAATAGAAGCAGAATTAAAACAAATGAGGCTCATTTGCTTTCTTTCCTGAACACAATTGGAGTAATTAAGTACAAAGGTAGTATGATAAGCAATTACACAAAAAAACAGGCAGCGGCACTTATGGACCATTCATCGTCTCCCTGGAATTCTCTTTTGGACTCCCACTGATGCAGGCCAATTCTAAGAACCCAGAGACGGTCCCCAGGACTAGCCTAGAGGGTCCTTGGCTTCAGAAAGGAGGGAAATGAGACACAAGCCAGCAGGAGGTGAAAGGAGAGTTTATTGAAGATACATATAGGAAGAGAGAGTGTCTGGGAGAGTGTCTGGGAGACTAGGAAAGGAAAAGAGCATGAGTCTCCTCTTTGCTTGGGGTCTGGGGTTTTTATTGGTGATCGTGGTCTGGCGCACATGTCCTCTGAGGCATCCAGGCACTAACTGGTCAGAACAAAGACAGGGTCCAGGGGTCCTTCATAAGTCACTCATTCCCTGAAGTCAGGGGTCTTGGCATCAAGGTGTTTGGAGTCAGTGGTCTTAGAGGATGTTTATGACCACCCCACCCCATCACTCCTTAGATAATTATCTATTGTGCTGGGAGATAATCATTATCTTTTGTCCCTTACCAGGACGACCTATGCTATTTGCTTGACAAGGCTTGTGTAGAGCGGTGGGTGCAGGTCCCAACAGGAATAGAAGCCAGAGCAAATGGGGCAAACAGCTGTTTTTATGGGGTCCCTTTGGTTTCCCTGTCTCACCACGACACTGTACTGTTCTGATCCCAAGAGTCTCTCCACCTCTAACCATTCTTCTGAATTCTTTCTGACTTCTCTCTTCCCTCCTGGACATATCTGGGTTTTCCCTGAGCTAAAGCATCAGTTCTTTTTCTCCTGTGACAGAGGTGACATAGTATTTTGAAACATCGTGTCTTGTAGAGCCCAAAGCCTGGTGTTATTACTGGCCAGCCGGCAGGCCTGGCCAAATTAGTTAATCTCTCTGAATCTCACTTGTCTCATCTTTAAAAAGAAGTCACACAATATCTGTCTTGTAAGGTTTTAATAATGATTAAACAGAGAGATGGCATCTAATTCCTGCCACCATGTGCTTCTTCACAAAATCAATCCATACGTAGCAGTCTTTTCTTACTTCATCTCAAACTCAGCTAACTTCAAATAGCCTTTTCTGTCCACAACTTCTTAGCACAGCACAGTACTGTATTTTGATTTTTGTTGTGATAGAATGCACATAGCTTAAAACTTACCGTCCTCACTGTTTTTAAGTGTACAGTTCAGTAGTATTAACTGTACTCACATTGTTAAGCAATGTCCAGAACTCTTTTCGTCTTGCAAAACTGGAACTATACTCATTAGATAACTCCTCATTTTGCCCTCGCCCCACCGCCCCTGGCAACCACCATTTTATATCCTGTCTCTATGAATTTGACTACTCTCAGTACTTCATATAAGTTAAATCATAGAGTATTTGTCTTTTTGTCACTGGCTTCTTTCACTTAACATAATGTCCTCAAGGTTCATCCATGTGTGGCATGTGTCAGAAGTTCGCTCCTTTTTAGGGATGAATAATATTTCATTTTATGTATCTACCCCATTTGTTTATCCATGTATATCCACTGATGAACATCTGAGCTGCTTCTACCTCCTGGCTGGTGGGAAGAACGCTGCTATGAAAATGGGTGTACAAAAATCTCTTTGAGACCGTTTTCAATTTGGGGGGGGGGGCATATGCCCAAACGTGGTCGTGCTGGATCATATGGAATTCTATTTTTAATTTTTTGAGGAACTGCCCTGCTGTTTTCCATAGTGGCTGCACCATTTTACTAATGTTTCAACAGCCTTGCTAACACTTGTTAGTTTCTGGTTTCTGATACTAAATAGCCATCCTAATTGGCATGAGGTGATATATCATGGTGGCTTTGATTTGCATTTCCCTCATGATTAATGATATTAGCAGCATTTCTTACGGTTGTTGACCATTATCATATTTTTATCTTTATTAAGTTTTACGCCATCACTTCAAATAAAGTGTACTTAAAAATACTATCACTTTTATTCCTCAAACTTCCTCTCCCAAATTTCCTATTCTTTGTAAATTTCTCATTTATCCAGACTAGAAACATCATCTTAATCATTTACTATCCTGAATGACTCTTCGAGGCCTCAAGTTCTTTTCTTTTAATGATTCTTTTTTTTTTTTTTTTAAGATTTTATTTATTTATTTGAGAGAGAGAGCACATGAGAGGGGGGAGGGTCAGAGGGAGAAGCAGACCCCCCGCTGAGCAGGGAGCCCGATGCGGGACTCGATCCCGGGACTCCAGGATCATGACCTGAGCCGAAGGCAGTCGCTTAATCAACTGAGCCACCCAGGCGCCCTCTTTTAATGATTCTTACTCTCACACAATTCCCTCCACTTCTGCCATGACTTCCCTGATCAGGAACCTACCACACTTAGGCAGTAAAACGTCTTCCTGCCCATCCTGGCTTCTTCTTCTCCACCAGCTCCTATCCACTTTAGCACTGTTGAGAAATTAATTCACTTTTAAAACATCACATTTGCTTTATAATTACTCTGATCAAGATTTAGTAGGAACTGTCTACTGCCCACTCCAGAGGTTCTTGGAATTTGTCTTCCATGGAATGTTTTTCCTTCATTTGGCAGAAATACTCTGTTGAAATGGCTAAAATTAACAAGTCAGGAAATGACAGATGTTGGCGGGGATGCGGAGAAAGGGGAACCCTCCTACACTGTTGGTGGGAATGCAAGCTGGTGCAGCCACTCTGGAAAACAGTATGGAGGTTCCTCAAAAAGTTGAAAATAGAGCTACCATATGCTGCAGCAATTGCACTACTGGGTATTTACCCCAAAGATACAAAAGTAGGGACCCGAAAGGCTACGTGCACCCCGATGTTTATAGCAGCAATGTCCACAATAGCCAAACTGTGGAAAGAGCCAAGATGTCCATCAACAGATGAATGGATAAAGAAGATGTGGTATATATATACAATGGAATATTATGCAGCCATCAAAAGGAATAAGATCTTGCCATTTGCAACGACGTGGATGGAACTGGAGGGTATTATGCTGAGCGAAATAAGTCAAACAGAGAAAGACATGTATCATATGACCTCACTGATATGAGGAATTCTTAATCTCAGGAAACAAACTGAGGGTTGCTGGAGTAGGGGGTGGGGTGGGAGGGATGGGGTGACTGGGTGATGGACACTGGGGAGGGTATGTGTTCTGGTAAGCACTGTGAGTTGTGCAAGACTGTTGAATCTCAGATCTGTACCTCTGAAACAAATAATGCAATATATGTTAAGAAAGAAAAAAAGAAGAAGAAGAATGTAGCAGGAGGGGAAGAATGAAGGGGGGGAAATCGGAGGGGGAGAAGAACCATGAGAGACAATGGACTCTGAAAAACAAACTGAGGGTTCTAGAGGGGAGGGGGTTGGGAGGATGGGTTAGCCTGGTGATGGGTATTGAGGAGGGCACGTTCTGCATGGAGCACTGGGTGTTATGCACAAACAATGAATCATGGAACACTATATCTAAAACTAATGATGTAATGTATGGGGATTAACATAACAATAAAAAAATTAAAAAAAAAAAAAGAAATACTCTGTTGATAAAATTTAATAATGGCAGTGATTTCCCAAATCACAAAACAATTAAGTTGACGACTAAGATTTTCTTTTTCAATTTTAGACTTTTCTCCTATTTTTACTTCTTTAGTTTTCCATACTTGCCACTGTTTGATTGGCAGATGACAGAATAATGAAAAAATAATTCATAATTACAATTACTAGAAAAGCTCAGAAATCATGAACCATATCTATTTGGGCAACTCAAGCTTTTCCTCGTTGTCATTGTAGCTACTTGTTTTGTTGTTGCTATTGTTGTTTTAAAGATCTTCTTTATTTATTTGAGAGAGAGATCATGAGCTGGGAGCAGGGGATGGTGGTGGTAGTTGGAAGGGAGGATAGAGGGAGAGGGAGAAGCAGAGTCCTTCCTGAGCAGGGAGCCAGATGCTGGGCTCGATCCTAGCACCCCAAGATCACGACCTGAGCCCAAGGCAGACACTTATCCGACTGAGCCACCCAGGTGTCCATAGCTCCTTGTTTTATTAGTCATTATATAATGTGGTTTCCAACTCATCAATAAATGATGTTGGGAAAATTTGACAGCCATATGCAAAAGGATGAAAATGGGCAACTCTCTTACACCATGCACAAAATTAACTCAAAATGGATTAAAAACTTGAACATAAGACCTGAAACCCTAAAACTCTTAAAAGAAAACATAGGTTGTATGCTCCTTGGCATCAGTCTTGGTAATGATTTTTTTGGATTTGATACCAAAAGCAAAGGCAACACGAACAAAAATAAGTGGTACTATATCAAACTGTAAACCTTCTATGGGGTGTCTGGGTGGCTCAGTCCATTAAGCATCAGAATCTTGTTTTTGGCTCAGGTCATAATCTCAGGGTCATGAGATCGAGCCCCAAGTCTGGTCTACCCTCAGTGCAAAGTCTGCTTGAGATTCTCTCCCTCTGCCCCTCCCTTCTGCTTGCATGCAAATCATATATCTGCTAAGAGGTTAATATCCAAAATATATTTTAAAAACCTCATACAACTTGATAGCAAGCAAACATACAATACAATAAAAAATGGGCAAAGGATCTGAATAGACATTTTTCTAAAGAAGACATACAGATGGCCAATAGGTATGGAAGGGCGCCTGGGTGGCTCAGTCGTTAAGTGTCTGCCTTCGGCTCAGGTCATGATCCCAGGGTCCTGGGATCGAGTCCCACATCGGGCTCCCTGCTCGGCAGGAAGCCTGCTTCTCCCTCTCCCACTCCCCCTGCTTGTGTTCCTGCTCTCGCTATCTCTCTCTCTGTCAAATAAATAAATAAAATCTTAAAAAAAAAAAAAAAATAGGTATGGAAAAAGATGCTCGACATCTAATCATCAGGGAAATGCAAATCAAAACCACAATGAGATATCACTTCACACCCATAAGAATTGTCATTATCAAAAAGACTAGAAATAACAACTGTTGGCGGGGATGTGGAGGAAAGGTAACCCTTCTGCATTGTTGGTGAGAGTATAAATTGGTACAGCCACTGTGGAAAACAATATGGAGGTTCCTCCAAAATTAAAAATAGAACTACTATATGATCCAGCAATTCCACCTCTGGATATTTATCAGAAGAAAATGAATACACTAACTCGAAAAGATATATGCACCCCCATGTTCATTGCAACATTATTTACAATAGCCATGATATGAAAAAAACCCAAGTGTCCATTGATGGATACATGGATAAAGACAATGTGATCTGTCTGTCTATCTATCTGTACGTATGTATCTATGTACCTATCTACCTACCTATCTATAATGGAAAATTATTCAGCCATAAAAAAAAAAGAATTAAATCTCGCCGTTTGTGACAATATGAATATACCTTGAGGGCATTGGGCTAAGTGAAATAAGTCAGACAGAGAAAGACAAATTCCCCCCATATGATTTCACTTACACATAGAATCTAAAAACAAGCAAACAAACAAAATAAGGCCATAGATACAGAGAACAGATTGGTGGTTGGCAGAGGTGAGGGATGGAGGTGGGTGATATGAGAGAAGGAAGTCAAAAGGTACAAACTTCCAGTCATAAAATAAATAAATAATTCTTGGGATGTAATGTTCAGCAAGGCAACATAGTTTAATAATACTGCATTGAATATTTGAACATTGCTAAAAGAGAGTATCCTAAAAGCTCTCATTACAAGGGGAAAAATCTGTCACTATGTACGGTAATGGATGTTAACTACATTTATTTCGGTGATCATTTTGCAACATATACAAATGTCAAATCATTATGTTGCACATCTGAAACTAATGCAATGTTATATGTCGATTATACCTTAATAAAAATAAAATAAAAGGCATTAGGTATAAAAAAGAAAAAGAAATTGCTAAATATCTCCCAGGATCTTTGCAACCTCTCTTCCCTTTAGCAACAGAACCACTTGAATTTTAGCAGCTACAAGTCTGCCCACATAAATACCGCATTTGCTAGCTACCCTCGCAACTAGGTGTGGCCATATGACGCAGTTCTGGTCAATAGGTGGAAATGATGTTAACAACTTCCAGATTATATCTTTAAAAAGAAATTTTTCCTGTCCTTTGCTTTCTCCTGTTTCTTGCTGACAGAAATGTCACAACATGTGTAGCAGCCAACTTTGACCCAGAACCACCTTTTATTTGAAGTCTTTCAATGACTTTGTGGTGACAAATATCCTACACACTCTGGACAAATCCCCCTTTGGACTATTAAATGAGAGACAAAATTCTATTGTATTTAAGTTATTGTAACTTTGGGTTTCCCTGATACAGAAACAACCTAGACACCCCCCCCCAAAAAAAAGGCACAGGCATTATGTTTAGGGTTAGAAATTGTATATGATTTCCTAAACGATGTTCAAAGAATTAGAGAAGCTGTTGCAATGGCTGGCAAGCCTGGGAGAAGTCTGTTTTGATTTAGTGAGTTTGTATCTCAAATAAGATAAAGCAGTTTAGGCTACTGCATCCCATCCCCCATTTATCTGCTGATCTTGAGGTAAATTAGACAGCTGCTGACACCCCCCCGCCCGATGTCACAGCCTGGACAGAGGTGGCCAGTCTTGAGGCAGCTCTGCATGACTGGACAGGTGTGAAGACAGGCACCAGGGCTCATTATGAAAGGAGCAGCACTGGACACTGCTTGGGATGGCCACACAGTCACATTGCTTGCATGAATACCTCCGCCAATCTATTGTTTTAACTTCCTCCCTGAATAAAGATCTTTACAAGAGGACACAGGGCATTCACATTGTCCAGATAGCGCCATAAACACATCATCTACCTTCAACCATATCTATCTAGGAAAAGAAAAAAAAGGACTATCCATTTTATGAGATTTTCCTACCCTGTAACAGCGATGAGAGAATGGGGGGTAGAGTAGTGATAGCCCTCTCTTTTTTCTTTCTTTCTTTCTTTCTTTCTTTCTTTCTTTCTTTCTTTCTTTCTTTCTTTCTTTTTCTTTCTTTCTTTCTTTCTTTCTCTCTCTCTTCCTTTCTTCCTTTTCTTTCTTTCTTTCGTTCTTTCTGTGAATGGTGTAAAGAATGAATAATTCAGGTAAAATATCTGAGCCCAGAAATAATCTCTTACATACATAGTCAAGAAATATTTGACAAAGGAGCTGAGAATACTCAATAGGGAAAAGATAGTCTCTTCAATAAATGATGTTGGAAAAACTGGATAATCACATGCAGAAGAATGAAGCTGGACCTCCATCTTATACCACTCACAACAATTAACTCAAAATTTATTTGAGGTCTTAAACATAATACCTGAAACCATAAAACTCCTACAGGAAAATAGAGAGGAAAAAAGGTCCTTGATATTGGCCTTGGCAATGATTTTTTTGGATATGACACCAAAAACACAGGCAACAAAAGCAAAGCTAAGAAGCTTCTGTGCAGGAAAGAAACAACAAACAAAATGAAAAGGCAACCTACTGAATGGAAGAAAATATTTACAAATCATATATCTGATAAGGAATTAATATCCAAAATATATAAGGAGCTCATACAACTTAATAGTAAAAAAATCCAATTAAAAATGCACAGAGGAACTGAATAGACATTTTTCCAAAGAAGACACACAAATAGCCAACAGGTACATGAAAAAGTACTCAACATCAATAGTCATCAGGAAAATGTAAAATAAAATCATAATGAGATATCACCTCACAGCTGTTAGAATGGCTATCATCAAAAGGCAGGGGATATCAAGTGTTGGCAAGGATGTGGAGAAAAGAAGAACACTTTGGAGGGAATGTCAATTGGTACAGACATTGTGGAAAAAAATATGGTATTCCTCAAAAAATCAAAAATAGGACTTCATATTATCCAGTAATCCCACTTCCGGTTATAGATCCAAAGGAAATGAAACAGGGTATCGAAGAGATATCTGCACTCCCACGCTTATTATTCACAATAGCCAAGAGAGGGAAACAATCTAACAACGTACATGGCTGTCTTAGATGAATGGATGAAGAAGATGTGATGTTTATAATGATGAGAAAGAGAGAAATCCTGCCTTTTGCAACAACATAAATGGACCTCGAGGCATTGGGCTAAGGGAATTATAAGTCAGACAGACAAAGACAAATACTGTATGATCTCACTTTTATGTGGAATCAAAAAGCCAAACTCATGGGAACAGAGATAGAATGGTGGTTGCCAAGGGCTGGGGAGTGACGTCATGGGGGGATGTTGGTCAAAGAGTACAAACTTCCAGTTATAAGTTGAGTAAGTTCTGGAAACCTAATGTATAACATGGTGATTATGCTAACAAGACTGTATTATGTACTTAAAATTTGGTGAAAGAATAGATGTTAAATATTCTCACCACAGAAGAAATGGTAATTATGTATATTATTACCCTACCGTGGTAATAATTTTACAACATATAAGTGTATCAAATCAATACATTGTACACCTTAAACTTACACAATGTTATACATCAATTATATCTCAATAAAACTGGAAAAAAACTGTATTTTTTTTTAAAGAGTTTACTTATTTATTTGAGAGAAAGAGAGTGCGCGAGCACAAGTGGGGGAGGGACAAAGGGAGAGGGAGAAGCAGACTCCCCTGCTGAGTGGGGAGCCCAACACTGGGGCTCCATCCCAGGACCCAGGATCATGACCTGAGCTGAAAGCAGTTGCTTAGCGTACTGAGCCACCCAGGTGCCCCAAAACCTGTATGTTTCTATATTTCACCCAACAAGATGCAGCTGTCCTGAAAAGTAAAGAAATTCCCAACTCACCCCCAGAACAAGGAGATGCATGGTCCCAACTGAATCGTATCCACCACCAGCTACATTCAATGTCTCTCAAATTCTGCCAGTCTCTGTTACCTAAAGTTAAAATCATAAAGTTAACTTTGAACGACTTGGATACTAAACAAAAATGAGAAGAGAATGATTCGTTTATATAAATACACATCTTGTAAGAGAAATCTGCAAAGTTACCAGAGTCCTCCTCTATAACTGGTCACAATACCCTCCGTAATTGCTATCTATGGCTTTCTTCTTCTACTGACCATTCCACATTTCCACTTCCTTCAGCCAGAACTTCAGCCGGGTCATGAGCACTTTTAGAGTGTGGTCATGGTTTGTTCATCTGGCTTCAGTGGAGCTAAAGGACTCTGGAGCTAAAAAAATCAAATAGCTTAAAAAAATTAAAAAATTTAAAAATAAAAAAAAAATCTAAAAAAAAAAGGAAAGAAAGAAATCAAATAGCTGTGTAGGCCAGTCTTGGACAGGTTATACACGCAGACGTTGATGTTGGCCAGGGAAAGACAGCATTGAGGAGCAGCAAGCACTGAACCCACCAAAGCAAGACGAATTATCAGCAGGGTACTGAGGGCCACGTAGGAGGGCCACACTCTACCGTGAGGGAAACAGTGATGTACAATTTAACTGCAGCCAAAATACACACCAGACACTTTTTCTTGCCTCCTGCCCCCCCCCATTATCAGGATGGACATGTAGGAAACATAACAGCTGCTCAGAATTTTAGGGATTTACCAGAAAGAACAAATGTGTCCTACAGTGTGGGCTGTGTCACCTCCCCATGGAGGCCGTTCCTCCATGAGATGAGCTAAGTGATTCATGGATATGAATCACCCATGACATCTGTCACATTCAGTCTCTAAAGCTGATGTGGATTGGGAGTGAGGCGTGCCCTGCCCTGATTAGGTCCCTGTGTGACGGGGTGGGTGTGGAGGAGGGGAGTCCTGTCCATATACACTACTTTTTCATTTTAAGTAGTTGGAAATGAAAAAACTAAAACATGCCAAGTAAAGCTGAACGCTCAGATTTAGCTTTCCTTTCCATCTCTCTAGGAATGAGATATTAATAAAATCTGACTCCCGAGCCATCCTCTGGACTTTTACTGAGGCTGAAGGCATTACTCCGAGTGGATATGGGGCAGGGTCTGAGCAATTTAAAGCCAGAATAAAACATACTTCGTTCACTTTGCCTAGGACATGTATTTCTGTTCCCCGGGCGTTGGAATTCAGGTCATATAGAATCCCATAGAAACGGCTGGAATCATCTGAGACCACAGGAGACGTCACATCAAAGCCATAAGGGGCTGTGTCAGGTACTTACATAAAAGTCACATTCACACCAAACTGAGGAGAGATGGTGTTGACTGCTGATCGGGGTTTCATTGTCAACTCAGCCACAGGTCAGCCTGGAAACCTTAGGCTAAGCCTTTGCCTCCCCTGAGTTTCTATATCATCTTTTATAAAAATAGAGCTAATGCAGCCCAATTATGAAGGCTGTTGTGTTAATTAAATGAATGGACATACGTGAAATCCTCTGACACCAGACTCCGAATGTATTAGCTTCTTTCCCTTCTTTCCATCTTCCTTATCAGTGGGAGCAAAGCCTATTCTTTTTTTAAATTTTTTTTATTTAAATGCAATTTAGTTAACACATAGTGTATTACTAGTTTCAGAGGTAGAGGTCAGTGATTCATCAGTTGCATAGAACACCCAGTGCTCATTCCATCATGTGCCCTCTTTAAAGCCCATCACCCAGTTACCCTTTCCCCCACCTACCTCGCCTCCAGCCACCCTTTGTTTCCTACAGTTAAGAGTGCAAAACCTATTTCTTTGCCACAAAACCACAAATTACAAAATCTTCCCAAAATTATAAACTATGTCATTGTATCATCCTACTCAAAAACATCTATGCTGTCACTAGGCCCAGGTTGGGTTCAAGTGTCAGCTCCACACTTACTGGATGTGTGACTTTTGGCAAAATCAATGTACACAACCTCAGTTTCCTCCTCTGTAGAATGGGATAATAATGGCCCCTACTTCAGATGGTCATCAAAGAGAAGTTTCAATGAAAGAATACATATAAAGTGCTCAGAAGCTATCAGCTAGAAGGTCTGCCTTTTAATGACCTTCAGTTTCCTCTGGATTCTACCCGTTAGCATGAAAGTAAATGAGAGAGAGACCAAAACAGTTTTGGAGACCTTGTTCTTGTCTTGATAACAGAAGAGCTGGTCTAAGTCCTTAATCCCATCCTAAATACCCTTGGTGTCTTTGATTCCCACCACCTGCTCCGACTTCCCCTGGAGGGTTTTCACAGTCTGTGCTCCCCACCATCCTAGAGAGTACAACTATCCCCGTCACATGACGGTGAACAGGTAGGTGTGGGGGAGGAGCTCCCTGAGAGATGTTCATTACACACACACACACACTCAGAAGCCCAGGGCAGAGGGCCCAGAAGCCCTTTAAAGATAAAAATGTTTGTTTTCCCAGTTTGGCCCCTCCAATTCTAATGAAAGCTTCCGAGCGCTACAGTGATGGTAGGAACCAGCTGCGGGCCAGGTGGGTAGGAGGTGTTAGCGCCGGGGCGATGGCTGTCACCTCCCACAGCTCTGGCATTCTACAGGAGTATAATTTGAAGGGTGGCCGGTCTTCTTGGTTTTTTGGGGGGAGGGCATGTCTAGTTATGTTTTGTTTAGTTTTTAAAAATCAAGTGGTCCTTATGTATGTGTCTCTGTTTGTCTATGTGTATTTGCGTGGGGAGGTGGAGAAAAATGGGATCAGAATCACTTTGAAGACTTGGTCAAAATAAATAGCTAAACTTTCCCCTACCAGGTCCTAAAATGCCAAGGTTCTGATTCACTCATTGTTGTGAGGTCTGGACATAGGTGTTTTGATGAAGAATCCAGGGAATTCTGACATGCACATCCTCCAGCTGAGAGAATCAATAATCAAGTGTCGGCAAGGCCATCTTTATTTACTCCCAAAGTTTATTTAGAAGTAGAAAGTTAAAGCAAATGGTGAGCTCTGTGAATTGTGTAAGACTGATGAATCATGGACCTGTACCTCTGAAACAAATAATACATTATATGTTTTTTAAAAAAGAAGATAGTAGGAAGGAAAAATGAAGGGGGGAAATTGGACGGGGAGATGAACCATGAGAGACTATGGACTCTGAGAAACAAACTGAGGGTTCTAGAGGGGAGGGGGGTGGGAGGATGGGTTAGCCTGGTGATGGGTATTAAAGAGGGCACATTCCGCATGGAGCACTGGGTGTTATACACAAATAATGAATCATGGAACACTACATCAAAAACTAATGATGTAATGTATGATGACTAACATAACATAATAAAATAAAATTAAAAAAATAAAATAAGAAAGTTAAAGCAATCCAGAACCCTTCCATGCAGGGCAAGGGCATTCAATTCACAAGGGGTGCCATGTTTCCTGTTCATTTTTTTTTTAAGGATTTTATCAATTTATTTGAGAGAGAGAGTGCAAGCACAAGCGGGGGTGGGGGAGGAGCGTCAGAGGCAGAGGGAGAAGCAGACTCCCCACGAAACAGAGAGCCTGACATGAGGCTCGATCCCAGGACCCTGAGATCATGACCTGAGCTGAAGACAGATACTTAACCGACTGAGCCACCCAGGCACCCCTCCTGTTCACATTTTTCTACCAAAGCCTACTCGACCCCTTTCCTTCCCTTTCCCTATTCTGCTTTTCCCTGTTCCTATATCTGTTATCCATTTCCTTTCGTCATTTTGCTCCTTCCTATTAGCCCCTGGGGACACTTGAGGGCCTGTCAGCATAGCATTAGGGAAGTGGCTTATTTTAAGTCCTCCCACCGTGTGCCCCTCCGGAACCTCAGGTAACACCTTCATTGTGATGCTGTGTACCTGCCCGTGTTTCCCACAGTGGGGCAGCAAGGGGGCTCATCTGAGCTTGCCTTCTCCTCTTTGGTGACACACTGTCCTGTTGGAGCTGTTCCCTACCACCTTCCCTCACCCACTGCTCGTCTCCTTTCCGGGGGCTCCTGCTTCCCCAGGCATCACTGTGAAGAACAGCGGTTCTCAAACTTCCTCCAGGTCCCCTAGAGGCCTTGCAAGAGCAGACTGCGGGGCCCCTTCCCCCTGACTTTCTGATTTGTAAGACTGGGTGGGGGCCCGAGAATTTGCTTTTCGAATAATTACCCCGTTGCTGTGGGTTCAGGGACCACACTTTTAGAACCGCTGGTGAACAGAAGAGAACATAGGGAGCAAACTCACTTGACTTCCATTATGAAGTTAGTCACTGAAGGCTCAGTCAGCCAGGCAAATTATTTGTTTTCTTAGAGGCTCAGTATCCTCAGCTGCAAAAATATGACAATAATCTCACAGAACTATTTTATGGAGTAAACAAGATATTGTCTTTCTGGCTTTCTATGTGAGAAGCAAAATTTATTAAATGGGATCTGAAGCACGAGGTCCCTTTTACTAGCCACGCAGGTGGCACTGGGCACCAACACCAATGCCATATGGTGTGATTAGGGATGTGAGTAACCATTTCAATGCACAAAGTCTCAGGATTCGCTCGCCTTCCCCTGACACTCCCTCTCCCTGCCAATGTGTAGTCCAAACAGAGAAGGAAATGAAAGTCGCTTTCATCTTCCTGGTCCTCATTCCCCTCCCTCCCTCCCTCATGCCACTCAATCTGGAATCCTGAAGCTAGTGCAAAGGGCACATTATGTCCTTAGAAGGAATGTACAGGGCTTGCATTCCTGTGCTCAGAAGAGAGTGTGGTCTAATGGGTAGGAAGTGGGAGCGGTAGGGTGGTGGGTTCTATTTAAAGCCTCCCCACTGACTCACTGAGGCATCCAAGGGAAATGGTTTCACTTCTGGGCCTTTGGATTTCCTCTTGTTAGAGGGAAGAACAATATCCCCTTCTTAGCAGGGTGCTTCTGAGGGCTGAGAAGTTGGTATTTGAGAAGGCCTTGGAGCTGGGGAGTTACATAGTCATACCAAATGTGGAATCTAGAGAAGCACATAATTCCTCCATCTTCTCAGAAGCATGACAGAATGCTTATGTCCAGCCAGACAGGCAGCTCAAGACTCCATCCTGAGCCACCTGAAGCTCTGCGGTTTGGAAATATTCAAGATAATGAGAATTTTGTAAGCACTCCTGCTGAGTCAGCATGCCCCCCTTCCCTGAGGTTTGGGGCAAACAAAAGCGGGGAGCAGGAGGGAGCCCTGGCCCAGGACTCTGAATGGAAGATGTCTGGGCCCGGCTCTGTCTGTCACACCTTTGGAACCTTGGGCCAGAGCCCGCACCACTCCAAGTCTCAGCCTCTGGTGATCTCTGACACCCCTTCCAGCTCTTTGACATCCCCGAGGTTCTAGAACCCTGATCCATGAGGTCTCGTCCAGTGTGACCGAGAAGTCAAGGAAATCAGTGGAGAATAGCTCTTGGTTTCCACTAAGAAACCACACAAGTCCTGTCCTCAGGCTTTGCCTTCCCCCGGAGAGGCTGCCGGTACGGTCAGTTCACTACCTCATTCAGCTTTTATGAATCCTTGCTTGCCTTGGGCTGGGCAGAGGGACAAGAGAAGCTCCTGCCTTCAAAGGGCTCAGGGAATGACCACACAAGCGCACAGTTAATGCTTCCAAGGGTTTGGAAAGGCCTTCAAAGAACAGAGGGAAGGAAAAGGAAACTATGAGTCAAAAGCCACAAGAAAGGCAAAAGGTAGGGAAAAGTCTATCTACCTCCTACCTCCAGGTACCAAGCTGGCTGCTTTATATACATGAATTCATTATCTTTTCATCCATCTTATGAGGTAGATTTTTTTTTTTTTTTTGCCCAATTTAAAATTAATCGAAAGTGAGGCCTAATAAATTTCCTAATGTTCCCAGAGCTAGTATGCGGTGCTTAACACACTGTGTGTTGGACTCTACAGTGCTCCCTCCCAAAAGACGTGACACTTGATCTGGCCTTAAACAATCACTAAGATCTCCCCCAACAGCGAACAACCACAGTTACCCAGGTAGAGAGAGCTAAAGGAAGGAAGTCACCGATATCAAATGGGGTCAGAGGCCACCACTTAAGGACAGACGCAGGCAGAGGCGGGAGAGGAGGTGGGAAGTGGGGGGCAACCTCGTGTGTCCTGTATGCAGCTCCAGGCAGTGACGAGCTGTGGAAATGGGGAACAACGTGATCCGATTTTGCCCTTGACATTTGCTGCTTTGATAGCATTGTGAAGGATGATGGGTTGGAAAAGTAAGATTCCCAGGCACTGATGAAATGTTACGGGGGAGGGACCGATAAAGAGATGATGACAGGAACCCAGCAGAGAGACGTGGAAGGCTGGAGCCAAGCCCTTGCCCCTCCCATCTGTGACATTTCAGTAACTAATGGAGATGCAGGGAAGCCCACAGGGTATATACTCGGAATTCTGAGAGTTGTCAGGAGACCTGCCTGAGCCCCTGACCATGATCCTTGGGACCACATAGTAGGTATGCATTTAACAGATCAGGCCCTGAAGGTTTGCAAATTCATAAGAGGATGTTTCAGAAACAGACCTGGTCCTCAAAGCTTCAAGGCCAATGGGGATTCTGATCTCCTTTGGGAAGGACCTGGATTCAAATTTCTCTGGACTCTGCCAAATATACATCCTCTAAATCAAAGGAAGAACCATCCCTGCCCAAACTGGCCTTTGACGCTGGACTGTCAAGAAAAACAGCAGGGTTCTCACACACCAACCGCTCTTGCCTGACCCAGGAAGAGGACCAGGCACCCCAGGTACTAGTCCCTTTAGACTGGATGGTCTGAGGCGTGGGGCTCAAGAGAACTGGGGCCACAGCAGCCCTCCGAGAAGACTGGGCTTGAGTCCAGCCCCCCGAAGGGAGCTGCCAGGGTGACAGGGAAACACACGGTGACAGAGTGTGACGACAAAGAAGTGACTTCACCGAGCCATCCCATCAGAGATAAACACAGGCCCTGCTGAGGCCTCGAGAGGCCCAGACAGAGGCCAAGAGGATGTGGAAAAAGTGAGATGTGCGCACCTGCTTGTGAGGAGCCGCCTTGACTGTAAAAGGGGTCACAACATGGAAATGATGACATTTCCTGTTCATTTGGGAAAATCGAGGCCTGGTTTCATCTTTACGTCCACCAAAAATCCACTTGTCTCCTTCAGCTCTCACCCCTTCTGTCTTTTCCTTCACCGACTCAGAAGGTGACAGGGACCACGCACCGCGTGCTAAGGGCTGGAGGCACCAGCCTGGCACCACGTGCATTCGCCTTAGTGACCAAGACAAGGAGACTGGGAGATGATGGGGCTGGGTTTGCACACTGCCCTGTTCGGTCCCTCCCGGTTAAAACAATCTCTCATTTGTGTCTTTCTCTCAGCCCCCCACTCCTCTGTCCACTTATTTTCATCTTTTTTCCCCTTTCTCTGTTTTTTTCTGGCTTATAAAATCTAGCTCGTGTGAGTAACGTTCATATGGTTATGAATACAGTCGGTTCTTTGTCATCTGTGATAATGAGAGGCGGGTCATGTGGATAACCCCAAACTGCAAACACTATTCATATACATGACTGAGGAACATTCCAGTCTGACTAACAGTCTAATATTTGGTTTGGGCTGCACTCTCTGAGTATCCATTAGCTCGTCAGCAGGAAGGGCAGAGAGGTTAACCGGGCAAGCCTCGGGAAGGACGAAAGGACAGGAGCCGAGAGTACAAACACCGGCCAGGTCTCCTCCACTGAGCAATGGCCTCAGTGTGCACTAGATTTTGTTGGTTTGTGTGATGAACGCTGCAGTGGTCTGTGTGGATAACATGGCTGGGAACAGAGTGCAGGCTGTCATAAGAGAAGGTGATCATTTGCCAGAGGTTTGGAGAGACTGAGCCTCCAGACCAAGTAGGGTCAGTATCTCAGTTCCAGCGTGGCTCAGCCTGCAGGGACAGGGCAAGGACTCCTCACCAGGTTCTGCTGTCAGTTTGATGCCCCGTGGGTGTCCCTGCACTAAGGAAACCTTCTTGGATGTGTACAACACAAGACTGGATCCTATAGGAAATGTAAATTAGCTATACTCTAACACCCAGAGATAAGCACCATTAACGTTTTGGTTTATTATTTTTATTCTCTTTTCTAAGGTGACAGATGACAGGTGATGGTTAGATAGATAGATGGATGGATAGATAGGTAGAAAGATAGATGATAGATAGATAGATAGATAGATAGATAGATAGATAGATAGATAGATGATAGATAGATGATAGATAGATGATTGATGATAGATAGCTAGATAGATGATAGATAGATGATAGATAGATGATAGATAGATAGATAGATAGATAGATAGATAGATAGATGATAGATAGGCAAGTAGCGAAATAGATGCTACCTAGACAGATATAAAAGGTAGATAGATGTTCCATGTATAGCTTTATATTTTACATTTTACTTATATAGTCTTGTAAGCATTTTTATATCATTTGGTTTTTCTAATGTCTATAACATTTAATTTTATGCATGCATAGTCATTTATTAAATTTCTATATTATCGAGATATTGTTTCCAATTCTTTGCTTATTGTATACAATAATGCAATGAAAATCCTCCTGCACAGATATTTCTTTGAATCGTTGAGTTGTTCCTTAGCAGAGATTCCTTTTAAAATGAATTTCAGAAAAAAAAATGAATTTCAGGGTAAAGGGGTACAAAGATTTTTAAGGCTCTTGAATCAATTATCAAAAAGTTTTCTAGCTCTTTTTCATGGCTCTTCAGAGGCAGTGGGCTGCTTTGGGATGAGGCTGAACATCTACCTCCCAGCCACTGGCTGCCAGAAACTCACTGAAGTGGATGATGTTTGCAAACTTCTTACCTTTCGTGAGAAGCATGTCGCCACAGAAGTTGCTGCTGACGCTCTGGGTGAAGAATGGGAGGGTTCTGTGGTGTGAACTCCTGGTGGGAAGGACAAACAAAGTTTCCCCATGAAGCAGGTGTCTCCACCCGTGGCCGGATCCACCTGCTACTGAGTGAAGGGCGTTCCTGTCCCAGACCAAGGAGGACTGGAGAAAGAAAGCACACATCTGTGGATGCCAATCTGGGGGTTCTCAACTTGGTCCTTGTAAGAAAAGGGGGAGAAGGATATTCCTGGCCTCACTGATTCTACTTACCTCATCATCTGGGGCCCAAAAGAGCTGGCAGAATCCACAGACCTTTCAGTCTCTCTAAGAAGATGCTGCCCACCAGTATGTTGTGAGCAAGCCCCTAAACAAGGAAGGTAAGAAACCTGGGACCAAAGCAGCCTGGATTCAGCGTCTTGTTACTTCGCGCACCCTGCCACACAAACGTGGGCGTATTGCTCTGAAGAAACAGCGTACAGAGAAAAATAAGGAAGAAGCTGTAGAATATGCTAAACTTTTGATCAAGAAAATGAAGGGGCAAAGAAAAATGCCAGGAACAGATTGCCAAGAGACGGAGTCCTCTCTGTCCTCTCCAACGGTTTCACCTCTGAGTCTGAGTCCAACCAAAAAGGAGATGTTCAAGGGGCACCTGGGTGGCTCAGTCAGTTAAGCGGCTGCCTTCGGCTCAGGTCATGATCCCAGGGTCCTGGGATCGAGCCCCACATCAGGCTCCCTGCTCAGCGGGAAGCCTGCTTCTCCCTCTGCCACTCCCCCTGCTTGTGTTCCCTCTCTCGCTGTGTCTCTCTCTGTCAAATAAATAAAATCTTTAAAAAAAAAAAAAAAGATGTTCAAGAGTAACAAATAAATAAGATCAGCCAGCAGAAAAGAGAGAAAAGTTTTCTAGGTAAGCGGCAACAATTTATATTTTTATTAGCGGTGTAAGTAGCAAACACTTGCCACCATTAAAAGTTATGTTTCATAATGATTAGAACTTTACATAGGTAAAAATGTGATAATTTGATGTTTTAATTAGGATTTCTTTGCATTTATTTTGCCAACATTTTTCCTATACTTATAGAACTCTCAATTTATAATGCTGCCCATTTTTCTATTGGAGATTCTTATTTATATAAGCTATTCTTTTTTTATAAGATATTCTTATGAAATTTTTCTGTGCTGATTTTTTTTTCTTCATTTGTTTTTGGTCTTTTAATTTTGTTGATGATTCTAATATTGAATATTTTTAGTTTAATTGTCCTCAAATCTTTGCTTTTACTTTGTAATTTCCTCCATGCTTTTATGTTTATATTTCCTTCTCCACTTTAAAGACTAGAGAATATGTATTCATATTTCCTGCTTGCTTTGTTTTATTTTTTGTATTAAACTTTATAATTCATGTTGTGCTTATTTTGCACATAGGATGAGGTGAGGATTTTACCGGAGATCATTCTCCAAACTATTGACTAATCCATTGGTTTGTGATGTTTCCTTATCACATATTACATTCCCATACATACAGTACACACCTTGATGCATCACCCAGACTTCCCCCTCAGGAATGAAGGACTTACTCCTCCAGCTGCAGGAAGATAGCCCTCAGTTGCCAGGCCTCTCTGGAAATTGCGTCAACAGAAAAAAACTGCCCGGTCCTGGGTCACATCTCCTTCCAGGGGCAGCCATCAACCAGTGATTGGTTGATATGGGACTACAAAGATCCTTTCCCCCCAACTAAGGAGAAATCTGACGGCCCTCTTAGCCCCACAGCTTCCTGTGTGGCTGAAGCCTATGTTGGGACTAAATCATAGCTCAGTTTCTCCCTTTGCCTGATTTCACTTCCATCCCCTACTTCCTTCCATGCTGATGCTAAGGGCACTCCCTAACCAACCTAATCCTGCAACCTAATCACCCTCCCAGAGTCCCAGGAACACAGCCTTTGACATACATACATAGCAACCCACAATCTATAACCCACAATGCCAAAAGTTCTGAAAACTGAAAGCTCTTTATCATGAGTTTGGTGTCAACATTCATTTGGGAGAAAAATATGACCCATATCAGTAGGAGGCCATTTATAGTTTTGATGTATTCTGCCCACTTTTATTATAGAAATATCAGTGTAGCTGATTATGGGGTCCTGGTCCAGACTCCACTGAAAGTATTAAATATTATTTAGGATACAACCAGATTACCTTTCTAAAATACAAATTTCAAATTCCAAAACACACCTAGCCCCAAGAGTTTCAGATAAGACATTGTGGACCAATACAGAGTGTATTTTGAAACTTGCCTTGAGGCAGGTGTCCTTTTAATTGCAATATCATCATTAAGCATTTTGAAATCTAATAAATTAAAGTCTCTCCTTCAGCACTGCTATTCTTTTACAAAAATAACTTTTGTTATTCCCACCCATTTTACTCTTTGAAATTAACTTCAGAATCATTTACCAAATTACCCTCCAAACTGAGATTTTCACTGACATAATATTAAGCACAAAAATTAATCTGAGAATTAATATCTTCAAAGTATTTAACCATCCCATTTAAGAACATGAGAAACCTATCCCTTTGTTTAGGTTTACTTATATATTTTCAGCTGGATCTAGGTGGATTTTAAAATTTCTTCAGATAAGAAATATATTTTGTTGGGGTTTACAGCAATGACTTAGCATTAGTTGTTATTCTGAAAGAAACTAAAAACTTTGTCTACGTTAATTCTCCTAATTGGTTATTATTTGTTAATAGAAAAAATAATTTCTTCATAGGTTTACTTTCTATTGCCTCCCTGAATAGACCGAATGTTTGTGTCCCCTCACAAATTCATATAGTATTGAAACCTACCCCCCAGTGTGATGGTGTTTGGGAGTGGGGCTTTGGGAGGGGAGTAGGTCTTGAGAGCAGAGTCCTCATGATTAGTGGGATTAGTGCCCGTATAAAAGAAATCCAGAGAGTTCTCTTGCCCCTTTTTATCATGTGAGGTCATAGGGAGAAGACAGCTGTTTACCAACCAGGAGGTGGGCTCCTACCAGACGCTGAATCTGCCGGTACCTTAATCTTGGACTCTACGGCATCCAGAACTGTGAGAAATAAATGTGTGTTGTTTAAGCTTCAGTCTGTGGTATTTTGTTCTAACAGCCTGAATGGGCTAAAACATTTCCTTTCTGAAATTACATTAATTCTAAGAAATTTTCAATTGGATTTCCTTGAATTTTCCCTATATTTACTTATGTCATCTGCAAATAATGGTAATTTTGTTCTCTCATTGAATATTCATGCACCTTCTTTCCATTTTCTACCACATTGTGCTGGACATTATGTTCATAATGATGTGAAATGCTGATGGCAGGGGTAGGAATTCTGATCAGCTTTCCAATTTTAATTGGAATTGTCCCTAGTGCTACACCATTAAACATCATGCTGGCTTAGACTTCAAGACACTTACTCTTAATCATCTACAGAAATATTATATTCTTAGCTTTCTAAGAGTTTCCTTTTCTTCCATGAGAAATAGGTTACACTGTATCTTATATTTTTATATCTTCAGAAATTACTATGTTTTTCTCTTTTGAAATACTGCTATGAAGTAATATACTAATCGATTTCCTACTCGTAAACCATTCTTGAATTTCAGGATAGACTATTTCATTGTAGTGGGTGAGTTGCACCAATTCTTTACAGAAATATGGATTTTCACATACATTTTTATAACTGAGATCAGTCTATTGGTAAAGGTTCTCAGATGTGAGGCAGCAGAATCATCACCCGGGGAACAATTTAAAAATGAAGAGCACACAACCCAGAAGCTGTGACAGAAAAGAAAGATAAATTTGATTTTTGAATTTTAATTCTCCAATAGGAAAAGAAGCCCCCTTGCCAAAAGACAAATAGAAATTTGTTAAAAACAGCAAATTGAAGATCAATTCCATATTTTACAAAGTGCTCAAGCAATCAATTACAAAAAGGAGAAGAAATCCAATAGTAAAGAGAATAATTACAAACAGGTAGTTTACAGGGGCTGGGGCAGGAAGAAAAACTATTAAGTAGACAATATAATTTGAAATAGTTCCCAAACTTTTTGATAGTTAAAGAAATACAACTCAAAACTAAAATAGATATTATTTTAAGTCTATTAATATAGCAAAATTCCAAACATTTGATGCCACCAGTCCAGGCAAGGATATGGGGAAACAGGCACTTGTATTCCTTATTGTTTCTAGAGAAGGCTTGGCAATAACTCTCAAATTAAAAATCCATGTACATTAGATCCAGCAATTCTGCTGCTAAGAATTTACCATATGGGTGTATTCACACAATATATGTAGAAAGTGCAAAAGTAAACCAAGACAACCAATGTATTTACCAATCTGTCTTAATTTTAAAACATATCCTTTTGATGGAATAGTATGTTGCCATTAGAAAGAAATAGATTTCTGCGTACCGATAGGGAAAATTTCCAATATAGATTATTAAATGAAGGGACGCAAATTGAAGACTAATTTTCTTCTCTACCATGTCTATTTTACAGCCTGTTTCTTACTTCTCAATTTTATTTCTGAGTACTCTCTCACTTTTCCCTGAGTATCCTTTACCTATTTTATACATATTTTTAAAGAAGCTGCCCCTTGAACTTTTTAATCAACACTAATTATTCTGTTTCTATTCTCTAATTCTTTAATATCTGCTTTTATCCTTATTATTTATTTCCCCTATTTTACTTACATTTGTTTTGTTGCTTTTGAAACATAAAACTGGAGATGCCTGGGTGGCTCTGTTGGTTGGGTGACAGACTCTTGGTTTCGGCTTGGGTCCTGATCGGTGATCTCAGGGGTCGTGAGATTGGCCCTCAGGGCTCCATGCTCTGCGTGGAGTCTGCTTGAGATTCATTCTCTCTTCCCCTCTGCTTCTCCCCCTGCTCGTGCTCGCTCTCTCTCTCTCTAAAATAAATAAATCAATATCTTTGAAACATAAAACTGTCACTCACTCTTTCCTATTTAATCACGAAAGTATATGTTACTGATTTTGACTATAATATTCGCTTCATGTGATAATTTTCTAAATAACTTTCTCAGTATTAGTTCATGATCTGTAGTGATAATTTTACTTTCCCTTTAGCTCAGTAGTTATTTAAGGAATTTTAAAGAAATTATCACCTGATTAAATGTATTTGTTTGTTTTAGTTATTTAAATCTGATAAAAAGCCGAAGTTGTCAGAAAACGTAATTATGCTATATCCATATTTTGAAATCCGTTGAGGTTTTCTTTTTTTTTTTAAGATTATTTATTTATTTATTTGACAGAGAGAGAGACAGTGAGAGAGGGAACACAAGCAGGGGGAGTGGAAGAGGGAGAAGCAGGCTTCCCGTGGAGCAGGGAGTCCGATGGGGGGGCTCAATCCCAGGACCCCGGGATCATGCCTTGAGCCCAAGGCAGACACTTAACGACTGAGCCACCCAGGCACCCCAGAGGTTTTCTTTGTGTCCTTAAAAATCCTGTTCTTGTTTTGTGAACATTCTACATGCATATTCTATTTTCAATAGATATGTATTAATTCATTCTTGTTAAATAATATTTATTATTTAATCCTGCTAAATTATATTATCTATCTTCATCCTTGATTTTTGGTTCCCTAATCTTTCAAAATACAAGAGGGGTGAGGTAAATTTTCTTTCCTACACTACTGTGTTTCTTTTATTATAAGTGTATCTTTCATTTTTGAGCTCAATTTTACTGTCTTTAAGTTATTAAAATATATGCTTGGTATGTTTTAGCTTCTTCGTTTTAGTCATGAAGTCGTTCAGCAAATATTCATTTAATGCTCACTCTGTTCAGTAACAGTCGACAGAGCCACCTGATACAGTTCTGGCCGGTAAAATGAAGCACAATTCTGCCATGGTATCTGATTCTCCACTTTCTCTTTCTTCCTGGCTGGATGCAGTCAACCGGCTGGAGCCACAGCAGTTACCTTGTGAGCAGGAGGGCAGGACCAAGACTTACAGATCTATCTCCCAAGATTATTTACTTCCTGAAACAACACCACCAACCAGCTACCTCTGGAATTTTTGTTGTAAGAGAAAAATAAATCCCTATTGTTGGATATACTGTTTGTTGGCTATTGTGTGCTTACAACTGAATACATTCCTAATTAATATGTCTTTACATCTACTTCAGATTTTTCAGAAACATTTGAAACTACAATTTTTTAATTTTAAAAGTAAGTACCCTGCACTAATTCTCCATGTAACAAAAGAAATTAGGATACTATTAACTATCTTCATTTTCCAATCTTTAGAAGTGTAATTTGTGAAATCAAAATTTTGTTTTGGTTAAATTTTTGCATTAAATGTTTTTTATATCATGTTACTTTCTTTTTTTAAGATTTTGTTTATTTATTTGACAGAGAGAGGCACAGCGACAGAGGGAACACAAGCAGGGGGAGTGGCAGAGGGAAAAGCAGGCTTCCCGCTGAGCAGGGAGCCCGATGTGGGGCTCGATCCCAGGCCCCTGAGATCATGACCTGAGCCAAAGGCAGATGCTTAACGACTGAGCCACCTAGGTGCCCCTATATCATGTTACTTTTGCATTGAATTTTGTAATCATAATTGTAACAATTATTTAGAATTAACATTTTTTGCTCAATGTTATCAGTTTACACCATAGTTCTTTAATGGTTGGATTTGTCCATTCATGGGTAACAGTGTTGACTCACCTTTCAAGCAGCTGTCATATGTCTTTAGGCACATTTGCTAACATCCACAAGAGTGCTATTTTTCTTTGAAATCCTTCCATGATTAAAAATGCCTTTCTTTGGCCTTTAAGCATGAACATGTTAGACAATAACCTTTTGTATAACTGTAAGAACTCTTGGGTTAACATTTTTCATCAAACTCTTACCTGTTTAATTCTAATGAAGTTTTTATAAAATATTAGGAAGAAGAGCCTAAAGGTAGCACAAATTTTTTTCTTTGTTAGACTATATTGTTTTTTCATTCTTAAAAAAAAAAAAAAGAGTTGCAAGAATGTGCTACCTATCAATAATTTATCCTGGAAACCCCTTGGATCACAACTCACATGATTGTGAAGTAATGATGATGTTGATGTTGATGATAATGGTGATGATTTTAGCTCAGGAAAGTTTTCTTCTATGTATCTTTCCTTATTCCTTCTTTTGTTTTGATCTCTTTCTTCTGAATGTTGCTTGTCTAAAATTGGTTTTCTGTTCTCTATATCTCAGTCTAATTTTTTACATCTTTTTTTTTCAGCATTTATAGCCAGATATATTTGTCTACAATATATCTCTACATCACCATTGTCTCTCCATCACTGACTTGATTCTCTGCATTACCTATTCTCATTACTCTCGAGGCATATTTTAATTCTTCCATTGCATTTTTAAGTTCCCAGAATTCTCTTCCTGACTCTGTCAGATCCTTTTTCATGTCTGTTGTCATTCCAGAGGCCACTTTTATCTCATCTCTCAACTTTTGCTTCACATGCTCACACTTTCTCCAATTTATTGAGAACACAAAGAGAACATAGTCTAGGTGATTTTTCTTCCCTTCTACATATGCTTTTTCTCACATGGTATTGTCCTTGGACAATATGGACTTATGAACAACTGGACTATTTTTTTATTGACTTCATATTATCTTTCTGTTTGTTCATCCTTGACTAATGGAACTTGAGGATTTATTTTGCCACCTGAGTATTCCTTAATGGGTTGTTCTTTCCAGACATTAGCAAATAATTGACTGATAACCTTCTTTCCTGGTTGTTGTAACTTGGCATCTGAATCATCATAGCTGCTTTGATGGAAAAGTGGAATAAGGTGAGTCAAGTACAGGTTTCTTGCTGCCACCTTACCCGGAACCTCTGCCTTTTTCTAAAACGGGAAACCTCATGATTCGTGGATGCAAATGACAGATCGCAAAACAATTTTTCTTTCACTTAACAGTGATTTAAAAGGTGAGCCAGTAAGTTTGATTGCTGGTACACTATACCCAATCTGAAGGAGGGAAGCACTACAGTAGGGTGGTTCAAGTAGTTTTGGGGGTTTCTGCCTCTTACATGCTTCCTCACAGTGTGACCTCAGGAAACCCACACCTGTGAATCTCAGTTCTCTCATGTGTAAAACAGTGCTAATTATACCTACCTCATAGGGCTGTTGGGAAAATAAGATAGTGTATTATATGTTGTATGCATCATATTATTAACATATGTTAGGCATTGTTAATGCAGAAACTAATATATGACAAGTATTCAAGAAAGTATAGCAACTATAAATATTTTGTTCGCTGCACAATATCTTGTAAGACCTGATATTTTCCATTTTTATTGATTTTTAAGGAAACCTTCTGTACTAATTTCTTTCAAGTACCTTGTAATCAAATTCCTAAATGAATACAATGGTACTTTTTAAAAACAATTTAATTATCTTTATTCACACAAAAATGCATGATCACAGACCCATTGCCAGCCACTAATGAATTTGAGCAAGTTAACAAGAATATGGAACCATTTCAAGAACCATTGGATGTATTCCTAAGAAACACGATTCGATTTCGACTCAATTTTACATACTGATAAGGAGCTTAAGAGGTTCATGATAAAGTCTTTTCATAGACTAAGAAAGACTAAAATGTTATCCAGAATTTTATTTCATTTTTATCAGGTGAAAATGCTTTCACTGTTGACATTTTTGCCAGCTTAAGTTCACAGAAAGAATGTTTTCAGTTAGTTACAAATATCAAAATGGATTGTCATCTGGGAGGGAGGAAAATAGGGAACCAGAGACCTGGGGGGCCTAAGAAAAAGTTCGGGGAAACAGCACTTCCTTCTCTCTGGCCAGCCCTCCACATAAACTTGATCTAAGATACAAAGTTTGACTATGCTTCTTCAGATTGAAAAATTAGGAATACTTTTAATAACTGCCTGCTTTATAATTAAATTCATTTCTTTAAACCTTTGTGGGAAATATTTATACTGAAAATCCTCAGGGCGCCTGGGTGGCTCAGTCGGTTAAGTGTCTGCCTTCAGCTCAGGTCATGATCTCAGGCTCCTGGGATCAAGCCCCGCATCGGGCTCTCTGCTCATTGGGGAGCCTGCTTCTCCCTCTGCCTCTCCCCCTGCTTGTGCTCTTTCTCTCTCACTCTCTCAAATAAATTTAAAAATCTTAAAAAAAAAAAATCCTCTTCCATGGGTTTTCTGTGGAGTCCTGAATTACTGCTGGACAAGACTGGAGGAGATGGAATGCCTTGTACCCTTTCCCTGGGGTTGAGCAGCCCCGGGAGACTGCGAGAGAGGTCTTGTTCCTGAGGCCACAGGTGTTATCCTGAACTCAGGGGAACTGCAGAATCGAAGTCCTTTCACATCTTTCTGCTCAAGGGAGCCACCTACTGTGTCGCTTTCACATTGTCCACGTCCACCCTAGGTAAAAACAAGATATTTGGGGGAGAAATTACATTTTTAATGATTCAGACATTTTAATGGCTTTTTTCATTCTCAGAATATAAGTGTATCCATGACTTTAAGAAAGGGGTTCCTTCTACCTGAAATGTAACAAATTCTCAAGAGTATTTGACTAGATATGAAAAATGCCAGAAGGCACTAGTGATTAAAAATCTAGCCAAGATAAAGGGAAAAAAAAAAAAGTTTTCCCAATGATGGTGTAAGTTAACAACTGGGGAAAAGGAGATGAAGCACAACTTACATGAGCCACATCCTTGTATTTCACAACTGGCTGTACCTGTAAGACCCGTGTGTGTAACATTCATCCTGCTCCTTGGAAGACGGCATAGGATGTTTGATGACCACTCTCCAGGTAGTCTGAAACCCCAGACTGGAGGCTCATATCAAACCAGCCGCCACAAACTACGTGACTTTACACAAATCCATTTATTTCTCTGAGGTTAAGCATCTTAAATGTGAGGGCAAATCATTAAATGAGAGGCCCAGAACCATCTGTTTAATAAATATGGCCAGAACACAAGCATATGGAAAGATACAAAATTAGGGTAACCCCAGAGCGCTCCCAAGGAACCCTACAGCTCTGTGGGACTCTGTTTGCAAACTAGGAGACCAAATGACTTCTTAGACTATCTCTAGCACCAATGCTCTATGGTTCTAAATGAAATATGTTAACAGCAACAACAACCAGAGCCCTCCCTGTGTCTCCATCTATATAAAGCGTTCGTGAGGTCCAGCCCAAAGAAAACTGGTCCATGTGGTGTCACTCTAAAGGTGAGGAAAAGAAAATAACAAGGAAAAAAATAACAAGGAAAAAAAAAAAAAAAACAAGGAAAAACCCTGCTCTAACTCAGAGTCAAACAGAGAGAAGGTGGTTAGTATTTTTGGATTTTTGCCAGAGCTCCAGCCTCACCTCTGAACTGCCCATGCAGGACACTGAGCCCGTTCTAAGGAAAAGAGATGGAATGTGCCAGAGCACTCGCTGACATAAATGTTCTTCCACTTGAAGTCTCTAGGATCAACTTGTACTATGAGACTTTTCTGACACCGGAGAGAAAAAATGTGGAGGATGAACCCTTTGTCCTCCTAACAGGCTTGTCCTGTTTGTTGCTTTGTGAACTAACATAAATCAAATCGAGCAATGCCCTCAAACCACACTGGACTTGATAGTATAAAGGAAGACTAGAGAGGGGAGTAAGTGTGCAGCCTACTTTACAAAGTCACCAGATCATAAAAGCACTATCATTCCCGAGGCAGGAGCGTCCGCAGTCACTCCTCAGCCACTCCTCACACTTCCTCCCCCAGCTGTGGCCTCCCAGCCTCCTTTCCTTCTTATCACACATCCCGGGAAATGCAGGGAATTATACAGTAGTTTGTGACTTGTGATCACTAAGGGGTTTAGGATTTCTTATGGAAGCCTTATCTTTAACCACTCAAGTTCCATCCCTTTGCTTTATTTAGTCTTGACATACAGCTGTTTCCATATTTATCCTTCCCATGCCCAATTTCCCTAACTGTTCAGGGATACTGCCAATCCTCGATGGATGCCTCCTTGATAGGAGATATATTTTCTGTATTATCTACTGTTGCATAACAAATCATTCCTGAACTTGGGGCCTTAAACAATAAATATATATCATCCCACAGAGCTTCTGTGGATCAGGAATTTGGGAGCTGGGTGATTCTGGCTTGAAGTCTCCCATGGGGCTGCAGTCAAGATGTTGGCCCAGGGTACAATCACTTGAAGCCTCATCTGAAACTACAGAACACCCTTACAAATGACTCACTCACATGGCTGTGTGCAGGAGGCCTAGATTCCTAACTGCTGTTGAGGGGAGGTCTTAATTCCTTACCATGCCAAACTTTCAATAGCACTGCTTGAGTGTCCTCACAACATGGTGGCCGGTTTCCCCTGGCATGAGTGATCCAAGTGACAAAGATCAAGAAGGAGGCCATAATGCCTTTCATGATTTAGTCTCTTAAGTCACACACCATCATTTCTAGAAAACTCTATTCATTTAGAATGAGTCACTAATGCTGAAGCCGTGTCCAAGGGTTGGGGGAGAGGACATGCTCCACCCATCTAAGGGAGGAATATCAAGGAACATGTGGACATATTTTGAAACTTCCAACCTCTCTTTAGGATAGTCCAGGATAGAAAGTGGAAACTTCAAAAACAAATTACTACAATGGCAGCAATTCAACCAACAAAACAATTCTCTGCAGGACTTTGTGAGTTGGCAGTGACGCACTACACATAAGTATTGCTTTACAGATCAGTAATGGCTCGTCAACGGAATTGGGAACCAAAGGATCTTTGATTTATTTATTTATTTATTTATTTTAAAAGATTTTATTTATTCATTTATTTCAGAGAGTGAGAGAGAGAGCACATGAGAGGGGGGAAGGTCAGAGGGAGAAGCAGACTCCCTGCCGAGCAGGGAGCCCAATGCGGGGCTCGATCCCGGGACTCCAGGATCATGACCTGAGCCGAAGGCAGTCGCTTAACCAACTGAGCCACCCAGGCGCCCCAGGATCTTTGATTTAAATGTTAGCAGTAGAAGACAATACAGGTATCTTTGTAATGATCTTGTAAACTAACGGAAAATTATTTAATTCACAGAGATTTTCAGGAACACACCTGTAGTCTACAAGAAATACACCTTAGAATTGGTCTGCTATGACGTTGCAGGAAGGTCAAAGGTGTCAATGATCAGATGCTAATGAAGGTGTTAATGCTTCTAACATAGCTGGTGATGAAGGGAATGCATGGATGGCTGCAGTAATCTCTTCTTTGAAATTATTTTCATGATTTTGCCAAATTTTACAATAATTTTGGAGAAGAAAGAAGTGGCAAACATTGTACCATTTTCATTGTGTGTGTCCGGGGTATGGGGTGGGGGAGACCAAAGTTTCATGTTAGCAAACAAGACCAACAGTTCGTTCTTGCCACAAGTAAATAAATAGAATTCCAACAAATTAGGTCTTTTTGACACAGAGGCAATCAATCAACTTGTTTGTGTTATTTTGTTATTGTTGGTTTTTTTTTTCATTTTCCAACAGTGTATTTCATCAACACACAACTATAGCTCCCTCTTTCCCTCCACTCACCAAAAATAAAAACAGTAATAATAATAATAATAAGCTTTTTTGGCAAAGACAAAGACATTTACACTTATTATATAAATTATTTTTAAGTTCCACTGACAGAGAAAGAGACTTGTGTACAAACTACCCAAATAAATACTGCTCCTTCCTACCCAGTGACTGGATGTGATGGATTAAACACTAAACAAGAAAAAGTAACAAGTCTTGGCTGACATTCTCCATGCCTTCTGGCATTTCTGTCTTCATGGGGACCATTCATCTTCCCCTTCTCGAGCTGTCTGTCTACGAACTCTGTATTTTGGCCATGAATGTCTGTACCTATTTGCCTCCTAATCAAATGCACAAAGTGTGTTCCGGATGCCAGTGAATCTTCTGCCTTGGACAGGTTTTGGTTCACTTAGCCCCTACCAGCTGAGAAGAAGCCTGCAGTGTCTCAAGTTATGTGACTGTAGAGAATTTTATGAATGGAAGAGGCTCTCTTAAACAGTGGGTTCTCTCTGGTTATCTCTGCAGCTTTGATCTCCTAAGTGAGGTCCATGAACTAGATGGTTCGTATGGCCAAAATCTCTGGCACCAGTGCAGACCTGTGGAATCAGAATCAGGGCTTTTTAAGAAGATTCCCCCAGGTGACTCCTATGTATACTTAAGTTTGGGAAGCAATCCTCAAATTATTTCAAACTCAAAAACATTTGCATTCCGGATAAACGAGAAAGCTTTACACAGGGGCTTGGCAATCCGGTGGTTCCCCTTGTTGGCTCATACTGGGAGTCTCACCCTGGACTCAGCCTGCAGAAAAGAAAATTGCTGGATGCAAATGTTCACATCCTGGTAGCTCACCTCCATGTGTGGTGGGAACCTGGGCTATCTGACCAGACCATCAGACCCAGGCAGGCCAGTGATGCAGCTAAGAACTCCTAGCAGAGGTTTACAAACAAAATCATTCAAACAAGCTAATCCTGGCTGGAGGGAAAAGCACAAAGCTGTAGCATACACCCAGTTTATGGAAAAAGAGACCCAATTCAAACATGTTCGGCTCCATTAGCTTTCCTGGGTTCGCCCAACTCCCTATTTCTCCGTTGATTTGTACACAAACAAGAAGACAACTTATAAATCTATATACAAAGGGCCAGAGCTTCACTGCTGAAAGGGAGAAAAGGCATAGATAGTGCCATCCCCAAACCGAAAACTCCATTTGGAACTGAATCAAAAGCAGAGTTAGACACTCACATCTGCAAAGAGCAAACACGCGTAACACTGAAATATTTGAAAAGCCACCATGATTACTCGCTAACAAGGAAAGCAGAATACAGATTTCAACTACTTCTCAGCAGACCTCAGGCCCTTCCTTTCTTATTCAATATTCTGTGAACAAGGCCTGGGAGGAAATCATTACCCTCTCTGTTTTACAGATAAGGAAGAGGCGCTGAACAGGGAAGTAAGCCTCCCATTGTTAGGGCTTCCAAATGGCAGAACCATAACTAGATCCGGGCTCCGTGATTCCAACGCAATGTTTTGTCCACTCTACACACTCTACACACTGCTTAAGAGATTATTGAAGGCTTATCCCAGCTCCTCATATGCAACTGGTCACTCCTTCCCGTGGTGGAATTGCAGAGTGATTTGGAAACTGCAGTAAATATATCCCTCCCCCTGAATCACTACTCAGAGGTTGCTTCTATTCTTAAGTAAATTACAAATAATCAACCTTGAGACAGTAGGAATTTAGCCACCACTCTTCCCCAAATCAACCAGAAATGAAAGATTTGATGTCACACTTCCTATTTAAGCTGTCATTTCCTCAAGTCTTTGGAGGAGCTGGGTTAACTATTCTATGGTCATTTTTTTATTCAGTTTTGCCAGTGTGGCTCACAGCATTGTGTTTCTTCAAAGGCAATGAATGGAACCCACCCGAACTCTAGTTTGCTTGAGCTTCTCCCCCAGAGACTGCATTGTTGCAGGAAAATGAGCTGATGTTCACGGCCCTCCCAGGGCTGTCTCTGAAACACACTGGCCAAATGGAATTAGCCAAAATTTATGGAATGAGATCCAATTAAATTTTGCAAACTGGTATCGTGTTCTCAGCTATGCCAGGCACAACGCTAGGCCCTAGTGATACCAAACTGACTAAGAACATAAGCATTAAATGGTAGAACGTGAGTTGGGTGGTATGATAGATTGAAGTACATGGATATTAGGTGGCGAAAGGTGTGAGTGGTGATCAGTAAAAGTTACATTGCTGGGGAAAGGTAAATGGTTGAGCTAAGCCTTGAAAAGTGAGTAAAGGTGGGGAAGGGGGAATTCTATAATCTATACCAGGACTGACAACAGCAGGCAAACCCAACACCATCCCATTACTGTGCCCAGCACAGACGTCATCAAATTACCATAGCCCTCTCTCCTGCTCGACCAAGACATGGTGGTCTCAAAATCCTATCACTCGTGTTTCAGAGAATACTCCCCGTCCATCCAAATGGGCCATAAGGTCCTTGCCATCTGACTTTGATCCAGAACATCTTCTTCAGCTATCTTTGTGTTCAGCAAACCAATCATATTGACTTGCTTCAATAATATTTCAAGACAACTTAAATGGACCAAAGTTTGGAGGAATGCTTCTCCATTTTTAATGTTTCCTTCCAAGTGGAGAGAACCCCACTCTTGTAACACTTTCGGTCTCTCTCTGTCAGTTTTATTTATTCTGTCCCAGTAACAGAGGACTAAATTATGTGATTATTAAATTTGTGAAGAATAAACTAGACAAGCATAGCTCACCTCCTCCCATTTTCCTTTTGGAAGGAAGAGTTCTCAGCATCTCCATTCCATATGATTTTTTTCTGTGTAAGTTTTTGTCTCGGTAAGTAAGGCCTGCCTCACCAAGCTGGAATGCCCATCAATGGGGCTATAGTTACACTGCATAGTTATACTGAACCATATCTTCCAGGAAAATGAGACAGGGGAATAGAGTTATATCTCAAAAGATTATGTATAATATAGAAATTTTTTAATAAAAGTCACTGGGAGAATAAGAAGACAGAGCTCCTTTCTGCATTCTAGAGTCATGTACTTTCATGCCAAGAAGCTCATGAAACTGCTTACCCCAGAGAACCATGGCCAGACTAGGGGTAAGTCTGAAAGAACTGTGCATCCTAAGGAAGTACTGGTCCATGACTCAATCCAGAGCATTAGTGTTTGGCAGAAGGAATAGAGACAGCACACCTTGAAGGTCAGTTACCGCTTGAGGCTGGTGGACATGCAGCTTCATACATTAGGGCAGAAATGTGTAGATTGTTTTCATAATGGCACCCAATAAATCATGTCTCCCTGTGTCTATGCCTCTTTGCATCATAAGTTTGTCACTCCACCCATCAAGAGATGGAGTCATTTCCTTACCCTTTGAATTTGACCTAGCGACTTGCTTTGACCAACAGAACACTGGAGAAGTGAAACGTATGACATTTGTGGATGAGACTTATGAGGACTGGCACCTTGTTTTTTTTATCCTCCTGAAATTCCCATCACTAGCCCAAGAGAGACTACTGCATGATGAGAACCATCCTCAAAGAGAGTAAAGATGACCACCAGTATTAAGGCTCCAGACAGATGAGTGACCCATCTTAACCCCTCTGGGCCTGGTGAAGTGGCTAGGTGATTACGGCCACATGGGTGACCTCAGGTAAAACCAGCAGAATAACTACTCAGTTGAGCTCAATAACCCAAAGAATCATGAGAAATAATAAGTCATTATTTTAAGCCATTATAATTTGGGATGTTTTGTGCCACTGCAAAGGCTAACTGGTACAAAGAGTGTGTTTCTCCATGGACAAAAAGGCTTTCTGCAGAATCTGTCCCACTATCCAACAAAGAAGTCCAATATCTTTGTCTTGAACCCCCTAGAAATGCCACAGACTTCCACTTTTATTAGACAATGCCTTTTCCTCCCTTCACACCCCTAGGCTCCTTTACTGGAACCTACTTAATTTTACATCAAGAATTTTTAGGAGAAGCTACAGTTGACTAAGCTCATTTCCCTTTTTTATTGTCCTCTTAATTAAAGGCATATCCCCTCTCTGAGATTCATATTCCACCACCTAAAATCTCTTCATTTCTTCCCATATTGTCCAGAGTAATTGAACTGCAATGGAAGAGGACATACATTTCTTACAAGAGGAAATGGATTTTTTTTTTTTTTTTTGGACAAATCCTTATCTTGTCAGTGGCACATGCCACTTTGGCTGTTCCTAGCCAGGCACGGGGGCTAAATATTGTTAATTAGAGATAGGTCAGCCTCAAAGGGATTTGAGTCAGGTTCCAATTTGCAAATGGGGCTTGTGTGTTTGGATGTGTATTTGGATTTAGATTGTACTGCAACTTTCCTTTGCATATTAACTTAAAGCTCTTTTTCTTAAATCCAGCCAAAATGTTGCACTCCTTCTTATGCATGGGAGCACACATAGCAAAAAAGCCAAACTTTTCAAGTGTAGATAAAGGGTTTGAGTTTATATCTCCCAGCTAAAGGAAAATTGAAGATTCATATTTGGAATTGCTCTGCCTTCCTAGAGCCTTAATAGAACCAAACCCATGTTGTTTTTTGGTTTGTGATGGCCAAAGATCCAACTATATTTTCATAGATTCATTGGATTATTTTGGAAGTCTTACAAACTGGTATCAACTGACTGTTTACTAGGCATATTTTCTCATCTAATCCTTGAAACAATCGGAAGGGTAGAGGTATTATCTCTATTTTGCAGATCAGATATATGAGGAGAGAAGTTAAGAAATTAACCATGTCGTGCTGAAATGCTGTGCTTGGTCTTAGTTCCGTAAAGAGCAAACCATGTAACACAAAGTAATCCATGAAAAGTTCTTCTACCATAAATACTTACATATTAACTATGTTATTCTGAAATAAACTGCAAATAATTAGCCCTACCTTACACACATCACAACTGAGGCATGAATCCTAGAATCTTAGAGTTTAGAGATCTGGTCCAATTCCTTTGTATTATATATAATGAGACTAAAGCTTAGGGTGGAAAAAAAGGGTGACTAGCTCAAGGTCACATCGTGGTCACTGGAAAACCTGGTTTACAAGCAGCTGGAGTTTGCACGTTAAGACATGTGGTGCACAACACTAAACAAAGTTATCCTTTGGAAAATGTTGGCTTGATCGCCTGTGAGGTTCACACTGAGAATGACATTTATCTTGCTGAATACTACTTCATCCATGGCATGGCCCCCCATCTTACAGACTGTGAGATTCATATTTATTTTTTCTGCATAGGATAGGGGATCTACATTAACCAAACTCACAGACTGAAATAACCTAAACCAGAGTGTAGATTCATTTACACCAAGGAATACCATCATCCCTTCTCTGCCAAACACACTGTATAATAGTTAAAATATTTTAAAATATCTTTCTGGAAGATATAGCCATGCTCAAAAGTAGGACAAACATATCCATGGGTGAAAAATAGAAGTGAATACCCAGAGATAAGTGGAAGTGAAAGCCACCCACAGATCTCCAAGACCAGAAACAAGAAGAGGCAGCTGGAAGTTCATTGCTTCCAGTGTAACACAGAGTTCTTCAGCCTCAGCACCACTGACATTTGAGGCCAGATAATTCTTGGGATTATGGGGTCCTGTGCACTGTAGGACGTTTTACAGCATCCTTGCTCTCCACCGCCAGTAGCACCCTCCCTCTTTCCCTCCCACCAGTCACACTACATAAGCAAAAAAATCTCTCTTATTGCCAAAATTGCTCCCATCTGAGAATCACTAAGGTCATCTAAACACATATTACAAATGGCTGGGCTCTAGAACCAGACTAACTTTGTAAAACCAAGGGTTGTGTAGGGTATCCTCACTTATGAACAGAAGCTGCTATCACCATCTGTCTGGCCAGCTGTTGTCACAACACACCTGGGGACAGAAAGAACAGAGACAGCCACCTCGCCAGAGACCTGGCCAAGTCTTCTGCTGGCACAAAGCACTAGATCAGTGATTCTCTAATATCTCCATGAGCCACTTATGCCTCCAGCTTTCATGAGGCCCTATGTCATTTTCATCTCCCATGGATTAACATCAATAACCTTGATTCCAAACCCCTAATTCAATGCTCTCTGCATTATAGCATACTGCCTGAAGCCCACTCAGACTACGATTTTAAGGCACAAGCTATATTATATTCATTATGGCATCATCAGCTCATATGAGAATCTAGCACAAACTAAATGTTGACTAAAATGTTGGTTAAATAACCACATGGACAGGGCGCCTGGGTGGTTCAGTTGGTTAAGCAACTGCCTTCTGCTCAGGTTATGATCCTGGAGTCCCAGGATCGAGTCCCGAATCGAGCTCCCTGCTCAGCAGGGAGTCGGCTTCTCCCTCTGACCCTTCCCCCTCTCATGCTCTCTCTCTCTCTAGTCTCTCTCTCTCTCTCTCTCAAATAAATGAATAAAATCTTTAAAAAAAAAAACACATGGACAAAAGGATGAACGGCCTAGTCTGAAGTGAGCACCTATTATGTACGAGGTTCTGAGCAAGGTTTGTTAGATCATGAGCTTTGACATACAGACCTGGGTTTAGATCCCTATTATGCTTCTCACTAGTTGTGGGACCTCGGGACTATTACTTGATTTCTCTGAGCTTCCATTTCTTTTGTACTAAACAGGAATAACAATGACACTTAGCACATTGCCATACACACAGTATGCTTTTCATTTTAGTGTTCTTATCCACTAGAACATTTAATGACCATTTAATTCTGACATCCTGTAAATTGAATCCTTTCATTAGCATCTTTATTTTAGATATCAAAGGGAATAAGTGATTTGCCCAAGGGCACAGTGCTATCAGTGAAAAAAGCAGGATTCACACCTGGCCATTCTTGCTGGCTGCGTCCTGGGATCTTCACAATACCATCCTACCTCAGTTAAACTCCTGGAGTCATTTTTGAGGTGTCTAAAGATTACCCTTTCCTACTAATCCTTTGAGTTAGGGTGCCTTCCATTTATTTTCTGAAAAACTTCACTTTAGTTAGCCCACGTCTAGGAGGATGCAGAGACGTCATCTCCTCCTTGAGCAGACATCCTACCTCCAAGCTCTACAGCCCAAGTAGCACTATCACCCGGGGGCCCCTAGCCTCCTAGAGCCAGGATTGGGAGGTGTGGTTTTATTCATTAAAGTCAGTGAAGTCTTATTTCTTGTTTGTGCAAAACTTTAATTTTGATTTCCATGTCAGAGTTTATTTCTTTTAATAAAATTTAGAGTTAGTTTGGATTTTGGATTCACCGCATCCAGTTATTGAGATGGACTGAACTGGTCCGGAGTTGGCTCCATCCATCTCCCAAATTCACAATATTGGCTCCATCAGGATGTTAGGAAGCTGGATGTTTTTCATATAGCAGTAAATACCAGGACCACCAATATGGATTTGAACGGCTGGGAAAAGATGGGATTTGAGTAATTGTGGGATCTTGACTCTTGGCACTTTAGTTCCAACACTGTAAATGAGAAAATGTCACTTCTTCAAATAAAAAAGTAACCTGATAATGTCTACATCAAACACAACTCATCCATGATTCCTGGCAAGCTCTGTCATTGGTGAGAGAGCCCAACGATATGGAACTCCTTGGAGGGATGAATCTGCATTTCAAACTCTGTAATAATAAACACCTACAGAGAAAGTCATGCCCATGAAGGTGCCCATGATGCTGTCATAGGTTCCCAAGAGAGGGGACCATGACTGAACCAGGGCCCCAGTTTTCCTCTGCTTTCCCCTAGTCCCAAGCATTTCTTTCTTAAGCCCACCATTCCTTCTGATCCAAAGGAAGCATGTAAGCCAAAGGCTCTCTTGTTTCTCTTTCCTAGGACAAAAGTTTCTTATGAATGTCTCCAGTACAATTCCCCATTGTGCTTCTTTTCTATGAGTTGCTGCCCTTCTCCCCACCTTTCCCAGAGGATCAGAAGTGATGCAGCCAAAGCCTGTCCTCCTCCCACCTAGACTCTCCCCAGACTTGAACCCGCCAGGCCCTGTTCATGCTTCTGCGCCCAGACCTGCTGCAGATACAAGAGAGAACTGGCTCAAAAGGCCTCACAAACAAGTTTTTTTTGGGGGGGGGCCTGCTAACATGCATTGAAACAAATAAGGCTGATAAACAGTATCACACAGCGGTAAAGAGGCTAAGCACCTTTTGAAGATGTATGTTATTTTTATAAGTGAAGCAAACACAAATTTTTTTTCTCTTTTCTTTCTTTCCTTTTTTTTTTTTTTTTTTTTTGAGATAGAGAGAGAATGCAAGCAGAGAGGGGCAGAGGGAGAGAGAGAATCCTAAGCAGGGTCCACGCTGGGCGGGGCTCAATCTCACGACCCTGAGATCATGACCAGAGCTGAAATCAAGAGTCAGATGCTTAACTGACTGAGTCACCCAGGTGCCCCTCCGATGTTTTTTTCTGATTTGCATTTTTCTGAATGACTTTGTGCTCTGCATGCGTTCAAGAGGTGGCTCTCACATGGAGAACAATTGGAGAATATGTTTAGAAGTCAATATACTATTGTAGTCACCATTCTTGACTTCTCTGGGAGAATATTTTACATCTACTGAGCACATAGGTGATGAGCTTTTCCCTTCCCCAAGACCCTTTGGTCTTTTGTCACTACTGCTGTCCTTACCTATGTTGGAATGGCCAAGTTCATGGAGCAGATGAGAGGAGGCACTCAAATAGCTTTAGGCCCTAAACAGTAAAGTTCAACCTCCTTTCTCATAGTTGTACTTTGTAGCAAAAAAAAAAAAAAAAAGTCTAAAATGTTTCTGATAGAAGTTACTCTAGACTGAATCATGTTCCCTTAAAATTCATATGTCAAAGCCCTGATCCCCAATGTGATGGTATTTAAGGACAATTAGGGTTAAATGAGGTCATGAGAGCAGGACCTCCCCCCTCCCCCAATTGGTTTTTTGCCCTTATAAGAAGAGGAAGAGACACCAAGGTTCTCTCCCCCTGCTATCCTAGGTCACAGTGAGAAAGTGGCTGTCTATAAGCCAGGAAGAGAGGCCTCACCAGAAACATACCATGCCAGCACCTTGATTTTTAGCCTGCAGTATTATGAGAAATAAATGTCTGCTGTTTAAGCCACCTGCACTATGGTATTGTTGTGGCACTCCAAGCAGACGGAGATGGAAGCAGATGGAAATCATCACATATGCAAATGTAGCCTTGATCCCCTAATCATAAAATTGCCCTGAAAAGTCAGGGGGTTGGGGGGAGATGGAAAGAAAGGCTGAGCTTGCTGAATTTTGGGGGGCCAACTGTTAGGCTCAAGCAGACCCTGGGCCCAGGGAACATTGCCCACAGGAAGAACTGAAGCATGCTGGGGAAGGGAGGCTGGGGAGGTGGGTGAGGGCATTTTCAGGGAAACTGATTAGGAAGGTGGCATCTCAATTCCTTGTGAGTCTCTGGAGAAAGGTGATCTTTAAATGCACCAAAAAAAAAAAAAAAAAGGAAACATAATAAAAGCTAACATATTGAAGACCCAACTATCTCAGATTCTGCAGGAAGGGCTTATTTTTGTTTCCAGGGAATTGTTTTCCCACTGTGAGGGTTTGCTCCCTCCAAAACAGGAAGTGGTCTTGTTTTATCTATAGGCATTCATGAGTCTCTTTTGTTGCAAGAAATAGAGGGCCACAAGATCACCTCAGATAATGGGGTTTACTGCAAGGCACAAAGAGCATTAAGGAAGGAAATAAACTTAGGAGAGTGGACCCCTCCACCTTTGACAGTACGTTCTCCCTGATCTGGGAGAATTCCACCCTCCCAGCTATTTCTCCTGTCCTTGCCTCTGTGCAGCATCCACCTCATACTTTACCCTGTCACCTGGCACATCGTCCCTCCACCTCAATAAATATTTCAGAGTGAATGAATGATTGAGTGAATGAATGAATGAATGAAATGCTCATCCTTTCTATTCCTTCCCAATGTGGCCTTAGTCACAGCTTCAGCTTTAGAGCCCATTTGCCATCACTGATTTGTGATGTGTGTGTGTGTGTGTGTGTGTGTTATGTGAATGTGGGTTTAGCTTTGATTCTTTCTGTCTCCTACCTTCATCTAATTTTCCAAGTCAAATTCCAGAGGCCAAGAGAGAGAAAACAATTGACCTAGAAAATCACCATTATCACTGCTTCCGCAGAGATTTTTCATACCAGGTCACCCTTGACTGGTCGGTTGGTTGGTTGGTTGGTTGGTTGGTTGGCTGGTTGGTTGGTTTTTTGGTTGGTTTGGTTTCCAGTTGGTGGGGGAAGAAGCAAGATCCTGGGGTTCAGACATATCTACATTGGGCTGCTCCCTACTAAGGTTTCAAGATTTGGCAAGTAAAAATGTAAAAATGCAGGATGCAATATTTGGGACATACTTATACCAAAGATGACTTATTGTTTATCTGAAATACAAATTTAACCAGCTCTTCTGTATTTTGTCTACTCCCCACCCAAGCAGTTTGAATGGGGCAGCTTCACAAAGATGAGATTTCGAGGTAGCCTGAGTGATGGGCCCACCCCCAGCCTTTAATGGAAATCTGTCTCAAATACGTATGTGATCAATGGGGCACCTGGGTGGTTCAGTTGGTTAAGCATCCGACTCTTGATCTCAGCTCAGGTCATGATCTCAGGGTGGTGAGATGGAGCCCACACCAGGCTCCCAGCTGAGGGTGGAGTCTGCTTCAGATTCTCTCTCTCCTTCTTTCCCAACCCCCTACTCACTCTTTCTTTCTCAAAAAATAAAATAAAATACATACATGATCACTGAACAGACAAAAGTCATGAAATACAATTAACTATTTCTTGATAATATGGGGTCACCATTGCATCAGTTTTGGGTCTGTGTTGCTATTCGCCCCACCACTGGAACTTTCGTTTGGGGGCCTGTTTTTTCTAGATGTAAGCTAGCTCTGTCCTTGCTGTCAGTGGTCACATCTTGCTGCTGGTAATGTGTTTGCCTCTTTTGCTTTCAATTTTATAGAGGGTTTTTTTGGTAACTATTATAAGCTTAAAACAAGAGTAGGTAGAGACTGAGTGAGGGCATTAGGGATTTTATGAAATTCTATATAAATATAGCGCTTCACAATTTCAAAACTTGTGAGTTCTAATACTTGGATTTTATGGCATTGGCTCTTCAGAAATATGTCTGTGACATTTAGAGAAGGAAGAAAGTGCATTTATTTATTGTCACTGAGTGTTATTCCAGATTCTCTGCTCTGTGTGACACACAACTTAGCAGTGTGTTTCAGATGCATGGCATTGAGGTAGCTAAATCCCTAATAAAAACGGTTATTACCTTATTTTGAAAATATAACTTTACGTAATCCTTGATTCTCCAGGCTGTTCCTGAGTGGGGAAAGTGGACCAGTGTTAAAGATATCAATTAAAAGCATAACTTTTTTTTTTTTAATTTCTGAGCTTCCACCATTGTAATTACTGACACCTCAAAACAGCACCTGACCAAGCTCCACCCAGGGTGCTCCTCCTCCTATAAGCCCCCACTCCATCAATGGTACCACCATCACTGTTGCTCAAGCCAGAAACCTGAAGGTCCTGCTAGACCTCCTTTCTCCCTTAAAATGAATAAGTCATTAAGCCAGCCAACTTTGCCTTCTGACTACATTAATCTTTTCATTCTTTCCATCCATACTCACCTGTCCCTGTCCCTTTTTAAATCTGCTAGGACTAAGAAAATAGCCTTCTATTTATTTCCCTCTTTTAATCTCATGTCTTCTGCCACCACAAATAAATGGTGTATACTGTCATTGGAACATTCTCACTACAATTCAAACCCACCCATGTCACTGCATTACCTGCAATTCTCCACTGGCCCCAGGAGCCGGACCCTTCCAAACTCGTGGACCTCATCCCCTACCCTAGTCTTCTGACCTTGAACTTTCCACTCAATGAAAACAGCTTGCATTCTGTCTCCCATGCAGCACTGTTTCACACCTCAGTAGTTTTGCTAATACTGTGTTCTCTGCCAGAAACACTCTTAGTAACTCTACCGCCTAGCCAGCTCCCACTAATGCCTTTCAAAACTCATTCGTTCTCAGCTTCATCCTCTCCTGACCCAAACCTTAAGCTGGGTTACATGTGTCTCCTTTGTGTCCCCACAGCCTCCAAGATAGCTTCATCTTATAACACTGCATAACATCAAAATTATTCACGTGAACTTACCTTGAGCTAGACTATGAGCCTCTTAAGGGTTACAGGTATTCCATAGACCTTCATTCTCTCTGTCCTAAGTGTTTGAAACAGCACCTTTCACACAGGAGATAATGAAGGATCTCTGCTGGGGTTCTGGGCAGCCCTTCGCTGCCCCTGCTGATGTCAGTAATGATAGGTCAGGGCAATCCTGCTACAGCTCATGCTATAGGTGTTAGGTGTTACTCTTCCCCTCATGACATTACATTTCTTACAAGGCACCCAACCCTAGAGGCTATTTCTGTTTCTTATAGTCCCCATGATATAATAAAATTTATTTTGTTATAATCCCAGCTCCCTACCGTCCAAACTTAGAAAGTATTGCCTGAGGAGTAACTTGAAGAACAGTGTGAATGACATCCTCCTGTGTCTACAGAAAACACTTCTCACCACTGATCACCTCTTGTTCCTTGTGGGTGCCCATCTTGTCCAATTGGAACAGAACTGATATGATAGAGCTCAGTTTTACCATCTTAATTTATGCCAACACTCATACACCATGTATAAAGTTTGAACTTCACTCTTCTGGGTCCCTCAATTCCAGTATCCTTTGAATGCCAACTATGGCTCTTCCCTTAGAGCTTCACTAATTTTAATGCAAATAAGATGCATCTAGACTTTTCTCTTAGGCATCCCATTCTTCTCTCCAGGGGATTCCCCCCCCAACCCATTTTCTGACCGCTCACACTTTTACTTAGAAATGGCCTCTTCTATTTGAATAAAGCAGCTGCCCCTTCAAGGGGGATCAGGACCTCTCCTGATCTGTGAGCCTCCTAAAGCATTATTCCCAGGTCTGTTGACAGAGTGTGTCAATATTCTCAGTTGACAACAGTTGGGTTATAGAATGACTTTAAAGCTTTGCACAAAATCTGGGTTTTCCTCACTCATCGGCCATACAAGTGTCTGAAGATCTTATATTCTGCAGTGAAGTGTAGTTATACAAACAAGCTCCCTGATTACTCTGGAAAGCAGAGTTTGAAAACTCACTTAAAAACCCACAACTCCTTAAGTATATTCTTCAAGGTCAAATGATTTATATGGCAATCATGTATAAGGTTTGGGTTTTTGTTTCCCAGTGCAATCTCAAATATCTTACCCTTTTGGTGACTTTTCTCTTCTTACACATCTGTGTAGGCCTCTTTTTCCTGAAGATAATGCATGTGGCATTTATAAGAAATCGTCTGTCTCTTCCTTCAAAGTAGAACACAGTGAAGTTCATGGCAGTTAGTGATTCGTGGTTAGATTAATTAGAAACTAAATTAAGGAGTCTAGAGTGTTTACTTATCTATTAATGCATAACAAACTACCTCAACACTTAGTGGCTTAATACGACAACCATTTTATTATGTCTCTCAATTTTGTGGGTCAAGAATTCACACAGGGCTCAGCTGCATATTTCTTGTGTTCTTTATGGCATAAAACAAGTACACTTGGGGGTTGTCCAGGGGCAGATGGGCTGGTCTGGAGAGTCAAAGGCAGCTTCATTCACATGTCTGGCCCCATGTCAAACATGCCTGGGAGACTACGCTCAGCTGGGACTGCCAATGGGAGCCCTTCTACCTGGTCTTTCCAGGATGGCTGCCCCAGAAAAATTGGACTTCTTATAGGACTGGCTTCCCACTGAGCACGTGTTCTGAAAGATAGGAAGTGAAAGTTCACAGTCTCTTGAGGCAACACAATGTCACATCCACCATTGCCAATTGGTCAAGCAGTCCCAACACTCACCTAGGAGAGAACATAGACCTGACCCCTTAACAGAAGAAACAGAAGAGTATTTGCAGCCATTTTTTGAGGTACCTACAAGAATGGCTCCTGAGAGACTGGCAGAGAGAACACAACCTCATTCATTACCTCAGCAAATACTCACAGGGTGCCCACCACAGAGCACAGGATGACATCCTGTGTTCTAGAACAAGTCTGTGAATTCGTGGGCCACAGACTAGGACAGCTTTCAGACACTGATGACAGATCTGCAGTGTTTGTTGTTAAATATTTGAATTAATTGTCAAGGTTTAAAAATCTGAGGGTATCACATAAAATCTGAGTTCTCAACTTTATGGGAAAAAATTAATCTTGTCACACCTGGCTGGAATTGCCAGAGAGCCATACCCAGCTTGAGGGGACTAGCCCTGCCTCAGGCAGAAAGACACAGTCGGGTCCATGCAGGTGGTTGCCATCCTCACCACTCCCACCTCTCTCAATAATGTTCCTTATTGGGCACCTGTGGGCACTTCAGCTTGCCCCCCTGCTACTGGCAGAAACACAGATAAAACCTTGTCCCTGTCTGTGGTCACCAAAGTCACAGCTTTTGGAACAATGGCTGAACTGGCCACAGTGGCCACATCAGCTTCTAGGGTCATTTATAATTCTGTGAAGCCATTCTCTAAGACAGAGATTTTATAAGTGAGGTATTGGGTATCACAAATGGTATGAGAAATAATTTTAAGTGACATAAAAATAAATTTTTATTTTAGCAGACTTGTTTTTAGTTCAATGTGCCTGAGGAAAAAAAATTACCGGTGCATCCAACCACCAATTGACAATAATGATACAAATTTCCTATTATGAAAATCTTAGGAAAAGTTTTTTGCCTATAAAAAATATGTACTACATGTAAGATATAAAGAAAAACATAATAAACGCGCACACACTCACCAACCAGCACAGAAACAGAATGTTATGAATAACTAGTCGTACTCCTGTATTTTATCTTTCCCTGATCATGTCTTTTCTCCCTTGCTTCAGAAGTAACCAAATTTTAGATTTTGTAATTGTTCTTCTACGTTTTCCTTTCAGGTTCACTATATCTACGTGCATCTTGAAACAAAATATTTAATTTTACAAGTTTCAGAACTTATATAAATGGAAATGTTCCACATGTATCTGTGACTTGCTTTTTTTGCTCCTGGTGACATTCGTGAGATTCGTCCGTTTTGAAGCCTATAGACATCATTCATTCATTTTTACTGTGTTGAGTAGTCCACTGGAGGGCAGATTGCAACTCACAAAGTCATCCTTCTGTTAATGGTCAATGAGATTATTTCTGTATATTTTGGTTATAATGAATAATGTCATTATGAACGTTCTCCTATACATGATGAGTGCAGCTGTTTCTTTCGAGTACATGCCTGAAAAGGGAATATCTGGATCTTAAAAGATGCTCCTCCTCTTCAAATCTCCCAAGTATAGTACTGCTAAATCACTTCACCAAGTGGTTTACACCCCTTGCCTCAGCAGGGTATGAAAACACCTGCTACTCTACATCTTGGTCAACACTCAGTATTACTAGACATTTTAGCATGTACCTCACTGTGTATAAAGTGATAGCCCATTGTAATTTTATTATGTATTTCTCTGATTGCTAATGAGGTTGGGTATTTTTTCTGTTTATTCTAAATTCTGTTTCTTTGTTAAATATCTATTTTATTCATATTTTTTCTATTAGAATAGTTTTTTTTTTTCTTATTGACTTGTAGGAATTCTTTATGCATAAAACACACTAGATAAATTTGTGGGGATTTTTTTTGCCTTATTAGTAGTGTGTTTTACTGGAAAAATTTCATCTTATTTATCAAATTTTTCATTTATATTTTGTAGTTTTTGTTTAGTTTAACTGTCTGCTTACCTTGAATCTATTAATGCATAAGACAAAAATTTCCCTAAATATTTAAGGTTTTGCTTCTCACACTTAAATCTTTAGTCCTCCTGGAAATTATTTTTATATATGGTATAATATGGGTACCCAGTTTCATTTCTTTAATATGGATAATCAATTTTCCCAGTACTGTGTCCCATTTCCACCTCAATATGCAAGCTTTAGCTAACACCAAGTTTTCTTTTTTTTTTAAGATTTTATTTATTTATTTGAGAGAGAGAATGAGATAGAGAGAGAGAACATGAGAGGGGGAGGGTCAGAGGGAGAAGCAGACTCCCCGCGAGCAGGGAGCCTGTAGCGGGACTCGATCCCGGGACTCCAGGATCATGACCTGAGCCGAAGGCAGTCGCTTAACCAACTGAGCCACCCAGGCGCCCCTAACACCAAGTTTTCATATGTGCAAAGGTAGGTTTCCTAGCTCCTGAATTTATTCTAGTGATCTATTTGTCTATCTCTGTACTGCTGGTATGCTGTATTAATTAATATACCTCCAAAAATATCACATAAGGCATATTTCCCCACCCTGTTCTTCTTTAAGAATGTTTGAGCTATTCTTGGTCATTTGCTCTTCATTGTGAATGGTATGCTCTTTTTTTTTTTTTATTGCATTTTCTAAATGTTTATTGCTGGCATATAGAAATCCAATTTTAAAATACTTATCTTAAATCCAGCCACCCATTAACCTATTAATTCTAATAATTTGTCTATAGACCATCTGAGGGTTTTTGTGTAGGACAAGAATATTTCCTTCAAATGATGATGGTTATGTTCTAGAAGTATCTATCTTGTTTCTGATTTTAAGGAGAATGTTTCTAATCTTTCACCATTAAGTATGATGCTGCTGAGGTTTTTTGGTCACTACCTTTTGAGGTTAAGGAAATTTTCTTTGTATTCTTAGTTTGCTAAGAGTTTCTTTCCATGAACAAGTGTTGACTTTTATTCAATGTATCTAAGAGGATCAGCATATGCATTCCTTGGAATAACTCAATAAGATAGTGATATTATGATATTTGTAGAATTACCTTTTTGTACATTGTTTGCTGAAATACTATGCCAATGATTTCTGCATCCGTATTTATGACTTAGATTGGACGGTAGTTTTCCCTTTTGGTATAGTCATTGTCTGGTTTGGGAATTACAAAATGAGTTGGGGAGTTTCCTATTTTGCAATTATCTGGAAGAATTTAAATATTATTTAAAGTGTTAGAAAAACTGGCCTGAAATGTCATTAAGATGTTGTATTTTATTTGGGGGAAGATTCTGAAATTTGTTCATTCAATAATTTTGGAGGTTATAACACTATTCAGGATTTCTGCGTCTGCCTGAGTTAATTTCGGTAATTTATATTTTATAGGAATTTGTCCATCAGGGAAGAGGTCTGGGCTAAAGATATATCTATCTTTTTATCTCCTGCATCAAGAGCCAACACCAAATGAATGAAGGTGCTAAAATAAAATGTAATGAACCAGCGATACAAAATGATCAGTCACCTGATGCCATTTTCCCAGACATGCTAATTCGTGGGCTTCTCAAGGGACATGCCAATGAGTCCTGAGTACAGCATAGTGAGGACCAAGGCTGCCTTGGTCAGTGGCTCATTTTAAGTCCTTAACTCAGCACTAAAGTTTTTAATTGGAAATTGAAGCTAATAATCCTGATAAACTGCTCACTTCATTGTGTCAGTATGCAGATGTAAGGTGATAACACACATACTGCATTTTGGAATAAAATCACTCAAAATTACTAAATGCAGATGAATGTATGAAGTTCCTCTCATCCCATCTTAGGGTTTGTGGTTCACATACAAAGGGGTTCGCACACTCTATTAATGTCTTAAAAAATGTAGCCACTGGCATGATGCCCACCTTAGCTGTTCTCTACTGATCATTGCTTCCAATAAACAATGTACTTCAAAGAGCCAGACAGATTATGCAAGGTCAGACACAGCGCTGGGGCATCCTTACTGGTAACTCACATGGCTGAAGCCATATTCTCTGCGGTCATAGGTTTACTGAACAGTTGTGCTGGAGGAGAAAGAGCTCAGAATTTGGAGTCAAGGGACCTAGATGTAACTCCAACTCTGCTAGTTACTACTCAAAGGACCACAGACAACTCACAGAGCTGTTATGAGCCTCCTTCCTTGTACAACGAGAATGAAGTCATCTCCCTTACAGTGTAATAAGATAATATTTGTCTTTGTAGTATAATATGAAGACTAAAAGAGATAATGTTTGTACATATGTTCTTAAAACCGTGATGCACAATATAAAGTAATCTTTTTTTTCCCCTAATGATAACCCAGTAATATGGATGAAGAACAGTATGGTATAGTGGGCAAAGACTGAATCTTACAAAAAGAAAATATAGGTTTGAATACTTAGTGCTGCATCTTTTTAGATATGTGATCTTGATCAAGGTACCCTTTACTTTGAGAAGTAAATGGGAGCATATACATAAAGCGTTGGCAGAGAGAAAGCATTTAATAAATGTTATTTTGTCCCCCCCTCCGCCACCACTACCACCTTTGAATTTGACTAAATTAAAATAAACATATTTCTTTTTTAATTTGTTCTGCATCCTTGGTTCCGAAGTGATCCACTTTTGGGAAAATCCCAGCCTGATGGAAGAAAAAACGCATATGACTATGGAGTTCTATGAATGTGTGGGTGAGAACAGTAGACCTCTTTGGATTAATGCTTGAACTCCACGTTAGGTTTTTGTCTCTGGGCAAGATCTCTTAGTAACTTAGAGAAGTTTATTTCCCCAAGATTAGCCAATGGAGGATGGACTCGGGAAAGCCCAGTGATATAATTTCTTCCTCGGATTCACCTGAGAAGGTGCATTGAGAGGGGGTTCAAAAGCCATTAGGGAAACCTCATCCAAACTAAAACCGAAATACTCTCCACTGTGGATTTGCAAGTTCACTCAATGGGCCAGTGAGAGAGAGATTAACCTGTTCAGCGTCTCTCTTGCCATTAGCCATCCACGCCCAGGAAGAAAAACACCATGCATCAGAAGCTCGATGCTGAGGTGTCAAAATCAGAAACAGGTCTTTAAAGAATTCAACTGAGGAATTTGGAGATGATGGTTGACTAGAGAAATTTTACCACTCTGACATTTCAAGTGAAATCTCCTTTAGAGAAAGTGTGGAGTTTCATGTTTCTTAGCAAAAGTCTGCTAATTCCCTGCATTGTATTATCAGCAATTCTAGGACAGGGATCAAGTCTCATTTGTTTTTAATCCCTGGGGTTGTACTGATATACAGAATTGCTGCACAATAAACATTTCTTGAATGCTATTCTCTCTGAACTCAATTTGCATTGTGTGGACTTTGGCACCTGCCCCCTACCAGGCCTCCTAGTTTTCTTTCCCCATTTACTTCCTCCTTTCACTAAAAATGACTAAGGTATTCTTCCAAGACCCGGTTCAAACTCATTTCCAGCAGAAAGTCTTCTGAGATTGACCATACCCTCTGTGATCCCCTCCCCCACATTTGGCATTCCTTCAGTCCCAGAGGGTTTAGACAGCTTATGGGTTGCTTTACACATATCTTCCAATTGCCTTATTTATAATATCTGTTCCTTTCCAGTTAAAGAAGGATGAATGTCTGGAACTGTGTTAGGCATTTTATCATCTGCTCAAAAAATAGGCATTAAAAATGGAATGCAGGGAGAGAAAGAAGAAAGAGCAAAGAAATTAGAAAGGTAGGGGAGTATTCCTAATATATGAATTCCTACTATACACTGCTTCTGTAAATGCAGCATCATGGCCAGATTAGATGAATAAAATGATTCCTGTTGGATTATTCTCCTTCAATAAGATATAAACAGAATGTAGAAAACCCAGAGAAACCATTATCTACAGAGAAAGAAGCACGTTTTGTGTGCCTCTTCATTCAATTCAACTTCTCATTGATATAGGGACCTCACAAAGTTGTCCACCTTCCAGATTTTTTTTTTTATATTTGACAAACCACCATTTGTTCTTGTAAAGAAGATCTACTTTATTATCTCCCTTAAATGCATCTGGAAGTACAGACTGAGTCAATAAGCAAGGGAGTTGGGACTAAAACCTGGTGTAACAGTTACCAGGTGTCTTAGGCAGTTCTGGAGGCTGAAAAATCCAAGACCAAGAAGCCAGCAGATTTAGTTCTTAGTGAGGCTCTCTTCCTAGCTTGCTGAGAGCTGCCTCTTTGCTACATCCTCACAGGGCAGAGAGAGAGCTCTGGTCTCTTCCTATTTTTGCAAGGACACTAATTCCATCATGGTGGCTCCACCTTCATGACCTCATCTAAACCTAATTACTTCTCAAAGGCTCCACCTCCTAACACCATCACATTAGGGGTTGGATCTTCAAATATATAAATTTTAGAGAGAGACAAATATTTGTGAATATCCTATGTTCACAAATATTCTATAACACCAGAAAGTCAGTCCAGAAGCCACACGAGGGTGATCTGGCAATGATGTATGCCATGAGGGTGATGACCAGCATTAATTCATGCAGACGATGATTAACCGGCTGGAAGCAGGCTCTTATTCCTTCACCACACTGGATTCTTCTTGAAGCTGGGCACTCTATGGAAGAGAAAGTGTTCCTATTCATTTGTTTTTCCATTGAACAATTATTTATTGAATACCTACTATGTGCCAGGCACTCTTCTAGGTACCTATGTTGTTTCCTCCAGGAGCTTATGCTCTAGCTGGGAAAATCAGGCAATGTGGGAGTAAACAAATGGCCAAGATCATTCCAGAATGACATATATTATGAAGGGTAGTGTGATAGGTCATTATTCAACCCAACATATATAACTGTCTGCTCCTTTTGCTAAGGTCTCTAAATAGACTCTTCAAGTTTGTCCTTAGATAATTGTATTTTTGTCAATGTCAGGAGAATCTCACTTTTTCTTTCTGCCATCCTCATCCTTTTCCTTCCAGCTCACATTTATCAAAGCACTGGGTTAAAGTGCTTTACATGCATCATCTTACTTAATCCTGACAACAGCACCATGAGTTTGGTATCATGAGTATAACCATTTTGCAGATGAGAAATCTGAGGCAGAGAATGTTTTAGCAACTGGCCTGAGGTCATACAGCAAATAAGTGGTGAAGCCAGGATATAAATGCATGTTCTCTGATTCCAGAGCCCCTAGCAAAGCTAATCTGTCATCATTTTCCCCATGGCAGAGTTAGTCCTTCCAACAAAAGGAGGCACCAAACAGATGTCTTCCATTTCCCCAAAGGATAGAAGAAGGATTTGTATTACAGCCAAGGGATATAAACTAGACATAGTAAAGAATGTCCAGCTATAAAAGCTAAAAACTTCCTAGAGAAGTTTAGGAAATTTTTTCTTCTGGAGATATAAAGCAGAGGTTGGCAAACTCCTCCCCATGGGTGAAATCCAGCTACCTGTTTTCCTATATAGTTTCAGTGGCCCACAGCCACATTCCATCATTTGCATACTGTTTACAGCTGCTTTCACATTACAAGGATAGAATTGAGTAGTTGTGACAGAGACCATATGGTCCACAAAGCCTAAAATTTTTATTATTTGGTCCTTCATAGAAAATATTTGCTGACTCTGATCTGGAATAACAGGATAGATTTTGCCTGGGTTGGCTTAAATATGGTTCTTTCTGAAGCCAAAGAATAATGGTCTTGTTGAAACTTTAATGTTCCCTTTCGGCTCTAGGACTAAAGATGTATTTCTGTGGTCAAAACAAGCCATTCCTAATTGGCAAGACTCTTCTATCCACTCCTTCCAGCTATCTTCCAGCTCTGATTTGGCTCCTGTATGTAGCTGGGGCACCTGGGTGGCTCAGTTAGTTAAGCGCTCAACTCTTGATTTCAGCTCAGGTCACGCTCTCGGGGTCCTGAGATCCAGCCCCACATCAGGCTCTGTGTTCATCAGGGAGTCTGCTTGAGATTCTGTCTCTGACCCTCCCCCACGTGCTCTCTCTTTCCCATAAATAAATAAATAAATAAATCTTTAAAAATAAAATAAAATAAATGTATGTAGCTGACAGAGGTTTCCCAAACTACACTGCAGACTGCCAGCAAACACAGCCTAATAGTGGTGGGGGCTGGAGGGCAACAGTAATAAATTCTACCCAGAGAATTTAGTGTGGTACTTGCCCTGATGTTAACTCTGCTTCAGTTGCCATTTGGATTAGGTGTGAAGGGATGACAGGTTTCTGCTGTCCCATCATAACAGTGATTAATATTCTTGCTATGATCTCCATTATTACTAATAAGTATATATTTTGTTTAATTTTATCTTGGATAAAAGAAAAACTGGTTGTTAGGAGCGTCAAGTATTAATTGCTAAAGAATTCTTATTGATCAAACCAGAGAAGCAGAACCGAGCCATTTGTGAATTCCCTTGGAAAAATACTACACACACACACACACACACACACACACACACACACCCTGAGAAAATGCACTAACTGCAAACATTTTCCATCCCTAAGAACTTCATGAGTATTTTCCCAATTCAGTTCAATATTAAATGACATTCCTTTTGCTTTTTTACACCACCCCTGGGAAACTGGCCTGGGAGCCTACTTCTCACAAGCTGTGTGATCTTGAACCAGTGACTTCATCTCTCTGAGCCCCATTTTCTTCTGTGAGATGTGGCCGTCAGAATGGATGCTCTTTCCCTACACACACAAGAACCAGCATGCCTGTGAGCCCTAAATGCCCTCCATCCACCCCAGCTGGCTCCCTCCAAGCCACGTCTCAGCATGGTGCAGTGAAAAGAGGTGAACTTAGGAGCTGGCCAGACTTAGGTCCATCCTTGAAAAGCACATTTTTACTTAGTGGTTTGGGCCTCATGCCACTCACTGAAATGGCAGACTCTCATGCTGTTGTACATGCTCTCTACCTTCTGCCTAGGACCCTCTTTTTCTCTGCCTTATGCACCACACCCTGCCCCACCTATGCAACCTTCCACAATCAAATCAGAAAATTAATGTTCCCTGTCCTCTCTTCACCCTCAAGGAAGAGGTGTGTATTCCCAGGTCCCCTCAAGACAGTCTGCACTGTTAGCTGAGTGTCTGTGTAGATTCCTCTCATAGATAATGACTTCCTTGAAGTCAAGCACTGTGCTTTAGGTTAAGCACTGTGGGGACTTTCACATCAAAAGCACTCCTTAAGTAAAGCCCATCCACATCTCTCCATCTAACTTGGGCTCAACCTCAAAGTCCCAATCATGGCTTCAAGGCTCTGCACGAGATGGCTTCTATCAACTTCTCCATCCCCATGGCAGTCCATTTGTTCCCTTCTTTTAGGTTCTCTGGGGCAAGTTCCATCCCTTTGTTTTCTTTGTACATATAGTTCCCTCTGCGGGGTAAGTTCTCTACACACAGCTTCCAGCAGCCCTTTACCTGGCCCTTTGCAGACCTGAGCTCCTGTCCATTCATTCATTCATTCATTTAACAAGTATTACTGATCACTCTTCTAGGCACTAGACAAAACGTCCTGTCCACCTAGAGTCTCTATTCTAGGGGGAAGCAATAAACAATAAACCAATAAATACAGACTGTGTCAAATGGGGATGCATGCCAAGGAACAAAATAAAGCAAGATGAGAGGGAGCTCTGGGCTGGAGTGTCGTGTGATAGGAAGAGGTTGGAAAGGTCCTATGGAAAAGACAATGGATGACCAAGACTTGGAGGAGGAGTAGAAACAAGCTGCATGAGGTTTTGTGGAAGAAGCAGTGAGTGGCCCTGAGTCTTGGTGGACCTGTTGGGGGATGGAGGAAGAGAGGGGTGGGAGGTGGAGGCACCCAGAGCAGGGGTCCAGCTCTTACAAGGTCTTTCTGGCCACCGTGAGGACTTCAGCTTTTATTCTGAGTGGAATGAGCAATTTAAGCAAAATGATCCAACTCCTATTTGGAGAGGGCCAGCTGGGTTGGTGTCTTGAGATTGGGTTGCAGAGGAACAGATGCACATAGAGGGAGACTAGCTAGGAGGTTTTTTCCATAATCCAGGTGAGAAAGGGTATTAGCTTGGACAAGGGTGGTAGAGATTATAAAGTAACTAACAAATGGCTGGGTTCTGGATATAATTTGAAGGTAAAATCTATTGGATGGACAGATGGGCTAGAAATGGAAAATAACAGGAAGAAAAGATTCCAAGATAATGCCAAGGTTTTGACATGAGCCACAGGAAGAATGCATTTGCTGTTTGCTAAGATGTACAGGCTGAGGGAGGAGGGGTCAGGGTAAGGTTGGGAAATGAGTCGGTTTGGGATATGCTAAGTTACAGATATCTATTAGACAGCCAAGTGGAGAAGCCAGTATACATCTTGATATACAAATTAGGAGTTCAGGGTAGAAGGGTAAGGTGGTTGCTGCGGTGTGCCAATCTTTGGAAGTCAAGGATGTGAGATTGAACTGCTAAGGAGAAAGAAAAGGAGAAGCCTGTTATGTAGGAGGAAAACCAAGAGTGGTGTCCTAGAGGTTAAGTGAAGACAGCATGTTGAGAGGGAGGGACTCATCAGCTGTCGAATGTTGGTGATAAACCAAGCAAGATAGGGACTGAACATTGACCATCAGGCTTAGCAAAATGGAGGTCACTGGCAGCCATGCCAATGTTATTTTCTCAGAGCGCCAACCTGAACGAACTCCTTCCTCCTATTCTCCCTCACAGCACTGTATTATTGCTCCAGGGCTCTTCTCATGGTTTGTTATTAGTTATATGTTGTGTATCAATATCTTTTTTTCTTTAATTCACTCACGATATTGATTATAAGCTCCAAGAGGACAGGACCAGTGCCCCTTTTTTCATCATTCAATGCCAAACCCTGCTGGATACAGAGCAGACACACAAGAAAAATTCATAAAAGAATGAATAAATGAACTGATAAAAGGTAAACCTTTGGGGCACCTGGGTGGTTTAGTCAGTTAAACATCTGACTCTTGACTTCGGCTCAGGTCATGATCTCAGGGCCATGAGATCAAGCCCCACATTGGGCTCCCCACTCAGTGGGGAATCTGCTTGAGATTCTCTCTCTCTCAATCTCTCCGTCTCCCTCTGCCCCTCCCCCAGCTCACTCTCTCTCTAAAATAAATAAATAAATCTAAAAAAAAAAAAAGCAAACGTTTCTGCCACATCATGCCTATTTCACCTTTCTGTATATCCTAGAGGCCCCATCTCTGCCATCATTAATTAACTCCTTGATAGTGGGGAAAACTGACTTTTCACCTCTGGATTTCAGTTTTTCTTTTAGCAAAGTGTGTGGGTCAATGGCTCATGCCAGATCTGTGATCCCACAATTCCATGGCAGGTGTAAGTCAGGCCCCCCTAGTTTCCACATCCTAGGGTAGTTTCAGTTTTCCCCTACCCAAAATATTCCCCACTGGCCTGGGGCAGCTTCAGATTCTATAACTAAATTTTAACACTTTGAATGCCATTTAACCTCTCCTAGATACTTGAATGAGAAAGCAGCTATTATCAGTCATTTTTGCTAGAGTGTGAGTGCACTTTACTGGTCCTTTCCTGCTCACAGTTTCAGAGAAGGACCTGTTGAGGAAGAGCAGGAATGGAGAGTACTCAGAATGAGGCTGCTGCCTGGGTAGGAAAAAGGTTCAAAGGGAAACCAGCAGGGATAAAGATAAACTACTCAAAGGTCCATCTAGGGCAGGTCTTACTTTATGAAATCGAATAGTAAAGGTCCAGTGAAGGTTAACTTGTGCCTTTAGAAAGCTCCAAATCCAAACTGTATGCCAGGTGACATTGAGTAGTCATTTCTCCAACCTGGGTTTTGATATCAGCCATAAAAATTGTGGAGTTGGCCTTGATAATCTAACAAGGCCCTGCTGCTTTTAAAGCCAAGGCTTCTGTGACAATGGGATGACTTCTGTGATGATGGGATGACTTCTGTAACTAGTTAGGGTTGGGGGACATGTCCATTTCAGCTGAGTAATGGAAATAGAGCAAATAGCCACACAGATACATGGTGGGTCACATCAGCCCCAGGAAGTACTAGCCAAGCACCTTAGCACAGCAAAAAATAATTTCTTAAACTTCTTTAAGTTCTAACAAAAATTTCAATGGCTCTTGTTTGCCTCTGGACAAAACACTGCAAATGTGATCACATTGCCCGTACACGTCAAAGGTCATAAAATTCTTAGCGCTGCCTTTGGCTGACACGGAGTATATAGAATTGCAATTGGCTTCGTCCCCATGGTGATAACCTCCTTTAACAACCTTGCTAGTACCAATGGTGAAGACTGAGCTCTGGGCAATTTTGGCTTGCACTGGACCACGTTTATGTACGTGCAGAATATCTAGGGCAAGATATTTGTAAGCCAGTGGATAGAGTGGAGTCTATGACCTCACTCCGGATCTGTGTTTGGTGGAGATTGAGTATAAATAAACAGATAAACAAACGAGCAAACGTTTATGACCGTGAAAGAGAATGAAGTCAACTGTATCATCAACAGAATCCAGCCAGCAACTCCACTTCATTAGCACAGCCCAAGGACAGAGGAATCATGTTTTTGGATGCCAAGAGTGAGATAAGAAATTTGAGGATCACCTGCTGCTGCTGTCAGGCCTCCCTTCAGTGAGACAGGAGCCCTGGCCATGGGCACCCATGTGAATGTGTTTCAGGTGGTGTGAGCGTGTGCGCGTGTAAGTACTCGCGGACGGTACACTTAATCGGTGCTTTTCTGTCCAGGAAAACTATATCCCCACCAGAGCCTGAATTATTAAAATCTTGAGGTTCCTCACATCTGCTACGAGCCTCCTATCACAATTCCCCTCGGCTCTCGGGTGCCACCCCTGCATCTGATGTTACAGGCCATGCCCGAAGCCTCCACTGCCAAGCGGGAGATGGCTTGCTATCCTTACAGCCAAGACCCAGGGAGCACGATTCAGGGAAGAGCCAGCACACACTGCAGGGCAATGTGCTGGCCGGGCTGTGGGGCGGTCTCAATACTGGAGAGCCAAGCCTCTCACCCGAGTGTAACCAGAGCCCTTCGGAGAGAAGCCAGCCTGAGGTGCTCCAGCAGCTGAGAAATCTCTCCCGTGGCCTATTACATTCTAAGTTCCTCTCGCTCAGACCACCACCATGTAGATGGAAACTGAGTTAGGTCCAAACAGGATGAACCAAATTTCTGTTCAAGCAAAAAAAGTTGGCCCAGGGCTGCAGAGCTTTAAATGGACCATGAATAATGCTTTATTGCCTCAGCGCTGGGGTGAACTCACCCCCCACGCTCCGCCTCACCTTTCACGGTGTTATTTTTAGAGATCTCATTACACCCCAGCTTAAACTAAAAATACGTGTCCCAGGAATAGCAGAAGCTAGTTTTAATTGTGCACAGTGACACAAATGCCCATGGACTCTGATTACATATGATGCTTCATGTGTCTGATACCTCCTGTAGGAGCAAGGGGGGATTGATACATTTCATTTTTCCAGAACAATGACTAGACTGGCTTTGGAGGCTGTTGGACTCAATCAAGCTTTTTCTGGGCTGGAGTTGTTTCCACCAACCGATGCTTTGGTTTCAGATCATTTAGTGTGACTTACACAAAATCACAGGTTCCGGGAAGCCGTGTTCATGAGAAGCTCACCTCCAAGGTCTGATCCGAACCTGACACATCCCTTCCCTGCCCACTGTCCTGGTGCTTGGACATGGAGGTCAAGCAGGAGAGGAGCTTTGGGATCTGACAAATTGGGAGCTGGATCTCTAGCCTGCTTCTCTACCTCTGCGACTTTGGGCCAGTTATTAATCTTCCTGAGCCTGCTTCCTCACTGAAAAATGAGAATAATAAATGCTGTATGGCTAAAATGAAATAATTTATGTACACAGCAGAAGCCTAAAAAATTATCACATTATTTTTTTATTTAACTTGCTCATACACTAGTCAGGTCAGCAGGAACATTTGTTGAGCACTGACTAAGACCACACCGGGGATCCGAGATGTGCCGACGTCAGCCCCTGACAGAAAGCACACACACGGTTACAAATGGTGCTGCACAGGGCAGCATGGAATGCCATGTTGGACCCAAGGCACCAGCCTGGACTCTGGAGCTCCCAGCAAAGAAGCACTTTATCTTGGGGAGAGAAAATCTTATGAACACAAGCTGGTCCTTGAAGGATTCCTAGGACAGTAGCATTCTCTCCCCTGGTGCACCTAGAGGTTAAGGACACAGTCCGCCCAAGATGGAAGCCAGCTCTGCCTCCTACTTACCAGCACAACCTGGGGCAATTTGCTTAAGTTTTTCTCCTTCGTTTCCACATCTCTAAGATGCAGCTAATGATAATACCTGCCTCATAATGCAGTGGTGAGGATTCAGTGAGCTAGTTAATGTGGTACACATGTCTTTAGCACCTTGTCACCAAGTAAGAGGAATGCATGGGATGATGAAAGGAGTATCTATTGTGTCCTACTTGGACCGAACCATAGAGCACGTCATGCGAAAAGGCAGGCTCTCGGGTATCCTTGTGGAGTTAGTCTCTGCATTCCCTTGTGATGTTCTCTAGATCTTCATCAGTGTGCATTCAACCTCTCCACCTAGTTAATAGGTTCTCTAAGGTCAGGAAGTTCCACCATAACCACTCAGAGAAACTCCGCCTTCTGTTCTCGAGGGGATCATTTTCCATTCCTGTTTTCAGACTACTCTGGTTTCCTCAGTTCTTCAACATCACTGGACAATTCTTGACATTTTGATAAACCTGACAATTTCATGATGCCAGTGAGATCATTCAGTCTGGTGAGGGGGAGTAGGTTTGTAAAATTTCTCTCTGAGGACAAGTCCAGAGGCCCCATCTCATCTATGTAAACTTTCAAATCCCAATGCCTCACCTAGAAAGCAGCTTGTTCATACTAGACCTGACAGCCACTTCCTACATCATGGCAGCACGGATGGACTGAGGGATGCCAAGTCACGGCGGGCCATAGGGACACAGGGTTTCTGAAAGGGTCAACACATGTTTAAAATGGGATCACAGTGGGGCCCCTGGGTGGCTCAGTCATTTAAGCGGCCAGCTCTTGATTTCAGCTCAGGCCATGATCTTGGGGTCCTGGGATCGAGCCCCCCATCAGGCTCCTTGCTCAGTGGGGAGTCTGTTTAAGGGTTCTCTCTCTCCCTCTGCCCCTCCCGCCACTGGCATGTGCTCTATCTCTCTCAAAAATGAATAAGTAAATCTTTAAAAAAAAAAAATTAAATTAAATTAAATGGGGTCACAGTGAATATGAATACCTTTCAAAAAGGACCTGTCACCGCAAGATACTCTCGTGGTTCCTATCATCATTTGGCTTCTTTCCAGAGCATATGCTGGTATCCAATACCAGGAACCTTTTATAGTACCTTTTTTTTTCCCCAGAGAGGTTTTGGTATATTTGCACAAAGAAATACAAGCCCCCATACATCTCATTGATGTATGACTGAAGGACAATTGTTTTGCACACTGATGTGAATAAAGAACAGAAATACGTAGAAAATGAGAAGACGAGGTGACACGCGGCCCCACCTCTAGGATTTGAGTATTGTCACCTTGTGTAGACTGCAGAATCCCTGAGTATTGTTCTCTGATAATAGTTTTACTCTTTCTCCCCAAATCCAGAAGCACACGTATGACCCCACGCAAAACCAGCAAGGCCTCCTGGGTGTTGTTTGCCCCTTCCAGGACTCCCCGACCACAGTCTGTCCCTGCCATGTTGGCTGTCAGCGCTCGCTGTGAGAGGCAGTGAACGAGGCCACAGGGAATGATTCTGCCCAAGTACCATGTCACAAGCTTACTTTTATGTTCCTCTAGCAATCTGGTGGCCCATGTGCCCTGGCATTCTGAGACAACTCAGGAGTGTCTGAGAACAGTGGAGATGGCCCAGAGTCGCAGCCAGGCAGCTGAGGCAGAGAAGGTTCAACTGCCCCGTCTCTGCCAGAAGAAGTCCTGCCGCCGAGGAACAGCCTGGCTGGACAGCTGATCCTTGCTAATCCCCACACTGTAGAGACAAACCGGTTGATTTTCATATATCTGTGACTTCGTGTTGTTCTTTATACCACCTGCTTTATTTTCAAACCTGTCAACAGTCTTCTGAAAAGGTTGTACACATGAGCAAAGACCTGAGCAGCTCCAGGAAGGACAGAAGCAGACACAGGCCGGGCGGGGGGAAGGGAGGGCAGGCAGGAAGGGCCGCCACCCAACACCTGGGAGACTGAGTCAGGAAACCAGGGCCTTCTTGTTTTCTTGAGTTTTCTCTAATCCAAGCAAAAAGGAGGCATAGGTTTTTACACTGTGACCCCTTCTGGTGAGGCTTGAAAGCTGGCTATAAATCCAAGATGGACCACACACTTACTGAACTATATTTATCAAGTTTCTTAATAAAGCAAAAGACTCAGAAGCATTTGGGAGTCAACTTTTTTTTTTTTCTGACAGAGACAGAAGCCAGCAACAAGCAGTTTACTGCTGTTGTTCAGTTGCCAAGTGGGTGATTCAGTTAAAATAGGATCGGCCTCACATCTGTTTATATGAACCCACAGGGTTGCTATTTGTAAAGGGGCCCTACTTGTCTGACCTGGGTTGTTGCTACACTTTGTTTTGCAAGATTGTTCCACGGTATCTAAAAGAAGACTCACAGTCCCCCCGCCAAGGGTGACATCTGCTCACATGCCTTGCTTCCCCTGATACCATCACATTGTCATGACAAATACTGGACGGGCAGACTGAGGCCACCTCTGAAGATGGATGTTGTGCCAACTACTTTTTCTAAACTGACCAGTAGATTCAGTCTAACAATTGAGTTCAAGATCATTAACGTCAGAAAGTGAGAATGAAGGGAGTTTTAGGGATTGCAAAGGACAGTTCCCTCATTTTCAGTTGAGGAAAATGAGGACTGGTAAGCTTTTTTTGGAGGGATGAGCTAGGACTCAAAAGGGAGGATTACTAGAGCTCTTTCCAGTTTATCACACAACCCAAGAAGCTATCTGGCATCTTGAGATATGGCCTGGTTTGGAAACTTCACATCTGACCAGTTGAATGTGTAACACAGTGTGGGGGAGAGGAAAACTGGAGTGTCCCCAGTAATACAAGCAACATTCTGGGTCCTCATGTCTATGAGGGTCCTCTTGAAGCTGGGAAGCAGCATCCAGAATTTCTTTCAGACATAAGACAAGTGGAGAATTCAGGAAAACTACAGAAGTGAAACATCAGGATAGTCCAGGGACTCAGAATCGTACAACAGCAAATGGGCAAAGGGCCCTTTCTGGCAAACTCTAAAGCACTCTTCAAGTATTTTAGCATGAAGGGATGTTAAATTGGAAATTTTAATTGGGTATCAAGACATAAATATCAGTCGTAAAACTATCCAAAAGGCCACTCAATAACCATTTCACATTTTCGTGACTCTCTCTTTGGAGAAGGCTGTGCCCTGCACATCACCCATCCCTCAATGTCTCTTCAGGAAGCCTCAAGAGAACAACTTAGTTTGTTAGATGCTGTCTCATAGTTAGGGGTACAATGTGAACTAGCACCTTTCTCTCAGCCAACAGCCCTTCAAAGGTAAGGGACTGCAGGCAGAGGAGAGAGGACAACACTAAGCAGCTTGTTTTCCTGGAGTTTGGCAAAGGGTTTCCAAGGACTAACTGTGGGCCCTGTAGGGGAGCTGACATGGGGGACATCAGCAGAGAAGTCAGCAGGGGATCTTCTGGTCTCCAGGGGCAGATGGGGGGGTGGGAATCTGTGGCCACTGGAAGAGAGAACTTTGGAAGATGAGAAGGTCTGAAAGTAAAAGGCCACCAGTGAGTGGGAAAGGCTTACAAGGACACTTGTAAGAGAAGCCATCAGTCTTCAGCTCTCCATAGGCTTGGAGAGCTCAGAGCCAGCTGTCTGGGGTCGGGCTCCCACGGAGTAGAGCCTACCATGGGAATTCTTGTGAGAGGGTTACAGAGGAACAACTGCCAGGACAAGGGCAGATGGGGAATCAGGATAGGGCAGGGCAAGTACAGAACAAGGATATGGTCTCCATGAGAGGCTGGCTTCTCACGGGCTCCACAGGGACCACCAGTCTGTGGAAAGGGGCCAGGCTTTACCTCCATGTCACTTGGGCATGGGCTGCTGCTCATAATGCAGAGGAAGGGGGAAAGCCTGCGAGAGGGAGGGAGGGGGGCAACTGTGAGCCATTAGCCTCCAGTACTCAACAGCACCTGGGTAGGGGCTCTGGAAGGAGCATCAGCAATATTCACTCTGCCCACTTTGTGCCTGTCACCCCAGAACTTTGCAGTTCTCCTTATTCTTTCCACCCCTCCCCACCCAGGGGTCAGAAACAGCTAGTGAGACAAGGGTGAGGGAGACAGAGAGGAGTGGACCTTCCCTACACATGTGTACACATACACACACACTCATGCTCACACACATGCATGCACGCTTCTCTTCCAAAAGGCAAAAGACCCACCTACAACAGGTAGAGCTGGGGGAAAAGTCATAACTTTGAGTGAAATCAAAAGTTTTGATTACTGCATGGGACTGAACATTTTTAAATGTTTCATGGCAATATGACACACATCTAGAAAAGGGCACCCATCACAGCTCAATGAGTTTTCCCAGAACACACCTGAGTAACAACTCCCAAGGTCAAGAAATGGAATTCCCAGCCTCCGAGAGGCTCCCTTCCAGTCCCTGCTCTCCTCCCTCTGCCACGACGGTAACACCATAGTGATGGTTTTTCAACCACAGAGTTTACTTCCGCCATCTTGGCAAAACCTGGGATCCCGACTTATCTAGAGCCTGAGTTTATAACTCATGTTGTCGCTCACAAACTGATCTTAAAAATCTAACTTCAATGCCTATTATCATGGAACTAAGGAGGGTAGTTTTCATAATAAAAATAAACAAGAACCAGATTTTTATCTCCTTGCTTATTGTGGAGAGAGAGGGGAAAAAAGAGGGTTTCTCTTCATGTTTCTTCCATCCCACCTCCACCTGCCTTCCCAGTCTCCCAAAGGAACACACACAAAAAAAATCTCATTCCTTAAGCTCCACTCGAGACCAACCTGGGACAGACAGTATGCGTTCAGGATTTGCGTAAGTCCCCATTTGTAGGAAGCGGGGGCTTACAAGTGGGATGATGTGGGCCTTTGAGATCATCAGTCCCTGGAGGGGGCCTCTGGAAGGCAAGCTAAGCCTTTTGTTGCTTTTTCCCACATTTTTGTCCAGTCAGTGGTTTTCCTGAGAGAGTGGGGAATGTTAGGAAGTCAGGCCACTGCGGAAAGCCTTTGTTTAGGAGAATTTTCACCAAACATATCATTTTCTAATTGGGGCTATTTGCTGTGGCCCTTCTGCCTGGCTGTCTGCATTGAGTGGAGGTTATAATTATAAACAGAGTAGCGACATTTCCATTGAAAACCCGTCATGTGGTTTCCCTGACTCATCCTAACAAACCATGAGCCCCTCAACGTGAAGGGATTTCTTTTTTCCCTGAAAAAAGCACTACAGTGATGACCTTAGTTGACATTGCGGAATGATTAAATGCACTTGTTGTTCAATATTTTTAAATACTGCATAAAAAGGCAGGAGAAGAGGTGAAGCCAAATGGTGTTTGTGTGTATGCTGTGAATACACCTGGGTATTTACTGGAGACCTTTATTTTTTTTAATTGTGCCAATATTGGATGGCCATATGGCCCTATGGAAATTACTCAAATACTTTCTTCAAAGGAGACTAATTTTCATGCAAATGTAATTTCACTGCTGGACAAGCTAAGAAGAGCAAAGAGGAATGAATGAATTAAATAAGAGGATACTTGGGGGCGCCTGGGTGGCTCAGATTTTGGGCGTCTGCCTTCGGCTCAGGTCATGATTCCAGGGTCCTGGGATCGAGCCCCGCATCGGGCTTTCTGCTCAGCAGGGAGCCTGCTTCTCCCTCTCCCTCTGTCTCCCCCCTGCTCATGCTCTCTCTCTCTCCGTATCTCTGTGTCTCAAATGAATAAATAAAATCTTTAAAAAAAATAAAAATAAAAATAAATAAGAGGATACTTGGAAAGTTTGCTCCCATGATATGGGGAAGTGGCAGAAAGGATCTCAAAGGATTGAGAAGGATCCCACAGGCTGTAGGGTTCTCCTCACCGTGTAACTCCCACTCAGAGCAGCCTCCCTGCGACAGGGCGAGTCTTCGTGTAGAGGGACTGCTGGCTGCCTTCCATTCATTAAAGATACCACCACATCCTGGGGGAGGAAAGAGACACACCTCTTACTACTTATGCCTTGAGGTCATTCTGAGAAGTCTAGGCTCCTGGAAGGTCAGATTGGGAAGGAACCTTGAGAGAGACCCACCTGGGCACATTTCCGAGAGAAGGGGGCACTCTTCAGAGAGATCCCCAGGGCGACAGGGGTACACCAGGGCCAGTCAGGCAAGTCACCTGGCATCTTTCTAAAAATACTTGCTGCTGGGTCTGATCATGGGCCTACCGAATCAGAATCTTCAGGCCGGGGCCAAGACCCTGTAATTCTGATGCGTGTCCCCATTCGAAAAGCAGTGGTTCTTGTGGAAAGCCTTCATTTCAGAGTTGAGGATAGTAAGATTCAGGAAAATGAATTCCTTGCTAGGTATCACCAAGTGGCTAGTGACAAGAGTGTCTACATTGAATGTTTAGTGGTGTTCCCATGCTGTGACCCCAGCACCACATAGCTTTCTGGAAAGGCCCCCTCATTCTGCTGGGTGACCTGGAGTCTCACCTCCCAGACCCTCATTGTCCCCAACTGTAAAATAAGGGTAATAAGAAGTATCAAAGGAGGATTTTAAAAAGATAAAGAAGGGCTTTGAAAACTATAAAATGCAGGATAAATAGAAGATATTGCTCTTATTATTTATGCTGTGACACTATCTTGTTTACACAAATTATATAGGAATCCAAGAAAGAGAAGAGCAATTAAAAAAAAAAAAACTATCGATTAGTGGGCAAGAGCCTTTAAAACATTCACTTCTCTCAAGATGAGACAGTTGCAGGACTTCAGCCTGGGATGGGACGGGGCTTGGAGCCATCTGAATTTGTCCTTTAGCTGTTACTCACTGGCTTGCCCTCTCTTACCCCCACCCTCAGGATACTTTGGTTTTACATAGTTTAATAATTTTTTAGGGGAGGAGGGGCAGAGATAGAGAGAGAGAGAAAATCTTTTTTTTTTCTTGTGATATCTTTTTTTTTATTATGTTATGTTAATCACCATACATTACATCATTAGTTTTTGATGTAGTGTTTCATGATTCATTGTTTGCGTATAACACCCAGTGCTCCATGCAGAATGTGCCCATCACCAGGCCAACCCATCCTCCCACCCCACCCCCCTCCAGAACCCTCAGTTTGTTTTTCAGAGTCCATCGTCTCTCATGGTTCATCTCCCCCTCCGATTGCCCCCCCTTCATTCTTCCCCTCCTGCTATCTTCTTCTTCTTCTTCTTCTTCTTCTTCTTCTTCTTCTTCTTCTTCTTCTTCTTCTTCTTCTTCTTTTAACATATAATGTATTATTTCTTTCTGAGCTACAGATCTGTGATTGAACAGTCTTGCACAATTCACAGCGCTCACCATAGCACATACCCTCCCCAATGTCTATCACCCAGCCGCCCCATCCCTCCCACCCCCCACCACTCCAGCAACCTTCAGTTTGTTTCCTGAGATTAAGAATTCCTCATATCAGTGAGGTCATATGATACTTCTCTTTCTCTGATTGACTTATTTCGCTCAGCATAACACCCTCCAGTTCCAACCACGTCGTTGCAAATGGCAAGATTTCATTCCTTTTGATGGCTGCATAATATTCCATTGTATATATACACCACATCTTCTTTATCCATTCATCTGTCGATGGACATCTTGGCTCTTTCCACAGTCTGGTTATTGTGGACATTGCTGCTATAAACATCAGGGTGCACGTACCCCTTCGGATCCCTACATTTGTATCTTTGGGGTAAATACCCAGTAGTGCAATTGCTGGATCGTATGGTAGCTCTATTTTCAACTTTTTGAGGAACCTCCATACTGCTTTCCAGAGAGAGAGAAAATCTTAAGCAGACTCCATGCTCAGTGCAGAGCCCAATGCCGGGCTTGATCTTACCACCCTGAGATCACCACCTGAGTCGAAATCAAGAGTCGGATGCTTAACCAACTGAGCCACCCTGGCATCCCAATGTAGTTTAATAATTTAATGATGGCTAAAGCCGCTATCATGACCCATCCACCCAAGTCTCCCCCACTTCATGGGTGAGCCCCCCCGAAACAAAGACCACTTTCTAAATCCTTCAGAAAACTACCAGCTCCTCACATAGTACCTGCAGGCGATTGAGGAATGGGAACACAGGACTGGAGGAAACCCCAGAGGGCCATTCATTCCACATTGAACATTATTTATCCAGTGCCCACAATGCACTAGTCACTCTTTTAGGCTCTAGGCTTATAGTAGTGAGCAAGAAAAAAAATTACTCCTGTCCTCTTGATGCTCGGTTAGAGTAAATTTAGGTAAGAGTAAATTACAAATTAGTGCATGAGCTCAGGCTGCTATAACAAAATACCACGGACTGGGTGGCTTCAACAAGACATTCATTTCTCACATTTCTGGAGGCTGGGAGTCCAAGATCAAAGGGCCTCAGATTTGGTTCTTGGTGAGAACCCGCATCCTGGCTTGTGGGGTCCTCACCTCACCTTTGCTTGGTGCAAGCGTGTGGACAGAGAGAGACAGAAAGAGAGCATGCATTTGGTCTGTCTTCCTCTTCTTATAAGGGCACAAATCCCATCCTGAGGGCCCAATCCTCCAACCTCTTCTAAACCTAATTACCTTCAAAAGGCTCCACCTCCAAATACCATCACACGGGGTTTAGGGCTTCAACAAACGAATGTGTGGGGGACATAAATATTCAGCCCCAAACAGTAAGTAAATAAATAAGTGCATAAATGAACAACGCATTCCCTCATGCTCAGTGCTGTGGAGTGAAGCTTAGCAGGATGAAGGGCCAGAGAGTGGGGAAGGGACGGCATTCTCAGGGAAGTGTCCCTGGGAAGGAACATTGGGGGGAATCCAAGGTAATTATAGAGTGGGGTGAGGAGGGAGCCTCAGTGTGACTGGGGCAGAATGGTCCAGGCAGAGGGAGCAGAAATGCCACATCCTAAGGAGAGAAGTGAGCTTGGCATGCTGAGGCCAGGCAGAGTGGGAGAGGCAGGACAGAAGGCGGAGGGCTGACCACAGAGGGAACCAGGAGAGGGAAGGAGCCCCACAGGCCAAGGCAATGAGAAGGGGTTTGTTCTGTGGAGCAGGCGATGCTTCAGGAGGGTCTTGAAGCAAGAGGTGGCCTCGCGTCTGACTCATGTTTAACAGTATTACTCTAACCCTTGCACTGAAAATACACCATAGAGGGACAAGCATGGAAGCAGAGAACAAGTCAGAGGCTTCTGGAGGGAAAGGTGATGGTGACTTGGACAGGTAGAAGCCATGGATGCAGCATCTGCTCAGGTCACAGGTGAGAAGGGGCACCAAGCTGATCTGCAGAGTCTCCAAGGCAGGGGTGCTCACCCGAGCTCCCAGAAGTTGGGGCTCCCATGCAGAAGGGTGCTTTGAGGAAGGTGCCAGGGAGTAAACATCTCCAGGACCCCCAGCCTGGTCTCCACTGCTACTCCTTGGTTTTACCTGCTTCCCACACTAGGGTTCCAAGCATCAGCCCGCCTAAGATGGATCTGACTCCCGGAGCAGGTCATTTTCACAACCCTCCTCTATACATGATCATTTGCACCAGTTCCAAGTCAGGTTGCATTTGCATTTCCCTGGTCAAGGAGAGTCACAAAAACTCCACCTAACCCCCCCTTCCCGTCATTGTCCAGATCAAGCCACTGAATCCGGTGGGGTAGAGACCTCCACAGGTGAAAGAGTCCTTAGAAGGAAATGGGAGCTAGGGTCCCCATGCTTCTCCGTGCTGGGGAGGTTCACAGTGACATGGTCTGGACTGCAGCAGGTCCTGCTCAGTTGGGCAGAGCACCCCCCAAATGTCGCCTGGGGCCAGGCAATATCAGAAAGGGGGAGTCATGGTGGGTGGGGGCTGTGGAGACGCGGACAGCACGGTTCCCACCTAAAGGCAGAGCCACTACTTAGCTTCGACCAGGGGTCACCATGTAGGAATGCATGCAAACACCACCAAATCTGCTTTTTGTGAAAGGGCCAGAGGATGCCCACTCCCCTTTAGCATAAAATCCCCCACTTTTTATATTTTGGCACAAATTCAAATTACTTGAAGGGAAGCAAAAGGGAAGGAAGGGGGAGAGGGTGGGAGGGAAGGAAGGGAGGAGAGAAGGGAGGGAAGAGCAAGAAACAAAACCTCTGAAGACCACCCCATGTGCGTGCAGCCAGGCCAGCCTACAGCCTCTGGGCTGATGATTAGGCAACATGGCCTTAGGGCAAGGAGGAGCTCCAGGTCCACCCTTCCTCGGAGGGGCAGTTTAACTTCTCTTTACTTCAAGGGAAGTCTCCTCAGGGAGTGGAGAGCGGGAGACTGTACCACACCACTGCTAATATTTTGAACCCCTTCGGGCCAACGCCAGCCCTCTGGCTCCATGCTGGGAGCACAAGGGGGACCGCCCTCCTGTCCAGGGAGGAGCTGGTGTGGAGCCCTCTGCCAGTCTTGCCATCCAGAGGCAGCACCCACCTTTGTGTGTCTGCTCCAGCTTTCTCACTGCTAGCTGCAGAGGGAGCTCACCCTGCGGCGGAGCCGGGGAGCAAATAGCCCAAGTTCAAGGGGCGACTCTGGGCTGCTACAAGCAATTCCCCCCGTAACCTGTCAGGCGCAGACAAGCCGCATGAAGCTCATGTAACATTTTCACCATATGCCGTTTGGAAATAACCCTGTTCCACAGGGAAAACCTTCAAAAGACTTTTCTTTGTAAACAGACCTAATGATAAAGACATGCTAAGCCCTGTAGCCCAGAGGCTGTCAAGGGCTTTACCTACAACCAGTTTTGTCTTATCTCCTGGGCACTGTGGGGTCGAATATAAGCTAGAGCTCAGCGCTAAATTTATTAGACGTATGTCAGCATCTGTCTGTCAGAAACGGGAAGGTCTCCCTGCCAATTGAGCCACTCTGGTTTGGGGAAAGATTGAAAATTGTCTGGAATGTTGTCTGAGAGTACTGAAAAGGACTGGGTTCCATAGGTTTTGATTTCTCTGCTTTTACCTAGTCAGAAGTAAGGCACAGAAGCACAGATATTGATCATCTGGAAATGGTTTCAAAAAATAATTCACACACACACACAGAGAAGAAGTCCAGGTGAATAAACGTCAGAATGCTTGCCATAGTTATCTTCACATGGTGGAATAAAGGGTGATTTATTTTATTTTATTTTGGAGTATACCTTTATTTTATAAATGTTCTATGATGAACATTTATTACTTCGGTCATAAGAAAAAATCAATTAATAAAAACTCTGGGGAAAAAAATGAGCCTGCATGATGAATTAGTTTTCTAAGTTAACCGTAACAAAATACTACAAACTAGGCAGCTCAAAGCAGCAGAGATGTATTGTCTCCCAGTTCTGGAGGCCATTAGCCTGATATCAAGGTGTCAGTAAGGTTGGTTCCTTTTAGAGCCTCTAAGGGAGAATCTGTTGGTGCTTCCAGTGGTGTTCCTCGACTTACAGACAAGTCATTCCAATCTCTGCCTTAGTCTCCACAAGGCATGCCCCTGTGTGCAAGTCTTTGCCTCCATATGACCTTCTTTTTTTTTTTAATTTTTTATTGTTATGTTAATCCCCATACATTACATCATTAGTTTTAGATATAGTGTTCCATGATTCATTGTTTGTGCATAACACCCAGTGCTCCATGCAGAACGTGCCCTCCTCAATACCCATCACCAGGCTAACCCAGCCTCCCACCCCCCTCCCCTCTAGAACCCTCAGTTTGTTTTTCAGAGCCCATCGTCTCTCATGGTTCGTCTACCCCTCTGATTTCCCCCCCTTCATTCTTCCCCTCCTGCTACATTCTTCTTCTTTTTTTTTTTTCTTTCTTAACATATATTGCATTATTTGTTTCAGAGGTACAGATCCGAGATTCAACAGTCTTGCACAATTCACAGCGCTTACCAGAGCACATACCCTCCCCAGTGTCTATCACCCAGTCACCCCATCCCTCCCACCCCACCCCCCACTCCAGCAACCCTCAGTTTGTTTCCTGAGATTAAGAATCCCTCATATCAGTGAGGTCATATGATACATGTCTTTCTCAGATTGACTTATTTCGCTCAGCATAATACCCTCCAGTTCCATCCACATCGTTGCAAATGGCAAGATCTTCCATATGACCTTCTTATGAGGACACCAGTCTTTGGGTTTGGGGCCCAGTCCTGGATTTTGGGACATGCACCCTAATCTTGACTACTTACATCTACAAAGACCTTATTGGAGATTCTGAGGTCCTAGTTGGACATGAATTTGGGGGAACACCATTCAACCCACTATCTGTGGCAATGAAGTGCGTTAATCCCCATAAAGAATTTCAGGTCACCGTTGACCCTTTTAAAAGCTTTCGCTCCTGAGAAGGGGTGCTTTGGCTATCTGAATGGCATGGCCAGCCTCTTCCTCAGCCTCCATTTGGGCTGAGGAGTAGGGCCAGAGCTGGAGGAGAGATGCAGGCCCACAATGCAGTCCAGCAGGACACCTGCCACCTGTCAGCCCCCCGGGGGCCATTGCACGCTTGCGGGACTGCTGGTAACAATGAACAGCCTGGGAATTACCCTGTGGTGACACGGTCGGTGGAGCGCCGCATCTTACTCAGCGTGTAGTACATTTCTGTAACGTGCGTAGATGCTATTAGGATTAGTGATTTACAAAGTCGTTTTAAAGCATTACTATCATGTCTTTTCTCAGTCAGTGGGTGACCAAAGGAGAACAGGTGTCATATGTGAGTCTGTGAAATATTTGATGAGAAAATGATTTCTCATAACTCAAAAAGGCTGGGAACCCCCATCCCACATTTTTATCTATAACGGGCTGTCTGTGGGAGGAGAGGTTTCGCCATGATGTTTTGTGTATTTTGTTAACAGGCGCTGTGCACAGTCCTCCATAACCATTTTTCTCAGGACCGTCAAAACAATCCCAGGAGGCAATCACCCTGCTTTTCAGATGGGAAAACAGGCTCAGAGAGGCCACACAATCATGGAGAACCCCCAAATCACACAGCTAGGAAATGGTAGAGGTGGGATAAGATTCTGGAGGTAGGGGACGCCTGGGTGGCTCAGTTGGTGAAACATCTGCCTTCAGCTCAGGTCATGGTCCCAGGATCCTGGGATCAAGTCCGGTGTCAGCATCAGGCTCCCTGCTCCATGGGGAGCCTGCTTCTCCCTCTGTCTGCGGCTCCCCCTGTTTGTGCGTCCTCTCTCTCTCTGACAAATAAATAAAATCTTAAAAAAAAAAAAGAATCTGGAGGTAAAACATGCACTACAGGGTGGTGTGATTCTTCTAGGAACTCCGCCAAGTGCCTTTCTTCTCAATGCTCAGACCCCGCTGAGAACACAGTCTCCTGGAGCTCTCTGTGCCCGGTGCATGGAGCCTCCGTGACACATTCCTTCAGAGCTAAGTAACATGAAAAGGTTGGCTTACTCTGAAGAACTGATATATTTTCTTCTTAGGGACAAAAAGAATAGGGTTTGGCTGGATTTCCATTTGCTGTATTCACAACTGTCCACTCAATCACAGTACCTGATGATCTGAATTTCTGTGCTATGGTCCCTCACCCCCACCTCAGACTTGACCTACATTTTCCCATTTATATTCTTTATATTTTTATATTGTCTCAATTTCTAGTTTAATTTACAACCTACCCTTGTGTTAGGTATTTTTCTGAAAATCCACCTTCTCTCTGGAAATCTTTTATCAAAAGGTAGATAATTTTTTTTTTATATTAGTATGGTTCTTACACAGGAGGGGGAAGAACTGTGGATCAACCAACATTTTGCATCTACTCCTGCAGGCTCCTTTTTCTGGGGTCCCTCCAGCAGGCCAAGCCTCACATCACCTAGTGGCTGCCCCAGAGCCCCACACTGCTGACTCCAGTCCTTAAACTCCTTGCCTTTCTCTACTCTCCCCTCTCAAAGATTCCTCTGGCTCAGTTCCTGTGTTCAAGTAAGTTAATTAAACAGGCAAAAAAATTAACTGCCAAATGAATTCAGGAGTAATGCCCGCAGGTAATGTATAACTCAACCTAAAAAGGAAAAACTGCTAGTTTCAACAAAGGCTCAAGATTTCTTTAAAAATATACTTAATTTACCGGGCGTCTGGGTGGCTCTGTTGGTTGAGCATCCGACTCTTATTTTCAACTCAAGTTATGATCTCAGGGTTGTGGGATCCAAGCTCAGTGGGGAGTCTGCTTGCGGATTCTCTCTCTCCTTCTCCCTTTTCCCCTCCTTCACTCTCTCTCTCTCTAAAATAAATAAATAAACCTTTAAAAAATGTACCTAATTTATGTAAGAAAAAGTAGAGCAAGGCTACCAATTTGGTCAATTTAGCGATTTGAAATTAAGGAGGCTGAGCCCACTAAGCTCTGTACTTTCTCGAACCTAAGCCAGACTCCCAAGCAGTTGTTAATATACAGTTTTGGTCCTTGACTCAGTAGAAATAAAGATGTTCTAAAATGCAAGGTCAAATAAAGGTATAGAAAACCTTAAGAACCTGATTCCAATTCCAATTCAACTAGAGTATATTGACCACCTTCCGTGTGAGCTAAAGTGCTCGCGTGTTATTTCAGTTAATCCTCCAGCCACTTTGTGACCTCTTTTCCCAAAGCTCTTCAGGCACGGCCAGACCCATCTGGAGTAGAGAAGTGGAAAACAGACTCTGCTCTGCTCCAGACGTGTGACCTTCTCCCCCAGGACCAGAAGGAAGAATTGGTCATGCCTAAGCAAACACCCACGGCACCCCGCCATGTGACCAGATCCTTGGACTGGAACACAAAGCCTCATGTTAGCCTAACCTTTCCCATGTGTCAACACCTGGCCTGGCAGAGTTAGTGCTACCCGGTATTGAAGCAAGTTTCTCAGAAGACAACCTGCTATGAGCTGAGGTCAAGGAGAGTGACATGACCCAGCAAAAGACCGCTGAGCAGCTGAGCAGGCACACTGCAACTAACTGCCCAAGTACAACAGTGTCTGGAACCACCAGTTAGAGACTCCGCAGCATGGGATTTGGGACACAGCCAGTCCATCTGTGTCGAATGGGCATCTGAGCCAACCCAGGACAGCCATTAGTATGGCCCCTACTTTCATGAACATGATTCTCGCCAATTGGCTCCACCAGTGTTGACCTTTCCTAAGAAGGAAAATTGTCACACATGCCCCCATAAGGATATACAAGGCAGATACAAAGTTCCTGATGTTAGACAACCTCTACAACTAGAGTCAGAGTCGTGAAGGCTCCTATCACACTGTACCGGACACAGACTCTTGCACACAAGGCCAAAGTTGCATACCATTCATTCACATGGACGTGGCAAAACTATGCAAGAGGCCATCTTGCCACCCTCCAGCTCAAAATTCACTGCTTTACAAGGCAAGACTTACAACACTGTTAGAATGTACAAAGCTCCATTCTTGAGTAGTCACAATTTCAGTGAAAACATTAGGAAATGGAGGCAAACAAACATCCATAGGAGTAGATTCTGTAACATGTAGGAACAAAGACATAAAATTAATTTGTACTTATGCTCATCTGGTTGTCAAACTCAGGGGAAATGAGAAGAGTCACTAAAATTTTTCCTAAGAAAATATATTTGAACCTGATCCCAGAATTAAAAGAAATTCTTATAATATAAGCCTGATCCCTGGGAGCCCTTGAAATTCCATGCATGTGTATATTTCGTTATGGAGAGAGAAGCCATATATTTCTCTAGAATCCAAAAGGGTTTACCATTGATCTAGTATTCAGTGCTCTTAGTTGATGGATAAAAACCTGACATCCCAAAATGAATTCATATTACAATAGTTGCAGAGTTTTGGCCAGTCCCTGGCTGCTTACTTTCCATTGTGGTTTTTCAGTAGCGTTGTTATTTCTAGGAAGAGTTTGGGACTTCTGGGAAAGGTTAGCCAGAACTATCTTTCTGACACTGCCCAGTAAGAGTCCAGATAAATTTGCCATCAGCTTGGGGCACAGAGGGGCCTGGGAAAGCAGGCCTGCTTAGCAGGAATGGGCAGCACCATGCAACCAAATTAGTCATTATGTAAGCCTTTAAGTCTAATTCCACAGTTTCTTAACACTTGGGGAATTCTTCAAAGAGGCTAGAAAATTGGCAGTGCATCATTTGTCTTCATGGGCATTTTTATTAAATTATAAGTGGATGCATATTCTTATATTGAAACCAGCACAAGGAAGCAGCTCTATACTGCTTGGCTCTCTGTACAAAGCTCCCTTTCAATTATCATGGTCCGTACTGAATTGTTCCACCCGCCTTTAGCACCATAGCTTCTAGGAAACACAAGGCACAAATAGCAAAAGCAATCATTACACCATCACCCAAAACATAAATCAATAGTAACAAATGATCCCGTACTCTTATGTTGTTGTTCTTGGCCCTTGTGTAGACCATATGGAGTCAAACTTGGCCTTTCTTCCTTTGTTGTATAATGTTACTGCATAAAAACCAACTTTGTAATTACTCCAGGAGCTGGGGTCTTCATTCATACCTGATAGCCTGCACCATTCCCAAGTCCTCGAGGTGAAAGGGTCTCCCCAGGAACTCTTTCCCATATCACCCCCTTCTCAGCCAGGCTGACTTCTAAAATATGATTGTCCACGTTTGTGTGGATCACCACATCAGAATGTTTAAAAGTCCATAATACTAATGGTAACAAAGACTACTAACATTCATTGTACTGAGCCATTTATTAAGAAATGTGCTGAGCACATTTATAAAAATCTCAGTTCATCCTAACAGTTTACAAGGCAGGTGATTTTTTAATTCCCATTTTACATAGGAGGAAACTGACCTTTAGAAACTCAAAGATCATAGAATGTAGTAGCAGAGTTAGAATTTGAGCTGCCTTTCAGAGGCCCTTCTCTTCACCACCCACCACTATCCCATACAATTACAACGAACTTCTAGGCTAGCAGTTTTACTCAGATGTGGTCTTTGTTGGTAATGGGTTTTCTAATTGGGAGAATAAACAAACACAGATGTATTCTAAAGTACTGAGATATGTAAGAATTTAGCCATCAGCTTCAGGAGAATTCAATTTGTTATATGTCCACATTTAAAAGCCACTGTTTGTTGAGCATTTACTACATGCTTAATAAAGCCACTGTGCTCGGTAGTTTTGGTTTATATACTATCTCCAATACTCTACTTCAAGGATGATTTCGTATTTCAGATGGAAGGAAACCAAAGCATAAAAAGGTTAAGGGACATGCCCAAGGCCATATAACTAGTGATTCAGGTCAGGATTTGCTAGTTCCCACACTTTCTATATTCTCCCTATGTCTCATATATACCTAGTTGTTCTCTTGTTTTATGTATGTGAATTGAGCAGTGCTAACTGCCCACCAACCTCCATCAGTGGAATACAAGGTCAGGTGGGTCTGCGTGCATCTAGATGATCCCTTCTGTGGGCAGCATACCTGTTTGGAGCCAGGGAGCCTGGGTGTGGAAGGGCAGTCAATACCAAGGTGTATCTCTTTCAGGTAGTTGGTTGTGGTACCAAACCTAGCTCCCTAGCCCACTCTGAAGCAAACCCCTGGTCTTATAATGGTACATGAAATCCAACTGAGCCAACCTGTAGAAACCCAGCTCTTTCAAGACCACAGTGTTGTTAATCATATGAAAAACCATGGAACAGTGAAAAGAATATGGGCTCCGAAGTCACATAGACTTAGTGGTGTCTTGGTAAATGTTTAATAACCAGCTCTCCAGTGGTAGGGAGGAAGCTCTGATTTGTAGCATTTGTCAATTTCTCTAGTATAAATACTCCCATCATGGTTCATTTTAAGGATGATGTCACTGAACACGGGGTTGAGCAAAGATGGCAATAATTGGCTCTCAGGAGCTGATGTCAGCCAGCTTAAGCACACCACTGCCAGTAGACCTTATTCTAACCTCGGCTCATAACTGCCCCGTACAAGATTTGAGGCAAGATATCAATTTCCACTTGCATTTGGTGGGAGGGATAATACTACTAGAAAAAGAATGGCACAACTAGAGGACTATTAGCAGGAGAACAAGATCATCTCTCCCCACTTTCTGAAGAAGCTGCACACACAAATCATTCTGACCAAGAGGGGCAAAGGAACACTTCATTATAAGCACAACTTATGTCTCTGAACTCAATTAGAAAGAATTGGATAAGTTGCATTGTATCCCGTGGTCAAGGTTGGCATTCCATCCCATCCCATCCCATTGCATCCTATCCTGCTATCTTAAGCCCAAGCTGCATCTCAGGATCTGCTCACCCTCTGTCAACCCCATGAAGCAGAGAGACTGAAAAGAGGTGAATCACCCCAAGAGGTGTGGCCAGGCCTGGCCCTGGGGTAACAAGACATAGGCCAGCCGAGTGGCATGAGAACAAGAGAGGGACAAGAGAACAGCAAGGCAACCAGGCCCCCTCACTTGGCATCTTTTTGCCTACCCTTCCTGCTATCTAGAAGGGGAAGCAGAGAAGCACCATCACACTCAATAACCCTCCACCAACAGTGACTCACAGACTGGCACCGAGACCCACTCAGCACTTGGCTCACTTAGATTAGCACCTGGGAGAGGGGATGTTCTGCTTGGCCTCCGCCACTCAGGTCATGTGATTGCTGGGGAGATTAAATGACATTAAGTGAAGCACAGATTTGGGCCAAAGGGGTGCTGCCCAGCTTCATCACCCAGCTTCCCCTCACCTGAGAGACTCTGAATGAACTCTGGCTGTTAAGAATAAAAGGAAAGAAAAGAAGTTTAGTCTATTTGTGGCTACATAAAATCCTTATAACCAGGACTCCTCCACATCGAACCCACCATCATATAAGGAGATTGATTGACTATTCTGAAGACTATTCAAAAGGATATGTTTACTATGTGCTCAGAAGATAGATGGAAAGGTGCTCTTAGCAAGGGCAATATTATGGTTGAAACAAGCTGCTCAATCCCAAGTTGCCCATTCTCAAGTGAAAATGCATTCTGATATTTAAGTTCTTATATGATTATATAAAAGTCAGTCACATTACTTCGTACTAATGACTTTTACTTTTAAATAGGAATCACATTCTTTCGGAGTAAATGAACCATATTAAATTAAACACAATGTAAAATTACGTCCATTCTGTGTCGAGAAGCCAATGAGCATGGGAATGTTTTTTTTACTCTGATTTTGCCTTTAACCTTGTTCTCCCAGCATCTGCAGTTTCTTAAGCCTTTGGTCTCCCTGGCATGACGTCGTTGATGCAAATGTGTGCCGAGATCCATCAACTGGAAAGGAGTTTTCTGGATTTGCATGTGTCATCTCTAATTCACTGGGGCTGGAGGGCGTCGAGTCCCAGTTCTGTGAAACGGAGCTGTGACAGCGAGGTGCACTGAGGTGCATGTGGGGAATCTGACTGACCTCCTTCCATGTTCCCTAAGTCCCGACGGTTTTCTGTCCTTTTAATTTCCACCAAGAGTGACGGGGGGACAAGATAAACTGCCTTCCTAAAATACATCCAAAATGTCTAGGCAAGAAACCTAAATAGAATATAGCTCCCTTGGCACAAAGAACTAATGTCACAGCCAAAGGAAATAGGATTGTGACCAGCTGAGGAGGGCAGAAAAAGTGGGGAGGGCCAAAGGGGAGGCCACCCTCCTGAGGCCTTAGGATCCCTGGCAGCGATCCTTTTTTCTGTCTATGACACGGTCCCACACTGAGGTGTGCTGTCTCAGAGGCCAGCAAATTTTAGGAATCTAAGGAATTCTAAGTGAATTGCATGGAAATAACAGATTGAAATAACTAAAAAAAGCCACCCACCTTTTCTGGAACTGAAGATCCTGCATGTGTGCAGACACTAGGGGATTACAAACAGGGTGGAGTGAGGTCTACACAACAGACAAACTTTTGCACAGCTGGGCCAAGAAACAAGGTTCCCAGGCTGTCAGATCACTCAAGTTCTGAGTCAAGTTTCTAAAGATGCACTGTCCAATATGGTAGTCCCTAGCCACATGTGGCCATTTACATTTAAATACAAATAAATTAAAAGGAAAGGAAAAGAAAAATTCAGCTCCTCTGTTGCACTAACACATTTCAAACACCCAATAACCACATGAAGCTAGTGGCTACCATCTTGAAGAGTGCAGATATAAACACTTCTATCATCACAGAAGTTCTATTGGACCACGCTGGTCTAAATATATATAAAAGTCCAAGAACCGTCTGATCCTTTATGGGATGCATTTTCCAAACTAAAACCCCTTACTCGGGTTTTCAAATAATTACCAAAGCAAATAAAGATAAACAGGATTTGTTCTTCCTTTGTGGCCAGCCTAGAAGTGTTTTAGGAAATAAAGGAAAAAAAGTCTTAATTTCTTAATTTCAAGCAATTCCCTTTTTTTAAATGGAAAATGTAAGGAAACCCACACATCACATAAATACTCAAGCATACAACACTACAAAACTTTGGCTAGCAGCTCCTCTCTTTGTAAGTAATGCAAATTTATACATAAATTACCTCAAGGAGGCAAATCTTTAAAATCTGATTTTAACCACTCTCAAAAGACAATTAAGAAAAAACGAGTGCTGTGCTAATTGCTTATCACTGATGAGGATCCCGGTGGAGACTTGCTGGGCTCCTTAGGCCAGTCTGAGTACAGAATGTACTCAAAAGTACTATTTTAGAACGGCTGCATGTATATGTACGTGTATGTAGGTGTGCTTGTGTGTGCATCAAAATCCTGCTTTTCACAAACAGACCATCCCCTTTCTAGTGGAGTTAGGTTACTCTGTTATGCTATTATCATTACATTTCTTCAAGAGGGAGAAGTCTACAGCCAGGGTAGATTATCTCCTGGCAGGTCTGCAGGGTGAGGCAGCCCTCCTTCTCCAGTGGCTGGCATCCTGCAGCTCTGCTCTGGGCTTCTTAAGGATGCCAGGTTAGCTAAAGTCACAAACTAGGTAATAACTCTCATGAGCATCTGACTGGGCTCTCGGCGCCAAGGGGAGACACAGAAGGCCCACCACACCCTATGTGAGGGCAGTTTTATTGTGACGTGTGGTAGTCCTGGCACTGCTCACCAAATGTTTTCAGCCCTCTGTCTTCCAGACACGTGGATTACACAAGGGACCCCTTATGACTCTGCAGGACCCAAATCACAAATCATGTGGCTACTTCCAACCAATGACTTGTGAGGAGAGGTGGCACATGATCACATCGAGCCAGAGCACTTGATGGATTAAGCGAGACCCTTCAGAGGTCTCTTTTCCCCTGCCACAGAGACAAGTAATATTTTAGACAGTGACTTTTCTGTCAGCCCAAGCCCTAGAAGGGTAATAAAGCAGAACTAAACACCTTGCTCAATTGCGGTAGACACATAGTATGAGTCAAAAATAAACTTCTACTGTTTTAAGACACTGAGTTTTTGAGTTGTTACCACTGCATGATCCAGCCCAACAGGACTGACACATAAGATAAGCAAGAGTAGGGGGTGGGAGGTACGGACTGACACAGTTCCTAACGTGAAGCTATAGCAGAGGGTTGTGTCCACAGGCTTGTGTCCATTGCTGAGCAAGTGCCACTAGACCAGTCCTGGGGGGGTGGGTCAGGAAGGTGCCCTCCTTCCTCTAGGAACTCGTGATCTAGTAGAAGTCTAAAATAAACTCTATTTTAATGGGATGAATCCTCTTTTAGCCATATAAACAAAATGCTCTAATAGCTCAGAATAGACCTCAAGAGTTCATCTTACAAAATTCAAGGAAGGTTGCCATTACAGATATATTTCCCCAAGAGGCAGACTCTGATCTGCGTGCTGAACTTTACTTCACTGGGGAGTGCTTTGAGGATCAATACCTGCAGGGGAATGGAAGAAGATCCACTTGTAACAGTACTTTAGTTGGAGAGGAAGATGAAGGAACCACGTAACATAGTCACAGCGACCAAGCGAGGGGCAAAGATAAAGAACATGGGTGTCGCAAATGATGAAGAGTTCACGAGGGTCAAGTCTGAAATGGTTCTTTGGATTCTGCTGTAAGGATGTCATTCTTTTCCAAAGGGCAGGGAATGGGGCTAAGAAACAATTGAACAGTGAGGAAGGGTTCTTATGGGTTTCCCAAACTTGCCCACATCACGGCACACATAGGAAATCTTTATTTTGTACAGCCCACTGGTGTACATAGACACCAGTCAGGTGTGATGATCCCAGGGGCCCCCCTGGCCACCTTGAGGGCTGACAGAGGGCACCAGTACTGGGGGCTCCTGAAACCCTGCTGGGTAGAACACCAGCGTGCCAGGGCACCCCAGGCAGGCGGCTCTGCAGCAGCACATGCAGATCGCTCATCTGAGATGACTGGCTGTCAGGGAAAGGCTAAAAGAACTGGGAATAGAGGAGTTAGCAGGCTAAACGAAGTGATTTTTGTTTTCCCCACGATTCAGGAGGTGATGCACCTATATCAGAGAGTGAGCATGGGAGAGCAAAAAATAACTGAAAGAACAAAACTTATCCAGGTTTAAGGGGAAAACAAGGGCGTTTGTAGAGTGGTAGTTTTAAAAAGAAAGTGTTTCTATAGAATTGAATGAAAATATGAGAGGGTTGATGATTTGGTGGGGAAAAAACGCTTTAGTATGGGAATGAAGGAAAATTAGGGAGTTACAAGTAGTCTATTGTGAGAAAAGGGTATTTGGGGAGGTTAAACCTAAGACCCAAGTAGTGATCTGTTCACGAAGCATCTTGAATGCAGAGGTGAACTATCTGGGTCCTGTGAGCAGGAAGGGGAACCCCTGAAGCATCGCAAAGAGGATTTGTTGTTAGATAACTGTCTTAGTCCGTTCTGGCTGCTATGAGAAAGTGCCATAGACTGAGCAGGTTATAAACAACCAGAATTTGTTTCTTACAGTTCTGGAGGCCAGAAGTCCGAAATCAGGGTGCCAGCATGGGCCCTCTGCTGGGGTGCAGACTGCAGTCTTCCTGCTGAGTCCTCACAAGGCAAAAAGAGGGCTAAAGAGTTCTATGGGGTCTCTATCACAAGGGCACTAAATTCCATTCCTGAGGGCTCCAGCCTTATTACTTAGTGACCTCTCAAAGACCCCATTTCCAAATACCATCACATCAGGGGGGAGGAATTTCATTGTATGCGTAGTTGGGGGGCGGGGGTTGGGCCCAGACATTCGGCCCACAACACTAAGTCTGGGGTGAAGAGAAGATTCAAGACAAGAGAGACAACGAGAAAGACCAGCCGGGAAGGGCTACAAGTACACTCCGAGTGAGAAATGAGAGCCTAAGACATTGGTGTTGGGCACTGAAGGGACGAGTATGGGTTCAGAAGGTATCTGGCAGTATGAAAGGACAGCAAGCAGAGAGAAAATTGAATTGGACCATGAACACCACAGTGTGAGCATACTGACCCAGATATACTATAGTATACGATCTCAATACTATATTGATCTAGCAATATATTATAAGAAAGGTACATACTATTAAGATTTAAGTAAATATAATTATTGGCAATTCTGAGACTCAGGGGAGATTGCAAAGAAACAGGACAAGATCCTATTAGGGTCATTCCACAGTCACTATCTCTTGCATTCAAAATTCCTTCCTTTTCATATCCTCATGGAGCTCCCAGGTCTTTAAATTTAACTGTTACAATTGGTGTATTCCAATGCATACAATTCCTATGCATTCTCTTTCAGGGCTAGAGGAAACAATTTGCAATTTGTTTGGGGTTTGTTTTTTGTTTTGTTTTGTTTTGTTTTTGTTTTTTTACCAAGGGATGTTTTGCAACCAGCAGTTACTTTATTAAAAGGAAAAAAAAGTAATGAGGTTAAAATCTCATTGGTTTTTTAAAGCAACTGGAAATAATCGATGTGCATCTGCAACCTGTTTCTAAATGCTCTTGGAGAACTCTGTTTTGGAATGTCCTGCTGTGACCCAGGCGATCCTAATAGAAGAAGCGGTTTTGGATCCATGCCTGATAGGAACTTATCACAGACTGAATGAGCAAATGAATAGGCAGTTGTTTGCAGCCCTTCTGAAACCGTCAGCTGTGCTCCTCAAGGAATAAGTGAGCAGAAGTAGAGACCAAAAATTTCTAGGCTGCTCTGATCTTTAGTTTTAAGAGGAAGCCGTTTTGCAAGCTCAGCCCTGCATGCTGTGATGGTGTGCTTGGCAGGGCTATTCACGTTAATATTGCATTGATCTTTAGATTAAAGCAGAAGCCACTCATTTCTGTTTCCTTTTCTCCTTGGGATTGCAGAAACTTCAATCACAATGCCTTGTCTCCTCTTCCAAGTTTTTTACAGAATTAGTTGATTAAGCACTGTTTGGCTCCTAGCAAGGAGGGCATTTAAGCTGCCCTCGAAAGATGGCAGGTATATCCACTCAACGAGGCAATAGGCATAAGAAGACATGAAAGCTGTTGTCACTCACAGAACTTCCAGCTCTGCTCAGGACAGATTCCCTATTCCAAACAGGCTCCCACCCTCTTCTGGGACCACCAGGCATTTGTCCATTTGTCTAGGGGCTTGGGAATTCACAGGGGCCACTGAAACTTGAAATTTACCCAGCACCATTCCTGCTACAGAGAAGATCCTTAAAATGTGTTTATCCCCTTGCCTCTCTCTTCCAGGAAAGAAGGATTAGGCATCAAGAGCCAGGGTCTGTCCCCGAAGGAAGCCTGTGAACCAAGGCTCCTTATCACCTGGAGCCTGAGAGAGACCAGGTTCCAACCATACTCCACGGTATTAGCAAAAGAAATCCTTATACCATTTCCCTCTCAAAGTCCATCATAACTGTTACATTCGCCGACGTCATCATCGTCATCACCATCCTCACCAACATCACCATCCAAAGGATTTCTATTTTTATCCTTTGATTTCTATAGCTCTGTTGTTTTAATGATTTCTGGCCCTTGCATCTTGGGGATGGAGCCTCAGGAGAGGAGATGTAATTTTTGAAATCTCACACTGAGTGAATGTAATACAAGGCCAGGTTCAGAAACTCCATTCTCATGCTCAAGGTAAGATATTTTTGTAAATGCCTTAAATTTTGCAAAGCACTTTCACCCCTGTTGTCTATTTGATCCTCACCCAAATCCGCTGAGATGTACAGAGCACAAAATGCCAATCCCATTTTGCAGGCAAGGGGATGAAGACTCAAGAGTTAAAACCTTTGCCCAGATTCACAGAACCCCACCTAGAACTCAGACCCTCAGCCACACCTGGCTTCTTTCTGTTGTGCCAGGCAGGAATGGACAGAAAGAGCAAGGGAGAGGTGTCCCGCTTCTCCTGACAAATCCCATTCGGCACCCTGGCCTCTGCACGTGTGTCAATGTCCCAGGAACTTTCTCCAACCCTCTCATGCATGTCCTCCTAGCGTCCAGAAGTACAGGAGCCCTCACCAGGAGAAATATTCCAGTTCCTTCTCTTCCAGCCTCCCAATTCAATCTCCCCATTCTCCATTTCAAAGGGTCCTTTGCAATAAGGCCTTTGAATTTTTTTATTAGTCTGTTCTAAAGCCTCTCTTTACATCTTTTTTCTTTCATATTTCCTTAAATGAGAAACTCACTAAGAAGTGAATTCTGGGTCACCCAAAGGTTAGGAGGGAGAGGGAAGGGGTATGATCAGTTCCAAATCCCAGCCTGCAATAAACTAATCAGGTTATACTCATATTCAGAGGGCCCCCCTCCACTTAATTAAAGATTGGCTATGCAGTACTTAACCACCCCTAGGAAGGCAGCCCACTGCTATTGTTGAGAAGCAAAAATAATTATTTAGAAGCAGAAATGAATTCCTTACATCTGTCTGAACCCCCGTTGGTTTACAACCATAAGGTAATTTGCTTCAACTAACTTAATTTCTGTTCCCTGTTCAATTCCCTTGTGCCTTTTAACTAATGTTTTAATTCTCTTTTGCACTCTCTGCACCACCAAATCAAAGCAAAATTTATCTCTCTTTCATTTGCCAAAGCCGAGCAAATTTGGAAGGGAAAAAATTACTAATAAAGGACAAAGAAAATGTATTTTTCATTTCAGTGAATCAGAACAGAGTACAAAGAAGCTTAATCATTATATTAAATCAAAGGAATGTAAATCACATTATTCATATTCATAAATTGCTGACAACATGTGGCCTTTGAAAAGCTTGCGATGAGAAGCCTCTTTGGTGGAAGGGGGAGGGAGGGACAGACTTTGGGAGTGAGGAACACTTCTAGCCAGGATTAGCTCTTTCTCTATATTGGTTCCTTTTTCTCACAAGGCAGCCATTTTACAATTAAATCCCAGCCTGGCTCTCAAAGCTTTTGGCATTTCAACCTCTTAAGAATTGAAGACTAAGAGATGATTTGAGTCCTGAGCATCGAGCTGGTCTGGACAATTCTAATTATGGGTGACAACATGTGTCATCTTGATGACCAAGCTGAATAGAACGTCAAAAAAAAAAAAAAAAGAACTTCATGGTTGCTCAAAGATTTTTTTCATGCCAGTTGAAAAAATTCATGCCAGATGAATTAATAGTAATAAGGATAAATCAGGTTTAATAAAACATTGTACATTTCTCAAGGCTTCCGCAGACATCACCTTGCCACACTGGCTCAAGGGAAGGCCTTGTGTGCAGAGGCTAAGGCTTTGGGGCCAGACTGGCTGTGTGCCAACCCCACTCCTCCGTGCTGGGCGACATTAGACCAGGCATCTAACTTCCTCGTACTGCAGTGCTCTCACCTGCAATATGGGAATGATGACAGTACCCAACTCACTGTGTTCTTGGTTAAATGAGAAAATGCACATAAAGCTCTTAGCGGAGGGCTCAGTAAAGATTGTAGGCGCAGAGTTGATTCCTGTTATTCACAGTAGTCACGTTCTAGGAAGTCATCGCCAAAAACGAATTCGCAAACACTGAACCATTGCTCCTAGGTAAGTTTCTGCCTCTGGTAACATTTTCATCAATCAGTCAATACACAACCACATTTTATCAGAATTTCTGTTTAAAGACACCTTATTTAATATATATTGAACTCCTATCCACCAGCACTGTAACTCAGGCCTGAAGGAAGCCTATCAAAAACACCTTTCGCGGGGGATGCCTGGCTGGCTCAGTCAGTAGAGCACGTGACTCTTGATCTCAGAGTCGTGAGTTCAAGCCCCATGTTGGGCAAGGAGGCTACTTTAAAAAAAAGTGTAAAATACCTCTTTTCTCAATCAGGCACATCACAGCCTTCTTACACTTTGCACATTTTAGGGCCATTTTAAAAGTGAAATCACCAACAAAAAGCCATTTTAAAAGTGAGATCATCAACAAAAAGCACTTTGCACATTTTAAGTCCATTTTAAAAGTGAAATCACCAACAAAAAAAAATGGAAAAATGTGGCACTAAATAGACAGCAGAAGGACACTTGCTTGCAGTATGAGCTGAAACAAAAAGGTAGCGTGTCACCTTGCTTGGCCTCATCCTGGGAACATGTGCATCAGGGACTTACATGTTCCATGGCTCTGCACATACCTGTGAATGGCCAGGAGAGCACAGCAGGTATTGATTTGAAGAGCTACAAAGAAATTTTAGTGAGTAGGAAAATTTGCAAATATGGGATCACAGATAAGAAGACCAGCAGCGTTATGATTAATCACCCAATGAAGTAAACAAAGTAGTTATTATTTACTTTTTAGAGTTCAGTATGGTTGGGGCGCCTGGGGGCTCAGTCAGTTAAGCATCTGCCTTAGGCTCAGGTCATGATCCCGGAGTCCTGGGATCGAGTCCTTGCTCAGCGAGGAGCCTATTTCTGCCTCTCTCCTTCCCCCTTCCCCTCCTCTTGCTGGTGCTCTCACAAAGCGCATGTGCTCGCTCTCGCTCTCTCTCTCTCTCTCTCTCTCACTCTCTGTCAAATAAATAAATTAAATGCTTCAAAAAATGTTTTAAAGTTCAGTATGGGTCTTAGGAAACAGAATATGATTTTTACTGTGATCCATATGCTGTGGTGTGAACAAACGATAAACAATATATCTAATAAGATACATGAAGACAACAGAGAAACCTTTGCTTTTTTTAATCATCCAAAGGAGATTGGGGGTGGGAGCAGGGTCAAGAAGGATTTTCCATCCTAGAGGGATAGAAAATGAAAAGCAGATAATAGATAATATTAAAAACCTCATGAGAAATGCCTAATGCTATTTTTAGTCCCCATTTTGATAACATATTTTAAAAGGTCAACTGTGATATGGAGTATGCATCATTTATGATGAGGAGAAAAAGTAAATTGGACTGGAGAAGGGAGTATTTCAAAATTGTTTTTTAAAATGGTGTGTTCACATCAGCAAAGAGCAATGACATGCATTTTGGGGTGGGCCACTTGCTTCAAAACTGGTGGTAAAAGGCACCTCCTTAAAAGAGGTAGAGCATGATACACAACTGAGAAATAAAATGAGTTGCTGATATTTTTGATAAAAAGAAATAGATAAAAAGAAATAATGACAAATCTTAATTGGCAAAAAAAAGTCAAGAAAAATAGATGTAATTAGCATGGCTTTGTTAAGAATAATCAGTCAACTTCTGGGGAAGATTGCAGAGTAGGAGGATCCTAGCCTCACCTGTCCCTGGATTCTCCTCAAAAATACTTACATCAGTGTAAATAACCCAGAAAATGACCTCAAGACTGGCAGAACAGACTTCACAGCTAAATGTAGAGAAGAGGCCACATCAAAGAGGGTAGGAAGGGTGGAGACATGATCAGGAGCCGACTGGACCCACTGTCTGTGGGAGGGAGGGACACCACATGTATGGAGATGAGAGGAGCAAACCCCACACCAATCCCCATAATATTTGGCCTTAAAAACAAGAGGTCCTTAACTTCACAAGTTCTTACAATCAGTGGGTCTTACCACCTAGAACTTTGAAAATCAGTTGGCTCAGCTCTGGGAGAGCCAGGGGTGATAGGGAACTGAGTCCCCATCCTTAAAGGGACAGCATAACGAACAGCCCACTGAGATACGCATAGAAGCAGCAGTTTGGAAAGGGCCTGCAGCATACAGGAGGGAAATTTGCTTACTGATCTCAGAGCATGTGCTTTGGGAGCCTTCTCCAAGAACAGAAGAGCTGGAGGGTACCATTTCCCTCACCCGGCCCCAAACCTAGATACACAGACACCTGCAGGAACTAGTGCGGCACCAACACTCTCCACCTAACTTGCTAGCAGTGTGCCCTGCCCCTGCACTCCTCCACGACCTGGCCTCCGCCAGCCTGGCCTGACAGAAGCTTTCCCGGGCGGCTGCAGGTTCCCTCCCCCAGAGGATCATTGGAGAACTTGCCCACACTGCACACCCGCCCTCACACACCCATGCCTTCAGCAGTAATCCACCCAAATCGGTGCCACAAGTGTAATGGTGTGCAAGCAGCCCCAACAGGGCTCAGCACCACCCCATAAAAGCCATACACACCAGTTCAACTACAATCCCAGCAGTGGGCTGGGGGCAGACATGTGGTCTGACTGCAGACCCCACCCACCAACAAAACTTTTCATGGGACAACACAAGGAGAGCACCCTGTGGTTTAGTGCTACTGGAGCTCTGGCAAACACCTGGTCTGACCCAATTCAAGCCCAGAGCAGTCCCAGACTGGCCACTAACTACGCAGGGACCAAACCTCGCCCACAACAGGCACAGAGAACCATTGCCGATGACTGGACTGAAGGTAGTTGCAGCTCAGCCACAACACAACTGGATAGCTGCGTACCAAAGAATGAAACTGGACCACTTTCTTACACCATACATAAAAATAAACACAAAATAGATTAAGGACCTAAATGTGAGACCTGAAACCATAAAAATCCTAGAAGAGAGCACAAGCAGCAATTTCTCTGACATCAGCCATAACAATTTTTGTGGTATGTTTCCCAAGACAAGGGAAATAAAAACAAAAATAAACTATAGGGACTACATCAAAATAAAAAGTTACTGCACAGCAAAGGAAACAACTTACCAAGCAAAAAGACAACCCACTGACTGGGAGAAGATATTTGCAAATGACATATCCAATAAGGGTTTAGTATCCACAATATATAAAGAACTTGTACAACTCAACATCGAAAAAACAAATAATTCAATTTAAAAATGATCAGAAGACATGAACAGACTTTTCTCCAAAGAAGACATACAGATGTCCAACAGACACATGAAAAGATGCTCAACATCACTCATTATCAGGGAAATGCAAATCAAAATCACAACGAAATATCACCTCACACCTGTCAGAATGACTAAAATCAAAAATACAAGAAACAAGTGTTGGTGAGGATGTGGAGAAAAAGGAACACTCGTGCACTGTTGGCAGGAATGGAAACTGGTGCAGCCTCTGTGGAAAAACCTTTAAAAATTTAAAAATAGAATTAGGTGTGATCCAATAATTTCAGTACTGGGTATTTACCCAAAGAATACAAAAACATTAATTTGAAAAGATATATGCACCCACTATGTTTATTGCAGCATTATTTACAATAGCCAAATTATGGAAGAAACCCAAGTGTCCATCCATAGAAAAATGGATAAAGAGTATGGGAATATATAAATATATATATATATCATGGAATATGGAATATGATGGACTATTACTCAGCCATAAAAAAAGAATGACATCTTGGGGCGCCTGGGTGGCTCAGTCTTTGAGCGTCTGCCTTCGGCTCAGGTCATGATCCTGGGGTTCTTGGATCGAGCCCCGCATCGGGCTCCTTGCTCGGCGGGAAGCCTGCTTCTCCCTCTCCCACTCCCCCTGCTTGTGTTCCCTCTCTCACTGTGTCTCTCTCTGTCAAATAAATAAATAAAAAATCTTAAAAAAAAAAAAAAAGAATGACATCTTGCCATTTGCAATAACATGAATGGATCTGGAAGGTTTAATGCTAGGTGAAATAAGCCAGTCAGAGAAAAACAAATACCATGTGATTTCACTCATATATGGAATTTAAGAAACAAAATAAGTAAAAAAGAGACAAATGACAAAACAGACTCTTAAATGTAGAGAAGAAACTGGTGGATGCCAAAGGGGGGGAATAGAAGGAAATAGGTAAAGGGGATTAAGAATACACTTATCATGATGAGCACTGAATAATGTATAGAATTGTTGAATCACTATATTCCACACTTGAAACTAATATGACACTGTATATTAAATATGTTGGAATTAAAAATAAATCTTCAGATAAATGTAATTTCCTTCTAGAAAGAATGGCAGGAATTATATATATGGGGGTGGAGCCACAGATGAATTGTGTGTGGACCTTAAAAACTTCTTTATTGAGACTAGAACCCAGAAATAGAAAACCACATAAAACAATTGTAGGACTCAAGGAAGTATTGTAAGGAAGGCACTGTTGTCTCCACCAGCTAGATCAAGAACAGAAATTTTCAGCCTCTGCGTAAAGCCTCGATGCACCCCATTCTTTTTTTAATTTATTTTTATTTTTTTATTTTTAAGATTTTTAAAGAAGATTTTATTTATTTATTTGAGAGAGAGAGAAAGAGTGAGAGAGAGAGCATGAGCAGGGGGAGGGAAAGAGGGAGAGGAAGCACACTCCCCACTGAGCAGGGAGCCCAATGCGGGACTTGATCCCAGATTCCTAGGATCATGACCTGAGCCTAAGGCAGACGCTTAACTGAGCCACCCAGGCACCCCATGCACCCCATTCTAATCCCAGCTTCCTTCCTGCACAAGGAAGTAATTCTGATTTGCCTGGTAATCAGTTTTTTGTATTTCTTGATAAATTCAAGTGTCTTAGTTTCCTAGGTCTACCATCACAAATTAACACAAAGTAGGTACCTTAAAATAACAGAAATTTGTTCTCTCACAGTTTTAGAGTCCAGAAGTCCCAAATCAAGGTGTTGGCAGAGTTTATTCCTTCTGAAGACTTTAAGAGGAATTTATTCCAGGCCTCTCTCCTAGCCTCCTATATTGCTGGCAATCCTTGACATTCCTTGACTTGTGGCTGCCCTCTCATCTTGCCTCTGTCTTCACATGGCCTTTTCCTGTGTGCCTATGTGTCTAAAATCTCCCTTTCCTTTTCCTTGTAAGGATAGCAGTCACCAATTTAGGGCATACTCTGAATCCGAAATGACCTCATCCCAATATCCTTAACTTATCTGCAAAGACCCTATTTTCAAATAATGTCACATCCACAGGTACTAGGGATGAGGACTTGAATATGTCTTTTGGGGACTACTATTCAACCACTATACCATGTGTATATCCCTAGTCTCAACCATTTAGTATTGCTTATATTTTATTTTTTATTTTTGTCTTTTAATTTACAAGCCTCCCTCCAACCCCTCTTTTTTTTTTCCTTTACAATTTATTTGTCAAAAGCCAAGGCCATCTAATCTGTAGTTCCCACAGTCTAGATATAGCTAATTGCACACTTGGAAAAAGACTGTCTTCTTGACCAAACTTTAGACAGACTTTTCAGGGCCCTCTTTTTGACTATTCCTTGTCCTTGGGCTCTGTCATGTAGCCTGTCCAGTCCAGCTATAGCAAGAATCCTGGTAAGTTGGGTTAGCAAGAATGCTTCCACTCTTGATATCTGACCACCTTGGACTGTCCTCACCAGAATCATGTTAGGCCGGTTTAGCAAGAATCCCCCAACCCTCCACCTGATGATGTCTCCTCTTAATACATTTCCATCTACCAATCCCTTCACCCTGCTCCTTGGCTATAAATCCCCACTTATTGTTGTGTTTGGAATCCAGCTCAGTTCTATACTAAGTCTCTTTTCCCCTATTGTAATAGTTCTGAATAAAATCCGTTTTTACTGCTCTAACTTGTGTCCAGCTCTAGTTCTCTTTGACAACTCACAGCTTGCCATTCAGCATTTCCTCCGTCCTCTACATTTCCTACAAAGGTGCAGCTGGATCTAGACACTGGACCAAATTCAGGTTCAATTCTTTTGACAAAAGTATAGGTGGCGGTGGTGTGTTCTTTCATCAGAAGGTCCATTATGTCTGGTTTTTCTTTTCCTTCTAAGGCTAGCAGCCATTGGTGTTCAATTACTACATCTCTCAATGATGATATTCTATCATTATCCTCTTCCGTTATTCAATGGAATGATTCTACAATAATACACTTCTATATGTTATTTGTTATATTTCATATATTTACATCCTGTGTTATATTTCATACAGGAAAAGTATGAAAAATGTTTCATTCTTTCTCTTGTCAGATTTAAAGGCAATAAATGTGTTTATATATTTATATGCATTGACCCATACTGGTACTTCTAATATATAGTTCACAGGGTTTTTTTCTTAACTTTCTGTATGATATGTGTCCCCTTTCTTCCATACCAAGACTCCTGGTTTTCAAGGATATAAGAGGTGATAGAAATAGAGTAGCCCACAATTACTTATGTGCTTTATCACATATTAACTACTGAACAGTCTCAACAAAACCATTCTAAGTTAAAACTTCTTTTGCATTTGCTTTCTCCAACCTTCCCCCATTTTATTTCTATTTTACTGTATCTACATATATAGCCATTACATATTATATTCTCTCTCTTCTTAGTTCACCTTTAGTCTACAGTCTATAAGTAAATATATATTTAAGTATCACCACCAGCAATTACCAGTAATTTGTCTCTAGTCATTTTATATATTGAAGGTTTGTTTTCTAGCAGATTTCCCAGGAATGCTAGACAAGAACATATTCCCTGAGGTCTTACATTTTGATAACATTTTTTCTATGCCCTTTGTACTGAAATAAGTTTTAATTGATATAAATTATATTTGGCTCATATTTTCTTTCTTTGATTACATTAAATATGTCACTCCATTTTCGTCTAGCAAAAGGTGCTGCTGTTGAAATTCTGGTAATAATCTAACTTTTACCTCATAAATCACTTTCTCTTTTTGTCAAGATGGTGGAAGGAAATTTTTGGTTTATTTGTTTTATTGTCACCTCAGGCAGTTTTAGTAGAATATGTCTTGGCATGTGTATCTCTCTGAGTTGATATTCTCAGCTATTATGCAATTGCTTTTTCAATATGTAGTTCAAAACTATATATATATATATTTTTTTTTTTTTTTTTAATTTCAGGACAGTTTCTTCACTTACAGTTTAACATTTGCTATGTTCTCTTGTTTCGGTTTTCTTTTTCAAGAGTTCTAATTATCCGTACATTGGACCCTCTTTGCCTTTCTTCAGTATTTGCCATTTTCATGGAATCCTTTTTATCTGTAGCTGTTTCTCTTTTATTTTTAAAATGTTCCTATTTTTCGGTTTCCGTTTACCTTAAGGCACAATCTTTAGCAATTTTTCTGTTCTAGTCTTCTTTTCTGACATTATGATTCTTTAGTTTCTAATGCTTTTCTGACTTCTATCATCACGTTCTGAACTCTGGTTCTAATTTGTGTAGCTTTGTCATGTTTTGTATCCATTTCTTGATGTCATTGAGCTTATTTTGAAATAGTATGTTGCAGTTTTGATCTGTTTTGTAAATATAACTTTCCGCTCTACTTTCACTGTATTTAGGGATGTTATTCTGCTTTTGCCCCTTTTTGCTCATAACTTTGACGAATGATCTTGATATTTCCCTGTTGTTCACTTTTATGTGAAGTTAGTTTCTTGAACTTTAAAAAGAGGTGTGGTTCACATGAGAGACTATGGACTCTGAGAAACAAACTGAGGGTTCTAGAGGGGAGTGGGGTAGGAGGATGGGTTAGCATGGTGATGAGTATTAAAGAGGGCACACTCTGCATGGAGCACTGGGTGTTATATGCAAACAATGAATCATGGAACACTACATCAAAAACTAATGATGTAATGTATGGTGATTAACATAACATAATAGAAAAAATCAAAAACAAAAGAGGTGTGGTTCAAGGTGGCTTTTCTAACTTATAGAGTTCCCTTTTCTGTTGTTTTGAGGTATTGTTCAAAAATATGAAGCTTGCCATTTGAGACTTCCGTGCTCTATTTCCCCTTCCCCATTTTATCTGTACATTCTGTTTCTATTGTTTCTACTGCCCCTGTCTTAGCTAAGTTTGATCCCATCTCCAACGGTTTCTCCTCCATATGAGGTGCTGTCCTGAAAAAGATGACAAGTTTCAAGAATTCACAGAACCCAGACTCTTCCACACCTTGGAGACCTCATTATGAGCCCATTGCCATAACGTCACAAAAGCTGTCCAAATTTTATTTGCTGTTCTCAAATTAGACTCTGAAATTTTCAGTGAATACTTATTGGCTATTTTGGGTTTTCCTCTTCTCAGATTTACTAAATACTCCATTGCTTTCCTTTGCCTCCTCCTGAACAGACATTGATTCCATGTAAGTTTTGGGCCTTTTGCTGGTTTCTCTCTACCCAATTGACTTTTGGGGTTCAAGAGGACACCCTGTTAGTTTTATTGTAAATGTTGTACATAGGATTTCAGTTTTACTATCTATTTTCTCTGTGTTAGGAAGAAATTCAAAAACTATGCTGCTACCTCTTGTCTTCTCAGAATCCTTTGATAATGAATGTGTATCTTGATCTATGTAAAGAATCTAGGCTACGACTACAAAGATCCAAGGGATGTAAATTTCAGATGATGTTTACAATTCCCCTACAGAGACTACTACATGTGTAGGTTAAGGAGAGCAACTTCACGAATGTCTACACAGACTCAGAAACCACCAATTGTCCCACCATCCTACAGTACAAAAGCTCAGCCTCTCAAAATTGAGAAAAATCTGGGGTCAATATTGGCACAGGTTTCTTAAACACACACATACACACAAACATACACACAACCATACATACATGTGTACATGCATAGACGTTTGATGTGTTGACTGCAGGTCTAACCATTGGATATCACCCATCAGAAAACATACCAGAACAAAGAGGGATGATATTGATCAATTTGGTCCCAGTGCACGTTCACGGGTACATTTTTACATATTCTGAGTAGTGGCAAAAGAAAATCAAGGTATTCAATGAAGTGGCAGCCTCTCACCTAAATCTGAATGAGTTTTATTGTTATTTTTTGGTGTTAAAAATGTTCAATCTGATATATTTAAAAAATGGAACTACTAGAATAGTAAAGTCAAAGATTCATTTAAAAACTGCTATAAGAGGGACACCTGGGTGGCTCAGTTGGTTAAGCATCTGCCTTCGGCTCAGGTCATGATCCCAGGGTCCTGGGAGCGATTCCTGCATTGGGCTCTTTGCTCAGCAGGGAGCCTGCCTTTCCCTCTGCCTGCCACTCCCCCTGCTTGTGCTCTCTCTCTCTGACAAATAAATAAATAAAATCTTTAAAATAAAATAAATGCAGAACACTGAGCAGGAATAAAGTTGTCTTAAACAAACAAACAAAAACTGCTACAAGAAAATAAGATAAAAAGGTATCCCTACAAACTCTCAAATACAATTAATGTGGAGACAAACCTCCAATAGCTCCCAAATCCTCACAGTATCAGCACTTATGCAAGACAAAGTAGAAGAAAGGCAAGGAGGCTTTAAATAGCCCTGAAAACAGAACTCAAAACCACCTCCAGGTCCTCACTGGAGAACCTCCCAGGGTGGGCCCATCTGAGAAGAGCCGTCAAACTAGAAGTGATCTCTGCAGAATTTAATCCATTATGGAAACTCTACAGCCAAATAGCCAGTTTCTTCAACATCAATGACAAGGAAAAAAAAATGAGACAGAGAGGAAATCTATAAAGTAAAACACATTTAAAGAGATATATCAACCAATGACACAGCTGGAACCTTTTTTGGAATCCAATTCAAATAAACAAAATAAAACAATTTAAAAGACACCCAGTGAAATATGAACAATGAATGCATTTTTAATTATATTAAAGAATTACTATTTATTTTGGTGTTGCCTTCCTGTTGTGGTTATGCTTTTTAAAGCAGTCCTCATTTTCCGGAGATGCATATGAAATATTTATAGATGAAATGCTATGATATTTGAGATTTACTTCAAAATCATCCTGTTGGAAGAGGGTGGGTGGGAGTACAGATGAAGGAGGATTGTCCATGTAATGATCACTTTTGAAGTTGGGTACATTGGCTTTATTATAGCAATCTCTCTACTTCTGTATATGTTTGAAATTTTCCATAATGAAAAATACAAAGAAGAGATTTAGTAGAAAAAAAACATTTTAGGGACACCTGGGTGGTATAGTCAGTTAAGTGTAGGACTCTTGGTTTTGACTCAGGGTCATGATCTCAGGGTCATGTGAGATTGAGCACCACGTCGAGCTACATGCTCAGTGCGAAGTCTGCTTAAGACTCTCTCTCACTCTCCTCTGCCCCTCCCTGCCCTCTAAAATAAGTAAATAAATCTTTAAAAAAATATTTTAAAACAATACCTATGATGAAGGCAGCAAAGTGCTACACCAATTGAGGGGGATGCATGTCTTCAAGGAATAAGGAAGATAGGATAGTCACAAATACAGGCATCACATAGAAAGCCATGTGGACCATTCAGGATCCCTAGGGATGCTAACTAATACCTTGATCTTGTAGAGCCCAAGTCCAAAAAGAAAGAAAACTGGATGAAGACCATATTCAAGGAGGCAACTAATTAAATCATTTTAAGCACTGTTAGATCCTACAGATAGATTCAAAGAGAGTGGAAAAGTACAGTCCGGTCATTCTAACTGGACAGTAATTTTTAAGAAAAAAGGTGGCATGTGTTTAGCACATACAAATTAGCAATGTACACAGTAAGGCAGTTCAAACTGGCCCTATTTATGCTGAGAAGCTCAATTCAAAAGAGGTATCAGAAAGCACATAATTTTTTTTTCAAGGCAGGTTTGTTATGGCTAAAAACGAGAGAGGATAAGTTACATGGTATGAATGAACTCTGTGTGCATCCCTCATGAATGAGCATGAAGGAATCAAGTTGGCTCTCAGATGGGGAGCAGAAGATCTCATCTGGGTCCTTTCTTTTCCACTTCCTAAATCTGTATCTGAATTTTTCTGAGCCTTAGGTTCCTGTTCTCCCACGAATGCTGAGTTGGGTCCAGGATTCGGTGTAGGGATTTATGTAAGCAAGTGTGCTTTGTCAACTGTAAAACTAGCACTCTCCATCAAGAGAAAGGACCTGCAGTACCTGGCACGTAGGGGTGATTAACAAATTGACACCAGGGCTGGAGCTCTGGGTCATTAGAGTTTAAAGGTAAATATGAGACAACTCCTGGCAGCGGGATCTTCTGTATTACACTTCAAATGCCCCTTCCATACTAAAGACTCAGCAATTTCCACTCAGCATCGCGAAGGCCAAGAAGAAATTAGGTTATAAATCAGCTTTTGGACTTTTCTGGTTTTATTTTGACTCTTGTTTGAAATATTGGTTTAAAAAAGAAAAACCATGTACCATAGTCTCAACGTAAAAGCAGATTAAAATCCCAGTTCCATCATTTCCAAGCTCGATGACCTTGGGCAAATGACCTTACCTCTCTAAACATTAGTGTCCTCACCTGAATAACATGGATACTGATACCTCCCTCTTTGGACTCTTGTAAGGACTAAATTCAATAAAGTGTTCTATACAAAGCATCTAACCAGTCCTGAAACACAATAAATAGTTGCAATAATAATGATACAGTTAATGCGGTGCCATTATTATTATTTTTTTATTTTTTTATTAACATATAATGTATTATTTGTTTCAAGGGTACAGGTCTGTGATTCATCAGTCTTACACAATTCACAGCGCTCACCATAGCACATACCCTTCCCAATGTCTATCACCCAGACACCCCATCCCTCCCAGCCTGCCTCTGACAACCATGCCAGGCAATTTGTCTGAGCTCTGTTTTTCTCAGATTTGTCACAGTCTTGACTAGCCTATTTACATCGTAAATTTTTTTTAGCATTAATTATTTGACCATTTGTAAGCTGCCTCTACCCAGTAGTCTTAGTATCTCACTTGGCCGCAGTTTGAGAATTAGAGATTTAAGATTGACACAGATAAGAGCCTGTGAATCGCGACAAAGACATAGGTGCCTCCCCTTTCTCGGGCTTGGGATGCAGAAACAGATCACAAGATACTTCGCACACACTGAAAATTAAGGAAAACCGTTTGTGTCAGTGTTGAATATCACTTCCTTCTTGACGTTTCGCTGATTCTTCAATAAGATCCCACCTCCCTCTGCCACTCCTCACGTTACAGCCAAGAAGCAAGGCGACTCATAGGCTATCGCTCCTCACGAACTGAACTACACTGAGGCCTCCCCTCGTGTTTATGTGAAGACTCAGGGCTGGCTTTCAGGGGAGATCCATAAATCCAAGCCTGCCGATTCTCAAACTCCGGGCTCGGGGTGGGAATGTGAGGAGAAGGATTTGGGGAGGGGGTGGTCTCCTGGCTCTCCAGGGATTCAGGTCAGTTCTGAGGAGGCTGAGGGAGAGCGTGAGGCAGGGCACTTCACTCCTAATTTCTGCAAGGCCCTAATGACCTTGATCATTTTTCCTCAGCGCAGCCTCTTCCAATCTGCAGCCTGGTGTCTCTCACATCTCCCTGGAGGGAACCTACAGAGCAGAACTGCTCTCACATAAACAGGACCATAGAAATTTAATATGTTTGGTTCATTTATTTATTACAAAACAGAGTAGGGCAAAAGGTAGCCACTCTCTCTTCTGATTATTATTTTCTTTGTTATTGTTTGCAAGCAAACGAACAGTGCTCACCAAAACTCATCTCCGCACAAATGTTCTTTCCCTGAAATCGGCTTTTGGTGCATGTTCCTAACGGCATTCAGTTCAGTGGCCTCAAGGAGTCGGTGGACCAGCCTTGCCATTTGCTTCAGTCGGAGTTAGAGCTCCATGACCCCACTTCATCTAGGCTAAATCTCCCGTTCCATCACACTGGATACTGGGGGAGAAAGTCCTATTGGAGAGGGTTGTGGAAGCGATAACACTTGTCTTGCTTCTACTACAATAATGTCCAGGGAGCTCAGACTTGTTTGCACATGACAGGCCCTTGAGACACTAGAACTGCATTGCTTTATGCACAGACTTTATGCAACGACCCCCGGCCACGCGAGGTACTGTCAGGCAAGGGAAGTAGGGTATGGCTGGAGCAGTGTTTATCAACCGCTTGTATTCTTCATTTCCCCAAGCCAACCCATCCCCGCCCCCAGCACACAGGAGGCAATTCATAATGCTCGCCCTAGTCACAGCTGGATCGTGGATTCCACAATTCTCTCACATGCCTTGCAGACATAATGTAACTTGCAAACTATTTATCCCTTCTATACAGACAAGGCTGTGGGTGAAGCAAGCTGTCTTCTTATATGGAAGTGAGCACTTCAGCATGACTCCAGCAGACCACGATGGAGTCAGGGGGATGGGGATGACGTTATCCTGCAGGCCAGATCCTGACCCAGAACAGATTCCTCTCCAAGAAAGCTACTGCCTCTTCCTTACCCTTGCAACCAGAAAGCAAACCAAAACAGCCTATTAACTTGCTAGCAAGCCTACGAATTTGTTAGTAGGATATGGACAACCTCCTACCCCAAATAGCCTAGCCACATGAGCCACTTTTATTGAGACGACCATTACTCACTTGGTTGCGTCTTTCATTTTCCTAAACCGAAATGAATCTGTTCTCCGCTTAATCAGGATATTCCTAAATTTCATTTTTCAAGTCTACAATTCTGAGGGTGTCAAAAAAGTTAACGGAAAATAGAGTTGTCATGTTGTCGTTTTAAAACAACATATCAGAAACGGAGCATCTCCAAGATGCTGTTCAGGATTAGAGTTGAGGGAGAGCTCTGTGACCAATCTTCACTGCTTTTCCAAATAAGCCACACTCACCTTCTGCTCTGCTCAGCATACTGACTGACACCATGGTACCCAAAGGCACAAGGAAGTGACTCTAGATTATCTGTGGATTTCTGCTCCTACAACTTGACAAGTGACCAGGCCAAAATGCAGGCATGCTTGCCCTCAAACCTGATTGTTATCACTGTTCTCACTATAATTATGTAACTTCATTTCATAGGAAGTACAGTTAAGAAACATGAGTCAAAAAGGAAAGAGCAAGTGTTTCTGCAAAAATGTCATTGATGGGACACCTGGGTGGCTCGGTCGGTTAAGCGTCCAATTCTTGATTTTGGCTCAGGTCGTCATCTCAGCGTTGTGAGATCGAGCTGGGAGTAGAGGCTGCTTAAGATTCTCTCTTTCCCTCTCTGCCACCCGTCCTCTCCCTCTCAAAAAAAAAGTGTCATTGAGCATCTTATGAAGAATCAATAAACACGACTCTCTAAAGCAGTAATATCCAATAAAAATACAAGGCAAAACGCACATGTAACTTTACATTTTCTACTAGTCACCTTCAAAAGAAACAGGTGAAATTAATTGTAACTTATTTTATTTAACCCAATGTATCCAAACTCTTATCATTTCAACCTGTAATGATATAAAATGTTTAAGGAGATATTTTGTATTCTTCTTTTGTACTGTCTTGGAAATCCAATGTGCATTTTATACTTCTGGCACATCCCGGGTGTGTTCATGAACAGATTTGGGCATTTTTCTGATAGGCAGTTTTCCTTCAATATTGTCAGTGCTTACTGTCACTTGACGAAACAAGTTAAAAGTTTTCATGGAAAAGATGTAGGGATTGTACCTGATCGTACATTCAACAAGGGTGAGGGAAGTACGGCGTCCAGTGTAGGAGGAAACCAGTGGCCAGTGGTTGTTCAGTGCACACGGGAGTGCTCAGGGGATTGTGGGCAAAGAGGCCAAGGGAGTTAGCCGTTCTTACAGGAAGTAAGAGTTTACGGGATGATTGTTCTAGCAGCTGGATACAAATTAGACCTGAACAAGGAGAGGCTAGGGGCACAGATACAGGCTGGCTGTGCTCTGGTTGGGGCTGGTGCCAAGGTAAGGTTCATCCCCACTTGCAAACCCTGTCAGCCCCAGCAAATCACCTAGCCCTCTGAGCCTCAGTTTCCCATCTCACAGGCGTGCATTGGGATTACATGAGACAAGGTAAGGGAAAGTCCTTAGCCAACGGTGAACACGACCCAGATTTTAGATACTACTATGATCGGCACAGGTGAGGTAATAAAATCAGGAAGGTGGTGTTTATCCCGAGGTGAGGTAATAAAATCCCGGAATGGAGTGAAGGCAGTAAAGCACTGACTAGAAGAAATGGAAGCAAAAAGCACTGAAGGGAAAAAGCCAAAGTGGGTCATTGATCGGATTGGTGGGGGCTGGGGCCGCAGAGCCTAGATAGGATAAGAAAAAAATCGTTTCCCATTAATGCCAACCAAGGAAACGAACTTCATCTTATGCGTTTGTGGCATCATCAGAACAGCCTTTTTCACTGAAGCCACCACTTGGCTTGCATTTCCTACCCCATTCTATGGTCATCTGGCTCCTCCCCTCCCAACACCCCCAGCTTCCACCCGGGATTAGAGGTTTTCTTTCTCTCTCCCTACCCTGAAACGGAACCACGGGATGGAGAGAAGCATACAGTTTGGTGGGCTAAAAGTTATTGTCATTTATCAACTCCTACTTTCAAGGACAGAAATGACAAATGGAATGCAGAGCCGCTGTACTTGTACAGATAAAATATGTGCAAAAAATTGACAGGATACACACCCACCATTCTCCTCATTGCTGGCCACCAATATATCAACTGTCACCAAGTGATAACAGCCCACAACCGCCAGTGGCTAGATATTGATTTCTCCAGTAGTCAACGGCAATTGAAGTTGGGCACACGGGCACATGCACACACACACACACACACACACACACAGACAATACTTAAAAGCTTATGGCCAAGTGAATTAAATATGTTACTCTCAGGAAAAGTATTCTCATTTTCTAAGATGAGAGTTTTTCACCTTCTAATAAAAAACAACTGTTAAATAAAACTTTATTAAATTGCTTATGAGGAAACATAACCACCCCAATCCCACACTTACTGGTACAAAACAAAAATCTAGATCGGCACTAATCATATGGTTTTTCTCAGTTCCCTCCATGCCATGAGTAAGTTAAGTTCCAGAGGAGGAACAGGTAAACCATTTCCCAGGATGGTAAAGATACCAAGAAACAAGCATTATATCCTCTGGAAATCCAATTGTACTTATATTTCAAGGTTGTCCTTTGTTTTGAATTACGTTGTCCAACTTTCTTCCATTAGGATGGATAATGGAGCATGAACTATATTTGGCAAGATCTGTGATCTAGGAGCAGGCCAGGCCCTAGCAAGATTATGAAGTAGGAAAAATTATATCTTTAATATCTTGGATCTCTCTTTTGAACATCTTCCTTACCTTGCTACCCAATCCTCATTCTCCCCCTCTGATCTCTCTTTCAGATCTTCTCTCTCCAATGATATCCCACAATCAAGATCTTTCTTGTCTGATCCTGGGTTATCCACATTAATGTAGCCTGTACTCTATTCCTTAAAAGACATGGTCTCTGTTTGTGAATGTTATAAAGAGTTTCCTTGGTGGTAATTTAAGGCCTGCAGCCAGCCAAAGAGATTTTCTATACTCTTCAAATCACACTCAAGGTACTGTGCAGGTAATGAAAAATAGATCAGAGTGCTTGGGGAACCACAAACAGACCAATAAGTCAAAGGAATTATTATTGTCATAATTATTTCTCTGGCTTCATAAAGGATCATTGGTGTGTTGGAGCTGGTTTGTACTGCATGCAAGAACAGATTGGGCAAATCTCTCCCCCCAGTTCCACACTCAGTGACATTATGCTGGTAGTTTGAAATCAACCATGGCGAGAGTATTTACACCAGGGTAATTGGCAAATGCTACAATCAGGCCTTCCTCTGTACCCGCCAGAGAGCCAAGTTACCAGCATATCCCTGCATAAGGTCATCTGGCTCCCCCGTATCTTTTCTGCTCACTGGTATATGCTAGCACCTACACTGCCTGACATAGAGAACATGAAATATTTCAGTTACTCAAACGAACACAAACAGACACACTCCAAATCTGCACATGTGCACACACGTGCATGCACACACACACACACACACACACACACACACCCCTGAATCTGAGTATTCGGTACTCAGAATACTGAGTATATCTGAGCAATAATAAAGGGCAATTTTATTTTCTATTTTAGAATATTTACTTGGTTTACTGCCAAAGGCCTAGAATTCCTGGAGAAGCAAGTATTAACAACTGTCAGGATAAGAAGCTATTTAAATATTGCAGAAAAGCATATTATGGTACTTTTCAGTTTTAATAACCTCTTAGGACAAAAACTAATTTTTGAAATTGCAAGTTGTCCAAACAAGTCCTCTTAGGTCCTCATGTTGTACCAATAAGGTTCATGCATGCCTTGCCTAGCCTTATCCCATCCCTGCTCCCAACTCAAGAATCACAGCCTCTCTCCTCCTCCCCTCACATTCTGCCCACTCCTCAGCTGAGCTCCAAAGAAAACACTCTGTGAAAGGTCACCCAAATGGCAATATCCAGGCCATTTCTTGGTCTTTCTAGCCCCTCTGTGGCACTTGGTACTACTGTCCGCTCCAATTGGCCTCATCCTGGCCATGTCAACTTCCTGTGGCCACCATTGTGTATCAGGATCCCTCGCTGGATTCGTCTAGGCCATTGTCTGCTTCCAGCGCCTGGCTCTCATTTTCCCTTACTCCCTGACTCTTGTTCCTTGGGTGTGCTGCACACTTTGGCTGTCCTTCCTCCACCTTGCTCACGGGATTGTCAAAGGCGTGGCACACACTGTTAGATATGTATTGCATAAATGAACACGTATTTCATAGTCACACATACACACAAGTGCACGTGCGTGCACACACACACACACACACATCAGCATTGTCCCTCCATCAGGACACACTCCTTAGCGCTCACCAGCAGGTGGACTCTCCCCTTGTCTTCTAGCTCCGCATTGGGCTCTCTGCTGCAATGCCCCTCTTTGCCTCTAGGGAGCAAACTGTGTTTCAGTCCCAACTTGATGCTGGAAAAGTCCTTCCTAAAATTCTCCCCTCCCCTTACTTGCCTTGAGCTGCTCACCTACAGTCTAGGGTATAGGCCTCTCCCCTCTGCCTTTCTCTTAAAGGCATAGTCTTTGTCTTTCTCTAGTCTCTCTTCCAGAGTCATCTCACAGAATCCCATGGCTTCAACTTTCATCTCAACATGCTCATAATTCCCAAATGCAAATCTGAATTAAATCTTTATTTGTAGATTCTACAAAACCTCAGTAAGTCCTACACCACACGTTTTATCTTCTCCCTCAAACGCATTTCACTTTCTGTTAATGGCACCCCCAGCTCCTAATTAGTCCAGTGAGGACACCTGGAAGCACCTGTGATTCCTGTCTCCCCCTCCCACAACTTCCATTCCTTCACTCACGCTTGTCCGTTCAACCTCGGAGAGCTTTCTCCACTGGGTTCTCTGCGTTACCACCACCTGCTGCCATAGTTCAGGCATTGGGTATTTCTCAAGTGAACCACCACAATGAATTGCTAACTGACCATCCCACATGGAGACTTGCTTCCTCAATTCACCCACGGGACTGTTAGATTTGTCTTTCTGATGTCACTCTTTGGTATTTCTGATTGCCATGTGCAAAACAATAATGTCTGCTTAAAGTGATTAGCAGATTGTCTACATCAGGATCACCTGGGAAGCCGGCTCACATTAAAGATCTTTTGAACCCCACTTCAAACTAACTGAATCAGATCGGTGGGTCCCAGAAAGCTGTATATTCAGCCAGCTCCGTGGATGAGCCTTCAACCCAGTAAAGTCGGAGGGCCACCGGCCTGCATCTTCCTCCCTAGGACATATATAGGCTCTTACCATCCAGTCCCCACCCACCTTTTTAATCTTATTTTCACCAGCCCCTTCACCCCATGCCTTTGTGCAAGCTGTTCCTTCTGCCTAGAATGCCCTCTGGCCTTTTGCTGCCAAATCTCACTCAGGTTTAGCTCTAAGTTCACCTCTGCTGTGACATCTGTGATTCCTTTAGTTATAACCAATCCCTAGCTCCTCGGGAGTTGCTCCTTCTCATTGACTATACCTTTATGACAGAGTATCTCACTGCATCAAAGTCATATTTTATTATCAATTTCTTTGGGAGCCCAAGTATTTCTTAAGGGCAAGAACCAGGTTTTACTTATCTTTTTTACCCCCAGTTTCTGACACATACTAAGTAGTCAGTAAAATTATTTTTGAATAAATGACTGAATAAATAAAACTTGCCTTCTACCACCACAATACAGACATCAGACCCTGCAGACAGCAGCATTTAGGGGGAAAAAAAAAAAAACACTTAAATCGAACGATAATGGTGCTGACAGATCCCCCTGATGAGCCTGAAAGTGGTATGCAACCCATCAGACCAAGAGGACCCAAAGTTTATTCCTGAAACCCAGGGGACATCTAGATCACTCCTCCCAGTCCAGGGCATAGACATAGATTTAGCCAGTTTGTTGAATAGAGCCAATCGTAGAAAAGGTAACAGCAAAGACCTAATTCTCAGACAAATGGGTAACTAAAGATATCCTTTATTTACTTATTTATTTTTAAAGATTTTATTTATTTATTTGAAACAGAGAGAGAGTGAGTGAGAGAGAGAGCATGAGCAAGGGGAGGAGGAGAAGCAGACTCCCCTGCTGAGCAGGGAGCCCGATGCAGGACTCAATTCCAGGACCCTGGGATCTTGACCTGAGCCGAAGGCAGTCGCTTAACGGACTGAGCCACCCAGGTGCCCCTAAAGATACCTTTTAAAAAAGTGGGTGGCAGAAACATGGCAGGGACACCCAAAAACCAAGGCTCCAGATGGGCCTTGCCATCTGTCATCTATCTGACAACTGATGGCACTGTTTGAATAACCCCCGAGTTCATGGATTTGTCTTGTCCTGGCAATGGGAGTGGAGGGGATACAGAGGAGAAAGTCACATGATTCCTCCTTTCCAGGAGTTTCCAGTCTAGATAGAATACCTAAGTGCTGCACATGGCAACAACCCAAGAATAAAAAACAAAGTAGCATGGTGGAAACTGCAAATCAAGCTAATAGGAAAACAAAGTCCACAGCTGCAGAGGGAATACCAGGGAAAGGAAGAGATCAGATTGATTTGTAATCACAGAACTCTGGCGCTGGAAGGGGCTAGGGAGACCATCCAATGCAGCTCTCTCATTTTACAAACGAGAACAAAATGCAGACTGAAATGACTTGTTCCAAAGCCATTCAGATAATTTATCTAACCAGGAAAGCTTCCAGGTAAAAGTGAGATAAGCTTGGAAAAAAGAGAAGGAGAGCTTTGCGCAGGGATATTTGTGAGGAGGAAATAGCAAGAGGGTGGAGAGAAAGAAAGGGGCTTTGAGGAAGGATAAGAGGCAAATGAGCAAGTCGAGAGAGACAAAAGTGAAAAGTGCCGGGATGAAGCAGAGGACTGATGAGAAGTGAATGTGAGTATCAGGTGGGAGGCAGGACCAGCCTTTACAAATGGGAAGTTCTGGTCAGGGGAGGAGCAGGACTGAATATGCACACGATTGCACTATGCAGTGGATTCCTGTGCTATCAGAGTCCAGCCCCACTCGGAGCTGGAAGCACCTCAGATGACAACCCATGAACTCATCTTACAGAGAATAAGTGCCAGTTAAGAAGAAGGTACCACAAATGTGTGGCCTTTGGAGACATGATGATTCTGGTTTTAAAACCCAGCTCTGTGTCTTTGAGCCCCTTATTGAAGCTCTCTGAGCCTCCTTTTTGTTTCCTACAAGATGGAGAAATATTCATCTCACGGAGTTGTTCTACGGATTAGGTTATTATGCATCCCTAGCACTTGGCCCAGTTCTGAGCCCATGAAAGGAGCTCAGTGAATGCTTCTTTCTCCTCCCTTTACACTAGGAGTGGAATTGACTTGCCCAAGGTCACACAGCTGGGGGGGGGGGTGACCTGGAGAAGGAATCCTATGCTCAGACTTGAAACCCAAAGCTCCAGTCCTAAAGCAGGCTGCCTCTCTTGGGGACTCCCCAGCCAGGCTTCCAAAGTAGTACAACCCTTTGGAAGAAGGTAGTTTTGGAATTTCTGTAAGAGATTCTGGGAATTCACAACTAGAGCTTCATTTATCCTTCTTCCTCAAGCTGTAGTGGGCTTCCAGCCTTGACAAGGGAACCCATGCCAAACAAACCAAAGATAATAAAGACAGCAGATCAAAGATAAGTCCTCCATGAAAGTATGTCAGCTAGGGACAGAGGAGGAAAGCTATTTTTTTTTCCAAAAGTTATTTTGACTTCATGATTTCCTAGGGATTTTAATGATAATGGTCTGGATTACTAATACAATTCACATCTCAATATGCTTAATATTCTTCACAATTTGAGGACTGGGACCAAACTATTAAAAGCCAATCAGGGGGCGCCTGCGTGGCTCAGTCTGTTAAATGTCTGACTCTTGATTTCAGCTCAGGTCAAGATCCTCACTCTCAGCGGGGAGCCTGCTTGGGATTCTCTCTCTCCCTCTCCCTCTGCTCCTCCCCTGCTCATTTGCATGAGCCTTTTCTCTCTCAAAAAAAAAAAAAAAAGCCAATCAGTCTGGGCCAGGCAGAGATGCAAAGTAGACACAGAGATTGCTGAGCTATAGGGCAATGTAAATAAAATGTATCAATGTTATAGAAAGATCAAAAGATCTGGTTTTCATCAAATACCCTTTGGGGAATGAGCTCCAAGACCATGGGCATCTAAGTTTTGGACAGCATGTAAACAATGAGACTTTAAAATAAAAATTTTAATTTAATAGATACAACTAATGCTTTTATCAATGACCTGGGACAGTGCCATGTTTGTTTATTTTTTTAAAGATTTATTTATTTATTTGAGAGAGAGAGAGTTCGAGTAGGGGAAGGTGCAGACGGACAGAGGGAGAGGAAATCCTAAAGCAGACTCCCCTTTAGCACAGAACCAGTCACAAGGTTGATCCCACCACCCTGAGATCATGACCTGAGCTTGAAATCAAGAGTCAGTTGCTCAGCGGACTGAGCCACCCAGGCGCCCCAGTGCCGTATTTTTTTTAAGAATGTACTGCAATTCTGTTCAAATTTTTTAAGCATTTCCCATGCTCCAGGGAGTATGCTGGCACTTTACGGAGGTGAGTAAGATAGGGTCCCTGTTTTCCAAAAGTGTTTCATCCCATATCACCCCTCTGCTCTAAACCCCACCGTGTCTCCCCATCTCACTCAACTAAAGCCAAGGTGCTCACAGTGGCCCACCAGGTCCTCAAGGACCCCCTCAGCCCTACTGCCCTCTCCTGCTCACGCTACTCCAGCACACCAGTCTCTCTCTCTCTTTCTCCCTCTCTCTCTTTTTGACACTGAATATGTCAGGCATCCTCCTGCCTTTGTGAAATGAATGGACCATTCGAGGAACAATTGCAGCTCCAGTTGTGGAGAAGGAAAATTCAGCAGCTGACCTAAGAACCTGCCAGTCAGAAGCTTCCTTCTGAATGTTCCCGAGGTGAGTGGCAGCTCTGAGGATCTGGCTTTGCTCTCTGACGTGAACAACCTAGCTAGCTGGGTGGCTGGATTCCCCGAAGGGAAAACCTGACCACGCCCCTGTCAGGGCAAGATATCACTGATTGGCACTGTCCCCACTAGGCGCTTGCATCCCACACGACGCCAGTGAGGGCCAGCCTGTCTCTGCTGGGCCGAAGATGGTCTGTTGTGTGACGGGACCCTGCCACAAGGAAACACTTGAGCTTTTTAAAAATCCGGACTCATTAGGACAGAGCATGATCACTCCATTACACCTGCAAATGATCCTAATCCCAGGTCTGTTTTGAGCGCCTCCAGGTCCACAAAGCATGGAAACTAACTTCAAGTCAAACAGTGATATAGTCAAGACAACTGGACAATTTTATTATCTGGATCCGGGGCACACAGATCCAGGGGTACTCGTCGAATGTCTGTCCTCTATTCCACCTAGTCATGCTTCATCCAGTTGGCGTGGTCCCATGGCAGTGGACCCTCTAGAAAGTAAGGGAAGAGGAGCTCTAGCGCTCTGGACAGATAGCCCCAGTCTCCCAACAGCCAAGCACAGCTTCCATAGCCAGGCGGGAGACCAGAGCCAAGGAAAGCTCACCTGGGAGCCAGCATGACCTTAGCTTCCAAACACAAGAAAATTGCAGTGTGCTATGCTGAGCAGTGGTTGGGGCAAGGGAGAAGGGTTCAATGGGGGAGATAATGTTTGTCCTGGGGCAACATTTTTAACCATCCTCCCCACCCCCGGCCTGAGCAATACACCCAACGCTTTACCTATAAGTAGCATCCCCCACATGCCCAGTATGGGCTGACTTAGTACCGAGCCCCCTTATACTTCATGTGTTCTCCTCCATACTCCTCTGCCATGGATGCATTTGTGCACATGCTTTCCCTGCAGCTCTAGTCTTGCTGACCTTCCCCTCTCCAGGAACTTTCAATTTCAGCTCCTTCTTCTTCAGGCTTTGCCTTTATTTCTTTTCTCTGATTGATCACATATGCAGATAACCTGTACATCAGGCCCTTCTTGGTTTTGTTCAGTCCCTAAGATTCTACGCCTATTTGCTACTCATACTGTCCAGATCTTAGAAGCAGACCCATGATCAAGGATCATGGAATCCCCCGCATATCTGGTAGACATTTAACGTACCATCATATAGCCTTTCCTGATGCCCATCTTGGCCCATTGCCCCGTAGCCAGATGTATTGGAGGGGTGCTGGGGGTGAATCTCAAGGGTTGAACTAATTATGTCCCTTAGTTCATGGCACATTACCATCCTCAATTTGGGTAAACCCTTTATTTACTTTTCCTTTTTATTTCTGTTCTCCATTTCCACCCCTCCGTAAGCAATCATATCTATGTGTTTAATGTTTACCTTTTTATTTGTAAGTGTCCTTGTAAAAACATATTATTTTGTACATCTATTTTAATTGATATAAATGATACTGTTATATATTTCATATTTTTTTCACTCAGCACTATACTTTTAAGATGCATGCGTGTTGCTGTGCATGCTCCTAACTTTGGCATGGTAGGCGTCAAGGAACACCAGAGCCGGACAGAAAAAGTGGTGAAGGTGAATTCTATTCTAGACCTATTGCAATGGAGGAAGAGGGACCTCAGACTAGAACTGGGCTCCAGTCCAAACACAACAAAGACAAGTGGAGACTTGTATTGGAGAAGCAGGGTGGTGATCAGGGAGTGGAAAATCCCTAAGAGGAAACATCAGAGACAGGGGGATTCTGGTTAAACCGACTTGATAGGATTCTTGCTGAAGGCAGGCAAGATGATAAAATTGAGGGTGAGGGAAGACAAATTCCGTCAGATATCGAGGGTAGGGGACTAAGTGTGCCAAGTACGGGGACCAAGGACAGGGGCCAAGGGGGGGGGGGCTTGGGAGTTTAGAGAAGCCTGACTAGAGTTGGGTCCAGGAGAGTCCTTGTCATAAGCTGCAACATGTCTAACCACCTCATGCCCTTCGGCCCTCCCACCTTGCACCCCCACCCCCACCCACACACACAATGTTCTTGAGAATGTCATGACACATATTTCTTTATGGATCTGGGTGAGATTCTTCTAGGGACATGTTCCCAGGAATGAAATTGGCCCTATGAGATAGATGATATAGACAAACAGAGATATACAGGTATAGATATATAGATGTACATGTGTCAGTGTACATGTATAGGTGTGGATGTGTAGGTGTGGATGGGTAGGTATAGATGGGTAAGTGTGGGTGGGTAGGTGTGGATGGGTAGGTGTAGATGGGTAGGTGTGGATGGGCAGGTGTGGATGGGCAGGTGTGGATGGGTAGGTGTGGATGGGCAGGTGTGGATGGGTAGGTGTGGATGGGTAAATGTGGATGGGTAGGTGTGGACGGGCAGGTGTGGATGGGTAGGTGTGGATGGGTAAGTGTAGATGGGTAGGTGTGGATGGGCAGGTGTGGATGGGTAGGTGTGGATGGGTAGGTGTGGATGGGTAAGTGTGGATGGGCAGGTGTGGATGGGCAGGTGTGGATGGGTAGGTGTGGATGGGCAGGTGTGGATGGGCAGGTGTGGATGGGTAGGTGTGGATGGGCAGGTGTGGATGGGTAAGTGTGGATGGGTAGGTGTGGATGAGCCAGTGTGTAGGTGGGTAGTTGTAGATATACGTATGGGTAGATATAGATTACAAAGATAAATATAGATATATTTAATCTATACACTTATTTTGACTAAGAATGTGCTATGTCAGACAGAACTGCCCCCTACTTCTTCCACGCCCCTTACAAATTTCTAGCATAGCACTTGCTAGAGCACCCAGAATGAGAGGGGTCCCTGCTCACATATCTCATACTGAAATCAAAACCAGACTTCAAAGTTAAAATAATAACATCTCTACAAAGTTTTCCTTGACCCCACCAGCTAAAACACTAGTGTCCAAACTCTCAGTACATGGTCCCTGTGGTCTGACAAATCTTTGTAAGGACACCAATCTCCCCTCCAAGTTCTAAACACCTGAACCAGGATTCTGGTGTGAGTCATTTTAGTCACTTGGTGGTTAGAAACATGGGCTTTGAGATCTAACAGAACTGAGGTTGATTCTCTCCTCTGTCATTTGCAAGCTGTGTAGCCTTTAGGCAAGTTCATTAAACTCTTTGCCTTAACTTCCCCCTGTTGATGCTGCCTATCTTAAAGTTTAATGGAAGAACCAAATGAAAAGTTGCAAATAAAACACTTAATCCAGTTCCTAACACAAAATCCAAGCTCAATAAGTGGTAGTTACCATCACAACTGTTATCCTCATTACTACCAAGCACCTGAGCAGAACAGGGCACAGTCCCTTAAATACTGGGCATTCAGTAATCATGCAGTGAATGAATGAGCCTCAGAAAGGCCAACTGCCTTGCCCAAGGCCATCTGACTGGTCAGTGTCAAGGCTCTACTTGAACCCAAGCCTTCTCTATGGCCTATCTTCTCTAAAACCCTGCTTGCTGAGACTTTTGGAAAAATTGCCATTTATAAGGCTTAAACAGTAAGGCAAGAGGGACTGGGGGAATTTCCCCATCACTTCAATTACAGAAGTAGGAATCACATGTATGGGGAAGGGCTGTGTCAATCCTCTATCTCCCAACACCCCAGCTTGGTGGTGGTGGTGGTGGGAAAGTTCCACAAAACAAAATACACATAAAGTACTTGGATCTGTGTCAACACATACCAAGTATATGAATTTCTGTGATTATTATTACTCCCTGAGCCCACAGGCACAGAGTTTTGGCGTCTTCCCACGTAAAGCAACCACCTTCTCAGCCTGAAGAAAACCTCAATTTGAACAACTTCCCAACCCCTTTCAAATGAGGCCGTTCAGATTCAGTAAAACACAATCTTTGTGACCCAAAAAAACTTGCGGAAGCTCATTAAAATGTTCCAAAGGCTTCATGAACATCAAATGGCTTTTTGCAGTCAGTATTTTCATGCTCTGGAGTGAAAGAATTGCAATCATGAAGATCAAACATACTCTTCCTTAAAAATAAAAGAAGAAATCTGTCTAACTGAACAGGAAGAACTGAGGAGTCACAGAATACATGTGGGAGTGACCATGTTCTACTTCCCCGGAAAGGTCCAGCACATTGGTCATTTCATGTCCACAGACCTGGGCTGAGGGAGGGGCACCTGGAGACCAGGCAGGACCACGCAGGTGATGTACCTAGAGCCACCAGATCACGGACTACAGTTAAGAAAGGAAGAGAAGTAGAATATCTAGAGAAAGTTTGAAATGATAGTGTGAATAAAAGTGTGTCTCCAAAATCAAAAGTCTAAGTGACCAGGAGTATGTCATCATTCAGGGCTCAATGAGGGTCAAGCAGTTTGGGAAGAAAGGCCCTGAATTGAGCCCAACAATCAAGAGCTGCCTTTAAGTGAAGAAGGCCTACAAAGGGGAAGCTGGGAACATTTGTACCAACTTCAAGCTCTTCTCAAATCCTTGGAAATACAGGCTCTGTTATCTTGTGGTGCCAGGACCCCAAAAACTATCCACCCAAACTAGCTAGCAGGTATGAGTAAATGACAGTGAAGGGGACACTCAGTGCCCACTGAACGCACACAAGGCCAAGAGTGTGTTTGACTTGAGAGCATGGAGCTTCTTGGGGTGCCTATGTCCCATGGGGTGAGGGCAGCAATGACATGATTTAATTACACAGCAAGGGCCTATGGGATGTTCCAGTGGAGGCAGATTGGCTGAAAAGAGGAGAGTTAGAGGCAAGGCAGGCAGTCAGCAGAGATCTTTCTGAAACATGGGGCTGATGAACTCCACTCACTAGAAAACAGATCAGATGCTGTCTATTCCTTGCATGGTTTTGTTGCAGTTGCCCCACGAGGCCCACCAGGACCCACAGGCTCAGGCCACAGCCTCAAGGACGTTTTGGCTTCTCCAGTAAAATCTGCTCCCAACCATGGCAGAGATGGACCTGCCTGGACTGATAGAGACCCAAATCTTAACAAAGGCCTATTTTGCATGGGATAGCAAGGCCAGACCTGGGAGAAGGAGCTCTGAAGAGCTCCATGAAACTGTGTTCATTCTTGGCAAAGGCAAACCCTACTGTACTGGCACCCCCCTTCTCATGAGCTGTCAGCACACTCTGCAGCAGAACCACCCTCCAGGCTTTGTGGGTCCCCAGCGCCAGGAGGTGCAAACAAAGAATCCTGTTTCTCTGCTCCTTTGCCGCATGTATGCCCAGTGTATATTTATCTCAGAGGCATCATTCAGGCAGAACCCTCTAGCCCCCCCTCCAATGGCACATTACCAGCCCATCCATCTTAACGCCATGCCTGTAGTCGGGGCACAGAAGGACTTAGATCGCAGTTGAGCACCAAGTAATCGATCCAATCATTGGTGATAAATCCAATCCTGGCACCTTAATGACAGAGCAGTTAAAGATACCCAGTGGCACTGCCTAGTCACGGCTATTTCAGTCTTGACTGCATTTGTGTTCAAGGTGGGAGAGATTCGGGGCCCACGGCTGACCTATAAGCAGAAAAAAACAAAACAAAAATTTTTAATACAAACAGTGGCGTTTTGCTCAGTTCCCCAGGTAAATGTTCATCCCAGCTTCTTGACGCAGTCAGACTTTTTGCCTAGACTGGGAGCTTGTTCTCAGAAATAAATGATGAATTTGCCTGAAGCTGGATCAGGAGGCGGGGCTGTGATTTACTGGGTAAAATGCAGGTCACCCTTCTGTAAAAGCATCAATGCCAGTTATTCTCAGCCTGCATGAAGACTGCATTGTGGGCTTCATGCCAGATCTTACCCCATTTTGTTCCCCACTCCTCATCTGCCTGCTTTGTTCATCCAAAGGATTCGATGAGACCCGGTGGGTTGTAAGTAAGCAGCAGATTGGGGGAAGGAGGAGCTCAACCTACTGTAATGGCAGGTGCTTCAGTGACTGGCTGGTTCTGAGTCAAACAATGACGTCACTGTCATCCAGGGAATGAAAGAAAGCACAACTTCCTCCTTCACTACAGGACCCATAATGCACACATCCAAAGTCCCATTGTCTTCTGGTTCTGGTTGTTATTCCCCCAGCTTGAACCCAGAGCTGGTGAGAGAGACGAGGGCATCATCACCCTTTCTCTCCCATCCTCCTAAGCCCACACCCCCAAGCAGAGGGTGTGAAGCCCGGGAAGCAGCTGGCACATGGGATTCACTGCAGACCTACACTTCATCTGCAAGAAGCAGGACAGCATGAAGTGAATAAGGACAGCAGTAGATCCAGAAATGCCCCAGCCCTGGGAGCCTGGATCACCAGCCAGAACAATCAACAACACATTTGAATGTGGAGATCCTATGTATGGCCCAGGAAATACGCTAAAGCAGGTAATCTAGAGCATCAGGGATATACCGCCTGGCAGAATCATGCTGAGGTCCCAACCTGCCTTTTAGTTCTTGGTAACCCTGAGCAAGGCACACAGTGTCTGAGCCTTGGTCTCCTCATCTGTAAAACGGGATCTACTCGCTTAGTTATTTATGAAATGTTTACTCACTGCCTCCTGGGTGGCAGACACCGGCTGTCCATACGTAGTCAGAAGAGACAAAGTTCCAGCCCTCCCGTGGCCCGTGGTCTACTGGGGGAAGTAGATAATCAACAAAGAAAACACACAGATCCACGTCAGGTGGTGATATGTTCTAGGAAAAAAAGAAAAAGCAAGTTAAGAAGGGAGGCAGTGGGAAGGGTGATTGTTTACAGAGAGTTCCAAGAAGAACTCTCCAAGAATATTACATGGCTATGTGGGGGGAAAGTGCTTCAGGTAAAAGGAAATGCCAAGTGCACAAGACCTGAAGACAGAAATTAGGTTGGCTGGCTCAGGAACAGAAAGATCAGCAATACCTTCTTCGCTGTCCTGGAGGTGGAGTGAGCTTATTAATGTCATTGCCTCATGTGAGCATACGCTTGATTTCACTTTTGTTAGGAGTTTGGGCAGACAAAGGGCAGCAAGGGCAAAAATGAACTATTGGGACTTCATTAAGATAAAAAGCTTTTGCACAGCAAAGGAAACAGTCAATAAAACCAAAAGACAACAGACAGAATGGGAGAAGACATTTGCAAATGACATATCAGATAAAGGGCTAGTATCCAAAATCTATAAAGAACTTATCAAACTCAACACCCAAAGAACAAATAATCCAATCAAGAAATGGGCAGAAGACATGAACAGACATTTTTCCAAAGAAGACATCCAAATGGCCAACAGACACATGAAAAAGTGCTCAACATCTCTCGGCATCAGGGAAATCCAAATCAAAACCTCAATGAGATACCACCTCACACCAGTCAGAATGGCTAAAATTAACAAGTCAGGAAACGACAGTTGTTGGCAAGGATGCAGAGAAAGGGGAACCCTCCTACACTGTTGGTGGGAATGCAAGCTGGTGCAGCCACTCTGGAAAGCAGTATGGAGGTTCCTCAAAAAGTTGAAAATAGAGCTACCCTGTGACCCAGCAATTGCACTACTGGGTACTTACCTTAAAGATACAAATGTAGTGATCCAAACGGGTACATGCACCCCAATGTTTATAGCAGCAATGTCCACAATAGCCGAACTATGGAAAGAGCCAAGATGTCCATCAACAGATGAATGGATAAAGAACATGTGGTGTATATATACAATGGAATATTATGCAGCCATCAAAAAAAAATCTGTTATGCTAAGGTATTATGAAGGTATTATGCTAAGCGAAATAAGTCATTAAGAGAAAGACAAGTATCATATGATCTCACTGATATGAGGAATTCTTAATCTCAGGAAACAAACAGGGTTGCTGAGTGGTGGGGGGTGGGAGGGATGGGGTGGCTGGGTGATGGACATTGGGGAGGGTATGTGTTATGGTGAGCACTGTGAATTGTGCAAGACTGATGAATCACAGATCGGTACCTCTGAAACAAATAATACATCATATGTTAAAAATAAAAAAGAAGAAGAAGATAGCAGGAAGGGAAAAATGAAGGGGGAGAAATCAGAGGGGGAGACGAACCATGAGAGACTATGGACTCTGAGAAACAAACTGAGGGTTTTAGAGGGGAGGGGGTGGGGGATGGGTTAGCCTGGTGATGGATATTAAGGAGGGCATGTATTGAATGGAGCACTGGGTGTTATATGCAAACAATGAATCATGGAACACTACATCAAAAACTAATGATGTAATGTATGGTGACTAACATAACATAATAAAATAAAATTTTTTAAAAAAGAGTTTGGGCAGACCACTCAAAGCAGAACAAGGAGGAAGGAGAAGAACACGGGCCACAGCCTTACAGGTACCCAGATAAGGCAGGAGACCTGGTGTGAGGCGGGTGGGATGCGGGCAGTAACACCAGCACTCAGCTCCAGGCTTTGCTGCTTCCAGGGCTTTGGCTTCAGGTAAGTGACAATTTTGCTGGATCTCAGTCTGCACATCTAGTAACATGGAATGACCACACATGTCTTCAATACTAATGTTCGTCCTCACGGATCAATAAGCTATTTGGCCTGAAACTATCCATGTACTTCTTTTAGTCCTTACAACCCTGCTCTGAGGTAGGTCTCATTTTACAGATATTTTGAGGTTCAGAACAATTAAGTAACTTTCCCAGGGGCACAGAGATGTATAAAAGAGAAAACAAACAGGATATTCAAGCTCCCCCAAAATGGAAATTATTTAATCTCATTATTCTTTATTTTAAAATTTTTTATTTAAATTCAATTTAGTTAACATAAAGCATATTATTTCAGGGGTAGAATTCAGTGATTCACCAATTGCATATAACACCCAGTGCTCATCACATCACATGCCCTCCTTAATGCCCATCACCCAATTACCCCACCCCCTGCCCACCTCCCCTCCAGCAACCCTCAGTTTGGTCCCTGTAGTTAAGAGTTCCTTATGGTTTGCCTCCCTCTCTGTTTTTATCTTATTTTATTTTTCCTTCCCTTCCCCTATGTTCATCTGTATTATTTCTTAAATTCCACATATAAGTGAAGTCGTATGGTATTTGTCTTTCTATGACTGACTTATTTTGCTTAACATAATACCCTCTAGTTCCATCCACATCATAGCAAATGGCAAGATTTAATTCTTTTCAATGGCTGAGTAATATTCCGTTGTATATATGTACCACATCTTCTTTATCCATTCATCTGTCAATGGACATCTGGGCCCTTTCCATATTTTGGCTATTGTGGACATTGCTGCTATAAACATTGGGGTGCAGGTGCCCCTTTGAATCACTATGTTTGTATCCTTTGGATAAATACCTAGTAGTGCAATTGCTGGGTCATAGGGTAGTTCTATTTTTAACTTCTTGAGGAACCCCATACTGTTTTCCAGAGTGGCTGCACCAGCTTGCATTCCCACCAACAGTGTAGGAGGGTTCCCCTTTCACATCCTCGCCAACATCTGTCGTTTCTTGACTTGTTGATTTTAACCTTTCTGACTGGTGTGAGGTGGTATCTCATTGTGGTTTTGATTTGTATTTCCCTGATGCCAAGTGATGTTGAGCATTTTTTCATGTGTGTTGGCCATTTCTATGTCTTCGTTGGAGAAATGTCTGTTCATGTCATCTGTCCATTTCTTGACTGGATTTTTTGTTTTTTGGGTGTTGAGTTTGTTAAGTTCCTTATAGATGTCATTATTCTCAAATCTAACATCAGTGTAATCCTTTCTTCTAATGAAATGTTACCTAAAAGCCCAGTGAATGATATGATATGGATTTAGAAGCTTTGGTTTTGTTGGGGAGAGGGGTCCAGCCTTGCCTATGAGATAGCCACCTTCATCTTCCGGCAGATCTCGATGCTTAGGTTTTCATGGGCTACAGTTGGAAAACTCATCTAGTTTAATCCTTCCTTTGCCACAAAACATGGGGCCCAGGGACATGGTCGCTACAACAGAGCTCCAGGGAAAAAGAAGGGACAGAGAGAGAGACAAACTGAATTGGTCAAATGATGGGCATGCAAAAAGAAATGTTAAAAACTGCCCTGGCAGATTCTTCCCCCCTCACAGTGAGGAATGGGAAGACAAAATGCATCCAAAGAGCAGAGCTGGGGAGGGTGAGCAGTGTGAGGAGGTGAACTCGGTGCTTGCCACCCTGCTCAGTCTACCACATTTAAAACATGTCTGCTGTGAGTCATCCCACTTTAGATACCAGGTTGATGGATTTCAATGCAAGGCCTGTGGAGGAGGAAAGTTCACAGTAAACAGGTAAATACGTGCCATTTATAACAATGATTTGCATGCATTGAGCACCGTGCTGTTTACAAAGCACTCTCATGATCTCATCTGCATTCAAAGCCTCGCTGGGCAGGGTACCCTGAAGTCACGTCATACTCAGTCTGTGAGAGATGCCGAGCACATCCTCAGCAACACCAGAGGACAAGGTCCTGTCAGGGTGGTCCAGGCAAGGTGGGTTTGGGGGACACTCACCTGGCTGCAATGAAGATCCAGTGAATATGTCCATCAATCACTCACCCCCATTCTCCCAGCCTGAGGCTTAGTCCTGGACACCTCCAGCCCGCTGGTTCAAACCTTTGCTCTCTGGGCCTCTGTGAGATCAGACAAATTTTACAACCCAAGGAATTCAAAATAGTTGTGTTGCCCCAAAGGAGGCAGGTAGGCTAGCCATCAGAGCGGAGGGTGTTCTTGCCATAGGCAGTGGGACCACTGTTGGGATCTGGATCAAGGGGAATCTCCCGCCCCCATTGACAGTGTTATAGACAAATTCAGAGCAGGACTCCAGCCCCAAGGGAACAGGTAGGCAAAGAGATGTCAAAGTATATAGACCACAGTGTATAGAGTGGACCAACAGGATGGAAGTGAGGGTCCAGGTAAAGCGTACAGGTGACCTGCCCTCTTAGCTCTTCCTGGCCTCACCCCTGATGCTGTTGCTATCCGCCCTGCCCTGGACAGGGTAGGATGGGGACAGCGCCAGGGGAAGCGTGCAGTGTCTCCCTGGAGAAGGCAGGGGCAGTGGCCAGTGCCAGGACAAGAATCACTCGCAACTTGCTTTTGGCCTCTGCTTGTGAGGTTCTCAGACCCCTGGATTCTCAGACAGATGGCCCTGCTGGCCACATGTGCAGCCTCCTCCAAGTGTCCCCATGCTGGTCGGAGGGCCTCGGCTCTTCATCTGAAACATGGCTCTGATTGCTCCACCACTCCACAACATCCTTTCCCTTCCTGCTGCTGATTAATTTTGCTCGTTTTCCTCCCTTTGGCAACTCAGCTGTTGTAAGAATACTCTGGAGTGTTCCATCTGTCTTGGGTTTGTGGGAAATAATAAGCTGGCTCTTCAGATATTCTCATCACCTTCTGATCTCAAGGACCTTCCTTTGAATTCCAGTGCAGAGGGGAGAAATGAGGACTTCTCCCAGGGACACAGGGCCCTGGAGTCAAGGACAGAGATGCAAGGCCAGTTTTCAAGGGAGCGGGTGAGCTCCTAGATAAACCTAATCCCAGTACTCAGAAGCGAAAATCTCTTCCCCCTTCAGGTGGACAAATCATGAAGCGAAGTGGATCTCAACCCTGGATACTCATTTGAATCATCTGGTATGGTTTTTAAAAAACCAATGACCAAAGCCCACACTCCTCTTGACCAATTCAATTAGAATGGCTGGGATTTGGGCCCATGTGTTCATACTTTTTAAAAAACTCTCCAGATAATTATAATGGATAGGAAATTGCCTATTGACAAATCAACTCTTCAAGGAATTCCACTAATCTCAGCCTGTGCGTTATTTCCTTCCCATCCCTCCATTAATTTTTGCACCTTACAATTACACAGTGCAATATAAAGCATGTCCACATACATATTTCACTATGCAAAATCAGGTGATCCTCCATCACACCTGTGAAGGGAAGGGACTGGATCCTATTCAGTTTAGTTCTACCATCTTGCCCAACATCTAACATGAGACAGATATTCAATGTCTATTGAATAATTCTATAAGATCGTTATACTGTACCTTTATTATCACATGCTAATTATTTATTATCATGATTTTACAGTTGAGAAAACTGAGGCCAAGAGAAGAGAAATGTCTTTGCCCAAGATTGTACAGCCAGTAAGAACAGAGGCCGGGAGTGGCACTGAGGTCTCCTGAGTCTGGCATGATTTCCATAGTCTGCCCCGCTTACTCCTCTCATTATTCTTTGCCCAGGTCTGCCCATGGTCTCCTGTTAACCTTAACACTGTCTTTCAGGAATACGAAGCTGCTAATCTCCGGGCCACAGCTCAGAGAAGCACCAAACCACAGTCAGCTCCCTCTGCATTCAGCAACAAGGAGCAGAGCTTGTATGCCCCAGACAGAACAAAAAGCCCCCCAGTCTGGTCTCAGGGCTGAGATTAGATAGGAAAGAAAGCAGAGTGAGTAAATCTGGATCCTGTACTTGACCATAAAGGCTTCGGTATAACAAAGGTTGTGGCAGTGATGGTAAGAATGGGGCACTGAAAGACTGTTGAATCTCAGATCTGTACCTCTGAAACAAATAATGCAATATATGTTAAGAAAAAAAAGAAGAAGAAGAAGATAGCAGGAGGGGAAAAATGAAGGCGGCGGAATCTGAGGGGGAGATGAACTATGAGAGATGATAGACTCTGAAAAACAAACTGAGGGTTCTAGAGGGGAGGGGGGTGGGAGGATGGGTTAGCCTGGTGATGGGTATTAAAGAGGGCATGTTCTGCATGGAGCACTGGGTGTCATATGCAAACAATGAATCATGGAACACTACATCAAAAACTAATGATGTAATGTATGGTGATTAACATAACAATAAAAAATTAAAAAAAAAAAAAGAATGGGGCACTGAATCCTTCCATTGATAAATCAAGGTCTCTGCTCTGTCCCCAACAGGCAGGGTTATGAAGCACATGGAAGGAAGCTCCACAGAAGGGGGTTATAACCCAGGGATTCCCTGATGTCCTCAGTTTCCCCTTTGAGAAATGAGCACTTGCACTATGTTACGTCCCTGCTTTAAAAGATGGTAAAGGGTTCTGGGAGACAGTGTGGAGTAGCACAGTGGTTCCCAGTTTATGGCCCCTGGACCAACAGCATCAGTATTACCTGGGAACTTGTTAGAAATGCACATTCTCCAACCACCTCAGACCTACTGGTCAGCACTTCTGCTCTGGGGGTGGAGCCTGGCAATCTGTTTTTTATCAAGCCCTAAAACATTATACTGAGTAACATAAAGAAAACACAAAAGACTATGTAATCTATGATTCCATTTATATGAATTTTTAGAAGAGGCAAACTATACAAACAGCAAGAGGATCAGTGGTTTCTTGGGGCCAGGCATGGTGAGGGGCATTAACTCCAAAGGCATCCACAAGATCTCCAGAGTGAGGAAAATAGTCCATTTCTTCACTGTGCTGGTGTTTACAAATTGGTGTATGATTCCAAAATTCATCAAATGTATATTTAACATGGGTGAATTTTACATTTAACATGGGTGTATAAATAATACATAAAACATAATACCGAATAACATAATAAACATAATGACATAAAAAATGTAATATTTTAAAAGCTGGCTAAATCAACCCCAGAGGAGAACCCTGATGTTGAAGAAACTGATGGGGACAGGCCAGCCAACACATCCTCTAACCAGGAGCCAAATTCCCAAGCCTGGGTTACATGGCCTGCTGCTTCCACCACAGTTCTGAAAGTTAGTTTAAATATGAACAACAAGAACAAAAGATTTCAAATTCCAGATTATGCCAAATCAATGAATATTTGTGGTCTGCTTTGGGCTAGTACCTGCTCTGTGCGTGTGTGTGTGTGTGTGTGTGTGTGTGTGTGTGTGTGTGTGTGTTTTAATTCTAGCTATTCATCTTTTCTGAATGATCTGCTTCTGGAAGTGGGGATGGCTTTAATCCAGAATATTTGATTATTAAGTACTACTGTGCTTGAAGTTCAAAAGAGTTACTGATGGAAATGTTATTTAAGTATGAACCAAAGACACTATCAAAAGGGACCTTGCCTTCTGCACTTTTGCTCCCTCTGCCTTCAGCAAAGTCTATCACTCTGGAGGTTTTTACTAAATGTGTAATAAATAAATAAATAACTTACCTAAACACCTAATGACACAGGAAAGGAAGTCAGGCCAAAGACAAGCCTGTGCCTGGACCTACTTCCAAATTAATCATTTATTCATTTTTCCAACAAGCCTCCCCAGCAAGCAGACGAGGTACTGAGGTTACATACATAAATAAGACAAGGCTCCCACTCTTACTGAACCCACACTTGGCACCCGCAGGGGATTCCCTAGGCTGAGTGTCCTAACAGAAGGTACCAGGAGAGCTATTCCAGTGAATGGATCCTGAGGAGTCCAGCTCTACAACAACATACCACCTTTTGCTTCCAGGGAGAGCATTCCAAGCATTTCCTTTTCCTCGCTCAAAATTAGATTCCTTTCTGATACCCTTATAAAGCCAACGACTCTAGTAAAATTGGGGAAAAGAGAAAGAAAGAAAGAAAAAGCAAGCAGGAAAGGACAACGAACAAGGAGCTATCCAAATCAATAAAGTTTCTCCCCCCTGAGAATCTAAATGCCTCCCCAAAATACTGCAAGGAAACTGCAGGCAAAGAAAAAATAGATTCTATTTCTTGGTCTAAGAAGTGTCACTCTGGAATCCACTGCCTTGGTGAGATAAGCTCTGCATTGGCAAGGGACTGGAGTGTGCCAGGAAATTGAGGACGGGAGGGTATTTTCCCAAGCTGTATTAACACTTCTTCTCATGCTTTGCAGAGATTAGAAATTTTATCACTGGCTCGCACACCTAAAAAAATATATATATACTAATCTGTAGGGTTTTAGGGCAGAATGGACCCAAATTGTTCCCTTTCTCAGGATGCAGTGAGATGATGCAGATGAACACTGACAGGGAAGCCAAACCCCGCTAAACCGAAGCTCTCCCACGTTCCGGTGGGGGCCCCTTCTCACGATGAGCAAAACTCTGGATGAGGATGGATTTCTAGAAATGTCCATTTTCAGGAATAGAATGAAGGGGTCCCCTTTGCCCTCTGCTGACCGGTCTCTGGGCAGAAGAGAAGCAGCAGTCGCCAAGACGATGCCACCTGAAAAAGATAGTCCTGGAAGTTAGAAGCGCCTGCTGCTGCAGGAGGCAAGAACAGGGTCAAGAATCAGGCCAGCAGGACACAGAGGCAGGGGGCAGTCAGAGATGGTAGCTGGCAGAAGGTAGGAAAGTCCAGGCCAAGATGCTGTGAACAAGAACACAGTGATTCTGACACAGTCCCTCTAACTAGGGCCTGGGCTCACAGCCATTCTCTTCCCCACGCCCCCTCCCTGTGCCATCTCCCCCTCCCCCAAGTGACCTGACGGGGAGCATCCTCTCTCTCGCCCAAGCAGGGGATAGTCCCAGGGATGATCAGCCAGAATCGTTGGCCCTCCAGAGCAGGGACAATGTCTTAATGTCTTCTATTTCCCCAGCTCCTGGCCTGCTGGGAAGGAGGGATCCACCTGCCATTTCTTTTTTTTTTTTTCAAGTGTACCCATAACACCCATGCTGTGGGTAGACAGGTAAGGAAGCTAGACCACAAGGCTGCCTGCTGGCCCAAGCCATGGCGAGACTTAGAACTGCCAGTTACCCCATCTACTGCCTGGTTGAACTCGTATAAATCAGAGACCCTGTTTAGTGCCTAAACAAATTTAAGCTTTAACTATCTGTGAAGAACAATTAGGCATCCCAGAACAGCACCAAGTTTCGGGATATGATTAGAAAGAGGGGCTGCCATCTGTTCCTAGGATTAGCAGTTTTCCAAGCAAGAGATAAAAAAAAATCATGGTCCGCATTGACTCAATCCACGGGGGGAATTCCTACTAAGTGTGGGTCACTATGCCAGGTACGGGGGAGTTACAAAAGAAAGGACATGCCTTGGAGTTTGTATAGTCTCAGAGTTAGTCCAGAGCAGGGAGAGACTACTGCAGGCTGGGGGGGAAGGGGGGCGTCAAGAGAGTCTCCCTGGGGAAAGTGAGATTTGGAATGAGCTTTTCAGGATGAGCAGAAATCTGGTCCGTTGACATGGGGGAAGGGGCAGTGTAGATGTGGGAAGCCACGAGAGCCGAGGCACGCACAGGGGAGCTATAGACAGAAGTTTGGAAAGTTGAAAGAATGTCTGGAGCCCGAACATGGCAGCCTCGAATGTCAGTCTGAGGAATTAGGACAGAGAGCTCTGTGTCAGCTAACACCAAACAAGAGCCAGACAAGAACAAACACTGTCACCACCTGCATTCCTGTAAACATTTCTGGCCCTGCATTGATAATGTGACAATTTCCATGTTTCAGAGAACTATTCGAGTCTTCGGTTCTCCAAGACCTAGAGAACACATCCCTCATCGTAAAAGTCCACCCACTCCCTTTCTTGAAGGTTTTGAGGGGCATCAGCAACTGCGTAAAGCTACCAGGGAAAAGGTAAATTCCTAGAAATAAGCATCTCTTTGGACAAATTGGAATAAAAAAGAAAATGCTAAAAAAGGAGAAGAAAACTCTATAAGAAGGAAAACAACATTACAAATTCAAATTGCATATAAAAAGATATCTGCTGCTCAAAGATAACAAGAAAAAAGGTATGACTGCAATTGTGTAATGATTGAAACAGGCCAGGGCTGAAGGGACCACAATTGTCAAGAGATAATATTAGAGGGTGAAGGAAAATATATTCCTTTCCTGTGACTTCCATAACAAATTATCACAAACTTGGTGGCTTAAAACAATGGAAATGTATTCTTTCAGAGTTCTGGAGGCCAGAAGTCCAAAATCAAGGTGTTGGCGGGGCCCAGCTCCCTTTGAAGACTATGGGGGGGGTTCCTCTCTTGTCATTCCCAGTTCAGGGTGACCCCGGGTGTTCCCTGGCCTGTGGCTGCCGGACACCAGGCTCTACATCCATCTTCATGTAGGCTTCTCCATTGTGTCTACATCTCCTCTTCTGTATCTTTTAAGGACATTGGTCATTGGACCTAGAAACCATCTAGATAACCCAGGATGATCTCTCCAGATCCCCAACTGAATTACATCTACAATGACATTTTCTCCAAATAAGATCATATTCACAAGTTCTTTATTCTAGGGTTTAGGACATAGACATACCTTCTGGGGGACCATCATTCAACCCACTACAGAAAATATAATCCAGTTCCTCTCCTTCATTTTCTTAGTTTAAGCTAGATTGTACTTGGCTTTGCTTCCATTAATAGATGAGAAAAATTAATAGGAAATACAGTATTTCCTTGTTGGCAAGCTCCTGATAGCCAGGGCACCTGCTGAAGTCCTTGAAGGATATGTTGAAAATGTTCACCCTTCCAGCTCAGAGAAATCTGTGGTACTTTGTTGCACTTGTGATGTCCAGCAGCATCTTGGGAATGGGCTGATATGCTGTAAGCTTAGCTCAAAGGTTTACAACCGTGATTTCTCGTCTGCTTCTTGCTCCCCTTCACAGCATGTTCTCCAACACTTTGTGATCCAAACGCCTCTTCCCCCTTACCACCCATTACAGTCATTATCCGAAAAGGCAGAAAGTGGGCATGCTTGTATTTCCTGCCAGGGTTTCTAGTTCCTGTTGACATCCTCAAAAGGCAGTTTTTAAACTTTCATCAAACACAGTGGCCTCCAAATACCAGTTTGCAGAGCAGTGCTGGTGTGGCTTCCTAAGAATCACCAGAGAAGCTTGTTAAAAATTCAGATTCTCATACAATGGAATATTATGTAGCCACCAAAAAAAACCTGAAATCTTGCCATTTGCAAAGATGTGGATAGAACTAGAGGGTATTATGCTAAGCGAAATAAGTCAATCAGAGAAAGACAAGTATCATATGATCTCAATGATATGAGGAATTCTTAATCTCAGGAAACAAACTGAGGGTTGCTGGAGTGGTGGGGGTGGGAGGGTTGGGGTGGCTGGGTGATTGACATTGGGGAGGGTATGTGCTATGGTGAGTGCTCTGAATTGTGTAAGACTGATGAATCACAGACCTGTACCTCTGAAACAAATAATACATTATATGTTAAAAAAAAAAGAAAAAGAAGATAGTAGGAAGGGAAAAATGAAGGGGGGGAAATCGGAGGAGACGAACCATGAGAGACGATGGACTCTGAGAAACAAACTGAGGGTTTTAGAGGGGAGGGGCGTGGGGGGATGGGTTAGCCTGGTGATGGGTATTAAAGAGGGCACATTCTGCATGGAGCACTGAGTGTTATATGCAAACGATGAATCATGGAACACTACATCAAAAACTAATGATGTAATGTATGGTGACTAACATAACATAATAAAATAAAATTAAAAAAAAAAAGACCAGAAAAAAAAATTCAGATTCTCAAGTCTACTGGAGATTTTTATTAAGCTGTGGGGTAGAGCCTATGACTTTACACTTTTAACAACCTCCCCAGGTGATTCAGATGGGTGCATTGAGGTTTACATCCTCTGGCAGTATACAGATGTTACCTAAATCCTATGAAATGAGCGGGGTAGGTCTCATGGGTCTCCAGACCCCACTCTCCCCCTTGCTTGCTTTGTTCCAGCCACACTGGCCTCTTATTGTCTCCACGCACTTCCTCCGTTTCCTTCGTCCTCAGTGTTCCCTCTGCCTGAGACAGTCCTTCCTGGCTATCTGCATTTCTTACTCCCTCACTATTTCAGACCTCTGCTCCAATGTCACCTCCTAAGGGATACTTCTCTGATGACTCTATATGGCAAAATGCATGTACAAATGCACACTCATCTCTCCCTACCAATTACCCTGCTTTATTTCTCAGAGCAATAATTAGTACCTGTCGATTTAAATGTGTATTTATTTGTATTTTTCTGTCTCACCAGAATTTTAAGTTCCCTGAGAGCAGGGATATTGTTTGCTTATTAGTTTGTTTTTCTTTGCTATTTTCATGCTGTTCTGGTGTCTACAACAGTACCTAGAAGGTATTGTATTCCATAGATATTTGATGGATTAATAAACAAAAGAAAGCATCTCTGACTACCATGAGGAGTTGGTAAGAAGCTCAACTTCTTAAAATAGCTTCAGAAATTTAGATAAGATAAAATGCCTTAGAAGGCTTCTAGCTTAAGAAAGGGGAGTGAGAGAAGACAAGCTATGCTCTGTTTTCTTAACCTTAAAGAGTGGATCCCCCAATTTTTGTTGAGTTGTTAAACCTTCATCAGCAGAGTGAAACTGAAGGAACTCAGCTCTGAGATTCTGGAATTTCTCAGCATATCCTGGGGGAAGTTGCTGTTCATGAAAGAAGGGCCAGGAATGAAAACCAGAGAAAGAGACAAGACAAATATGTCCATTCTCCCAAACTGTCCTCTCTGCCTTCCTGAAGCCTTCCAGAACCCTGGGGAAGGAGGTAAGCATATTCAGTCTTGGGATCCAGGGGCCAGTTTCAAGCCTAGAGGAAAGATTGATCCAGTTTTTAAAACATAGAGCCAAGAGGCTGCAAAAGCAGCACCCAGGGATGATGCAATGGGGAAATCAAATAGATGCACAGATCATGTAAAGCGTAATTCAAAGGGACTAGACACAGAAGCAAGACTAGGTTCCAGGCTACACAAATAAAGGAATGTCAAGAGAGAGTAAGCAAGTTCAAGAATATGGAGATGAGTAAAAGTCAGAAAGGTCCCATGGGCTCCTGGAAATTAGAGGCAGGAAACTTTCATAGGTAGGAGGGAGGTTGTTAAAGCACCGAGCCATTTTGGACAATATTGTCTATTGCCAAAATGGAGCCCTGACATATTGGTAGACAATTAGGAGGCTTCTACAACAATCCCACCTAGAGAAAATACTTTTGGCAAGAAAAGTGGAAGTCAAAATGGAGGAAAAGTTTGAAAAGAAATTTCATTCTAACAATTCTAAAATGCTATATAATAAATCCATTAAATCCAAAAATGTAAATGGTACATATAAATGGCATTGTATTAATTATAAATGGACTAAATTCTCAAGAGAAATACTGTTAGACTGTTATAAAAAACTAAAACAACTCAGTTACATGCTATTTACAAGAGACCCACCAAAAAACTGAATAAAATTTGAAAGTAAAGGATAGAAGAAGATATTTTAGGATAATTGTAACCTAAAGAAAGCTGGGGGACTATTGTCCTTAAGACATAAAACATCATCAGTGACAAAGTAATTTACTTCAAAGTGAAAAAAATATCCTCTTCATAAAAAAATATAATTCTCTTTCTCTTCCCCAAAGCAGGCCTCCCCTGAACAAGATTTCAAGGCTAAAGAGTATTGAATTCCCTTTAAATTAACTGAATCAATTATTTGGGTTTATGTTGACACAGACTATAGTATTTTTTAAAAATTCTTTATTGTTATGTTAATTACCATACATTACATCATTAGTTTTTGCTGTAGTGTTCCATGATTCATTGCTTGTGCACAACACCCAATGCTCCATGCAGAATGTGCCCCCTTTAATACCCATCACCAGGCTAACCCACCCTCCCACCCCTCCCCTCTAGAACCCTCAGTTTGTTTTTCAGAGTCCATCATCTCTCATGGTTCATCTCCCCCTCCGATTTCCCCCCCTTCATTCTTCCCCTCCTGCTAGCTTCTTCTTTTTTTTTTTTTTCTTAACATATATTGCATTATTTGTTTCAGAGGTACAGACCTATGATTCAATAGTCTTGCACAATTCATAGCACTCACCATAGCACATACCCTCCCCAATGTCTATCACCCAGCCATCCCATCCCTCTCACCCCCCACCACTCCAGCAACCCTCAGTTTGTTTCCTGAGATTAAGAATTCCTCATATCAGTGAGGTCATATGATACATGTCTTTCTCTGATTGACTTATTTCGCTCAGCATAACACCCTCCAGTTCCATCCACGTCATTGCAAAGGCAAGATCTCATTCCTTTTGATGGCTGCATAATATTCCATTGTATATATATATATATATACCACCTCTTCTTTATCCATTCATCTGTCGATGGACATCTTGGCTCTTTCCACAGTTTGGCTATTGTGGAGATTGCTGCTATAAACATTGGGGTGCACGTACCCCTTCAGATCCCTACATTTGCTGGGTCACAGGGTAGCTCTATTTTCAGCTTTTTGAGGAACCTCCTTACTGTTTTCCAGAGTGGTTGCACCAGCTTGAATTCCCACCAACAGTGTAGGAGGGTTCCCCTTTCTCCACATCCCTGCCAACATCTGTCATTTCCTGACTTGTTAATTTTAGCATTCTGACTTGTGTGAGGTGGTATCTCATTGAGGCTTTGATTTGGATTTCCCCAATGCCGAGCGATGTTGAGCACTTTTTCATGTGTCTGTTGGCCATTTGGATCAGACTATAGTATTTTTTTAAATAAATTGACTACTTTTACCAGAAATTTTTATATAATCTTAATAAAACAGAAAATGCTCTTGTAGTAGATAAAGCAATCTTGACCTCTATCTGCCACTAATCTTCTATCTTTAAGAAGCTAAAACTCAACAACAACAACAGAAAAAGAAACTAAAAACTGCTTTCAGACCAAAAATATTTCCTATTCTGGCTACTGAGTTGTTGTAATACAACAGAATCAGCATTTCAAGCTATTACTATCTTCAGTCAGACAAAAAAAAATGCATTGTGTAGATGTAAAATATTATTAACAATTCTGTAGGTTTTTACAAGTATATGTGAGAAAAACAGACACAGTCAAATTCACCAAGACCCAGGAGAACAATTAGATCCAGAGAAATCAATATAGTACAATTTTCTTTTGTAGAGTTTTTTTCATACACAGTGCATTAGAGAGGTTTTCACCAAATTAAAATTTCCAAAATAGATGACAGTATGTAGTACAAATTATAAAAACCACTGGTGTAATGGAAAGACATTTCATGATAACTAAATTAAACCACTCAATCATGAGGCTGGTAATAAAGACAGAGAAGCAGGGCAATGAGGCAGAGGGTCAAAAGATAGTTCCATGAGATCTAAAATGAGAGGTACTTCTTAACAGCACTGGCTAAAGAAGAGTTCAGAGGGGCAGGTTCATTTACCAGTGTGCAAGGAGCTTCTAGAGGAGCTTCTAGAGGGGCCCCAGCACTTCTGCCCAGCAGAATTTCCAAAGCAGCTTGAATTTGTGGAGTAGCTTTATTTTCAGTGATGAGATTCCTTAGACCTATAACTAAACATGATTTCACTTTTATAGTTTGGTGAGACTTTTTGTTAAACAATTCACAAATCAAAAAAGCAAAAATAAATAAAACTCTGGCCAACCACAGAATCTATATTTTGTTTCAGAGCCTATGGTTATTTTAAATCATAGCAAACAGTATCAGTGGTGCATCTGAAAACTTAGATCTTTGGGTCACTTTCAATGCTCCCGTAGAAATGCAACCACTACATTGCTACAGAGTCACAAGATGTGAAAGTTACAAAATTCTCCTGTTTACCCTGCTCCTCATCTACATCATCTAAGGCAACTAAGAGCTAATATCTTTTTAACTATGCTTTCCTGGGGTGCCTGGGTGGCTCAGGTGGTTAAGCGTCTAACTCTTGATTTTAGCTCAGGTCATGATCTCAGGGTCTTGAGATTGAGCCTCAAGTTGGGCTCTGGTTGTCCCTCTCCCTCTGCTTCTCCCCACCCCCCAACTCATGCATGCATGTGCGCAATCTCTCTCTCTCTCTCTCTCTCAAATAAATAAATAAAATCTTTTTAAAAAAAGGCATGCTTTCCCTACCAACAAATAGTACCTTGAAAATTTTAGCTATGTATTAGAATTTTTAAACTTTCATGGATGGGAGAGTCTTCCTTGGGTCTAACATAAATTTTTTTAACTCTCTCTATATAAAATGGTTGGAAGCAATAGGTTTTTCTGGGTTTACCAACCTCTAGCTATAAGTCAGTCTTTGGACCACTTCCTAAGCCTCAGTTACCCCAGCTGTAAAAAAAAGGGGGGGAGCGAATAATAGTCCCACAACTCAAAGGTGAGAACCGAAAGAAATCATCCACTGAAAGTACCTGGGACAGTTCCTACAACCCTAAGTTCTTCATGTATGTCACTGTCATTGCCAGCCACCACCAGCACCTTGGCCCTGCACCAAGCTGGTACCACCCCTCTTCATCAAGCCTTCATCACCCCATGTCTTATGCAGGTCCCTTGGTCTCTTCTGCAGGCTGAATCATAACACCTTCTCTCAAATGTCCTCAACGATCTTAGCTCCTCCACTTCTCGAGTGATGTTTGTTCATTGTGTATGTGTTTTAGAGAGAAAAATAACCATACTCTCTTGTTTCCTTCTGGGCAATGCCTAGTCTGCACTTCCCCTTATATTTTATTTCAGTGCCATCCATAATTCTAATGGAGTCGTAAATAAAACACCTTGTATGGGTTACACCTGATGTTAGATGATTTGAGATTATCTCCTGAAAATCTGTGTATAAATTACTTAATTTTCAAATGGCAGTCACAGTTTAAATATACCAAGACAGGTGGTATTTAATGTACCCTACAGTAAATTACTTTGCAAAGCAAAGCATGCATCTTCAATATGATCATTCATCCCTTAATCCGTTTTGTGAGGCTGAATTTTTTATTTATCATATTTGCTTAAAGCATGACCTCTCTGTAGATTTTATCCCTTAATTGTATAGTATGCCTAGATTGTAAAGCATATTTACTTTTAAATATGTCTTAATGCCTTCTCTCTCCCTCTCCCTCAAGCTGTGAGATGCCTGCGTCTCCATCTTTGACCAGTAGGGGTGGGTCCTAGAAAGACAATTGAGACCACTGGCATTTCAGATACTAAACCTACAATAGAAATCAGTGGAACAGTTGATTCAAAGGGTTTAGTTTATGTCTCTGTTGATAAAAGCCAAGCTTTCAGAGAATTCCAATTCAATCTTCAAAACACATTTCTTGGGTGAGAGCCAGCACTATAATTGCATTTAAGAGTATGATGATTGTGTCATTTCCATCTATTTTGCATAAATTTGAATAACGAATGCAAGTGGCCCTAACCTCACATATGTAACGATTAGAGCAATTATTAGTACAAATGTATTCCAACTCTGTATTCAGGGCATGACACACATTAAATGTATACCAGGGCATGAAATCAACCAACTTAATTACCTCCCAGATAATATTCCACAAAGACATACTGTGTGAGATTGCCTTCTATTCCTGGACACTGGAAGTGTCAAAATAAATAATCTGACACTTAAGAAAAGACGACTCTGACCAGAGGGTTGAGACTTTGAGAGCATGGCCAATGCAGCCGCATCAGATTGGGGGTGCACGTAACTGGGGTAAAGTGAGGGAGGATTGCTGGTTTAAGTCATGGTAAGAGGGTGGTTCAGTGGGGGTGTGGAATCCGGTGTTTCCACAAGCTCAAGAATATGCAACCTCAGACCAGCTTGGTAAAAGACTCTGACATGCATAGTTGTAACTCTGTGAGAAGCATTTTGCTAGACACCCCGCATGCCTGATTGTCCCGCTAATGCTCACACACTACCTCAGGAATCAGCCCTGTAATCACCACTCAGAGGAGGAACCTAAGGCTCAGATAGGTCAGTTTGCCCCGTCCTGTGCCCCTTCACCTCCAGCATAGTGCCTCGCACACTGCCAGGCACTCTGTGAATATTTAAGGGAATGAACTCTCTCGATGCACAGGTGCCAGGTAGTCTGTTCCTTCTTTTGAATTTCAGGTGTAGCCTGTTTGTGAGAAGGTATCCACACTGACCTAAATGAGTCGTCAGCATTTTCCCGGGAGGTAGGAAGCTCTTCGAAGAGTGAAGAGTGTGCCTCAGAGATGTATCCCACAAAGGGGCTGAAAACCAGCATGGGCTCTGTGGCTGTCAGGTTGAAAGCCCCAGCCCCCACTTCTTGGCCATGTGGGGTCTTAGGCAGGGGACTCCTCCACATTTTCTTGTCTCGTTTTCTTCACTTGTAAATGTGTTCAGTAAGAGTGCACAGGTTTGTTTTAAGGATTAAATAAAATAGTCTTAGAACAGTACCCAGCTCCTAATATGTGTTCAAATAAATATTAAGTATGGCCTTTCCCAAAGAGAAGGTCAAGCTAAAGTTGACTTTAAAAAACATTCTCAATTTCGACTATAAGTAAAGTTTTGATCTTCTAGTGTTTCTTTAGCTGCCAATGGAAATGACTGAAATTGAGAATTTCACTTGTATGTCGGGCCCTGAGCTAGGTGTGGAGAGTAATGTAATGAGTATGCGGACATAATTATACTTATTGGAGGCATGTCAGGATACTGGCAGTAAAATAGGATAGCTTTCACCCTCTCCTTCCCCTCTCCTCTTTCAGAGTATGACTATCACACACACACACACACACACACACACACACACACACCATCACCACTGCCACCACCAGGAAGCCTTTCTGGCTTGATGCTAGTTGAAATAGAAATATGTGTTCTTTTGTGTGTGCTTGGCTTTCAAATTCTACAGATCAGAACAGGATGAAGATAGCCTTGAAAAGAACAGTTCGGGGTGTGTCTCCACAGCACCTCCCTGCTGAAGTGGAGTCTCTGTGTTTCCTTGTTCACCCACAAAGGCAGCTCAACCACTGACAAGGACTCCCTCCTTGACTAAACTTAAGTCAGTTTCCTCTAAGCTGCTCAACCAGGCCTTGTCCTTGGCAAAGTCCTCCTCTCTAGCAAAGAGCCCTGCTAGGCCAGTTTACAGAGACTCTCTTCACCCTGGGCATCTGGCCAAGCTCTTCTGCCTCCACCCTGGATGTCTATTCAAGTTCCCCTTCCTCCCCTCCCTTAACACCTACCTGGGTCCCTCTTCATGATTGTCCATCCCCTCCCTCACCCTGCCAGCTCAGCTAAGGGCCTGCATATCCTGCTGTGTTCCAAGTGAAGTTCAATCTCTCTCCCTTGCCTTTTTGACCAAGAGTCCAAACCATTTCTCTTTCCCACCACCTTTGCTGTGGGTGCCCGGGCCCTGAGCAAGGTCCTGAGGATAGACAAGGTGCAGTGCTTGACTCCAGCCTGTGTCTGGAGACACCTGCAGCTGTTGGGCAGAAAGCACTGGTGGGTCCACCATTTATCAGTTGTGTGGCCTTAGACAAGTGATTTATTTCCTTGGGGTGCAGACCTGCCCAGCCTTCAGGCAGTGACTTGAATGGTCAAAGCCAGAAGCCATGTGCTTGCCCCCAGGGCACCATCTTTGGACCATTCTACTGGGGTGAGGGCATTCTGAAACCACCAGCCCAAGACACAGCTCCAAGTCCCAAGTCAACCTCGTTTCAGGAGGAAATAAAACAATTCAGTGGAAGAATCCAGGATAAGATTTTCCTTATCCTTCATGCTTTCACATTATAACATCGAATGTGCCCACTTTGACCCAAAAGTCCAAGGTTTGACTGCAGAACTTACTTTATATCACAGCTGTTCATATCCAAAGTAACTCAGTGAAGGTGCTTCATATGCTATGAAACAAGGGATATTTATTATTTTTACAGTTAAAGCCATTTCCTTTTTTATATGGAGAAAGACAAATATCCAAAAATTCACTACTTTCAGTGACTCTTCCCTCTTCAACTTTTCTTCCATTTGACCAATGAAAGAAGGAGTGGAAGCTAGAGTATGGTGAGTATGGCATCTGTGGTGTGGCTGCCCCCCTCCCCGCCCTGTGCCATCCTCCCTCGCCAGGGCACAGCTGTTAATAACTCTGCATGATGAATCCCATTACCTTCTAGGGCAAGAATTCAGCTTTACAAAATAAATGTCACATCCATTCTCATCCATCCCTGCACAGGATGGAGCTTCTGTTATATCCAGAGGCCTGGGAACAGGAGACAGAGAGAAGGTTCAGGGAAATGTGCACTGGACCACAGCTTAAGCCCAGAGGCTGCAAAACCTTTCACCCCTGGTACTCTGGGACCTCTGGCTCCATGCACAAGGAGAGAGGGGTTTGATTCTTGCCTTGGCCGTGGTGTACCCTGCAGCTGGGATGGTGAAAGGGCCCGGGAGGAGAAGGAGGCTCAAGGGAGTGCCAGGCCAGCCATTCTCCACTGGGTGTCAGATACCCACCTGGCAAGGTATCTGGCCCCCATGACCTTTGTCCTATTCCATCCCCCTTGTCTTGACCCACCCCCACCTCCCAAGAAACTTGGGTCAATGGTCCCTTTGGATAGGCATCCACTACCCAGGTCTCCTACCCTGGTGTGTCCAGGGGGACATCCCCCTGGCTTTCTATTCTCCTTCCACTCCTAGGGGTGAAATTTCAACCACAGACTGTGTCACAGGAAAACATAGGCTTCATCAGTAGAGAGTGTGCAGCTGGGAACCGCTAGAGTGTCCCGGGGCGAGCAGCCCTGCCAGGGCCACCTGGATGTCCAGCAGCCCACCGGGCTCTGCCAGCATGGGGCGCTCAGTCCCACCTGCAGCATTCCCCCTTTGCTGCCACAAGGCGGGGTCACCCCCCCATCCCTGCTTGGTCTGTGCCATATTGAGCATTTCATCCCAGAGCTTAGGATCCTCCTCTTGAATCAGAAACTTATTTTCTTATTGGCTTTGTCCCCTGACGGTTGTCTGCAACTCCATCCCCTCTAACTATCTGGGCTGTGGCCAGAGTTCAGAGTGTCCAGGGACTTACCTTTGTGTCTTTACCAAAAGGGGGGCCCCTCTTTGTATACAGATGTCCAGCCTGATACTCTGGGAGTATCAGAAACTCTCTAAGCAAATGGAATTCTGTTTCTGTTTGTTACTAATTATTCAGCCCTTTTGAGCCTCAGTCTCCCCATCTGTAAGGTGGAGATAATGTCACTTTACAGGGCTGTTTGGTAATCAAAAGCAAGATTACATGGGAAATCAGCGAGCACAGTCCAGACATGCCACAGATCTCCAGTAAATGCTACTTGACTCAGAACCCTTTTCCTGGCCCTCAACGAGCATCCTCCAGAGTGTGATGGAAGAGCCCCCAATGCTGTATGTCATAGGGACACTGGCTGGCTCTCCAGTATCATCAGCTTACACATATGAGGCTTTGAGCAGGATCATAAATTTCCCTGGCACTTTACGTTCCCATCTTTCTGCATCGTTCTTGCTTATTTTACACAATATCGTATGTTTAAGAGAAAAGCACTTGGTGAAATTTTTTATTAAATTTATTTTCATTAAGACCCAGCTCAGGAGCATCACAATTAGGGAAGAATTATTTTATTTGAGCCTTCATGACTTTAGTCTCCAACTTCCATAATAGACTTTTTACACATTATTACAGGCACCTTGCATTTACACAGAAAGATATCCCCCATGGCAACAGAAGCTTTTTTTGATTACCCATTTGCTTCACATATGCGTATAAACACACATTTATTTTCATGTCTTTGTTTATGATGTTAATCCTTAAGTATGTGTGATTTTTTCATTCAAGATAAAAGTTACATGCTTGAAATGGTTTGAAAACCAAGGCTCTTGCCTTTTGAGGGCTGTGTTGCCACACCGGTGGGGTTCAGCAACAGTTGGGGGGTTCCACCCCAAGCTGACTCTGCTCCTGGCTCCCCTGGAAGATTGAATCCTGAAGTCTGCAGCCTGCAGCTCATGCTGGTTGGGGACATGTCATGTCCATCCTGCAGTGATCGGCACCCTGCACCCGGGAGACTTAGCATTTGCCTGCTTACTTCATGGTTAAATTCAAAAATCACTGAGATATGATGAGAATGATCTGGACCCCTGAACCAGGAGGTTATCCAAGATCCCAAGTGAGTTTGCCTGCACAGGGGCAGGTGGGAATAAAGTGGCCCTTAGAGGAGACCCTTTGGGGCCAGCTTCTGGGCTTCCTCCTGTTCCAGAGCTCTCTTAGAAAAAGCTTTTCATAAGGTGGGGTTTAAAATATGTATAGGATTTGGATGATTGCAAGGAGTAAGAACAGCATTCCATGCTGAGGTTTCAAAAATACAATTTAATAATTCAATGCCTGATCATTAATTTACACGTTCACCTTTACTGTCTGACGAAGACCTTGAAGGAGGGTCCTCGAGGGGAGGGGAGAGTCTACCTCCTCCATGTCTTCTCTGCTCCCCAAAGCACCAACTCAGGGTTGGACACACAATAAGTGTCTAATAAACATTATTAATTACTGCTCTGCACTTCACTGTGTGGGACACTCATACATGCAGAAGATGGGAATTTTGCGATTACCCATAAAGAGTGCTTTGTCGTTATGTCAAATAAGCATGTGAACACACTGAAATATAAGAAGATCAAATTATACCCTCATCGCTGCCTGTTCTCAAATGGGAAAACCAGCAAAAAATGGGATGACTCATCTTAAATACACAATCAAAGGGACAGCATTTCTCTATTTTCCAAGCTCCACTCCAGAATTACAGTCCGGGATGGATGGAGCATATTCAGACTGTATCTGAATAAAATTGAAGGATGCTGGCCACCAGAATTGAGTCTGGTGAAGTGTATCTGGAAAAATTTGCTGTTTGGGGTGGTGCGGGGGGGTATCCCATGTTCTTAGAGTGGGGGTCATTTTCCATTGCAATCAGAGTACTTAATGTCCTCAGATTTTGTGTCTCATCTGCCATGCATTGCTCCTCACACATGGTGCCCCTTTCTCCTTGCAAGGGTGAATTTTAAAAGTGCCCCATAAATTAATAATAATATCTGCCCTTCGCTGAGTACTTCACTCTGTGCCTCTCATGATTCTAACATTTTAAGTGCATTTCTTCATGTAAACTTGTCAGCAGTCCTCTGATGCAGATAACATTAGACCCAGTTTGTAAATTCAGAAACTGAGGCAGAGGGGTCCCTGGGTGGCTCAGGTGGCTAAGCATCTGCCTTTGGTGATGATCCCGGGATCCTGGGATGGAACCCCGAGTTGGGTTCTCTGCTCAGCGGGGAGCCTGCTTCTCCCTCTCCTCCCCATTTATGCTCTCTCTGTCTCTCTGTCTCTCTCTCAAATAAATAAATAAAATCTTTAAAAAAAAAAAAGAAACTGAGGCATTGAGATGACAAGCCATTTGCCCAACTTACCCTATGTAGCCCACTTCACTGGGCTCGTTCTGCTCTCTGCCCGCGTGGACACAGCCGGAGTGCTGGCAGGACAGTGCAAAAATGGCCTTAACTTTATTTCCTGACCTTTCTATTCTGATAAGAATTCGGGAAATAGGGAGTGAGAGAATGAAGCCTGGGCCTAATCCCCAAGCAGCGAGCAGCTGGTTGACCTTTCCAGCGTTCTCTGCAGATAAAGGCTGGGCTCTTTCTGTTGAGTGCAGAAGTTCTCTAAGTGTGGTCCCAGGACCAGCAGTATCAGCATCACCTGGGAACTTAATAAAAATGCACATTCTTGGGCCCCACCCCAGACCTACTGAATCTAAAACTGGGGGAATAGAGCCCAGAGATGTTTTTAAAAACTTCCAGGTGATTCTGATGCACGCCCAATTTGCAGAAACTCCGGATGAGCATAATAACAAACAGACCCAGAAATGGGTTAGCAATGAAGCCAGTGAAAATACTTGTGAATTTCGTATGTGGAATCACAATATCCTAATATAAAATTGAAAGAGAATTTGGGGGGCACCTGGGTGGCTCAGTCGTTAAGCGTCTGCCTTCGGCTCAGGTCATGATCCCAGGGTCCTGGGATCGAGCCCCGCATCGGGCTCCCTGCTCAGCAGGGATCCTGCTTCTCCGTCTCGCTCTGCCTCTCCCATACGCTTATTCTCTCTCTCAATAAAATCTTAAAAAAAAAAAAAAGGAAAGAAAGAGAATTTGGAAGCTTTCTACCTCGAGCCACTCACTTTACAACTTGGGAAAACTAAAGCCCAGAGAGGTAGAGCATGTTACTCCCTGTCACATGGCAAGGTTTTGCCAGGGCCTTACAACCCAACCCAGACCCGGCTCCTGATTCTGAGTCATCTTCCGCAATCCTGCTTCCCTTCCAATTTCCAAATATACCCTCAACAACTGTTACTTCTCCCAAGTCTGTGTTTAGAGATTGTCTAATGGTCTATGAGCAGGAAAAAAAAAAAATCTGTCTCCTTATTCTGAACATAAAGTATATTTTCTTTCTTTATATTTCTATTCTGCATCAATATTTATATACTCACAATTTTTAAAGCGATTTATCAAACATTTTATTCAAATTAGTATAATAATTTTACTTCCTCTTTTATCTCATGGCTGGGCTAGAACTGAAGTTGTTACATTTTTAGGTTTTTATTACGTGTTTGCATAATTTTTTCTGAAAAACTCAGAACGGTGTTTCTTTATCTCTCTGGCAGATAATCATCCGAGATTGCTCTAATCATGATGTGCTCAGCGACGCTGTTTGACTATCTTTGCTGAGCTGTGGGAAGCCATTTTTCTAAAACTCTTCATCCTTATAATCAAATCTACTTTTTCCCACTCCCGTATAGCAAACCAGATGGCCAAACAAAAATTCAGTCCAAGTCATTGGTTTATGAAAATAACTAGGTAACTGTCATCTGAGGGAATGGATAGTTGTTGGAATTTTAATATTTCCATCCAAATATTTGGAATTTCATTGATGAGTTATTTGCTGAGTTGTTCACACTTAATATCCTTATTTCTTTCTTTCTTGCTGAGTGTTAGAGAAACCAGCCTGTTTAGAGATAATCTTGACCATAGTCAATGCTAAAGATGCTCTGGAACACACAGAGCTGGGCCCCCTCCCACTCAGGGAGGAGACATGGTCGTGGCTCTTCAGTAGGGTTGCTCAAGCTTTATCTTCACAGAGGCCACCAGCTTTTCTTTTCAACCTATTTTATATGGTCTTCATTTCAAAAAAGCAATGAAGTACTTTCTATCCAGCTTTTTAGGAGGGGATCATGGATATAATCTCAGAGAATTAAAATAATGCTATGAATCTATGCCGTAAGAACATGTGATCCAAAACCAATGGCAACAATGTGGACATCAGCTGGAGCAGGGAGAAGAATGCATTGCACGGTTTTGCATACAAGAGAAGGGCCTGGCTGGTATCAGAGAACATCACTCTTGCTTTGGAAAAATAACCTGATCGAGCACCCTTTTGTGTGGGAGGTTACATCTTCCTTTAGACCATGAACTGGAAGAAGTGACAAAGGAGGAGGTAAGAAAGAGGGCTAAACTCTTCTGCTTGTGGAAATCTGGAGCTTCAGAGCCCTTCATGAACAGCAGAAAACATGAAGGAGGGAAGGAGAGACGGAAGAAGAATCTGGGAGTTGGGAGGGTGGGAGAAGAGGCCCATGCAGGTGCGACCAGGACAGTCCCTGGTCCTGTGCTATTGATCATCCAGGGATAAGACCAGCATGGGGGCTCCATGGGAGAGTACAAGAGTGTGGCACAGAAAGTTCTTGTACTAAAGCAAGGCTGGTCACTCCTGTTTGTGAGCCTGGAATTTTCTGACACTGAATTCCTTAGTCCTTAGTAAGTCCTTGGGCAAGTAAGAAAAGAAGCAATTCCTAGAACCAGCTCAACGGACACTGTGATTAAGAACAATCTGTGAGTTAAAAGCCCTAGAATGTTATGCCAGTGCAAAGCCAGTGAGCCTAAAATCTGGTCTTGTGAAGAATACTTTTAAAAATACAAAATACTGAGCCCAACACAGACTTTCCTAGGCTGGGGTTGATTACAAGATTGTGTGTTTTAGGAGAGGATTCTGATACACATCTAGTGGTCTGCCCTAAGCAACTTAAAAAATATTTTAAAATTTTAAAATTATTGAGGCATTTTGTCAAAAATAGTGGCAAATTCTGACATCTCCTCTTCATTAGGTTGGCCTTCCTTCTGCATCCAGGCTTCTCAAATGCTTTCCATCTACTGATCAATTCAGAAGGGGAAAAGTATTTGTGGAGAAATCTCCATATCTTTCCCAAATTGCTGCTGAGAAAAAGAAAAGAAGAAATAAGCCACCAAAATGGAAACAAAAATGTCTTCATTTTAATGAAGGAAGAATCAAGGATCAGGGCACATTATTAACAATCAACATAGAAGTCAAGACTCTACCACACCAAGGGATTCTGGTGTGGGCCACCAATCGTGCCCTGATCCCCTGCTGAGAGCATTGTCCTGGGAGACCAAGCCATGAATTGAATATATATCAATATCTCTTACGAACCATGCGAGGAATGTCAGGGCAAATGCACCATCCATGCCCAGTGTCCAAAAAGGGCCCTGTCTTCCCCTGTAGCCTGAGCCTGACTCATATCCCACATACTGGGTGGCTTGAGAATTGGGGTTTTGAGTAGTGAGTCAACAGGCTCCAGATGCTCACGTATTATTTCCATTGTAAGACGGGACACTCATCATTAGACTATCTTCCAAAAGAGCTCTGTGGGTCAGTTGTTCATTTCAGTAGCTATGATCTAAATCACAATCATTTTTAGAAAGCGTATAAGTGGCCTATTAAAAAGTCAACCTCCAAAGTCATAATAGATTTAAGACTTCCAGTGTCAAACAGGTGCTCAGAAAATCAATCTATAGCAAGAGCAAACTGAAAAAACAGTTTTAATCACCCTCAGCTATTTTTATTCAATGCACTGCTGCAATATGACACTGAGAATAAGATTTGCTTTTTTCTTTAAAGAAGACAACAGATGCCAGAAAGAGCAGGCAAAAAAAGAGGAAACAAGTTCCCCAGCTCACTAAATCATTGGTCACATCGATTATTCATTATTGTCAATGAATGTTGATTAAACAGACACAGCTTGATTAGCACAGCCTGAAGTACTAGTTCTTTATTTCTTAGACTTCTGTGTCTGGGCTTGGGGTCTTTCACTATGGATCACCCTTCTCTACCAGAAAAATGCTCATGAAGGACAGCTCTGATCACCAATCTCTTGCTCAAAACTCCCCATAGTCTCTCCCTTAAGGCCCAGAACCACTGTCCTGGTATGCAATTTCCTCCATCCTTCTCTAACCCTGCTTTCTGCTTCCTGCACTGTGCCCTAGCTTCTTGGAACTACCCACTGCTGCCTGCACAAACTCCAGCACCTCTCCCTTGACCCTTTGCTTTCTCTGCTTCCTACACCTGGGATGCCTAAGGCCCCGATCCTCATAAACCTCACCCACTTCAAATGCTACTTTCTCCCCTGTGTCTTCTGTTCCTCCCCACTCTGCCTACACAGACTAAGAACTAAATATCCACATTGTTCTTGATCTCTGCTTTCTATAGGACACATTCCTTTTCCACTGTATTATTTTTATCTTGTTTCATTTACTAGACAATGGTCTGCAGGAGACTGATTGTGCTGGTTTTATCTTTGCATCCTATGACTTCTACGCTTCTTGGCCTGTAGTGCATGTGCAGGATGCATTTGTGGGTAGGAGGAAGGGAAGAAGAAAGAGAAGTAAGGAAGTGTAGGAGGATGACATGAAGGGAGGAAGGGAAGGGAATGGGGAGGAAGGAATTCAGTTCACACTAGTGTAATTGACATTTAGGAAAGTTGTATACATGTCTAGAACTTCCTATATCTACTGTCTCACCTCCTATTCTTTCCTTAATCATCTCTATCTGAGCTTTGTCCCCATCCTTCCACTAAATTGGTCTTGTTAAATGTCTCCCACAAAGCCCTTCTTGCCAAATCTGGCGCTCACTTCTCGGGGCCACCTTACTTAACTAACTTGTGATGTTTAACACTTCCATCATGCTTTTCTTGAAAATTTTGGAAATCCACAATTTGATTCCTATGACACCTTCACTCTTGCTTTTCCCTGTATCTCTTTTACCCTTGCATCTCTGACCCCTGCACTGCACTCATTTCCTCCGGCCATCCTTTAAATATTGGTGATTTCCAGTATTCATCTTGCCTTCCTCTTTGCATGCTACCCACACACTCTCTGGTTAAACTTATCCATCCCCCTGGCTTCAGATGGTTTCCTATCTGTTGATAATTCCCAGTCTACATTCCTTGGCCTCCTCCCCTCCTGAATTCCATCCAGAATGATGTAGCCAACCTCCTACGGGACATCTCCCCTCAACAGCCACCTTAAATTCAACATGTCAGAACCAGGACATTCCTTTGTACCCCAACAGACTTATTCTTTATCCTGTATGTTTATGTCAATCAATAATACCCTGCACTTAGCCAACCCACAAGGCCAGAAATAAAAGAATCTTTCTAAAGCCCCCTCTACTTAGCACCTCCAATCAGTCACTAAAGTTCCTTAATGTTTTTGCATCCTCATACCACTGTCTTCCTTGATGCGGACCATTATTCCTTCGTGTCTGGATCACCACAAACGCCTTCTGAAAGGTTTCCCTGTCTTTGGTCTTTGTTTATAAGTCATCTTCTAAACTTTAGCCAACTCATCTACCTTTCTAAAATGTAAATATATTCACTTCATACCCTATGTAGAATTCTTCAATAGTACACCATAGTCTTCAGGACAAAACCCAAACTCGTTAACTTCATGTGTATAAGTCAGTCTTACTCCCTCTTTGCTGGTCCATGCAATGACCAATAACCATGGAGGTTCATGTAGAAATCACTGTCAGGGAGTGGTGTGAGAGGCTGATGATCCCCTCTACCCTCCTTCTCGCAGAACTCCCACACAAAACCTAACTGGAAGGTGTTATTGTCTCTTGCCTGACAAATAATAAACTATCTTCCTCATAGGAAGGAAGGTTATTCTTCCAGTTAGTGTGACTCTAAGCCCACCTGCCCCCTTGTTCACTCTTTTGTCTTGGACTTTGGATGCCAAGAGTTGAGTTAATTGTATTCCTCCCACCTCTCAGCCCCTCCCCCTTATGAAACAATAAATCTTGATTCTACAAGCTTGCAACTCTCCTGAGTCTGACCTAAGATACAAGACTCACATCATCAGCTGTAAATGGCCCTACGAATGAATTCCCCTCAAATAGTTCCCCCAAAATTCTACTTTAACTACAACAGAAGGAAGGGAGGGAAGATTTTCATTCATTTCATTCCACCCCAACCACAGGACTTTCACAAGCCAGCACCATCCAGTCCTCCAGGCTCACCTGTCACCACTGCACCCCACACTCCCTGCAGTTCTCCCCAAGCATGCCACGTTCACTACTGCCTCTGCACCTGCTCACATGCTATCATATTCAGTGTGGATGGTCTTCTCCACATTTATCCCTGCCCCTCCTATTCCTATTCCAACACTCCCCACTCCTTAGATATCTTGTATTCATTAAATCTTGGAATCTTTATCAGACTTGGTTTTCTTCTTCCAGTTGGCTGGCTTCCCTGTGTATTCTCACACTGACTGAACATAATTCTAACATAGCATTTACATTCTGCAGTGCCACTGTGGGGTGTTCGTCTTTCTCAGCCATGAGACAGAAAGCTCCTGGAAACTGAGAATAATGTTGTATGTGTCTTTGTAAGTCCAAGGTTTAGTAGAGTGTCTGGTTCTGAGCCATTGCTCATCAACCAGTTTTTGATGGATGATTGATAGATAATAGATGATAGATAGATGATAGATAGATAGATAGATAGATAGATAGATAGATAGATAGATAAAGTGAGTCTTTCATCAGAAAGAGTAGGATTTCTTCAAACATGTTTGATTTTGTCTCCCATCCAAGTGGAGTAGCATATGTCACTAGGATGCCGCCTCATTCATTGTATGGAACAGACACTCTTTGGGTTTTTCCTGGAATATTTGCAAATGTGACTCTGAGGAAAATAAAACCCAACAATTGGGGCAGGTGTGTGTGTGTGTGTGTGTGAGAGAGAGAGAGAGAGAGATGTTGGAATGGAAGTACAGAAGGATGGGAGATGTAAGAAGATCTGGATCTCTACAAACAGAATATCGCAGGCGGTTGGTTTTGAGGTACTAAGCGGAGAGGGGTGATTCCACGGGCAGATATCAGAGGATAAACGGCAGCGGGAGGGAGCCTGGCCGTGGGGACCCTACACCGCTGGTGAGTGACAGCCTCGTGCCCTGCGGACGGGCACAGACTCGCAGACCGGTAGCGTCCGGGAAAGGACTTTAGGGCAGCCCCCGGGGTGGAAAACCGGACCAGCGGGGTCGCACGCCCACGATCCGCAGCCCCTGGGACAGAAGCCGGAGTGACGGTCACGCGCACGTGAACTGCAGCCTCCGAGGCGGAAACCCGGTGCGCCAGGTCGTGCAGGTGAACTGCACCCCCCAGGGGTGGAAACCCCAAGCGGCGGGGTCGCACACACGTGAACTGCAGTCCCTGGGACAGGACCCCGAGCGGCAGAGTCGCGGGCACGCAAACTGGGAGCGGCTGGCGGTTTTAGCAGCACAAAGGGCAGAGACGTGCCCGACCTGGAGGCAGGACTGGGGGCGCTGCAGAGGGGCGCACAACCCAGGCCGCTGCAGTTTATAGCAGCACGGACAGAAACGGAGACGGTGTGGCCTGGAGAGCTCACTGAAGAACAGACTGCGGTCTCTCTGCTCTGAGGCAGAGGGTTGGAAATGGTCTCTTCTGCTCTGACTGGCGGAAGAGACGCGGAAAGCCGCCAGGGAAAGGCGCCAGAGAACAAAAGCCCCAAAGACTGATTCCCACTGAGCCCATCCCCCGCCACAGGGGCGCAGGGCAACTCCGCGCAAACAGGGTTGCCTGAGTAACAGCGCGGCAGGCCCCTCCCGCAGAAGACAGGCTGGGAAAACAAGAGGCCAGCAACCCTAAGGTCCCAAGAAAACAGGTGCATCTTGCTTGGGTTCTGGTCAATAATTTCGACTCTATATATTCCCTCAAACACCCATCAAACAGAATGACTAGGAGGAGGAGCCCCCCAAACAGAAAAGACTCAGAGATTATGACTTATGCTGCAGATTTACAAATGGATGCAGACATAACCAAGATGTCGGAGATGGAATTCAGGCTAGCAATTGTGAAGACAATGGCTAGAATGGAGAAATCAATTAATGGCAACATAGAGTCTCTAAGGGCAGAAATAAAAGGGGAATTGGCAGAACTTAAAAATGCTATCAATGAGATCCAATCCAATCTAGATAATCTAACAGCTAGGGTAACTGAGACAGAAGAGAGAATAAGCGATCTGGAAGACAGTATAATAGATAAAAAGGGAAAAGAGGAGGCCAGGGAAAAACAACTCAGAATCCATGAAAATAGAATCAGAGAAATAAGTGACACCATGAGGCGTTTCAATGTCAGAATAATTGGAATCCCAGAGGGAGTGGAGAGAGAGAGAGGGCTAGAAGATGTATTTGAGCAAATCGTAGCTGAGAACTTCCCTAATCTGGGGAATGAAACAAACATTCGAGTCCTAGAGGCAGAGAGGACCCCTCCTAAGATCAAGGAAAACAGGCCAACACCCCGGCATGTAATAGTAAAACTTGCAAATCTTAGAACCAAGGAAACCATCTTAAGGGCAGTCAGGGGGAAGAGATTCCTTATGTACAGAGGGAGGAACATCAGAATAACGTCAGACCTATCCACAGAGACCTGGCAAGCCAGAAAGGCCTGGCAAGACATATTCAGGGTACTAAATGAGAAGAACATGCAGCCAAGTATACTTTATCCGGCAAGGCTTTCATTTAGAATGGATTGAGAGATGCAGAGCTTCCACGACCGGCAGAAGTTGAAAGAATATGTGACCACTAAGCCGGCCCTGCAAGAAATATTAGGGGGGGTTCTATAAAAGGAGAAAGCCCCCAAGAGTGATCTACAACAGAAATTTACAGGGACAATCTATAAAAACAACGTCTTCACAGGCAACATGATGACAATTAATTCATATCTTTCAATAATCACTCTCAACGTGAATGGCCTAAACGCTCCCATAAAACGGCACAGGGTTGCAGATTGGATAAAAAGACAGGACCTATCCATATGCTGTCTACAAGAGACTCATTTTGAACCTAAAGATACATCCAGACTGAAAGTGAAGGGGTGGAGATCTATCTTCCATGCCAGCGGACCTCAAAAGAAAGCTGGGGTAGCAATTCTTATATCAGACAAATTAGATTTTAAACTAAAGTCTGTAATAAGAGACACAGAAGGACACTATATCATTCTTAAAGGGTCTATCCAACAAGAAGATCTAACAATTGTAAATATCTATGCCCCCAACATGGGAGCAGCCATCTACATAAGCCAACTGTTAACCAAAATAAAGAGTCATATTGATAACAATACATTAATTGTAGGAGACCTCAATACTCCACTCTCAGCAATGGACAGATCATCTAAGCAGAAAATCAACAAGGAAACAAGAGCTTTGAATGATACATTGGACCAGATGGACCTCATAGATATTTACAGAACATTCCACCCTAAAACAACAGAATACTCATTCTTCTCGAGCGCACATGGAACTTTCTCCAGAATAGACCATATACTGGGTCACAAATCAGGTCTCAACCGATACCAAAAGACTGAGATTATCCCCTGCATATTCTCAGACCACAATGCTCTAAAACTGGAACTCAATCACAAGAAAAAATTTGGCAGAAATTCAAACACTTGGAAGCTAAAGACCACTCTGCTCAAGAATGTTTGGGTCAACCAAGAAATCAAAGAAGAACGTAAACAATTCATGGAAATCAATGAGAACGAAAACACATCAGTCCAAAAACTATGAGATACTGCAAAGGCGGTCCTAAGGGGGAAATACATAGCCATCCAAGCCTCACTCAAAAAAATAGAAAAATCCCGAATTCACCAACTAACTCTACACCTTAAAGAACTAGAGAAAAAGCAACAAACGATGCCTAAGCCACACATTAGAAGAGAAATAATTAAAATTAGAGCAGAAATCAATGAATTAGAAACCAGAAACACAGTAGATCAGATCAATGAAACTAGAAGTTGGTTCTTTGAAAGAATTAATAAGATTGATTAAACCACTGGCCAGACTTATCCAAAAGAAGAGAGAAAGGACCCAAATTAATAAAATTATGAATGAAAGGGGAGAGATCACGACCAACACCAAGGAAATAGAAACAATTATTAGAAATTATTATCAACAACTATATGGCAATAAACTGAGCAATCTGGATGAAATGGAGGCCTTCCTGGAAACCTATAAGCTGCCAAGACTGAAACAGGAAGAAATTGACAACCTGAATAGGCCAATAACCAGTAACGAGATTGAAGCAGTGATCAAAAACCTCCCAAAAAACAAGAGTCCAGGGCCTGATGGATTCCCTGGGGAATTCTACCAAACATTCAAAGAAGAAATAATACCTATTCTACTGAAGCTGTTTCAAAAAATAGAAACAGAAGGAAAACTTCCAAACTCATTCTATGAGGCCAGCATTACCTTAATCCCCAAACCAGGCAAAGACCCCATCAAAAAGGAGAATTTCAGACCGATATCCCTGATGAATATGGATTCCAAAATCCTCAACAAAATCCTAGTTAATAGGATCCAACAATACATTAAAAGGATCATCCACCACGGCCAAGTGGGATTTATCCCCAGGATGCAAGGGTGGTTCAACATTCGCAAATCAATCAATGCATTAATAAGAGGAGGGAGAAGAACCATATGGTCCTCTCAATTGATGCAGAAAAAGCATTTGACAAAATACAACATCCTTTCCTGATTAAAACTCTCCAGAATATAGGGATAGAGGGAACATTCCTCAAGCTCATAAAATCCATCTATGAAAAACCCACAGTGAATATCATCCTCAATGGGGAAAAGCTGAGAGCCTTTCCCTTAAGATCAGGAACACATCAAGGGTGCCCACTCTCACCACTGTTGTTCAACATAGTACTAGAAGTCCTAGCAACAGCAGTCAGACAACAAAAAGAAATAAAAGGTATTCGAATTGGCAAAGAAGAAGTCAAACTCTCTCTTTTCGCAGACGACATAAAGTATGTGGAAAACCCAAAAGACTCCACCTCCAAATTACTAGAACTCATCCAGCAATTCAGTAATGTGGCAGGATACAAAATCAATGCACAGAAATCAGTTGCTTTCTTATACACTAACAACACAACTGTTGAAAGAGAAATTAAAGAAACGATTCCATTTACAATAGCACCAAAAACCATAAGATACCTTGGAATAAACCTAACCCAAGAGGTAAAGGATCTATACTCTAGGAACTACAAAACACTCATGAAAGAAATTGAAGAAGACACAAAAAGATGGAAAAACATTCCATGCTCATGGATCGGAAGAATAAACATTGTTAAAATGTCTATGCTACCCAGAGCAATCTATACCTTCAATGCCATCCCGATCAAAATTCCAATCACATTTTTCAAAGTGCTGGAACAAACAGTCCTAAAATTTGTATGGAATCAGAAAAGACCCCAAATCGCCAAGGAGATGTTGAAAAAGAAAAACAAAGCTGGGGGCATCACGTTGCCCGATTTCAAGCTATATTACAAAGCAGTGATCACCAAGACAGCATGGTCCTGGCACAAAAACAGACATACAGACCAATGGAACAGAATAGAGAACCCAGATATGGACCTTCAACTCTATGGTCAAATAATCTTTGACAAAGCAGGAAAAAACATGCAATGGAAAAAAGACAGTCTCTTCCATAAATGGTGCTGGGAAAATTGGACAGCCACATGCAGAAGAATGAAACTCGACCATTCTCTAACACCATTCACAAAGATAAACTCAAAGTGGATGAAAGACCTCAATGTGAGACAGGAATCCATCAAAATCCTAGAGGAGAACATAGGCAGTAAGCTCTTTGACATCGGCCACAGCAACTTCTTTCAAGATACATCTCCGAAAGCTAGTGGAACAAAAGCAAAAATGAACTTTTGGGACTTCATCAAGATAAAAAGCTTCTGCACAGCAAAGGAAACAGTCAACAAAACAAAGAGGCAACCCACAGAATGGGAGAAGATATTTGCAAATGACACTACAGATAAAGGGCTGGTATCCAAGATCTATAAAGAACTTCTCAAACTCAACACCCAAAAAACAAATAATCAAGTCAAAAAATGGGCAGAAAACATGAACAGACACTTCTCCAAAGAAAGCATACAAATGGCTAACAGACACATGAAAAAATGTTCATCATCATTATCTGTCAGGGAAATTCAAATCAAAACCACACTGAGATACCACCTTACACCAGTTAGAATGGCAAAAATGGACAGGGAAAGAAACAACAAATGTTGGAGAGGCTGTGGAGAAAGGGGAACCCTCTTACACTGTTGGTGGGAATGCAAGTTGGTACAGCCACTTTGGAAAACAGTGTGGAGGTTCCTCAAAAATTTAAAAATAGAGCTATCCTATGACCCAGCAATTGCACTACTGGGTATTTACCCCAAAGACACAGATGTAGTGAAAAGAAGGGCCATATGCACCCCAATGTTCATAGCAGCAATATCCGCAATAGCCAAAATGTGGAAAGAGCCAAAATGCCCTTCAACGGATGAATGGCTAAAGAAGATGTGGTCCATATATACAATGGAATATTACTCAGCCATCAGAAAAGATGAATACCCAATTTTTACATCAACATGGATGGGACTGGAGGAGATTATGCTAAGTGAAATAAGTCAAGCAGAGAAAGTCAATTATCATATGGTTTCACTTATTTGTGGAACATAAGGAATAACATGGAGGACATTAAGAGAAGGAAGGGAAAAATGGGCGGGGGGAATTGGAGAGAGAGATGAACCATGAGAGACTATGGACCTGTGAAACAAACAGGGTTTTAGAGGGGAGGGGGGAGGGGGGATTGGTTAGCCCGGTGATGGGTATTAAGGAGGGCACGTACTGCATGGAGCACTGGGTGTTATACGAAAACAATGGATCGTGGATCACTACATCAAAAACTAATGATGTATTGTATGGTGACTAGCATAACATAATAAAATTAAAAAAAAAAAAAAAAAGGAAGTACAGAAGGATGGATCATGGGGAAGTAGACCTTAAAAGAAGAGTGTCAGATGGATGAGAACTTTTATTGGTAAGGGACAAATCTTAACTAGCTAAGCCAATTCCTTTCTCAGATCAAAAAGCACAATAGAATCCATTTGGTTAGCACCTTTGTTATTGGGCCTCTCCTTCTAGCTGGCCAGTCCAATTTTTACCACTTTCCATCTCAGAAGGTAACACCAATATTTTTCCTTCAGCACCTCCCTCAGTTGGATGTTCTGCCAGAAATACAGATTTCACTGAGGAAGAAAGAAAAGGATCAAAAAGGAGAGGCAGAGAGCTTTGAGTTTCATTTAGACTCTGTGCTCGGTTTTTTTGTTTTGTTTTGTTTTGTTTTTTTGGACCCAGTATTTAGCTTCTATAGGAATTCTAGCTCAAAGGCTAATTAATGCCTACACTCACAGATGATATAAATAAGACATTAGAAAAATCAGATTAGATCCATGTGCTGGAACTGAATAGAAATCTCCAATACACTAGAACAGTGGCTCCCAAACATATTTTTACCAACACACACACACACACACACACACACACACACATAAACTGAAACAAGTTTCACAAAGCAAGACAAGGTGTCCCAAATGTCCTAGTACAGTTTCAAGTTGTAATAACCTCAGAAGAATAAGTGCTACAAACCTAGAACAGCATCATTTGACTGTATTTAAATTTATCGTAGATTTATTTAGTTTTGTGACCTTTGAAAGATACACCTTCAATTTTTTTCAGTGTCTGCCTCTTCAATCTGAAGTACTGAAACAAAAAAAATAAAATTAAAAATGCATTTTTGAGAATATATCTAAAACTGAACCAAGACTTTTGGAACACTCTCCATTCCTAATACTCTGCATTTTCTGATGCTTTCTAGCCTGTTCAGTTATATTCTTCTCTATTTTAGTAATTCTGTGCTATTTTATTCTATTTGTCTTTTCTAAATGCTGATCTCACCCCCAATAAATTCATTTCATGACCCATTAACAAAAACCATGACAGAGTGAAGAAAACATCAGTCCTTCCTTGATTCAAGAGCTCAGTCATCCTGGGCTTGGGTGAGATACAGACCCATTGATTTTCTAGATGACTTTGTGAGTGAAAGCCAGGGAAGCAAGGATGGGATGAGGTGTGTGGAGATCCTTGCTGAAGAAACAATCCCCATCACTGCCCAGCAGTGCTGCCAGTACCCCACAGCTGTGTGTGTCACTGCAGGAAGTCATCATTTTAACGAGGTCTGAAAGTAATGGATTCTTGGGATGAATGACTCTGTGACATAATGGAACATTTTCTGTACCCAAGGAACATCTGAAAATATTTTACTTGTTAACAGTGAATCTTGTCCCCTGCCAACCCCCTCTACTCCCCATTTCCCATTCTTGGTAACAGCATAAATGGTCTTAATGAAAAACACCCAGAGTGGAAATAACAAGCTTTTATGACAGCAGTCACCGAGTTTAGAAGCACAGATCAGAGAAGAAATAAAATCACAGCCTTTGTGACGTAGTCTCAGGATAAAGATGCCTGGTTCTGATCACTGCAGTCATACTAACCACCCCAGCATATGATACAATAGGCCTACTTATGTTTCACTCATACTCAACTATTTCCAGCTTTAATTCCTTAGCTTTGGTCACACCTACCTTACCTCTCACATATATTAAACTGCAAGTATCTCAAGGGTTCTGTCTACTATCTCCTATATGTCTTGCTGTATTTTAGGGTGTTTTCAGCTACAAGTAAGCAGATAATTAAATAATAAATGTTGGCACATTAAGAAAATTGTCAATATCTCAAATAACAGAGGTGATGTGCCCAGGACCAATTAACTCAGGGGCACAATGGTCTCCTCAAGAATCCAAGTGTTTCCATTTCTCTACTCTGCCATTCTTAGTGTAGAGCCCTTCATCCTGAGTCTTATGGCTTTATGGGCTCAAGATGGCTGCCAATGGCCACTGCTCCCTCCATCATATCCTCACACTGGTACCATCCTGAGTCAAAAGACAGGGAAGGGATTTTCGCTTCACACTTCCTATTTTCAGAAGCTCCCCAGCAATAAAGAAATAAAGTCTTTTTTAAAAATTTTTTTAAAAAGCTCCCAGCAGACTTCTCAGGACCCATTGGCCAGGATTAGATGCCATGCTTATGCACCAGTTCTAAGGGAAGCTGAAGAATGTGAGTCTCTGGCATTTTCAATTTTTATAGTGGGAGACAGTCTTTACCAGGAAGGAAGACATACAGCACTTTGTGTTTTGTATTCAGTATTGCCCACTGCATTTTTAAACTGATCACTCTATGATTGCTCTCTAAGTGAAAATGAACACACAGATTTGGTTTCATCACTATGTGGATAGGTTAACTTAGCTCTATTAAAAGGTAATCCACTTCTCTGCCTGGGAAGAAGTCATTTCACATGACACTGGTTACTGTCTATAGGGATCCCTCATGGGAGGGTACGCAGAAGGATTAATACAAAGCCGTTCCCCACACGGTGAAAACCAGTCATAACAACAGCTCTCTGCTGCTGGGTCAGTTGGGCCACCATTGTTTTTCAACCAATAATGTAGATTTCCCATTTCTGTTCATCTCTCTATTTTACATGTGAGGACACTGGCAACAGAGCGATATCTCTAGACCCATGATACCACATCTCCAAGTCATTCTGCATCTAAGAATCAAAATAACTTTTCATAATGAACATTTTCATTATGAGATCCAATCAGCAAAGATGTATTTGAAACATACTGTGCCAAAAGCTCAGTGGTAGGGATGAGGTGATAGGATGGGAAGGAGTAACATCTTTAAATGGGAAGGAGGGGGTGCATCTGGGTTGCACAGTTGGTTAAGCAACTGACTTGATTTTGGCTCAGGTCTTGATCTCAGGGTTCTGGGATTGAGCCCTGCATTGGGCTCTGCACTCAGCACAGAGTCTGCTTGAGATTCTCTCTCCCTCTCCCTCTGCCCCTCCCACTTGTGTGCTCTCTCTCTTTCTCACACACATACACAAAAATAAATAAATCTTTTTTAAAAATAAATACATAAAATAAATGTGTGTGTTCATGCATGAACTCTCATGTGTGAATGCGTGCTAAACTTCTACCTCATGTTTAGCTCCTATCTTTGAACTTAGATTCAGAATTTTATTTGATGAAATTATCCACCAATGTCTATTACTCACATTTGGTCTATGTATTTTGGTCTTATATTTTAAATTTTTTTTTTTTAAAGATTTTATTTATTTGTGAGAGAGAGAATGAGAGACAGAGAGCATGAGAGGGAGGAGGGTCAGAGGGAGAAGCAGACTCCCTGCTGAGCAGGGAGCCCGATGTGGGACTCGATCCCGGGACTCCAGGATCATGACCTGAGCCGAAGGCAGTCGCTTAACCAACTGAGCCACCCAGGCGCCCATGGTCTTATATTTTAGTATAGGAAACATCCATATTTCCATATTTATACCCTCTTCACCCAGCCTGGCACCTGGCAGCTAATAGGTGTGTAAAGAATATATTGAATGTGTAAGTTCCTTGAGGGCACAGCATGTATTATGTTAGGTTTTGATTCTCCTTTAGTTTCTATTCTAGAATAAAGTAAAAAAGAAAAGATCTGGATAACAGAAAGCTCCTGCCATCTTGGAAGCATTCTCAAAAAGGTATTTCAAAAAAAAAAAAAAAAGTTTTAGGAAATTCAGTCATTGCCCTGGGCATAAAGATTCCATGAGAGCCGTGGAACAGCAAAATACATTCGAGTGTCCACGAGTCTGGCCCAGCCAGATGGTTGGACTTTGAGATGGAAAAGTGGAAAAGAAGCTCTCTGTTTTTTTTTTCCCTAAACCTGAATCCTGCTCACCCTACCTCCTTCACGTGCAGTACCAGTAGGTCTGCTTTCACTCACCACCTCCCTCTCCAATTCTAAACTTCACCTATTGCTTACATTCCTTCTCTTCAACTAAACCAGATTTCCAGAAGGTCCCTCTGGACACTCTAATGGACCACCTGGATTGTCCCCTCAGGCCCACTTTTGAAGCCTGAGCCACACCTTGTAAACAAATGTGCACTTTGTCCCAATTTTCCCTCCCACACAGCACCCCATTCATACCTGTTATGTTCTGCTTAGGCTCCTGCACTTCTCCAACAGGTGCTACTCCAGGCCCAGTGTGTGACAATCGGACTTCACCTCAGCCTTCTCAGCCCAAGCATAACAGAGCAGAGGCTGCTGTGTATGAAGTTCCTTCTCACTGCTCACAGCCATTTCTTCTATGGGATCATAAGGATTCATTGTTTGTCACATCCAATTGGTATTTCTCAACAGATCATGGATCTTTCCTGGAGCCCACAGCTGGATTTCGGTGCCTTCTTCGAGTGCACTTCTCCTTGGTTTTCAAATCCTTTGCTTTGGTTCACTTTGCACTACCTGCCCTAGGATGTTACATCACAGCCATCCCATAAACTCAGTCGCAGAAAGGGTTCTTCTTTTCTTATTGAAGTATAATTGACATACAATGTTATATTGATTTCAGGTACACAACATATTGATTTGACAATTTTGTGCACACCACAGTGTGTGTAGTCACTCTCTGTCACCAAACATTATTACAATAGTATTGACTGTATTCCCTATGCTGTACTTTTCATCTCAATGATTTATTTATCATATAAGGAAGTTTGTGCCTCTTCATCCCCTTTCCCTATTTTGCCCACTCCGCCTTCTGGCAACCACTAGTTTGTTCTCTGTATTTAAGAGTCTGTTTGTTTGTTCATTTGTTTTATTTTTTAGATTCCACATATAAGTGAAACCATATGATATTTGTCTCAGAAAGTGTTTCTTTTATGCTAGTATTATTGTTGACTTCAAGGTCCCAGTTGTGTATCCATTCTTGCCCTTGCCCAAAAGTTTTTCTCATAATGGTGTTACCCCACCCCCCCTCATGATTTGTACTGATTGTGTGATCAGACCTGCTTTCAGAGTCCAAGCTTCTATTAAGTTTGAGCAGCAGGACATGGTTATAGGCATAAATCTACTTATCACAGCAACTTAGCATATTAACTCTTATCTGGTGTTCCACCAAAGGCAACTTGCCAGGAAATATATCTGTATTTTTAATGTCTTATCATTATTAATCAAGGTAATACCTTAAGAATGCATCTATTTTTTTTTTTGTTGTTATTCAATTATAAGCTCCTTGGGGGCAGAAAGACAATGTAACATCCATAAGTTTATCCCTAAAACACAGCTCAGCATCTGGCATATACATAAAATGAAATTGTTGAATTTAATTAAATTGAATCAGACTTTCAACTTTTCAAATAACTTTTCATTCAAATCACAAAGGTAACAATTTCTACTTCTGGCAATGGCAGACTGGGCAAAAAGGATTATAGGCGTCCTTTTGAAAATAACCATAGACAACATTTTAAAGATATTCTTTTGAAAGTACAAAACAGTTATAAGTGCAGCTTGAAATTGTGGGGACACTATGTGGAAGAAGATGGAAGACCAGAGAGATAAGTTTTGCATTGGGTCCGCTCTTCACCTCAGATATCTACCAATTGTGAAAATGTGGTTGAGAAACCTAGAAAAGCTTCCAAAAGATCCTGTGGGGACAAATAGCATTTATGGTCTTCCAATTAAGAAGACCTCTGGTAAACCTCACAAGATTAGAGGTGAGACCCAAAGAACCATATCCAAGGAAAAAATGATGAATCCAAAATAGAAAGAGGCTTTGTAGTAGGTATGAGCATACAGGAAGTTTATTCATAAGTTTCCTCAGACCAATGCCTATGGAGAACAGAAAGAAGCAGGTTGGACAGAGGGAGAAGTTGGGCTATGATGGAATCTCAGTAAGGTTTCAACAAATACCACAGGAAGCTCTGAAGCTTGGACAACCCCATAGAGTTTTCCCACACTGAAGGAAGGGAGCCAGACCTTTACACCCTACATTTACCAGTCATTGGATTTAGGCTGCCTTTTTGAAGAGGATATGACCTTGAACAAAATGCTTCTCCTTAGCTATGGATAGTACCTGGGAGAACTAACAGCTGAAGGCTGACTGCAAGCATCATTTCTAGCAATTTGGGAAATAAGTCCTTCAGTCAAGAAAGTAGATCTGGACAGTGTAACATAGCAACCACTATAGGGACATAAACCCAGCTTTGAATCATCTCAATTCCTGACTGGATTAAGGTGACCTGTGTACTCGTAGACTAGTTGCCTGATAGAGCAAATGTAAATCCTCTGCAGGAAAATAACCTTATCAAGAGACAAAAATTATCTCTATTTTTTTATATACAGTAACCGGCAGAGTGAAAAATAACAAGGTATACTAGGAGATACACTCATATAACTGAAAACCAAGAGAAACAGAAAAAACTAAAACAGAGCCACAGGCATCCAGATAAAAAAGATATCAAATATGGACCTTCAAATAACTACACTTAATTTGTTCAAGAAATAAAAGGACAAGAAAAGAATTTAAGGATAGAACTAAAAGGAAATCAAATGGAAATTCTTGAGCTTAAAATATAATAACTGAAGTTATGGGCTTAAATAGCAGTTTAGACAAACTAAAAAAAAAAGAAATAGAGGACCAGAAAATAAAAAATATCCAGACCAGGGGTGCCTGGGTGGCTCAGTCGTTAAGCGTCTGCCTTCCCAGGGTCCTGGGATCGAGCCCCGCATCGGGCTCTCTGCTCGGCGGGGAGCCTGCTTCTCCCTCTCCCACTCCCCCTGCTTGTGTTCCCTCTCTTGCTGTGTTTCTCTCTGTCAAATAAATAAATAAAATCTTTAAAAAATAAATAAATAAAAAATAAAAAATATCCAGACCAAAACATGAAGAGAAACAAAAAGATAGGAAATATTGATAAAAAAGAAAGGGGTAATTGGGATACTGAAGAAAAATCTAATGTATGTGTAATTACATCTCCGAGAGGAGAGAATGCTATAAGGGGATATATGGAGATAAGAGATGAGAATTTTTCTGAAACTTATGAAAGATTTCAAACCATAGATTCAATAAACTCAATGAACGTGAAGCATGATAAAAACAAAGAAAACCACTTTCAGGTCCATCAAAGTAAAATTACTGGCAAAAAAAGGACAAAGACAAAAATCATAAAAGAAGCCAGGAAATAGGTGCTTTGCCTTCAGAAGAACAGCAAGTTTGGTAGCTGACTTCTCAATAGAAACTATGAAATCCAGAAAATAATATATAAATATCTTCTAGGTCTTGAAAGAAAATAAATGCCAAACTGCAATTCTATATATCTCAAAAATATCTCCCCAAAATAATGTTAAATAAAAATATCCCCAGACAAAGACTGAAAGAATTGATCACTAGTGAACTAGTTCTAATGAAAATTTTAAAACTGTTCTTCAAGTAGAAGGAAAATATTCCTAGATAGAAACCTGAATATACAAGAAAAAATATATAACAATGGAAAGGGATATTATGTCTGTTGATTTAAATAAATAATGACTGTATATAAAGTTGTAGTAAAATAAAGTCTATAGGGTTTAAAATAAATAGAATTAAAGTATACAAAAATAATAGCTTTTAAATTTGGAGGGGTTAAATGGAACTGAAGTATTTTAAAGTCCTTAAATTGTCTAGGAAGAAGTATAAAATACTAATTGATTTTGAACCTTAAAAAGTATTTATGTTGTAATTAACCAATAATTTTAAAAATGTATAACTCACGAGTTAATTATTTCTCAAAGGACAAGATTCCACACTTATTAATTGTGTGAAAGAAAGTGGCTAATAGAGACTCCCTAGATTCATGACTATGAAATCAAATATCAGGAGTTTGGAAATACAGAAGGCATGCCAAGTGATCCCATCAGAATCCTTGGAGGCAGTGAAAGAATATATTGTATCTTCATCTATAGTAGATCTCTAAATTGTGTAATTTAAATCTCTGTACATTTGGAAAACATTCCAGGTTTCCAAGCTTTCTCATTTAGTGTATTGCATTATTTAAAAGAGACGAGAGGGAAGAATGAAGGGGGGGAAATCGGAGGGGGAGAAGAACCATGAGAGACAATGGACTCTGAGAAACAAGCTGAGGGTTCTGGAGGGGAGGGGGTTGGGAGGATGGGTTGGCCTGGTGATGGGTATTGAGGAGGGCACGTTCTGCATGGAGCACTGGGTGTTATGCACAAACAATGAATCATGGAACACTATATCTAAAACTAATGATGTAATGTATGGGGATTAACATAACAATAAAAAAATTTAAAAATAAAAAATAAAAGAGACAAGAGGATAAAAGAGGAAATTATTTTAGAACCTGGGTGTGATAGGCTGAATTGCATTTCCCAAAATTCATGTATTGAGATCCTAACTTTATTACTTCAGAGTATGATGGTATTTGGAGACAGAACCTTTAGTTTAATTCAAATTAAGTTCAAATAAGATCATATAAGTGGCACTAATCCAATATTACTGATGTCCTTATAAGAATAGGAGATTAGCAGAAAAAGACATGTATCATATGACCTCACTGATATGAGGAATTCTTAATCTCAGGAAACAAACTAGGGGTTGCTGGAGTGGTGGGGGGGTAGGAGGGATGGGGTGGCTGGGTGATAGACACTGGGGAGGGCATGAGCTATGGTGAGTGCTGTGAATTGTGCAAGACTGTTGAATCACAGATCTGTATCTCTGAAACAAATAATACAATATATGTTAAAAAAAAAAAAAAGAAGAAGAAAAAGAAGACAGCAGGAGGGGAAGGATGAAGGGGGGGAAATCAGAGGGGGAGACGAACCATGAGAGACGATGGGCTCTGAAAAACAAACTGAGGGTTCTAGAGGGGAGGGGGGTGGGAGGATGGGTTAGCCTGGTGATGGGTATTGAGGAGGGCACATTCTGCATGGAGCACTGGGTGTTATGCACAAACAATGAATCATGGAACACTACATCAAAAACTAATGATGTAATGTATGGTGATTAACATAACAATAAAAATTTAAAAAAAAAAGAATAGTAGATTAGGACATGGACATGGACACACACAGAAGGAAGATCGTGTGAGGACACAGAAGATGGCCATCTCCCAACCAAGGAAAGAGACTTTAGAAGAAAGCAACCTTGCCAACACCTTGATCTCAGACTTCTAGACTCTGGAACTGTGAGAAAAGAAATTTCTGTTGTTGTAACCACCCAGTCTGTGGTACTGGGTTATGGCAGCCCTAACAAACTAATGCACTGGTTAAAAAGCAGGTATTTTCTTGTTGAAAGAAACAAACCATAGAAGGGATTCTTCTAGGGGCGCCTGGGTGGCTCAGTCGTTAAGCGTCTGCCTTCGGCTCGGGTCGTGATCCCAGGGGGGATCGAGCCCCGCATCGGGCTCCCTGCTCCGTGGGAGGCCTGCTTCTCCCTCTCCCACTCCCCTTGCTTGTGTTCCCTCTCTCGCTGCCTCTCTCTCTGTCAAATAAATAAATAAAATCTTTAAAAAAAAAAAAGAAGGGATTCTTCTAAATCAAAAGAAAGAATCTCTATTAAGGAAAATGAAGTCACTTCCAAATCAAGGATCACTGTGTCCCTTCTCTCCTTCCATATTTTCTCCCCACCTCTGCTGCATATTGGCAGATCCAGGCCCTAGAGCTGTCATTCCCCTAGTTCTGCACACATCCCATCACAGTCCGTTCCCCATGCTCATGCAGAAGGTTTTACAAGGCTGACAAACCCCCTCCCAAAACACACAGTTAAATTCAAATAGTGTTAATAACCTAATGGAAACTTTTATTATATAGAAAGAAGGAAGAAACATGGGTGCCTGGGTGGCTCAGTCAGTTAAGCATCCAAGTCTTGATTTCAGCTCAGGTCATGATCTCAGGATCATGGGATCAAGTCCCACATTGGGCTTCCTGGGGGTATGGAGCCTGCTTGAGATCTCCCTCTCCTCTCCCTCTGCCCCTCTTCCCTCTCTCTCAAGAAAAAGAAGGAAAGAAGGAAGGAAGGAACAAAGGATAGAAGATAGAAGGAAAGGATGAAGGGAGGGAGGGAGGGGACAGAAAATAGACCAGCTGAGACACTCAGATCCCACCACACCCCTAGCCCCTTTCTGTTCAAGCAACTATTCACCCTTTTGCATCCATCTTTGCTATTAACATTTTTATATATACATAGACATCTTCTCAGCCCCAGCTCTCACACTGAGCCTCCCTTCCCACCCCAAGTGCCATCTTGGTGCCATCTTGGAACCAAACCTTGCTCCCTTAACCATTTGGGAATATCATTTGTCTTTATGACTTTTCTGTAAACAGCCTCTTCTCATATTACTGAAAAGTCCCTCAAAATAGCTTTGGAATGAGTCATTAAGAGCTATCCTTGTGTGCAGCTAAAAGCCAGAATATAAAGACAATGACCCTTCATGAGTAGGACAGACCTCTATGTCACCTAAACATACATAAACAAATACAAAGACTACCTCATCTAGGGTTTGTAAGAACGTAGAGTTGTAACCACAGGATGGACAGACCACTTAGGGAACACTGAGCTCACAGGCACTCATGCTTGCTCAGTGTTCCACAAAGAGAAGCACATTAGAAGAACCCACCTCAAATTGTATGACTTGTGATAGGTTACAGGGTCTCTGTGTTGCAATCCTGATAAATTTTCCTTTCGACTTCAGATTGAGCTAGTGGTTGCTTTCTGTATTTATAATTATATATAGGAGAATGTAGTTGGTATTTTAATTCTTAGTTGTAATAAAGCTAGCTGGAATTCTGTAAGCCAATCAACTCACCACTACCCCAAATACAGAACACCGTGTCTGCAAGTGGTTAGCGTGCAAATTCAAGCCTGGTGCCTGACTGTTACAGATTATCCTTGTCGCTTAAAACTGACTCAGCTCAGGGCCTGGGTGGCTCAGTCTTTAAGTGACTGACTCTTGATTCTGGCTCAGGTCACGATCTCAGGTTCCTGGGGTCAGGCTTCACACTCAGCCGGAGTGTGCTTGAGATTCTTTCTCTCCCTCTCTCTCTCTCTCTGCCCCTCCCCCGCGGCACTCTCGCTCTCTCTTTCTCTAAAATAAATAAATAAATCTTTTTTTTAAAAAAGGCACTTTTAGGGGCGTTTAAGCGTCTGTCTTTGGCTCAGGTCACGATCTCAGCGTCCTGGGATCAAGCCCCACATCGGGCTCCCTGCTCCACTGAAAGCCTGCTTCTCCCTTTCCCACTCCCCCTGCTTGTGTTCCCTCTCTCGCTGTCTCTCTCTCTGTCAAATAAATAAATAAAATCTTAAAAATAAATAAATAAATAAAATAAAAAGGCACTTTTACTTACTAGAATCTCGCCTCCAAAGGAAAATCCTCATGGAAAATAAAAAAAAGCCTTTATAATGCTTGTTCTGGTATGCTTACAACCAAGATCAACAAATATAATTGGGAGATCACAGGAGATGAGGGGCCTTGGCCTGAGGTTTCCTTTAGGAGAAAAAAAAATTTAAGGCAAAAACATTTCAAATTAAAAAATATAATAATAAAAAAATTCTACTTTAATGAAAAACTCTTACCCACATAAAAACAATCTCCAGGGGCTTTCTCGAAAACTGTTAAGATAAAATATATCCCACATCTTACTCTTCACAAAAAGGCTTATTATGTCCTCCCTATTAACTTTCTCCTCAGGGTATTTCTGATGTCTGCAAAACATATTACAGCCATTTCCTGCTGAACAGTTTCGCAACGCTGTCACTGAATTAAATTCAAGAAATGACTAAAACTGTGAACAAGCATAGGAGTACTTAAACGAGGAGCCCATTAAATAATAGATACGAAGGTGAATATAAGTATCTACCTGGTCCTGTTAAGCAGTAGGCCCAACACGAGGCTGAACATGGAGCCAGGGTGCCTGTGAGAACCTCTCTGCAGAGGAATCGCTCGCCTGGCTGACCACATCCTACATGAGCCTTTCCCTTGCCAAGTGTCACTGCACCCCGCATCCTCAGCCATCTCTTCTCAATTAGTCTCATAACTAACGCCCTTTCTCAAAATGCTGACAATCTCTTCTCTCTAAAAGGGCTCCAGGCAAGGACAGAGAGGTTGTTGGTGATGATCCCTCAGTGATTCACATCTATATGAATTCCATCTTCCAATTTGACTGGAGAGACTGTGGGTCTGTCTCCAGGGAAGGAAGGAGGGAGAAGGTGTGGCCTAGATAATGAAGGTGTGGCCGTAGGTTCTGTCTCCTCCACCACCTGTGGTGATTGTCCTGCCACCAGGCCTCAACCACACGGTTTAAGGGTCAGTTCTATGCTACTTGAAGTCTTGTACTTAGAATCAGCATTACCTCAAAAACAGGCCCCCTTCAATTAGGGATGCAAACCAGATTCTTTGAAAGGCCATAATTTAAAAGTCACCTTCTTTTTTAAAAAGATGATTTATGAAAGTATTATGGTCAAAAGTTGGAAAGAAAAACCGCCTGTAATCTTACCACCCTACCATGGAGTCACATAGGGAGGAAAGGCTGGGAACAGCAGGGACTCCAGCCTGGATTCCCATCAACACTCAGACAGTGCTTCCCCGGGTACCAAGGTCATAAGCCGGGACTGCCCAGGGCCAGGCCTGCTTAGTACTCCCATGCAAGGGCAGATGTTCAACTGTTGAGGCTCAGAGTGCAGAGCTTCCAGAGGCTGATTCTCAGACAAGAATGAGTGCCTTTTTTTTTCCAGTTTTTCTTTTTTTTTATCATACAGACTTTATTTTTTTTATTATGTTATATTAGTCACCATACAGTACATCATTAGTTTTTGATGTAGTGTTCAATGATTCGTTATTTGCATATAACACCCAGTGCTCATTATAACAGTTTTTCAAATATTTTTCATTGCATTTAAAATTCATTGAAGGGATATATAGATATACAACTTATTTGATCAGCTACTAATATATTTGGGCATTCCTTTACTTTTGTACCCAAGAGCCAGTTCATTTTTTCTCCAAGTTCAACACCTAGCTTTGATAAAATTTTGGTGTGTTCTTTTTCACCTATTACTGAAGCATGAGTGTTTTCAGCCTGTTGGTTTAAGTTGCTCTTTTAAAGATTTTATTTATTTATTTATTTATTTATTTGAGAAAGAGCAGGGGAAGGAGCAGAGGGAAAGGAAGAGAAAAAATCTCAAGCAGACTCCATGCTGAGCACAGAGCCCAATACCGGGTTCGATCTCACCACCCTGAGATCATGACCTGAGCCGAAATCAAGAGTCAGACACTTAACCAACTGAGCCACCCAGGTGCCCCAAAGTTGCTCTTTTAGTCTTCTTCCTGTGGGTATGTTTTGTAAGACTGTTGTTTTTCTCAACTTCACTGATTACATCCATAATCATCTTCCCATCTTCCCCTCCAGTAAGCAGTGAATAGGTATGCGACAAGTTACCCAGACTAAGGACTGAATGGGGGTCACCTCCAGAACTCAGATGCTCTGCAGTTCCAGCCTGAGTGTCCAGAGAAAGAGGCTGTCACCACAGAGGCCAGGAAAGGGAGAGGACAGAACAAAGACCTATGCTTACGTGTCCAAGGTCCCAGTCTTTCCACGTCCATGAAGTCACGGTCACACCCTCTCCCACACACCCAGATGTCATCTCTGCATGGACCAAAGGGAGGGACAAGAATGTGAGAACGTATCCCAAAGAGATTGAGCCAAGGTAACCAGATGAGAAGACATTTCAGTTTCCCTTTGACCCACAGGGTAGAGGGGAGGGGGACATGGCAGGATGAGCCATCTGGAAGAAGATGAGGTTAGTTACAGGAAAGAAGAAAACAAAGTTACACTTCCTTTGTGCTCTGGAATGCATTATAAGTAAATTGTCTAGCTTTCTTTATACTGTTTCAGTGATCGTCCCCAAGCCTAAAACTTTCTCCATGTTTTGGGTTCTTTCTTCAGAGTAAATTCCCAGAAGGGCTATAATTGGGTCGAAAGTTTCAAGTATCTGGATATATTTCTGCTAGATTGCCCTCCAAAAGAAATGGAGCAATTTTGACTCTTCGGGCAATGTGTGTGAGGGTAACTTGTCCTCTTTGTCCTTCTTTCCAGGAATTCCCTCACATTTCCAGGAAAGCAACTGAACATGGGATGGGCCGTAAGGTCAGAAAAACACACCCTGAATCACAGTCTTCTGAGTTCCAAGTCGAGCCCTATCTGCAGTGACAACCTGGCTTCAGTTTGCCGAGGCTACAGGCCCAGCAAGCCCACCTCCACGGTGTGTGAACCTGGCAAGTGCTTTTCTGTCTCCTCTATAAATGGGGTTGGAAATACCTACTCCATGGGCCATAGGTAGGATTTAGCAAAATACACTTAGAAAGCACACACTAACCCACACCTAGTAAATGCTCAATAAATGTTAGCCATTTTATTTTTAGAATATAAACTCCTTCATGCCTCATCCATCTTTGTTCCCTGAAGACTAGTAAAATGCCAAGCCTATGGCAGTGTTTAATAAACAACTGTTGGACAAATGCTGAATGAATATGTGCACATATTTTCATGCTCAAACACACTTGCTGACAGGGCAGGAACTTTCTCACACAGTTCCTGTGTGAAGTTGTTGGTGTGAAGCCTCAAGCAGCAAGTGCCAGGAGCTCCACCATCCTCACAGACAGGACAGAAAGCAGCCTCCACAGGATGCTGATAAACCAATGAGCTAGTGTTGCAGAGGAAGAGATGGATGGGAGGGAGGGGTACACAGGCTGTGAGGACAAAGATTCAGAGATGCACTGCATCAGGAGATGAAATCAAGCATGGAGAAAGGAATTAGAGAGGAGAACGTACACGTGGTTCTGGGGCTGACATGGACAGAGAAGAGGATTTTTATACAACCAACTGGCCAAATAGTAATACGTTCCTGGTAGTCAAGAACCTCAGTGTGTTAACATTCGCATAGCAGAATCCAGCCTGCCAGAGACTGAGGATGGAGGTGAGGTATCTCTGGAGGGAACAAGGAGGACCTATGAGAAGTTCTCACTGATGAAAACTGGGACACAATTTTTCTATCGTTCACTGTCTTTTTGTGTGTCTCTAGACATCCGCTAGAGGAAAATAAAAATGCCGTCCTAGGCAGACAGTAATCCATACTATGACCAGGGCCCTATCCTTTTCTCTCCTCAAAAGTGTAAACATCTCCACATGGGGGAACTTGGGGAGATTATTCCCCAATGCTCATTCTCATTCCTAAGGTCTTCTCTGGTCCTTGGGCTGTGGGTCTCTCTACTTTTGTCATTATCTATAGGTGGTGCCCATCCGTGTCCACCTGACAGATACCTTTCTTTTCCATCAGAGTCTGGAAGGTCAGTGATGTTGTGGTAGGCCAAACAGTTCCTCCCAAAGATATCCAGGTCCTTATCTCTGAAAGCTGTGAATATTTCAAGGGTAAAAGGGACTTTACAAATGTGATAAGCTAAGGATCTTGAGATGGGGAGAGTCTCCTGAATTGTCCAGGTGGCCCTAGATAGAATCACAAATGTCCTTAGAAGAGGGAGGCAGGGGGAGATTTGACAATGAAAGAGGAGAAGGTCATGTGATGATGAGATGGAGCCTGGGGTGATGTGGCCACAAACCAAGGCATGCCAACAGCCGCCAAAAGTTGGAAGAGGCAGAAACAATTTCTCCACTCTGGAGTCTCCAGAAAGAATCAATCTTTATCTATACCTTGATTTTTAGCCCCACAAAACCGTCTGGGATTTCTGGCCTCCAGAACTGTGAGAAAATAAATTTCTGTTGTTTTAAGCCACCAAGTTTGTGGTAGTTTGTGACAATAGCCCAAAGAAATGAATACAGAGGCTAAGCCATTCTGTCCCTTCCAGTGCACTCTGCTCCTTCTGGCTCCCACCAGCCTCACCCACTAGGAAGTGTCCATCCACAAAGTACCTTGCTGAAGGGTACACCCATCTCTGCAGGATACCATGATACTATTGAGCTTGGACTTTACCTTGTGCCTCACAAGAGAAGGTAAGTCTGGACCTAGCCTTCACCTGGAAGGTGGGCCCGTGAACACTTCCCTCAAGTTTTCCCCCTTTGGAAAACCTGCCCCCTTCCTGCTGGGAGAGTTTTTGCCCTTTGGAAGCTCATTGCTAACCCACCCCAACGCTTTCAGAAGTGGCTCCCGTCCTCCTAGCTGGGGTGGAAGTGGGCCCCCATTTCCACCTCAGACTCCCCGCTAGTGAGAACTGTTGGGTGACACAGGGGGCCTCCCTGATTCACTGTGAAAGAGCACAGCTCCCAAAACATGCAATAATTTTCCTGAGACAGCACAATCAAATCCAGAATCTACCATCTAGAGACCTGTGGCCCTTGTTTGACCAGAATGTTTGCTGGGACACAGTGTTGTATTTTCTTTCATTTTTTAAATTAGTTACCAGTCATTAAAGATCCAAATCTCCCACTTCTTTTGAACATTCAGAAGAGGTACATCACTGAGGCTGGATTTCCTTCAGCACCAACTGAAACCAAGCCCACTGCCCCCTCCAGAGCAGGCATCTGCCTCCATTCTCAGTTTCCCAAGCCTCCACCATTCCCTACTGTCTCTTCCATTCCCAAGGCTTCACTCACTACGTAAGGCCACCTAAAGGAGGAATCTGGCTCTGGCCTCACTCTTTCTGCACAACAGACCCTCCCATACTGTGCTTCCCAGGGTCCAGTTTTGTCCTTCTAAAGCCTGGCAACATTATGCCAAATCTCACCGGCTCTTTCTGGTTGCTAGCATTGCCTAATGGGAATAACACAGCCTCCCATCACATTCTCAGGGGTCTGGGTCTCCCTCTTTTGTGTGTAACAAGGAAAGGGAGTTGGGGTCAATCAGCTCAACACAAAAAAATAACCCAAGAGACAGGAAGTGGGGAAAAGCACACATTCAGCAGATGCCAAAGACCAGTGTTGCTTCCAGCTTTAGAAATATCTGTTCCTGGGGCGCCTGGGTGGCTCAGTCGTTAAGCGTCGGCCTTCGGCTCAGGTCATGATCCCAGGGTCCTGGGATCAAGCTCCGCATCGGGCTCCCTGCTCAGCGGGAAGCCTGCTTCTCCCTCTCCCACTCCCCCTGCTTGTGTTCCCTCTCTCTCTGTGTCTCTCTCTGTCAAATAAATAAAATCTTTAAAGAAAAAAAAAGAAAAAAGAAATATCTGTTCCTTCTCACGAACATTCAGTGCCAAAGGCGGTAGAGTCTCCATCATTCTGGCCATTTGGTTTCCAGGGACCCTCATGGTGATGAACCAGAGGCTCCAACAAAATCTTCCCGCTCAGGGCTTAGTCCATGGGGTTATCTCTGCCTCCAGCCTCCGTGTTCAGTGGCACTCTGGTCCCAGCCCTGGAATGGAGCTGCTTGGCTCATCACAGCCCAGGTGCCCTTTGGAAACATATTAGTGGTAAAAATTTAATTTCACTATAGCTTTCTTTTTAAAGTTTTGCTACTTTGGCATATTAAAATATGATACCGTTTTTTATTTAGATTTTTATGGTGGACAGCAAATTTCAATATTGTAATCAGCCTTTTGGATTTCTTTTGTAAATTGCTTGCAGCCTTTGTACATTTTACTATCATACAGCGTTTCTTTGGAGTTGTAAAAGTTCTTTATAAATCAAGCACACTCTGCTGTATTTATCAGGACTTTTCTGCTTTAAGTTTTGTGCATCCTGTTTATGATATGCAGGGCTATTTAATTTAATTTCTTGTGTCAGTTCTATCAAACTTTTCACCTGTGATTTTTCAACAGTCTTTATGCTGCAAGTTACTTTTTTGTTGTTGTTTCAAAAGAAGATACATATTAATTTATTGTTTCTTCCAGATATTTATGGTTACATTTTACACATTATTTCTATAATTCATCAGGAATTCAAAGTAAAGTATGAGGTAAATATCTAATTTAATTTTTTCCAAATGCTAATTTCCCATTCATCCAAAGCTATTGAAAAGCTACTCTTCTCTCCCCATTTGTTTCAAAAACTCAACAAATACTTTTTGTTGTTGTTGGGTTTTTTTAAGATTTTATTTATTTATTAATTTATTTGAGGGAGAGAGAGAGCAATCAGGGGGAGGGGTAGAGGGAGAAGGAGAGAATCCCAAGCAGACTGCCACTGAGCACAGAGCCCCACACGGGGCTGGATCTCACAACCCTGAGAAACATGACCTGAGCCGAAACCAAGAGAAGCTCAACTGACTAAGCCACCCAGGCACCCTTTTCATTGTTTTAATTGAAGTATAGTTGACATATAATATTAAATTAGTTTCAGGTGTACAACATAATAATTTAACAACTTATACATTACCAAATGCTAACCACGATAAATATATTACAATATTATTGACTATAAATATGTATTTTTTACTATAAACCACGTACTGTGTTAGGTGTAGGTTATATGGGTTTGAACAGGATGGACATGGCCATTAGTCTCATGCAGCAGACAGATATTAAACAAGCAATTATAATTATACTGGAGATCATATGAGGACATCATCAGCAAGGAGAATCTAATTTATTCCAGATGGTCAGTGAGGGCCTCTCAGCAGCAGTGATATTTGAAATGCTTCTTTCCGTGTATTAAGTTTTTATATATACCAGTGTACGATCTAGAGCCATTCTGACTCTTAAAAATCAATTTATCACTTCTTACACTACTTCTGTAATTATAATAGCTTAATAATATATATTAACATCTGACACAGCAAGCTCCCCTCCCAAGATTCTTCCCCTGTCAAAGTGTCTTGTTTTGTTTTGCCCCCCTTGCTGGCAAAATTTAAATTTTAAAATCACATCTTAGGTTACAATAGTCATTGTCACATTGTTTTTATTAGGATTCTGTTAAATATATTCATTTATTTGAGAAAAACATTGTCATCTTTATAACACTTAGTTTTCCCACCCATTGGTCTGATATTTCTCTTCTCATTTATATAAATTTTTTTTCTTAGTATGGATCATAACGTTTTATAATTGTGTCATATAGAGCCACTTTCTTCTCATTAGGATTTTTCCTATGCATTTTTGTTTGGGTTGATATTCAAAATGGGGGAGGTGATGTCAAGCTTAAAGGGGTGTTTCAACATCGCCCAGTCTGCTGACCTCACCTGCATTTCACACATTGTCAGCTCGGGTATTATAGATGCATTCCGTGTAATTTGTTCTGCGTTGCATTTTTGCAGTAGGATAATTTAGGATAAGGGTCTGTACACATCGCAATTACCAAGTCTTCTTTAAAAGAATCTGCTGACAAATGGAAGTTTTTACCATCTCCTGTAAAATACATGATGTAGATACATGGGCTCTCATAAATCATTTTCTACATTTAAATATTAATCTTGAAACAATATTTACATATTCCCTCCTGCAGTTTATGAGACTCTACTGGGGAGAAAAGAGAAACCCTCCATATGTTTCTAAGTGTTTAAATATTAACTGATTTCTCAAACACTCTTGTCCATTTGAAAAGTAACATAGCAGAGCCAAGTAGAGAAATAAAAGAACCAAAAGACCTGACTCTTGGGCTTACGATGCATACATTTTTTCTTCAGAACTCTTTCAGAGGCAGGTTCTCCTTGGAGGAAACTCTCCTTGCCTCCATGCCTCTCATCATGCTACAAACTGCCAAATGCACACCCAGTCCTGAAGGTGTGCACACATACCCCCACCCGCCAGATTCCAAAGTCGCTCCTCTTCCTGATTTCCCTTTGTCCCGGAATGACATCACATCAACCCAATGCCCAAACCAGAGCTGAGTGTCAGCCTTGATACCACTTGTCCCTCAGTCCTCACTTCCGATCAGCCAGCACTTCCTATCGGGATGGAGGAGTTCCACAAGGGAATCTTTGGAGGGATCTCCTAATCCCTCCCCCTGCTACATTCCCTCTTCCCAATGAGTCTCCAAAACTCTCCCTTTCACACTTCAGCAGGAAAGACGTATTTTTTTCCCATATAATCACCTCACTTCTGAAAAGTTTCTGTACTCTTGCCAAAGGATTTAACCTAATCTTTTCACTTTAATTTAATTACCAGTGGCTTTCTTTTTTTAATTTTAGATGGAATTTTACATGACTTACCAGGAAAAACAGCAGTCCCTAAGCTTCTCCACCATTCCTGTTCCCTTGATGCTCAATGGCCATCACTTTCCATCCTTTCTAGCGACTTTGGTATTTACAAGATACCAACTGTATGCTTACATTTCTCTCAACAGAATATTGACATTACCTGATTTTTCAGACTTAGATATTACTGAATTCCTTTAGTGGAAAGTAAAGATTTAGCTGTCTTCCTAATCACTGTGTCCCAAACTCACACAGACACATACACACACAAACTTTCCCTCCGTCAACCTCTGAAACAATTATATTGAAGGTGGGATTGAATCCATAATCAGGTTAACATGACAAGGACCATATAAATATTATTCATAGAGAGTCATGCAGTATACTACAATTAAGTTTCCTTTCTTGTATAATATTTTTCCCCTGACTTAATAATTTTTTCAGTTTTAAGTATTGTAGCAAGCTGAATAATGGCCCTCAAAGATAATCAGGTCCTAATCCCTGAAACTCTATGTGTACCCCGTTATGGCAAAAGAAACTGCCAATGCAATTAAATTAAGCATCTTGAGATAAGGAGATTATTCTGGATTCACCAGGTAAGTGCTAGAAGTAATCACAAGTATCTTTCTAAGATAGAGATTCTACTATAGAGAAGAGAAGGCAATGTGACCTCAGCCAAAAGGTTTGATGATTGAGGAAAGCTCTGTGAGCCAAAGAAAGCAAGAAATGCAGCTCTATAAATTAGAAAAGGCAAGGAGATGGATTCTGCCCTAAAGCCTCTAGAGGGAGTGCCGTCCTGCCAACACCTTAGTTTGGGCTGGATGACACTGATGTCAGACCTCTGGCCTCTAGAACTGTGAGAGAATAAATCTGTGTTGTTTTATGTCACCAGGTTGTGGTAATTATCACATTACCCATAAGAAACTAATACACTTGTTAAATTTTCTAAGTAGTTGTTACTCATTTATTTCCAGATTCTCCACCAGTGATGTAAATCTAGTCTCATATCGTCATCATGTTAGCCATTGAGTCCATCTTCTTAGAGACTTTGCTCGTAAGTCTTCCTTCACCTTGCTCAGTCCTGACTGTTTCTCTCCAGGTCTGCTGCAGAGCAGATACCCCAAGGGCTTCCTTCATCATCATCCAAGGGAACCTGGTCACCTCCTTCCTGTCCTGGACACTCTGCTTCCTGGATCCCATTTCTCTCTCCCTCACCTAGGATTACTCTCTCACTCACTCTACTCATTCTCTGAGGAAATAAAACTTCTGAGATCTTCCCTGTCTGAAATGCTGCATTTAAGCATCCCACTTGATTTATATTTTCTCTGAGTATAGAATTATAGGTTGGACATCCCAGAATTTTGAAGACATTCTTCCTTTGTTTTCCAGCCTTCATTTTTGCACTTGAGAAGTTACAAACCATTTTGGCTTCTGATCTTCTGTAAGGGACCTTTTTTTCTCCCTAGGGATGGTCTCAGCAGCCTCTCTCTGCCCTTGGGGTTCTGAAAGTTCACATTCATGTGCATTGTAATGGGTCTTGTTTCATCTATTGTGCTGGGCATCATCCTGCGGCCCTTTCAATCTGGAAGCTCATATTCCTTCATTCTAGGAAATTGTCCTGAATTAGTTCTTTGATCATTTCTTTCAAGTTTCTCTGTCCTAAAATACATAGTCTTAAAAGTTGGACCTCCCAGTCTGGCCCTCTAATCTTCTTACTTTTTAATATTCTTATTCTATTCTCCACCTCTCTCTTGTTTTCTTCTTAGTCTACTTCTGAAACATTTCCTCACTTTGTCTTCCAGGTCTTTTATTGAGTTTTTTAGATCTTCTATGATTATTTTCATTTCAAAGAATTCTTCTTGATCATCTTAATATCCTTTCTTTTGTAGATTTATCTATCCTTGTCTTAGAGATGAAATGTCACTTCTTCTTTCTCTAAGAATATACTTTTTTAAAAAGTATTCTACTTTTCTACAGTCTCTCTTTCTTCTGCAGGTTTTTTCCCCCCCTGTCAATTTTAGATGCTGACTTTCATGTCAGAAGCTCTCCTCAAATATGTCTGCTGGTGGTTGGTCATGTCTTCATTTTTAAGGAGGCACTAAAAATTTAATTGGAGGTTTGTCCATAAGTATGAGGTTTAGCACCTAGTAGGCTTCACCATAATGCAATACAGCGGGGGCTGAATTGTTCCCTTATAGATCCCTAAATAGCATTATTTGTAGTACTTTTTATTGTACAAATATTTTCCAGAAATAACTTTTTAAATTTCCTGACAGAAGGTTGGGGGTTGGAGATAAGTATAAACACAACTGTGACCATTTTGGAAGGCAAGTGGGGGGAAAGGATTGAGGGTAAGGATCTCACTGTTCAGAACATCAAGCTTCAGTTAATTCCCCTGTTTTCATTAAAACCACCAAACTTTACTGTGCCTTGTGTTCCTAAGCACAGAGACCCACTAGTTTAATGTCTTCAGAGAGTTAATTACCAGTCTTATGCAGGAGTGTCTTAGTGATATTTCTAAGAAGATTTTAGTATGGCTCTTTCATCACTTTTCAGTGAGTCCTAATGCAATTTAAAGAAAATTCAAGCTACTAAGCATAGCCTCCCAACCTGGTATCTGATAGTCTTTTCACCATTATATCTCAACACATTTTGTCCCTCCCCATTTCACCCTATCATTCCATTCCCCCTCCACTGTATGTTCCAGGTACACTGGGCTAATTTCAATTGCCTGCCTGGGCCTCGTTTTTCCAGACCTATAGACCCTCTCAATTTCTGTGTCCTCTGCCAAAGACCAATATTTTCACCCTTCTTTTAATGGCTAACTGCTACCTATCACTTAGGATACGTCACTTTCTATGGGGCATTTTCTCTGAGCCAGATAAACTGAATTATAACTCTTCATCATGTGTTTCCTCCAGCTTCCTGTTCCTTCGTCTTCATAGACTTCACCACACAATGTTATCTTTGCTCATAAATTTGATCTTCCATTAGAGAAAGTTCTCTGAGTTCAGGGACCCGGCACTGACTTCAGTACCCAGTCCATAGAAGTGTTTTAATAAATATTAGTTCAATGAAGTAATTAAGAAAAAGAAGGAGGAAGGGTGGAAGAAAGGAAGGGAAAAAGGAGGAAACACTTGGGATCCTCTCTTTCATCTTCCCAAGTTCTTACTTGGAATTACAATAAATCTGAAATGTTATAAGCTGTGTATGGTTACTTTTCCCTTACATGCTAAACTAATGCACGTGTTAATATGTTATACTGATATAAGATAAAATGGTATGCATGACTGCATCTCTTTTATTTCAAACAAGCTGGACATCAACTCAGTCTAACTTCCTAGGCTCAGATATACACCAAGGAACACCAGAGATATGGGCAAGAGAATGTCTTGGGGCAGCCGAGATCCAGTCCCCCCACTATTTGTGAAGACAGCCTGTGGCTTACTGACGGTGGGTGAATGGCATTATAAATGAAAGATGACATAACAATTTAAATTTACAATACACTGATTTGGAAGATAGAAGGAGAAAGATTTTCTGTATTGCTGTTAAATTCGCATTTGGATTTCCCAACCTATTTGACATGAAGCCGTCAGGGCCTTAGCTACTCCTTCCCTTTCTCTATCACCCCCCTTAGTGCTGAGCCCTCACTCACTCCCTCTGCATCTACCACGCCCCCTTCTGAGTGCTCTTCCCCATGTCCCAGCCTGCAGGATAATTCATTCCTCCCCCAGAGACCTTTGCACCAGGTCTTTCCCTCCTAATCACCATGGAAATGTACCTTCCCTCACCAGTTCCATGGAATAGCTCTTAGTAGGTGGCACAGGGACCTTCTAAGTGAAATTTCCAGCTTAATTAGATGGCAGCAGAGCCTTCTCAGAGATACACTGAAACGTGGAGTCTGGCCCTGTTCAAGCACTGGCAACCGTACTGAGAAGAGCCCAGCTGCAAATTAGATGATCTAATAAGGTCTTTTTCATCTGTAGAATCTCTGATTACAGGCATGTCATTTCTATTCCCATTCCAGAGTAGATGTGTTACTTTCTAAAGACTGAAAGAGTCTGGTTTCATTGTTTATGAGGCCAGAAGTATGGAGTTTAGAGACGTTCAAGTTTAATGACACACTCGACATACCACATTTAGGGTCTCCATAGAAACAAACTTGGTTGCAATGTCTGACTGTGTAACATTAACAACTAACATCCATATGAAGAAACACCCCTTGCAATGCACTTGCAATGCATCTTTGAAATGTCTATGTGTTCTGAGAGTCTCATAAGAATTCCACCCTTAATTAGTAACTTTCACCCCAATAGACAAAAGAATTTGCAAATGTTATCTCAGAAGAGAATTTCTCATGTTACTTTAAAATAAAGAGCTTATGTTCAAATGACTTGTCCAGTCACTCTCAGAGCAAAGATGGGGTAGGACAATGGGAGTGGGTGATGTGACCACAGATCTGGAATTCTCATGGAAGCAGGACAGTGCTCTATCCCACTCTCGGGGTTTTGTCATGTTGCATCGAGGGCCATTTTGATTTTGAACCTGTCTACTCTTAGGAGATACAAGTTAAACTTCAGAAATCCCATAGCTTGATCATTTTTTCTTTACTAAGCTTATTTGTGTGTCAGTGTTTCCCACTCAATCATGCTACTTGCCAGTTGTGCAGAAAGGGGTTACCATAGCAGCGTATCCTCAGAAAGGCCTTCCTGCAAGGTTGGCCTTTTAGCTGGTATCTGGGAACTTGGCTTTCAGGAGGTTCCCACCATCCTGACTTATGAGTGGCTCACTGTGCCTATATATACCATTTATATAAACAATATCATTTGCACCAGACACCTGCTGTCATTGAGGTCTGGAATTTTGGTATTCCTTTGACAAAAGGTGCCTTTATGATAATCTCCCAATAAAAATTCTGGGCACCATGTGTCTAATGAGCTTCCTAACTGACAGCATTTAGCGTATGTTGTCATTACTTGTTGCAGGGGTAGTAAGCATGTCCTGTGTGATTTCACTGGGAGAGGAGCCTTGAAAGCTTGCACCTGGTTTCCTCCGGATTTCATTCATGCACCTTTTTCCTTTGCTGATTTTGTTTCTGATTCTTTTGCTGAAAAAAAATTTATAGCTGTGAGTACAACTGTGATTAGTCCTGTGGACCCTCCTAACAAATCAGAGCCTGGGATGGTCTTGGGGACCCCTGACACACCAGTATGGTCATAAAATTTTTACAATTAGAAGGCTGTATTATCAATTATGTTGCTTTTAACATTGAAGTTATCCCTTGTTTAAATTACTAGAGAGCGGGTCCCTCAAATGTGCATGCTCATTTTTATCCATTATTCCCAATAGAGACATACTGTAATTCTCATTACTTTCTGGTTTAATGCCTTGTTATTCTCTCCTATAGTGTCTACTTCCAAAAGTGACTCGTGTAACCAGAAGCTGAATGCATGATTCACCAGTGCTCTGGCAGTACTTTAAATCCATTGCATAGTAGTACTTCTCCTTTTCTGGAATATTCTGCTTTCTCACAGGGATTGAAAACTTTTTCTTTGGTTTTAATACAGAATGATGCAAATCCTACTTGCTGCTTTCATTCTTATGTGTAAAACTTGTTTGTAGTTACCCCTGCCTGTGCTCTCATTGACCCCAATCACTTCAAAGGTACTTGCTTTTCAAGATAAGATGCTTTGAAAAGAAGATACTTTGTTTCCTTGGCAAGAAAGTTACAAGGCAAAAGGTTCTACTTGTTATGTTAATCTTATCTGATTGGATTTATTTTTAGAAAGTAGAGAAAAAGATATGGGAGCTACAAATTCTAGGGCAAGACCACCTTCTTAGCATTTGACACAAAATCCAGATCCCACTTTAGGAAATGTGATCAGAAGACCTCTAATATACTTCACTGACCCATATCATTAATATACGGCATGATGTATAATAAAAAAGTGTCTGGCTTTCTCTGAAAGCACATGAAATCACACAAAAAGAGTTTTCAGGAATCACTGGCCAGTAGTTGAAACCTAAGAACCAAGAATCTGTTAGACCAACATGACGCAATTCATTCCCTTAAATCTTGCCAGTCAAGTTTAGAGATAGCAGCCTGAATAGGAAAGAGTGTAAACCCCACAGCAAATGCGAGTCAAGTTTTAGGAAATTCTAGCCCTTCTGCCTAAAGCCCTGAAAATTTATGTCAACTCCAAGTTGGCAGAATGAGCCTATTTCTCCAATAGCCTCCCGTGCCCAATGACATGCCCAGCTTCGGCACACCATGAATAATTGTTACCTATCATCTGGTCACTGGATTCAAATCCCAAACTGAATAATTAGCAGTGTGACATTGACCAAGTTAATTATGTACATTGGGCCTCAATTTCCTCATCTACAAAATGCACACAATTATAGCATCTACCTTATAATATTATTATGAAGATTAAATGAGTCCATAAATATTTAATACTTAAATCTCTGCCTGGAACCTTGTAAGCCCAGTACTCTACTGATTCATTATCATTAATATTAGTGTAGCCACTTGAGGTCACAGCTTTCTTTCCACAAAAAAAGAAATCCCTTTATCCAAAGTTGGCAAAAGTTTATATGACCGAATCACTCTACAATGGTTGAGTCATTAGAAGAATAAAATATTTGACATTGAACCTTCAAAAAGTGAAAAACAGGAACCAACCCTAGTTAGAGTGAGAGAGCAAGAATTATAGCTGGTTCACAATGTGGATCTCTCTTTTATTGAAAGCAAAAAATGGTAACATTTTTAAAGATTTTACATAACTCTTGAAAGTTCAAAATGTTCTGTGATTATTTTTCCTCAACTTAGGACTAGCCAAGTATGAAATTTCCTGGAAGCCTCTTCTTAGTTTTCTTTTGTCCACCCCACCCCACCCCAATGCCTGGGAACCAGTCAGCATCCAGTCACCGTGGCCATCTTGAAGCAATACATTTACTCACTCAGTCGAATAATTAAGAGTCCATTATGTCCTGCAAATGTTTTCTTAAGGCCCAACATCTGGGTATTTGGTAACATCTAGACACTAGGTGTTGTGAAAACCCAAACAGTGCTGCCTTTGAGAATATGCCAAATGGAGCTCAAGTTCCCAAGAGATTGTAAGAAAGAGTAAATGCATTCACCAAGGTTTTGAGAGGATTTCATCCACATGAAATGCAAAATGTTTTGATTATCATTAGATTAGGCATAGGGTTTATTTAAACACATATTTGGGTGCAGTTTCTATTTTAGCTAGAAGAATTACCTTGGACTTAGAACATAAATCTCTGATACTGAACATAGCAGATAATATAAATTCTCTTTATTGGACTGGCAAAAGGCCCACCCTTCATGATTTTTTTGTTTGTTTCTTAAAGAATGACTCTCTTTGATTTTGCTTCAAACTTTTATAGTTTGTTGACATAGTGTTAACTTCAACTCAAACTCTCTACTTGGATTGAAATTTCCAAAAATCATGTGCAGATGAGAATCACACTAAAGATTACAACATTCCAGTGACCCATTGACCACTTTTCTCCAAAGGGATTTTTAGTGAAATTTTTGAGTAGACATATTGGAGGGGGGAAAGGAGGAAGTATCTCTAACATGCACTTTGTCATCTCTTCATTACCATTAATTTTGCCAGAAATTTTATATTCCCTAGAATGTAATTAAAAAAAAAAATTTATGGGTCTAGAGATCTAACAGTCAGATGCATTGCTCTCTTATTGGGTATTTTTATGTTGGGGGATGTGTATAGGTTTCAACATACAGAGGAATAGATGTATTCTGTCTTACATATGTTAGGGAACAAATCTGAAGCTAAAACAAGCAGAGTGAAGGAATAAGAATACCCTTGCCTTTAAGGTATCTATAGTCTAGTAAGAAATATAATATATAGCACATGAATGTGTGCATGCACATATACACAAATATAGTGGAAAGTATCAAAGATTAGAACTTGAAAACATAAGCTGGATTGATGGACATTTACATAGGCAGCTAACGTCTACAAAAGGAGGAAAAGATCAGAAAGAACGAAGAAGAAGTAGCATTTATTGAGCTACCATACAATGCAGGGACTACAATTTCACATGCATTTCCTCCCATAGTCTTCACACCAACCTTGCATAGTCAGTCATATTTTAGAGATGAGGAGAAGCGTAGACCTCAACCAAAGTCTGTAGACTCCAAAATTCCAGCTTTTACTCAACATGACCTACTAGTTCACCAGACTACATGCCATTAATTTCCTTTCTTTTGAATGTTGTCCTCTATACTGTGGAGATTTTCTAGTACATGGTATATGCATACACGTTATATACTTGATTTCCTCCCATACTATAAAACATCTTGAAGGCAAGGGTATGCTTACTCCTTCACGGTGCCTATTCTAACTCAGCATTAACTGGCAGAGGCAATCTGTAGGTGACATCAAGGAACATAAAATTTTAGTCAATCAACCCATTGGAATTGACTTTCATCCCCAAGAAAGTGGTTAACATTAACTGTTCACTTTGCCCAGTGTAGGGAAAGCCTGACTGACTACACAATGAACAAAATCTATGGAAACCCTCTGCCAAACAAAATCCTATCTTCAACTCCAATATATAAAATGAATAGAGATGTCACTGCTCTGCAGAAACAAGGCAGAGCAGACTGTCTCCACATCAGCCCTGCCCTGAGCACATGACAATCCACGATCCTGCCTCTGAACCTCTTGGACTCCACAAAGTTCATGAAGAACAGTTTTAGAAACAAAGCTGGAACACTTCAGCCAATAAGCTTGGTTTACCAGAGCAGTACTCGCATTGTTTGGTCTCAAAAGGAAAGGTTGTTAAAAAAAAAAAAAAAAAAGTAATATGAGAGTGGGTCCCAATCTCTTCTTCAACTGCCTAATAAATGAGTATATGGCAGAGTCTGGATCTAGGCTAGAAGGTTATTCCCAAGGTGATTCCCTAAGAATCTGGAGAACAGGTTGCAGGGAAAATTTCCGAGCAACTCAGTATAAGTAGGAATATAAAAACATAACAGATGTTTTCCTCATCCAAGTATTAATCTAGACTATTCCACTTTAAGTGTAATAAAGCAGAATTGAGACCAGGAAATTAGTTTTGTGATCCGTATAATTATTTTGATTTAGGATTTACAACTGCTTGGAAATCAGAACAGAAGAACAGGAAATGGGAAGTTAGGGTGGGCTAGAATCCCAGCCAGCAGAAAGTTTGAAAACAGTCCACTTTACTCATGTTCTAAGAAATATGCTAAGAACTCAGATCCACAGAAATTGGAAGTAGGGGCCTCCTTGGTACATGGCTCTGATAGTTTTGAGTAATCTTAAAAAGTTTGCCCACAAGATTCAAGATAAGTGAAAACAATTAGGATGCCTTCAGTTCCCCCGAATAATTAATGTATTATTTTTTCAGAGTAAAGTCCATAACCCTATCCTTTAAAAAAATTGAAATACTTCATCCTGAGATGAGGCACTGAGCTCTCTACATGATAACACAAAATGTTGAAGAACAAAAATAGTAACAACCCAAGAGGAAAAAAATGGGGTAGGATATATGATCAGGCAATCAAAGAAAGTGAATAAATTGGCTCAAAGTCATCAGTAATCAGAGAATTAAAAATTAAGACAAAATAATGTCATTTTAGGCCAGATAGATTGCAAAAACCTTTAAAAGGCAGAGTTCCAAGATTTAGGCGGGATGTGGGTCTTATGGCCAGGGCATGAGGAAGAATGAAATTGACTTCACCTGAGATGAAGGAGGATCCTAGATAAAGCAGGTATGTGTGAGAAAATCTAGAGTTCTGTTTTTGACATGATAACGTTGAGATGTTTATTAGATAACCAAGTGGTAACATCAAATGGATGACTGGTTATACAAGTCTGGGGTTTGGGTGAAGGATTTAGGCAGGAGATATAAATTTGACTGTTAGGAATATATACATGGTATCTAAATCCATGAACTGGATGTGATTACCAGAGGAATAAGAGATTATCAAGATAGGGAAAAAAATAAGATCAAGAACTGACCCTAGGAGCTCTTTGGCTTTGATACTAGTAATAAAAGGAGAACATAGCAAAGGACACTGAGGACTCAGTAAGTGCAGAGCATGGAGGAGTGTGAGCATTCCTGCAGACAACAGAAGGGGGTGTGGCTGGACATGTCAATGTCACTAAAACCTAAGCAATGAGAGGACTAAGAATTGGTCATTGGAAATAATGACATAAAGGTGAATATCAAAAAACTCAGTGGAGGGGTTCTAGGTGGCTAGAGAGTGGAGGTAGGTGGAAGACATTCCACTAGATGACTTTTGATACTTCTTCAATTTTTACCCACATGAATATATTGCCTGTCCAGATTAAAAACAAACAAGCAAACAAGTGTTCTTTGCCCATTAAGCCTGCTATAACGAAAGATCAAGACTGAGTGACTTATAAATAGCAGAAACTTATTGGTCATGGTCCTGGAGGCTGAAATTTTGAGACCAGATGTCAGCATGACCAGGTGAGGACCTGCTTCTGGGTCACAGACTTCTTGCATCCTCACAGATTGGAAAGAAGTAGAGATCTCTTTGGAGACTTTTTTATAAGATGCTAATCCCATTTATGAGGATCTGCCCTCATGACTTAAGTACCTCCCAAAGACCTCACTTCCTCATACCATCATTTTGAGGGGTTAGGATTTCAATATATGAATTTTAGGGGGACACAAATATTCAGACCATAGCATAAATAGAATTTGATTTTTTTGAAATCAAAGCATAGAGTTAAAGAGCAGATTAGGTACAACTAAAGGAAGAATTAATAAAATAAAATATAATATATATATCCCAAAATGGTCACATTATAACATAGAAATATGGAAAATATGAAATACAAATTGAAAGATATGTACACTAAATGAAAAGGTATATCATGCACCAACTCAGATTCTCAAAAAGATAGAATAAAAACAATAAGGAGAGCCAATATTTTAAAATATCTTGGCTTTGAATGTAGCTAGCCAATAGATAATATGAATCTACAGATCTGGGAAGTCCAAGATATTCCAAACAGGAAAAAGAAACATCCATGCCAGACATGTTGTAATAAATAAAAAATAACAAACACAAAGAGAAGGTTGTGAAAGCAGCCAGAAAGGATGGATCATCTACCAAAGAATGACAATAGGAATGACGGTAGACTTCTCAAAATCAAGAATAGATGTCAGAAAATAGTGGAATAAGATCTTCAAGGTGTTAAGATAAAATAATCGTCATGGAAAACCATGTTAGCCAGCAAAACTGCATCATGAACACGAGTGAAATGAAGTAGTTTACAAATAAACAAAAGCTGAGAGTTTATCATCAAAAATCTTGTCCTAAAGGAAGTTATAGTGGATTACTTCAGATAAAGGAAAATGATTTCAGGATAGTCAAAATTAGACAAAGGGATCAAAGAAGAAATGCAGGTGAGGTTCTAAAGCTTTTTTTCCCTAGCTTTGAGGGACCAGGCACATGGTCCTCAGTTTAAAATCAGAGAGGGAAGCAGGCTCTCATCCTTGGCTATAGGTGACTTCACAGTGGTTGACAGCTCAGCTCCTGAGTCTCGGGGGCAAAATAGGTTGGTGTGTTTATCTGTTAACAAAATGTCTGTTGAAAAGTCATTTCAGGACAAGCTCTCAGTAAGTTGTTTCAAACTTTTCCTGCTGCTACTTTTTTATTTCTTATGTTCTCATCTGGCTCAAAACATGCCTCTCTTCTCTGCACCAACCCAGGTCTTTATCTGAGGAGTCACAGTTGTGGTCACCAAAGCTGGGACTGAATCTTGACTCCACTAAGTGTATTTTCCTTAAAAGCAAAGTCATAAAAAGGCTTTTCCTGCAGAATCTCTCAGCTGGGTAGGTCTTTGCTCCTGGGCTCCATCTAAGACAAAAAACAACTCTGGTTTTTCCCCTCTTTGTTCAGTCATTCCCAAGGAAAATCTAATCACTCGAAAATCAAATTCTGACTCGAAGGGGAGCCTGGGTGGTTCAGTCAGTTAAGCATCCAGCTCCTGGTTTCAGCTCAGATCCATGATCTCGGGGTTGAGGGATTGAGCCCTGCATTGGGCTCTGTGCTCAGTGCAGAGTCTGCTTGGGATTCTCTCTCCCTCTCCCTCTGCCCCTCCCCCCACTTGCATGGTCTTTCTCTCTCTCTCAATCAGAAAGAAAGAAAGAGAGAGAGAAAGAAAAGAAAGAAAGAAAGAAAGAAAAGAAAGAAAGAGAAAAAGAAAGAAAGAAAAGAAAGAAAGAAAGAGAAAAAGAAAGAAAAAAGAAAGAAAGAAGAAAGAAAGAAAGAAAGAAAGAAAGAAAGAAAGAAAGAAAGAAAGAAAGAAAGAAAGAAAGAAAAAGAAAGAAATTCTGGATTGAGTCTGAAGTAAGATGTTTATTTTTACAATTTTTTTTTGTTGTTTAATTGGTCTGGCATTTGTAAAGAAAGAGTCTATGGTCCAGTGTAAAGCCATTAATTTCGCACAGTAAATGAATAGATAAAGCAATAGCTTAGAAATACCTGAAGAAGCAATGGTGTGCTGAAAAGTAGCATGGAGAAATAAATAAATGAAAAAATGAGAGGTTAATAAGCATAGAAGATAGAATGAGAAGATTCAATGTACTCTCCAGAAGAAGAAAAATTCTTCAAAGAAATAATAATGGCTGAGAAGTTTCCAAAACTAAAGAAAAGAAGACATGTCACTGAAGAAGCAAACCTAGCGCTAAACAGACCTCTCCACATGCTTATACTCTGGCGCCTGGGACACCATATGGTGAATATCAATTTTCTTGTCCATCTCTCCACTAAGACAAGCCCCTTAAGAACAGGAAATTTGCCAAACTCATTTTTGTATCACTAGCGCCTATGAAGAGCTTTGCAGAGCTTAATAAACATGTACTGCTTACCGAGAAGAGAAAATGAAAGGTGTTCTTGAAGAAAGTACTTACTATGCATTTGCTGATCAAGGGGGCATACCTATACCTATGGGGCATGACCATTTTTCTTGCACATGTTTGGGTGACATCAGCTCGTCGCATCCACAGGATGCTGTCGCTTGAGTTGGGACAGGGAAGAGAGCCCCCTTCTAAAGGGAAGAGTTTGTCACAGTTTTTGAGATCTGCCCACAACATCACTTAATTTTTTCCATATTTATCCAAACATGGGATTCCAGTTGGGTGTAAAATAGAGCCCTGGCTTGAACCCAAAGCATGTGCAATAAGAACAAAGGCAAAAATAAGATACAAGAGAGGCAAGAGATAAGTTGAAAGGTAATAACAACAACAAAAAAAAGCGACAAAGAATTAGGAGACATTGAACCTCAGTGGAATGAAATCGCAGGGACTCCTTCCAAAAAAAAAAAAAAAGTCCTGAAAGCAGAAGTCAACAGACTTAGATTTCCTGAAAATATCTACTCTGTCTGCCGTTCCCCCAAATATCTAAGTCATGATGCAAGCTGATAACACTTGGCACTCACAGGGGTTTTCCATCTTCACACTCTGTGTATAGAATCTCAGTAATTGATCCTGACAGCTCGGCTCCAAGGGCTGCTGGTCGGGAGCCAGTAGAAGTGTGTGTCCACACGCTTATCATGCGAGCTTTACAGGCACTCGCTTTTTTCCCCTGCGGGTACTCAGCACCCACAGCTCCAGTTCTTGTGGCAGGTTCCAGGCAAAGTCCCATCTTCAACATGTCCTTCTGGGTCCCCTTCAGAATCACAGCTCCCTCAGAGCTCACTGGTGCCAATTTTTTTCAGGTTGTTTAAATGTATCCCAGGTTCTAGTCTGGAAATGAAGAAGGTAGAATGAGCCCCAGCCTCCTCTGGCATGAGGAGCGTGTCCCTTCATGTTTCTGGAATGATGCTGCAAGTTCCTGCCTTCCAAGATGTTTCCCACAGAATGAGAGAGAAATAAAACAAATCAAATACAAGAAAAGGCATTTCATTACTCCAAAGGAGAGAGAAAAAAGGAAACCCCTCCAAAGAAGAATTGAAATACTACTCCCCTTCCTCTGTCCCACCATTCTTTCTTTATGGCAAAAGCTAGACTCGAATGAGGGGACCTCATTTGTTAAAGGCTAGACCATCTCTCCATGTTTGGATGTAGGATAAGTCCAATTTTACACAAGAGCCCACTGACATGAAGAAAGGACAGATAGGCATTGATATTAAATACTACTGGGGTTTTCCCACTTCTAATATGTTCTAGCTCTGATAGAAACCAAGCCTGGTGGTGCCACCTGCACTAACATCTAAACCCAGGTCCATGGGGTTTGGCACCTGGCTTGGAGAATGGGATGTGATAAGTCTCCCAGTTGTGACTCATGCTGCCCAATTCCTGACAAATTACTTGGATATTTGGCAACAGTTAAATGAAGTGTCCCCTCCAAAAATATCTTAAAACACCTGTATGAACATCTAAGAAAAGATAGTCACATACACAATGATGTGCAAAGAAGCGGGGAGAAAAATATCTTCTGAAAAATCACAGAAATCCCATAACACCACAGCATTAATAATCAAATGGTCATAATTATTCCTGAAAATCATCTGACTGATTTGAAGTCAAATGTAAGGTTAATAAAACCAGAACATTTTAACTAAACACTCCAGAAAATCTGATTTTGCAAGCTCATCCATTCTACAAATATAACTTCTTGTTAACAGTTTAACCTTAACAGTTCCTGACTGTGGGTTTTAGGGAGCACTGTTCAGCAATCCATTTACAATGGCTGTAAATTCCTCAAACAAGACACCAACCACCCAACATGTAAGTCACCAACTCCCTGAAGTTTCATTTAATCTTTGAAACATCACTATCTTGACATTCACTTATTTTAATAAGATATTGGAACTCTCTGAAAACCTCAGGTGACTCTTCTCCATGGAAAGGGTATCAAATTTTCAAAAGCCTGTGTGCTCCATTCATGTTCGTCCCCAATGTTTCCTGATGTGGGTGAGTTTCCTTTCCAGCCCTCCAAGCCTTCAGGTGGCACAAAGCGGAGGATATCATTGGAAGATGAGTCTGAAGAAAACTAGGAGCCACAGAAAGCAAGGACTCCCATATAAACTCCTCCAAATGACTGAGCAGTACAGCGATGTCTTTAACTGGCATCCACGTCCATGCAAAATCCAATCTAAGGGAACAGAAGTTGGGAGTGGTCAGTACACTACCTGCAACCTGCTACCTTTCAGGTGGGAAAGAAGGATGCTAGTAAGACTCAGGTGAAATGGCAAGATGTTAGTCAATAGGACTGAGATCCAGAGCAATACAGATTCCTGATATGAAACTTGAGGTTGGGTGAGAAACCAGCAGAAGCCCAGTGCCGCAGAATGGGAACAGACAATCCAGTTTAGGAGAAGGTTACAACATCATGAACTACACTACCCGAGGTTCATCCCAGGCCACCAGAAATGCAGCAAGATGACTGCCATGCTATAAGGCTGGTGGGTCAGAGCTGAATGATATACAAGGCTCCTGGGCCAGCCTGGCCAAAGTCCTAAGCAGAGTATATGCTTCAGGGAGAAGACATGAGTATCTGTCCCGGAGTGGGCTAGGGCCAGGGATGACACACACAGAGTTCCCGTCTCCTCTCTGAGTCTGTGAGATAAATAACAAAGATGAGTATCAGGTTTCCTATGTCCTAGGTGCAATTCCATTATGGACACATAGATGCGTCGCCTGCAAACCCCGTGCTATGACTTCTTTAGAAATGTACTATTAAGTCAGTATCTGATGTTTTTAATAGCTTGGAGGAATCTATTCATCCTTTACCTTTTAAATACACTATTTAGTTTACTGTAAGACAGGAGGTGTTTTTCACATTTTAACATCTCTTAAATCAGGACCCATCTGATCATCAGTGGTGTCTCATAACCACTCTTGGCCACATGGTCATCATGACAGATGCCGTTGCTGGCATGTGCATGAACTGGGTTGTTATTCCTGGAGCTTGTTTGGACAACTACCAACCCTACATATTTCAATCAAGGCAGCATTTAAAGACCACTTGAAGAAGCAATATAATTTCTGGTGGTCATTGTCTTAAAAGATCAAAAAAAGTCTTTGCTTCAAAACATGCAGAAATGTTATAAGGGACCCACAGGAAGACTGAAGAGAGACTGTGAAGAGAATTTTTAAAGAAAGCTCCTGATGGCACAGAAGACAGAAGCAAATTGAAAACCATGGATGCTGATGACACACCTAAAAAACAATTCAGAAAATTCAGACTCTCAGTGTGAATAGGTTTTAGGAACACATTAACCAATTTACTTCGCTTTTATTTTCCTTTCTATTGGCTGCACAAAAATGAGGTACGATTTTATAATTTTAAAATGTCTAAATAAGCCTAAAAGAATTCTTTTGGTAAGTTCTAAATGAAAATTCTAAGTGACAAAAAGGCAGTATAACTACTTAATTCAAAGAAAATTTTCTCTATTAGCACTACACAAAATACAATGGCTTACAGTCAAGAATTCAGTGAAATACAGCACTATTTCTTATTTTTCCAGGCTTTATCCTTTTACTTGATTCTTTCAACAACTTTCTCTCACAACTACCACCCCATCCAGTGTGTTCCAACCAAACTGACCTTCCTGAAGTAACTTAAGCTGTAGCAGAGAATGCTGGGGCTCACTAACACCCCCCTTTCTCCTCTTCTCCCAGGGCACAGCTAGGTTACAAATCCCAGTCACGTGCGAGTGAGACCGTGCGTACAAGCTCTGACCAAGGGAACATTGGTAGGAGTGATCATGCCACCTCCAAACCTGGTCTCTGAAACCACTCATATAATTCTCTCTGCACCCACTTTCTTTTTTTTTAATTTAAATTCAATTTAATTAACATATACTGTATTATTAGTTTCAGAAATAGAATTCAGTGATTCATCAGTTGCATACAACACCCAGTCCTCATTACTTCAAGTGCCCTCCTTAGTGCCCATCAATAGGTTACCCCACCCCCCCACCTCTCCTCCAGCAACCCTCAGTTTGTTCCCTATATTTAAGAGTCTCTTATGGTTTGCCTCCCTCTCTGTTTTCATCTTATTTTATTTTTCCCTCCCTTCCCCTATGATCCTCTGTTTTGTTTCTTAAATTCCACGTATGAGTGAAATCATATGATAATTGTCTTTCTCTGACTGACTTATTTCACTTAACATAATACCTTTTAGTTCCATCCACATTGTTGCAAATGGCAAGATTTCATTCTTTTTAATGTCTGATTAATATTCCATTGTACATATATACCACATCTTCTTTATCCATTCACCTGTCGATGGACATCTGGGCTCTTTCCATAGTTTGGCTATTGTGGACATTGTTGCTATAAACACTGGGGTGCATGTGCCCCTTTGAATCACTATGTTTGTATCCTTTGGATAAATACCCAGTAGTGCAATTGCTGGGTCATAGGGTAGCTCTATTTTTAACATCTTGAGGAACCTCCATTTTCCAGAGTTTTCCAGAGTGGCTGCACCAGCTTGCTTTCCCACCAACAGTGTAGAAAAGTTCCCCTTTCTCTGCATCCTTGCCAACATCTGTATTTTCCTGATGTGTTAATTTTAGCCATTCTGACTGGTGTGAGGTGGTATCTCTTTGTGGTTTTGATTTGGTTTCCCTGATTCCCTGAACCAACTTTCAGCACCCTCCTCACACTGGGCTAGTGGTGGTCCCATGGCAGCTTTGAGAGCCATGGTTAGAACCAGGAGAGCCCCCTCAGCCTGACTAAGGGGGACCAGAACTCCCATAGCCACTGATGCCTGCTAGACACTGCTGGAAATGAAAGATCAGGTTTTATTGTATTACGCCACTGAAATATGGTGGGTGCTGTTGTTGTTCGTTGTTACAGAGTTTTCTTATCTTGGCAAACACATTCACACCTCAGCTTTTATACCTGCTGCTTTTTCTTCTCCAAGACATTCATTGGCTCTGTCCCTCACTTCACTTAAGTCTATACCCAAATGTCACATCCTCAAAGATGCCATTCCTGACCTTCCTACCTGTCTAATCTATGCCGCTTTATTTTTCTTCATACCACTAATCACTATATGATATTATATTATAGGTTTATTTATTTAACTTATATTATAGGTTTATTTATTTATTAATGTTCTACAAGAACATTAAACTCTGTTTTGCTGTTTTGTTCAATGGCATTTCCCCTAAGCCTAGAAACATGCCCAGTACAAAGTAGGGGCTGCATAAATATTTGATGAACTAATTAATGACTTCATTAACTATAAGAGAGAAGTAAAACAGGTTAAAGTATTATGTCCACTCTAGAGAAAGAAACTGAGTTATAAACAGAATGAGTGGCATCCCACAGTCTGAAGCACTGGCAAAAAAAAAAAAAAGAGAGATTAGTGAACTCGTTGGTGAAGTTCCAATTAGTTAGAGAATCAAGTCGGGGCAAAAAGTAGAGATTTCAAACAAGTAACTAAGCATTGTCAATATCCTTCAAAACTCAAGATGTGAAAATAATTGACCATATTTTTCCTACCTTTTCATTCATCCTAGCCAATTATACTCTCCTGACACAAGGAAACTGCTCAAAACAAGCTCACCGTTCCAGAACCCCCCCCCGCCCCCGCAAACCTGAGCCTGCATTCTAGCAACACCAGGACCAATCGTATTTTCAGCTAGAAGAAGAGCCCCTTAGGGCTTCTTACACCCACACTGACTCTTTCCATCTCCTCCCCTCTACCCTAAATGTACCCAGGCCTCACAACTCCTAGAAAATATCTCCCAGAAATCAACTAATAAATAATCTCTTAACAAGGGGACCACAATCTTTACCCTCCCGGAATTCCTAAATGCTTGGTTTAACATTTAATATCTCTTTTCTTATGCACAGAGAACAGTTGAGCATTGCCCTTAAACACCATATCTCTGTGTTTTTCTTATAACTTTCATGCTTTATTTTCAGTACCAGTGCTGGACTCAGGTTTGGGAAAAATGCTGACGTTAATAAACAACCATTCTTGTGCCTTCCTTTAGCCCCTTTTTCACTGGCTAGAATATCCAGAAATCAGAGCCGTGCCTCCCTTTGGCCTACCTTCTGAGACAGTATCACATGTGCTGGACCAACATTCCCCAAAATCTGTTCCCCAGAAGACTGTGTGCAATTGTCCATTGTAAACAGTTTTATGCTCAGAGAAGTTGGGGAAATCCTGTGTCTTATACACCAACTTCACAGATTCATGTTGCATAAAAGTATATTAAAAGTTTTGAGAAGCACTAAGGGGTTTAACTTTGTTTAAGCCAGAATTTCCTGAAATTATTTGAATAAAAAATCGCTTTTTTCTTCTCTTAGTGTCTATTAACTTCCCACTGAATTAGTATTCCTTGAAAGGCATTCTGAAAAATGTTGCTCTAGGTCTTTATAATCTGTTTTACACACATCCTCCTGACCACCACTGTCACTGAAGACAAACAGTGTGGGAGAAAAAATCAATTTATAATTTAAAATAATTTACACCTGTTATCAAACATCTGCATGTGTGTCCCCGGGGCTGCTGCAGTTCTGACTCAGTCTGGTACTCGAGCTGTCCTTGAAGGCTCTGTCTCCTCCTGCCCTTCCCCTTGGCATTTGCTCAGCTTCCTTTGGCCAGATCCAGCCGTCCTTGCTGAAGAGTCATGTAATGACTCTGACCTGAAGAGACCCAGCTTTCTGAATTCTTTCATTCTTCTTTCCATGCTTCAACCTTTCTCCCAGGCATTCTGCTCCACATTCCAAATGTTCCCTGCCATTTAAACAATTGCCTCATGAACTATGATTAATTTGATGATGGGAAGAGTCAGGGTGGATGAGAGGCCAGGAAGGCAATCACCTGTGGCTCCCCAGTCCACTGCAATTACCTCTGTAAATGAAGGAGAGAGGTGATTTGGAGAATCCAAATAGTCTCCGGTTGGAACCTCCAGAACTACGTTAGGTGAACTGGTGGACAACACCCCCCCACAGCCCACCTCATGGCCATTCCAGTCTAAGGGCCATTATGGAATCTAAATGACCTTCAGAGCCTCATCCACTCAACCACTCAGGCCAACTGATCTCATAAGAGGAGACAGCAAAGGGAATAGACAACTTCTCAGCATCAGGGCAAATGCCAACTGACCGATCCCCATAGGAAGTTTCTGGGGGTTTCTAGTTATAGAAAAGGCCTCTGTGAAATCACAAAATAGAAATAGGAGGGGGCTGGTGCATTGAGTGTGCTTCACCTTCTGAATAAATGCTGCGCACCTGCCCTAGACCCCATCATCTCTGGGGGATGCCAACTTGGATAGCATGAACCCAAGCCTCCAAGTTTTAGACCCTGGGAGTAGGCACAGCTACAAGGATAAAAGCCACAAGATCTTATTTTGCTGCTTGTTTTATTTCGTCATTTTTGAGGATGGATCGATGTTCATCTTCAACCCCTTTAAGGGTTTGTAACATGGCTGCTTTCAGGATGGCTGAGTCACATTTTGATGACAGCTTGGAGAACGCTGTGGTGTTCATACTCTTCAGATGACACCCTTAGGCTGAAGTTAACAACATAGGTCTGAAGCTAGTTAGACATGGAGTATCGGTAGGTCACACTGCTTGGCAGCTTCAGAAAGCTCCCCGTGTATAAGAGATGGTATTCAAGAAGATTACAAGGAGGGATGCAAGGCACTAGTGAAGAAATAGTTTAAAATAATAAATAATAATACAGCAATGTTTTTGCATGCATAATAAAAAAGACAAACTAGTTCACAGAACTTGCAGATCTGTGAAAATAATTAACAAATGAGAGGAAACATGAAAAAGAAACATTATAGGGGCGCCTGGGTAGCTCACTTGGTTAAGCATCTGCCTTTGGCTCAGGTCATGATCCCAGGGTCCTGGAATCTAGCCCTTTGTTGGGTTCCTTGCTCAGCGGGGCGTTTGCTTCTCCCTCTCCCTCGCCCCCCTCCTTCTCTCTCTCTCTCTCTCTCAAATAAATAAGTAAAATCTTAAAAAAGAAAAAGAAACATTACAAACCTCATTCTTTCCTATTCCACCCAGCCCTCTGAAACAAAAAGGAGCAAAGGAGTAAGAGAGTTAAGAACCTTTTGAACATAATCTATTTCTTTGAATTTGTGTTATTTATACCTGGCCCTTCAATTTAAAACATTCAATATTTTAATTGACCAACAGTATTCCCTCTCTCATAATAAAAATGGATAGAAATAATTTTACTTGCTTCCGTTTTTATCTAAAGTTAAACAAAATCCCCACCAATCATTCATATCCATAGCTTGCACTGAAAATGCTTCTACTGAAAACGATTCCTGCGTACAGAAAATTCTATCACACATTCTCCCCACTGCCAGCAAAGCTACATAAATCAGTGAGTGGCCCACGCTTCTCAAGGTCATTTTGTGTCCTTGATACTGCTCCTGCTTCTTTGGATACTCCTTCTGATCTCTTTCCCTGCCCCAAAACTCCTTTATCTGGAAAAAGAAACATAGAGGAGAGAAATCCAGGAAGTAAGGAGTTTCAAACAGGCTTAAAGCTGCAATCTCACTCAATTTGAAATTAATTAAAGGGAAAGTAAACTTTTTAGAATTTTTACTGTTTTTAGAATATTACTAAATCTTCCTCAAAACACGGAGATTTTGTTTGTTAACCTTTTAAATGTCATTGCATGTAACCTTTTGACTCATGCAAAAACATCATAATAATCTATTTGAGAAGTAGCAACTCAAGTTTTCTCCTGACAAGCAAGATGTGTGCTTTTTCCTCCTCCCCACAGCAAACACATATATTGATATTGATCTGCTGTCAAAAGGTGATTCCTGAACAAAATTAGTCTGCAAATCATCTTGCACCTAACTAGATGTCTTCGGGTACAAACATGAGCATGATTTATCTTTTCAAAACAGAATCTAACTGGAAAAAATGTTGTATTGCTTTAATTTTGCCTTTGGATTTGGGAGAGAAAAAAAAAGGCAACTCAGCTATTACAAAATGAACTACTTCGTCTTCAACACTGAGTCTGACTTGACCAGGAGAGCTCATAACAGACTGCTTGCTTTAAGAACAGCTGGTCGACTCTCCGATTACAGTCAGCAAATTTTCTAGCTGTGTCAGAGCCTGCCTGAGATTGAAACCAGGGAAGCAAAGATATTCCTTAGGCAGGTGGGACTTCTCAGATCAGCTGGCAGCTCAAGAAACTCGGGAGTTCAAGTCCCAAGGCCGCCAAAACTCATGTGGCCCAGATCAACCTCTTCTCCCTATTTGAGATTCAGCCATCTGAGAAAATGTAATTATTCTTCATTACCACCAGCATCTTCATCATCACTGTCATGATCATCACCCAAAAAGAATTCATCAAACTCCACCTGCATATGATACAGTACTTGGTGCAGTACAAACATGAGGGAAGCAATCTCCTCCCGAGACTGTGCCTCTTCCTGAATCTCATTCGCCACCCTGTTTTGGAATTAATGGTTCAGGTGTGTGCAGACATGTACTCCCGTAGTCTGTGAGCCTCTGCACTGGAGACTTATGCATTCTTTTTTGCTCGCTACACCACCCTGCACAGCGATGCATAATCCGAAAGGGATTTCTTCTTTTTTTTTTTTTAAGATTTATTTAGCCATTTGAGAGAGAGAGAGAGAGAGAAAGTGAGGGCAGGGGCAGAAGGAGAGGGAAAGAGAGAATCCTCCAGCAGACTCCACACTAAGCGCAGAGCCCAACGCAGGGCTCGATCCCAGGACCCTGAGATCATTACATGAGCCAAAATCAAGAATCAGACACTCAACTGATTGAGCCACCCAGGTGCCCCTCCCAAAAGAGGATTCTAAACAGAATTCAAGTGGAACCTAACCAAAATTCATCATCCAACTTGAAGCCTCAAAATGATCACTTGTGAGAAAAAACTTTAAGACATTTTGATAACTACACGTTTACAAAAATTATACAGATTAAAAATATATAGGCAAATCTCTGTTATCTTTGTTAATGAGAAAAACAAATGAAGTTGTTAATCCAAAGCAGAACTTAATCAAGACATCATGACTATTTGCCTTTGGGATGTTATGTGATTTTTATACAATGATTCAATGTGTGCTCAGGTCCCACTAAAACTAGTTTGCATTCCTTAAGTACTCTGAGCAAAGTTGTGGGGAGTATAATTCATCATGTCCTGGGTGGCAAGGGAGAGTCAGTGAGAAATGAATTAAACAGGGCCAGTGAACCACAGTATGATAAATTGGGGGGGGGGGGGAGTGAGGTGAGATGTGTGTGAGGGCATCTAAGTGTGTGTGTCTACGTTTGTGTACCTGCATAAATTTAACCAGACCTCACTGTACTTACCTTCGGATCAAAGCTGTGACACAAATGTGTTTGATAATCATCTTTTAAAAAGTAACTCTCATGTGGAACTTATTTAGTTCATTTTACTTATCAATACTTGTATATCACTCCCTGTGTGTCAAGTTTTGTTCTAAGCCAGGGGCCAGAAACTGTTGCCAAATCCAAGCTGCTGTGTATTTTCATAAATAAAGTTTTATTGGAACACAATCACGAGCTGTGAGATCATAGAAAATATGTATATTGGTCTCTATCCCCAGTTCCTGGCACAGAGCTCCTAAAACCCTTATAATTTACTAAGCGATAAGAGCACAGGCAGCATCTTTTGTTCCAATGAGGTGGCCCCTGGAGGGCTCCCAGATCAGGACTGGTCACCAGAAACACAAAGCCATGATTAGAAGCTTGGAATTTTCAGCCCCACTCTTCTCACCATGCCCCACTTCTCCAGAAAGGGGAGAAGGACTAGAAACAAAGTTAATAATTGATCATGCCTAAGTGAGGAAGCTTCTATAAAAATCCCAATAACATGGATATCAGGAGCTTCCAAGCTGGGAAACAGGTGGAGGTGTGGGGAGAGTGGTGTGCCCAGAGAGGGCAGGGAAGCCCTGCACCCCTTCCCACATACCTTGCCCTATGCATCTCTTCTATCTGGATGTTCATCTGTGTTCTTTATCATGTATTTTTATAATCAACTGGCAAACATTAAGTTAACAGTTTTCTTGAGTTCTATGAGCCATTCTGGCAAATTAATCAAACCTGAGGAGGAGGTCAGGGGAACCTCAGACTTCTAGGCCCTCAGTCAGCAACACAGGTGACAACAAGAACTTGCAAATGACAACTGAAGTGAAGGGGGACAGCCTTGTGGGACTGAGCTCTTGACCTGTGGGATATGATGCTCTTCCAAGTAGCTGGTGTCAGAACAGAGTTAAAGTGTGGGACACTCAGCTGGTGTCATGGAGAATTGGTTGGTGTAGGGGAGGAAAAAGTGCACACATTTGGTGAGCAGAAGTGTCAGAAGTGAAGTATTGTGTGTGAGTTGTAAAAGAGACACATAAGAAGTGGAAAACTGAATTTTTCAAATACACACACATTTATTTACATAATGTTAATGACTGCTTTCATACTGAAATAGTTGTGACAGAAACCATATGGCCCACAAAGCCCAACATATTTACTATCTGGCACTTAACTGAGAAAGTTTGCCAACATCTGTCCTGAGTACTTCACAATTACTAACTCATTTAATGTTTATAACAACACTATAAAATAGATACTATTACTGGAAGAAATCATCCATTCACACCCAGCAAATTAAAAACCTTTCCATGAGGCTTTCACTAGCTTCATAAGAGCATGGAAGTAGAATAGAGTTGAAGAATCCACAACAACCAGGATTTCTGTATCCAAACCACTCTGTGGATAATGAACTCAGAAAAGAATGGAAGGAAAGAAAAAACCAAACTCATATCAGAAAGAAAGACTAAATGATACGGTACTCAGGAGAGGATAGTTTTGAATGAATACTTTATAAACAACATTGAAGACAGGTGCAAAAACTACTATAGGACGAGAATGGGATACGGAAGAAGTACAGAGGGCCAAGAGGAAGTCATGGAACAGGATAATAGGAAAAGAAGTGGAACATTTATTTTACTGATTTTCTGAAAAAGGAATTTATAAAGGAAAGAAAAATTTTTGAGATGATAATCCAACAACTTTTTCCATAAAAAAAAAAATTTTTTTTTAAAGACCAGAATCTACACACTGAAAAGGCCCACCAAATACAAGGAAAATTGATGCAGAATTATCAACTGTGAAACACATATTCATAAAACATTAGACCTGAAGGGTCTTCCTGCCAAAAAGAGGAAATAACTTTCAAAGGCAAAAAGAAAAAAAAATTAGATTGGCATCTAACTTCACAAAAACGACTCACAAAGCAAGACAACAGCAGAATAATATTTTTAGGAAACTTTGAGAAAGTGTAAACTAAGGACGTTATATCCAAACCAGCTGGTTTTCAAGTTTTGAGGCCACAGGAAAAAGGGTTTATGCCAGAACTAAGGAAATACTATACACACGTGCTTTTTCTAAGGAATCTGGTTGAAGATAAGCTACATTGAATCCAAAGATGATGGGGCAGACTTCTCAAAGGACTGAGCATTCTGCATATTCAACTGTAGAGGTAGGAATAGAATGAGAGCAAGTCATGGGCTCAGTCATAATATGTAAATCCTACATGTTCACAATGTCAAAAGAAGGCAAATAAAAAATAGGAGAAGGGAAAAAAGGGAATAAGAAAATTAACTGTTGTCCAGGCAATAGGTGGGAGTCAAATTTCACCACTAATACTGACAAATACTAAAAGTGAAATAAAAATAAAAGGGATTTACGAGCACTATAAAATGTATTAATACTAAACCACTAGAATAAAAATTAGAACTGTCCTCAATACCAAAATAAAATTTAAAAAAAAATCAAAGAGGGTATACAAATAGAGAAACACAGTAGATGTAGACTAGCACACATAATAATCACAACATAATAAATGTATAAAATATATCAGGGCAGAATTGTGATGAAACATTGTTGTCATATCAATAAATGTAAATGCGCTTAAATTACCTATTAATAGAAAAAGATTTTTAAATTGGCGTATAAAGCAAACACTACCTCTGTGCTATATACAAGAGATATACTTAAAATGCTATAATTGAAAATGACTCAGAATAAAGAGGTGGCCAAAAATTTTACCAGGTAAAAGAGAGCAGAAAAATAAGAATTTAGATGAAATGGATAAATTCCTTAAAAATTCCAACTCATGAGAACTTACATAAGGAAAAAAAAAAAGGAAATTTAACTAGTCACACATCAACTTTTAAAAATGAATCTATAATTTAAAATCTTCCCTCAAAATATCTAGGCCCAGGGGCGCCTGGGTGGCTCAGTCTGTTAAGCATCTGACTCTTGGTTTCAGTTCAGGTCATGAACTCGGGGTGGTGAGATTGAGCCCGTGAGGAGCTCCACACTCAGCTCAGAGCCTGAATGAGTTTCTTTCCCCCTCCCTCTCTGTCCCTCACTGCTCCTCCCCCTGCTCTTTCTTTTTTTCTCTCTCTCTAAAATAAATAAATTAATTAAATCTTTTTTTAAAAAATCTAGGCCCAGAAGTCTTCACCAATGAATGCATTCAAACATTTAAAAAGAAATAACAAAAATCATAATAAAAATACCTCAAAGAAAGGAGACAGCCAAATGGCCAACAGATATGAAAAAGTGCTCAACATCACTCGGCATCAGGGAAATCCAAATCAAAACCTCAATAAGATACCACCTCACACCAGTCAGAATGGCTAAAATTAACAAGTCAGGAATCGACAGTTGTTGGCAGGGATGTGGAGAAAGGGGAACCCTCCTACGCTGTTGGTGGGAATGCAAGCTGGTGTAGCCACTCTGGAAAACAGTATGGAAGTTCCTCAAGATGTTAAAAATAGAGCTACCCTATGACCCAGCAATTACACTACTGGGTATTTACCCCAAAGATACAGATGTAGTGAAAAGAAGGAGCACATGCACCCCAATGTTCATAGCAGCAATGTCCACAATAGCCAAACTATGGAAAGTGGCCAGATGTCCATCGGCAGAAGAATGGATAAAGAAGATGTGGTATAGATATTCAATGGAATATTATGCAGCCATCAAAACGAATGAGATCTTGCCATTTGCAGTGACGTGGATGGAACTGGAGGGTATTATGCTGAGCGAAATAAGTCAGTCAGAGAAAGACATGAATCATATGACCTCACTGATATGAGGAATTCTTAATCTCAGGAAACAAACTGAGGGCTGCTGGAGTGGTGGGGGGTGGGAGGGATGGGGTGCCTGGGTGATTGACATTGGGGAGGGTATGTGCTATGGTGAGTGCTGTGAATTGTGTAAGACTGTTGAATCACAGACCTGTACCCCTGAAACAAATAATACATTATATGTTAATAAAAAATTTTTAAAAAATACCTCAGAGATTAAAAAAAGAAAGGACACTCTCTACTCATTTTATGAGGCCACCGTAACATTAATAACAGAACATAACAAGGATATTTCAAAAAAGAAAAACTAAAGATGTGTCTTCCATTGTGCTATTGTAAAGCAGATTTACATCTAATGTCCTCTAAACGTGCTTGGACAGTAATGTTGCCTCATCATAAGTCTTATTTTTCTGGGGAACATGTCTTTTAGTTCCCTTGACAAGGCAGGAGTCAAACATTTTGAGAGTTACTCATTTAAGTCTCTCATTCTCCAACTATAACTAAATAAATGGAAGTCCCTTGGATTGCTGTATTTCGAAGGATTCTGAGGCTCTCTCTCCGGCAAGAAAGGGTACCACGATTAGTAAGCATATCACTACACTTTTGGTTGCAAGTAACAGAAAACTTGAGCAAACTAGCTTAGTCAATGTATCAATATGAAAAATTGTTTCATATTAACAAAAAGTGCTGACTTCAAGTGAAACTAATCCAGCAACAGTTGCACAATGTGCCAATCTTTTTCTGTCTAAATTCTGCCTTAATCTTAATCTTGATCCTGGCTCTCCTTGTGATTCCAACATGGCTGCTGGAGGTCCTGGGATGCCATGCTTCCTCATTCATATTCATCAGGTTAAAACTGCATCATCTTTATCCCAGCATTTCTACCTGTGGTCCTGAGATCCACTATGCTTGAACTAGTATGGATCACATCCTCACTCTGAACCAATGGGATATAATAAAGAACACTTTAACATAGGTCACATACTACACACCTGGAGCAATATGTTGGATTAGCTATCCCAGAATCACAGGTGGGGCTGTTAAAATGGAGGTGTTTGGGGTGGATACTAAAGAGACAACCTACAAATGTCTTCTAAGATTAGCAATGAGTCCAGAGGCATAGAACAGAGAGTGGCAATAATATACTAGATATTTTTCTTCCCTACTCCAAATGTTTCACCTCAGATCCTGATGTGAGGGAAAGGAGAAGGTGAGCAAGGACTGAGGAGAAACCACTGTCCCCAGGGGGAATGGAGCAAGGGGGAAAATTACCTCATGCTTCAAAGACATTTTGTTGGAAAGTCTGAGAGCTGGTCCATCTCTTAACTACCACAGGTAACCAGAACTAAATCACCATATCCCAAGGATTTCTCTCCCCCTAGTGATGGGAACCTGCTAAGTCCCACTCCACCCCCAAAAGCAGGAGATAGCAGACATTTTGTCTGTATGGCAGAAACAAAGAGCAAATGCCTTTCAGACAATAAGCAACCTGGCCCACCCTGGAAGAGCTACAGTGTCTGGGCACCCAACAGGAAGCCTGGCGGAGCATGCTAACGTTGCTCTCCAGGGAACAGCAAGGAAGGAAGACATGGACTGAGAGAAATACAAAGAGATGGAGAAGGGGCATGCAGGCAAGACAGAACCGAGGCATGATGGGTTCTTTAGACAGAAGAATACCTCCAGGGGCAAGGAATTGGTGGAGCATTTCATCTGACCACAAGACAGACATCACTTTCATTTCTTCTTCTTCCAGGTTCATGACCCCTGGAAAGACTTCTTAGAAACCACAGAAACCTACAGGCAGAGATTTCAGTATTTAGCACTTTCTTTTCTTCCCCTAATTCTAAGGCAGACCCATTCACCCAGAACAAATTGCAAATAGGGAATCCCACTGCATACCCAGGAAATGCATCCAAATAGAATAGGACATCGCTGAGCATTCAGTCTTGTGCTCCATGATAGGGTCGGGGGAGGAAATGCTCATCTGTGACAAAGACTCACTAATGTCCTGCAGTCTATCTTCCATTTGCCCTCCCTTCCTCCCAGCCCCCAACTCTCTCCCCATCCACTCTCTACCCTCTCCGCCCTCTCCACCCTGTCTCGTGTCCTGGGAGGCTGACTTGTGCAGATGGCATCAAGAGGCTTTTCTGGCTCCTGGTTAAGTCTAACCAATGGAAACACAAGCATGGAATGGGAGGAAGGTGGGGAGACACAGGGTCAGTACGCTTGTGGAGCCCTGCAGAGTGCTGATTGTTTCCTGAGAAGGAAGCCCTGTACTCAGATTGTGCAGCCTTTGCCACACAATTCTTTCTCTGGGTTCCAGGAACCCACCCTCTCTTCATCTCTGCAGACCTCTGCCCATTCCCTGCATCCTCCATCCCTTCCCCTGAGGAAGTGGTTTTTCATACCTTGCCTTCTGCTTTGGAAAGAGCTCATTGATTCAACTCTCTTCAAATACCTGCCTTCCCCTCATGTTCTGCTCTTGAGTTTCTGACTCTCCTGGAAATAAACTCTCCAGAAAGAACAATGGTAGCCTGGAGGCCAGGACCAGGCTGCAATCAAAGAGCAAGGTCATGACAGTAAGGACATGTCCCTAATTGTCACTCCAGGATATTCCAAATTGGAAAATAAAAAGGAACACTGGTATCCATCTTTGTTGGACATGGAAAACCAGGACTGAAAGTCTTTTTTATTTCAATGCAGTATCTGTACAATAAACATTTGCGTTTCAGAAGCATTTTTCCAAAATATTTGAGAAATAACCTTCCTCCCCAACAAGTATTTGCAACTGTTAATGAAATTTTATTTTCTTGGTTTTTTTTTCCTTTGTTTTTATTTTTTAAGTCATTAAAAAAATTCATCCCCTGCTTGGCTCTCTTATTAAGGCTCATCTCCTCAGCAGGAATGTCCAAGAGGAAAAAAATGCTTGCCCCCGGCCCTGTGGGCAATGTGGCTTTGACCTAGATGTCTGAGAGGGCTCAGATAACATGGTTCAACTCTATCTGTACTACTTTCTCATTGAAATGCTGATTTACAACCCCTTCTGGATATGCCTGCTTTAGCTCCCTAAACTGGCATCTCCAACAGGAAACAAAAAGAAAATGTGTGAAACAAATGACTATTAGCTGTTTGGTCCAATCTAAATTGACCATACACCTCAACTGAAGTGGGAGAAATGCTCAATTTTGGAGTCAGAAGACCTGGATTCAAATTCTGACCCACGTACTTAGTAGCTGTAACACTTAAATTCTCAGATGCTCATATTAGTCATCTGCAAAGTGAGTATAATAAAATGTTCTCATCTGCACAGTGTTGTTGTGAAATGTAAATAAGGTGATTGGCATACACGCATATAAAAATCTAATATGCCTGGCAAATTTATGTTTTTAAAGTAACCTCTGATGATGGCTACCAGAGGGGAGGTGTGGGGGGATGGGAGAAATAGATGAAGGGGATGAAGAGTACACTTATGATGAGCTCTGAGTAATGTATAGAACTGTTGAATCACTATATTGTACACCTGAAACTAATATAACACTGCATGTTAAGTATATTGGAATTAAAAGTAAAGAAATATACAGATATTCAATGTATAAAATTCTATAAAAACTATAAAAGAAGACACAAGTAAATGAAAACACAAGTTATTGGTAAATAATAAAACTCGGTATTATAAAAAAATAATCTCTGAAAAAATATTGGAACCTAAGTAATTTTATCCAAAGATTATTCATCAAAATATTAATTAAGGGCTTTGCAGTGATTCAGAAGATGTATATAACATAGAGTCTGCCTCTAGAGTTTGCAACATAATTAGGGAGGCAAATTGAACACATCTTTAAAATTATTGAAGAGTACTAGCAGGTATATTCTGAGTGCTAAGTTGTATCATTAAAAAATATTAAGGGGCAGCTGAGTGGCGCAGTCCGTTAAGCGTCAAACTCTTGGTTTCAGCTTAGGTCATGATCTCAGGGTCGAAGGGTCAAGCCCCACGTCAGGCTCTGCGCTTAGCACAGAGTCTGCTTAAGATTCTCTCTTCTTCTCCCTCTGCCCTTCCCTCTTGTGCTCTCTCTCAAATAAATAAATAAATCTTAAAAAAAATTAAGTCCTTCATGATTAGGGTTCAGAGAAGAAAAAGAGTAATGTGGATTCACTGGTATTATCAGAGAAGTCTTCACGGAGGAATTTTGAGTGTAATAAAGTAGAAGTTAACATTTATTGAGTACTTCCTATGTTCCAAGATAATTCTAGGCTCTCTTTACATATTAACTTGTCTAAGCCTCATAACAACCCCATGAGATAGTGAGAACAATTTTTCCCATTTACAGAGGAGAAAACTAGGATTCACAGAGTTTAAGCAACTTGCTCAGTATATACAATTAAATAAGCAGAAGAGCTAACATTCAAACCTGGGCAGCCTGACCCCAGAGCCCTGGCTTTGAACTTCTCTGGGCTACTTGTATCCATATGAGGGCACCTGCTAACTACAGGCACAACTCCTCTGCATATACCACTGCATCATTTGCTATCTGGCCACTTCCTATTCAGTAACTAAGTGAGAATTAGAAGATGGTCTACTCCAGGTCCTTGGCTGAGTTGCTAGGTCATCTTGGGAAAGCCGGTATTTGCTGCCACAGCTTCCTTATGGATAAAGCTGAAAGAATGAAACTTTCACAAAAGTACCTCAACACCTTACAGGCTATTCAGAATTTTTTAAATGTGAAAATAAAAAGGAAAGCCTATTGAAAAATATGAAACACCCAGGGGTGCCTGAGTGGCTCAGTCAGTTAAGTGTCTGACTGTTGATTTTGGCTCAGGTCATGATCTCAGGATTGTGAGATCAAGCCCTGTGTTGAGCTCCATGCGGGGCATAGAGCCTGCTTAAGATGCTCTCTCTCCCTCTGGCCCTCCCCTCTCCCTCTCTAAAAAAAAAAAAGAAAGAAAAAAGAAAAAGACCTAAATGATGAAATTATCATCATCATTTTTATTTATTCTTTTTATTATTGTTCTATCCAAACCCATGGCCAGAAGGCATATACATAACCACAATGTAGGATGATAAAGGGGAAGCGGGCAGAAGCATGTGGCCGGATCAGCATAACCTGCCAACCTCCACTGGATGAGCCATGGTGACAACATGTCCCACAGGAGACAGGATGGTAGGTATGCCGGCTGCACACATGCAGAAGAAAGAGAGAAATTACTTTAGGAACAAATCTTGTTTCTGCTTGTGTTTTGCATGTAGTATTCTGCACTACAGTATGTCTCATTTTTAAATTCCTCTGAATATACATTCCTTTGATATTCCAAGCAAGATGCAGGGCTCTTACCTAAAGGAAGAAATAGGAATACAGACAGAGTATGGAGATGCATTTCTTTCTTCTTCTAAATATATGCTTTCATCCTGGCAGCAGATAGAAGCCCTGAAGGAGCATCGAGCACAATTTTTAAAAGGCACTTCCACTGATTCAGTCAATACTAACTTCATGATGAAGCCTGAGCAAACTTAGATGAATGAGCTCACAGTTAAGTGACAGAAATCAATCAGACTCTACTTCTGCCAAATTCACAAGATGATAACGTCACCAACTAGGAGGAAGCCAGGACTGGCCCTTGCACCAAGGGTGGGAGCCTTAAAATAGATAACATGAAAGGAATTGGTGCAGGAAGGATTGTACGCATTTGATAACCAGAAAAGGCCAAGGGGATAGAATTCGTATCTCCTGGTGTTTTCCATGTCTGATGAATTAAAGGGAAATTTTACTTGGCTAAAAAGAATGCAGGGATGGAACCACAAATGTGACAGAAACATTGACAAATGTTTATACAATCATTATTTCATTCACCCATAAATCATTCAATGATTGTCGAATAACTGACTACATGCCAAGTGCTCAAAGCCTGGGCTGGGTGCTGTGGATACAAAGATAAAGGAAGCATAGCCCCCTAATAAAAGTTCATGATCTACTGGCAGAAACATATATGCACAGATAAATATAATGTGATGAGCTTATGTTTAATTATAGAGATGGGCACCAGGTCCTATGGGGCATCTAGGGGACAGGGGCCTGGAGGAACACTTCCTGGAGAAATGACACTTCAGCTGGGTCTTCAAGTGCCAGCAGCAGTTGTCCAGGTGAGGGGCAGGAAGATTTCCCACGAAGAAGACCTACTTGAGCAAACAACTGAAAATGAGCTAGAGAATAGTTTATGTATTCTCCTCAGGCAACCTCAGACAGCTCCTCTTTTCTACGATGTGAAATGCAAGGTAGGAAACAGGGAAGAAGAATGTGGAGAGGTAGGTGGCGATCAGAGCAGAGCCAGCTTTCTCAGGACAAGGAGCTTATGGTTTACCCCACTGGCTGGTGGTTCTCAAACATTAGCATGCTTCAGAATTCCCTGACAGGTTTTAAAATAAAATAAACACAGGCTGCTGGGCTTCACCGCCAGAGGTTCCAATTCAATAGGTTTCAGCTAGGGCCTGGGAGTTTGCATTCCTAACAGGTTCCCGTGTGATGCAGCACTCCTGCTCTGAAACCACACACCCTAGGCAATCAAAAGGACACACGGGATTTCAAGCCGGACAGTGGTAAGGTGAGCTGTTCCCTTTGAGCCTCAGGTTCCTGGCACAGGCTGGAGAAAGGAGTCCCACTGTTGAATAACAGAGACTAGAGATTACTCTTCTATCTCGGATTCCTAGTCCCTTTGGATGAGATAGTAAGAGATGTCCCATCATCTCCTTCAGAAAGTAGAATTCGTACCTTGAAAGAAGAATGAAAAGCCAGGGCTTTGGAATTAGAAAGCAAGGAGTGTATGGTAGGTAACAATGGACACCAGGGTGCGGGTTTAGTGGAAGTTGGGCTGACAGACACAACAACCTGGCATCCAGCTTATTAAGCCCCACACCTGCAAAACCCCTGGATATTTACTAGCTGCTTTTTCCCAAGCTGAGTTCATAAGAGACCCTCCTGGAATCTAAAGATCAATGATAGAGACATGGAGACTGAAAGAAGCTGAAGAAAAGTCATCAGAGCAAAAATCCTGCTACTGGGGGGCCCCCCAGAATCCAGAGGCACCCTGGACCTACCTTTCCCTGGGTCATTCAGAACATCTTCAGTTTGTGAATGACCCAGTATCACTAGAGAAGTGCTTCTCCCACCATCTGTGGAGAAGAAACTGTTGGCTTGTTTGAAATTCCCAATCTACCACACACCAGTGTTTTTGTAACATATGATAAAAATGGATTACTGTAACTCCAGTCTAATCATAAGAAAAACATGAGACAAATCTCACTTGGGAGATGTTCTACAAAACACCCCAACTGTACCCCCTCAAAACCCCCAAGGTCATCAAAAACAAGGAAAATCTGAGAAACTAACACAGCTAAGAGGAGCCTAAGGAGACACAATAATTAACTGCAATGTGCTAGCCTAGATGACATTCTGGAACAGAAAAAGAACATTAAGAAAAACTATAGAAACCTGATTAATGTATGGGCTTTAGTTAATAATAATGTATCAAGATTGGGTTCACTTCTTGTAACAAATGTACAATAGTAATATAAGATGTTAGTAATAGAGGAAACTGGGTAGGGTATATGAGAACTCTTTGAACCATATTTATAATTTTTTTAAAGATTTATTTATTTATTTTAGAAAGAGAAAGAGAGCTGGTGGAGGGGCAGAAGGAAAGAATCTTCAAGCAGACTCTGCACTGAGCATGGAGCCTGATAGGAGGCTCAATCCCATGACCCGTGAGATCATGACCTGAGCCAAAATCAAGAGTTGGACACTCAACCAAGCCACCCATGCACCCCTTTATGATTTTTCTATAAATCTAAAAGTGTTCCAAAAAATAAAGTTTATCTTTAAAAACTATTTATTTAGAAAAATAAAATGAATAAAAAAGTTGAACAAAACAAGTTCAGATTTTATTATTATATTCAGCAGACATAAAATTACAGTTCAATAAATATAAGAACAAATATTATCTAGAAAAAAAGAATGGCAAAAATTGTACACTTTATTTACTGTAAAGTATGAGTATAGGTGAATAATGAGTCACCAATACATTCACAGCTTCTTTTCATTCTTCTCATTGAATTGTAACTAAACAAAGAGTTATATGTGCAAGAGGGAGTCTCCATATTAAATGCTTAAATGTACACTTTGAAGGAACACCATATTTATCAATATCAAAGTTCTTAACCTGACAAATGAGCATGCTTTGTGCCTGTTAACGTAGCTAATCTAGTTCGGATTGATTACAGTGCTTCTCACTGGTAATAATATATATCTAAATTGTTCCTGTGTCTTGTTTTAGTAACAATGACAGTACAAAAACTAGTCTCACAAATAAATGGAAAGATATTCCATGCTCATGAATTGGAAGAATTAATATTGCCAAAATGTCCACATTACCCAAAACAATGTATAGATTCAATGCAGCCCCTATCAAAATACCAACAGCATTTTTCACAAAACTAGAACAAATAAAACTAAAATTTTTATGGAACTACAAAAGACCCCAAATAACCAAAGCAATCCTGAGAAAGAAGAAAACTGGAGATATCACAATTTCAGATGTCAAGATTTCCTACAAATCTGTAGTAATGAAAACAGTATGATATTGGCACAAAAATAGACACATAGATCCACGGACAGGATAGAGACCCCAGAAATAAACCCGCATTTATATAGTCAATTAATCTATGACAAAGGAGGAAAGAATGTACAATGGGAAAAAGTCTTTTCCATAAATGGTGTTGGGATACTGGACAGCTACATGTAAAAGAAGGAAACTGGACTACTTTCTCATACCATACACAAAAACAAATTCAAAATGGATTAAAGACCTAAAACCATAAAAATCCTAGAAGACAACACAGGCAGTAATTTCTCTGACATCAGCCATAGCAACATTTTTTTAGATATGCCTCCTAAAACAAGGGAAACAAAAGCAAAAATAAACTATTGGGAGTACATCAGAATAAAAATCTTTTGCAGAGCAAACAAAACCATCAACAAAACAAAAAGACAGCCTACTGAATGGGAGAAGATATTTGCAAATGACATATCTGATAAGCAGTTAATATCCAAAATATATAAAGAACTCACACAACTCAACACCAGAAAAACAAGCAATCTGATTAAAACATGGGCAGAGGACCTGAATAGACATTTTTCCAAAGAAGACATACAGATGGGGGCGCCTGGGTGGCTCAGTTGGTTAAGCGACTGCCTTCAGCTCAGGTCATGATCCTGGAGTCCCGGGATCGAGTCCCACATCGGGCTTCCTGCTCAGCGGGGAGTCTGCTTCTCCCTCTGACCCTCCCTCCTCTCATGTGCTCTCTCTATCTCATTCTCTCTCTCAAATAAATAAATAAAATCTTAAAAAAAAAAAAAAAAAGAAGACATACAGATGGCCAACAGACACATGAAAAGATGTTCAACATCACTCATCATCAGGGATAATGCAAACCAAAACCACAATGAGATATCACCTCACTCCTGTTAGAATAGCTAAAATCAAGAAGACAAGAAACAGCAAGTGTTGGCAAAGATGTGGAGAAAAAGGAACCCTCATGCGTGGTTGGTGGGAATGCAAATTGGTACAGCTACTGTGAAAAATAGTGTGGACATTCCTCAAAAAATTAAAAATAGAAATACCATATGATTCAATAATTCCACTATTGGGTATTTACCCAGGGAAAATGAAAACACTAACTCAAAAAGACATATGCACCCCTATGTTTATTGCAGCTTTATTTCCAATAGTCAAGACATGGAAGCAATCTAACTGTCCATCAATAGATGAATATAAGGATAAGGATAAGGAAAATGAATGTAAACACAATGGACTATTACACAGCCATTAAAAAGGATGAGATCATGCCATTTGAGACAACATGGATGGCCCTAGAGGGTATTATGATAAGTGAAATAAGTCAGACTGAGAAAGACAAATGCCACATGATTCCACTCATAAGTAGAGTCTTTAAAAAATGAATAAACAAAAAGCAAAATCAGAACTGTAAATATGGAGAACAAACTGATGGTTGCCAGAGGGAAGGGGGGCAAAGGACTGGGCAAAATGGGTGAAGGGGAGAGGGAGATACAGGCTTCCAGTTATGGAACGAGTAAGTCATGGGAATAAAAAGCAGAGGATAAGCAATCAGTCAATATTGTTATAATTATGTAACAGGACAGATGGTAGTTATACTCGTGGTGAACGCCGCATAACAGTACAAACTTGTCAAATCACTAAGTTGTACACCTGAAGCTAATGTAACAGGGTGTGTCAACTATACTCAAATAAAAGAAAGAAAAATAAAATCTATTCAATCACTCTTTTTTTTTTTGAGATTTTATTTATTTGACAGAGAGAGATACAGCGAGAGAGGGAACACAAGCAGGGGGAGTGGGAAAGGGAGAAGCAGGCTTCCCGCAGAGCAGGGAGCCTGATGCGGGGCTCAATCCCAGGACCCTGGGACCATGACCTGAGCCAAAGGCAGATGCTTAACGACTGAGCCACCCAGGCGCCCCTCTATTCAATCACTCTTAAAAAAAAAAAAAAAAAGATGGAACCTAACAGATTTTCTATCTTGCAGAAACATTGAGTTTGTTCTGAAGATCAAGCATTCTCAACTTTTTTTCTCTACAAACATTGGGCCTCAATACTCAATGAAAGTCATTTATAATTCATTTTCTATATTATCGTATGGTAAAGAGAATAATCTAAAATTTAATGCATTGCACTTCACTTAATTTATAATTTTTATTATATACCTTAGCGCATTGTTTATTTTGGCTGACATTTTTTCATAGCAAGACTTTCTCAGTAAAGAAAGTAGTACATTGATTTCCTTCTGCCCAACCTCCTTGACCTGGGTAAGTACTCCAGACAGTTTCCTTTTCACTGCAACTATGACATCAGAGTGTATTTCCACACTGAACTAACTCTGAAACATACTTGTTAATGTAACCCTTCACAGTTTTATGCTGTTCGATTGTAAGTGTTGATAATGAGGCTGAAAAAAAGTAATTTTTGAACTGCCATCATGTTCAAATTACACATATGTGAAAAGAATTGCAAGGTTAGCAATATCTGTGCATAAGTCAAGTTGCAATAAAAGCTACATTGGTAGTACACCTCTGAAATTGAATCCAGCCATATATTTAAAAACCTTAATACATCACGACCAATTGCAGTTTATCCCAGGAAATCAAAGTTGGTTTAACATTCTAAAAGCACAGTATAAACAAACTAAGGAAAATAGTATTATTATCTTGATAGATGAAGAAAAAGCATTTGATAAATTCCAACATTAATTCCATTACTTCCTGATAAATACTCCTAGCAAACTAAAAGTAGACGGAAAATTCCACAACTTGCTAACGGGCATCTACAAAAAAAAAAAAAAAAAAAACCTGACAGCTAGCGTCATGTTTATTGATGAAAGACTGGATGCTTTCTTCCTGCTGTGAGCTGAATTGTGTCCTTCAATATTCGTATGTCAAAGTCCTAACCTGTCATACCTCAGAATGTGACTTTATTTGGAGACAGGGCCTTTAAAAGGTAATCAAGGTAAAATGAAATCATATGAGTGGGACCTAATCCAATATGACTGGTGTCCTTATTTAAAAAAAAAAAAAAAAAGATAATTGGGACACAAGCATACACAGGCACAGAGGAAAGACCATCTGCAAGACAGGGCAAGAGGTGTCAGAAGAAATCATACCTGCCAGTACCTTGATCCTAGATTTCTAACCTCCAGAACTGCATTTCTGTTCTAAGTCCTCAGCCTATGGTGTTTTGTTATAGCTGTCCTGGAAAACTAACACAATGCCTACAACCAGGGAAAAGGCAAGTACGCCTTCTCTCTTTCCTTCTCTTCAATATCATCCTGGAGGTGATAGCCAATTAAAGAAAAAGAAATAAAAGCTCAGAATGGGAAGAAAAAGTTAAAACTATCTTCATCTGTGGACAAGATCGTCTATGTAGAAAATTGTGTGAAATTTACAAAAAAAAAGATACCAGAATTATTTTTAGCGAGGTTGTCATTTACAAAATCAACATAGAAAATTCCACTGTGTTTCTATACACTAGCAACAAAAAAGGTGGAACCTGACATTTCAAAGCCTGGGCAGCCTCTAAGTACCATTCATAGAACTTTAGCAATCAGCCAAGCTAAGAGAAAAAGCAACATTGACCTCCTTTCTCAGCCTCTTTGTAGACAATTCCATTTGTCATCAGACTTGGTCTTTGGGTTACTATGTCTTCCCTGTGCATTACCTGAGGGGTTAAAATAGTGGGTTAAAACATGCTTTCTGATTTCCTGTGGGAACTTTTTCTTCTATTGTCTTAAAAAGAATCTCACAATTAAAGAAATTGGGGTACTTCACAGAAACCCTTTGTTTTTTGTAAAAACCTCTATGTACCCTGCAAAGATCATAAAGCGTCTTCACACCTATTATCACACTTGATTTTCACAACAGCTGCATGGGATAGGCTGTGAGGAAGTCACTGTGCCCATTTAATAGATGAGGAACATAGGAGCTCTCTCGACTCACAGAACTGGAAAATTCAAAGGATGCATCTGACAGCTGAATCCAAGATTTCAAATTATATCACTTGGACATCCAATATCCATCTCAGAGAAGTTAAATGTTTTGCTCTGGTAAAACCAGGACCTGAACAGTGGTCTCCAAACTCCAAATCTCATGCTTTCTCACAGTTTCTTCTGTTGAAAAAAGAGAGGCCAGAAATTCCCTGCCCAGGACTAATTATCCCCTGATCTTTATTCCCATACTCATATTATGGTTCATGTCACATTGCATTATAGCTATTTATTAATGTATCTGTCTTCTTTGCTCATGAAGGCAGACACTGTTTCATTCACCACTCAATAGATGTCTTTTAAATTGAATTATCATCAAAAATAATTTATTAATGGCTTGCCTCAAAACATACTCTCTCTAACCACACCCACATACACACACATATACACACACACACAAACAAGAAAATATACTTTGGGGGGCTTTGAAGAGAAGGCCACAAAATTAGCTGTTGCCTTTTTCATGGATTATAACTTAAGACAGACAATATAGAGACGCTTGGATGGGTACAGTGAAATCTGATAGGATAGACATGAAAAAGACATGGTCAATGAATTAATAAGAGGGTGAGTGAACCAGGATTTTGGCTACCAGTCATTGAAGAAAAAACCCCAGCACAAAAAAATTATATTGGCTCATAACCCTGGAAAATCCAAGAGATCTGACTAGAGTCATAGCTGAATTCGGGGTTTCAAATTATATCATTTAGATGTCCAATGCCTATCCCAAGCCTGATATGTCAAAACCTGAACCCCTAATCTTCCTCCAAAATCCACTCCTCCTATATCTTCTGCATCTCAGGAAACGGCACCCTTCAGTGGCTCCAGCCTTTAGTCCTTCGGGCAAAAATCCCTAAAAGGGTCAAATGCTGACCCTTCTCTTTCTCTGACCCCTCACATTCAATCCTTTACCTTATTGTGGCTCCACCATGAAAATACATCCTGAATACAACCTTCTTGCTACCTGTCCTAAACCAAATCATCATCCTCCCTCATCTAAAGAATTATAAAATAGCCCTTGCCTTCCTAGGACCAATTTTCAACACCCAGAGTGATGCTATAAAGTAAATCATATCATGTTACACCTCTTCTCAAAACCCTTCAGGGCCTTCTTATCTCACTCCACAAAAAAGCCAAAATCCTTACAATGGCCTACAAGTCCCTGCACAATCCGTCCCCTCACCTCTCTGACCTCACCTCCACCGTCCACTCACTCACTCTGCTCCAGCCACACTGGCCTCCCTGCCCTTCTTCAAACACACAGGGTATGCACTCACCTCAAGGCCTTTCCATTTGCTCCTCCCTTTGCCCAGATGCACTTCCTCCAAATAGACACCGAGCTCACACCTCAGAGCCTCCAGATCTTTATACAAATGTCGTTTTCTCAGAGAGGCCTTTCTGAGATACCCTTCCAAAATTGCAGCAGTCCCTACCCCCACCTCCCAATGTTCCCTATTGTCCCTCCTCATTTTTTTTATCTCCACAGCATTTATTAAAATACTATACAATTTACCAAAGTATTTTTGTTTAATGTCTGTCTCTTCCTACTAGAATGTGAATTCCTTTCCCCACTGGAGGACAACAGAGTGTTCTGGGCAGAAATGGTAGACAGTTGCTCCTTTCCCTTTCATCTGCATTGAACTCTGTCATCTGAGCCCTAGTTCTCAAAAAGTTCCTTTGGGCTTTTTCCAGTGTCCCCTTTTCCACTTAGGGTTAGACCTTGCCCTGGAGCCAGGCTGCAGAGCACGATATGATAGTGTCCCCTGCTGGGAAGGCTGAAGACATCTTTCTGTGGACCACCAGGTGTCCACAGCCAAATGTCTTTCCTCTTCCTCCAGTCAAAATGCAGAAATTCAAAAAAAATAAAAATAAAAAAAAAAATAAAAAAAAAAATGCAGAAATTCTCAGGCATATCATCTCAGCCAAAGGTACATGTGTGTCAACATGGGCCAGGATGTGGGGGGGGGGGGAGCAGAAGGAAATGTCAGTCAACCCCCTGGCCTAGTGTCAGCTCAGGCTCAGTTTGGAATGGCCCATCCAGCTGTGAAAAGGACGGCTGGTTGACCAGTGATATCCATTTTGCTTTCTTTATTTTTTTTTTTTTTAAAGATTTTATTTATTTATTTGACAGAGAGAGACAGCGAGAGCAGGAACACAAGCAGAGGGACTGGGAGAGGGAGAAGCAGGCCTCCCGCCGAACAGGGAGCCCGATGTGGGACTCGATCCCAGGACCCTGGGATCATGACCTGAGCCGAAGGCAGACGCTTAACAACTGAGCCACCCAGGCGCCCCATTTTGCTTTCTTTAATAACAGAACTCCTGAGTTTTATTTATTTATTTTTTTCAGAACTCCTGAGTTTTAGCTGGCAGTCAGTGTGGTTTTGTGAATAAACTCTGGCCAACAGCATGTGAGTAGAAGTGATGTGTGCCACGTACAGGTCATGTCCCAAAAATGAAATGTGTCTCTCTTTTCCTGACTCCATCGTTCTCCCCTCTGGTTAGGGAAATGACCAGAATGAATCATCTGCTTGGGACTCAGAGGTGGAAGTTCTATAGAGAGGACGCCTCTGCTTCGCTACAAGTCCTAGACCACTTTCCTCTGAGCTGTCATTGGAGGAAGAGATAAACTTCTATCTCACTTGAGGCATCCTACCTTGGGTTTTCTTTGTTACAGCAGCCTGGCCCATACATTAACTAACACGACGATCACACTCAGAATGTCTTTCTTGCCATCGAGTATTTCTGGATCAAAGGAGAATAGTTGAGAGTCATAGGAAGGGAGTAGAAGGGAAGTTAAAGACTCTACGTTCCAGATCCAATTCTGCACAGAATGCTGGGGCTTCTAATATCATAAAATGTTAGAGTTGCTGCAAGTATAAAGTAATCTCAAGAAAAATTGCTTATATGCTATCACAAGATTTATATACAGGTGACCCTTGAACAGCATGGGCTTGAGTTGCCTGGGTCCATTTACATGTAGACTTTTTACAGTACAGTACTGTAAGCGCATTTCCCCTTCCTTGTGATTTTTTTTTTCCAATTTGTTTTATTCCCACAAGACAGACAGGCTTGGGGGGAGCCTAGCCACCATCTGGGCAAAGGGACCTTCCTCCAGCAGGAGGTGCAACCCACCCCGCACATGCAGGTCCACAAGCTGAGTATTGCTTATGTCTGTTTTGCCTCATTGCTCGGCCTTGTGGGTGATGAGACGCATGAAGTCCCACCCGTTAGCCCAGTGACTTGTCCAGGTTAACCATGCACCCCTCCCTGTCCTTGGCTGAGAACTCATGCATGCAGTGAGCAAGGGCCAGTGTGGCCCAGGGCCCTGTACAGCAGCCCTGCCTCCCTTCCTTATGATTTAATAACTTTTTTTCCTCTAGCTTACTTTATTGTAAGAACACAGTATATAATACAAATAACATACAAAATATGAGTTGTTTGGCTATGTTATCGATACGACTACTGGTCAACAGCAGGTTATTAAATTTGGGGCAAGTCAGAAGTTACACATGGATTTTCGGTTGCACAAGAAACCAGTATCCTTAACCTCAGCGTTGTTCAAGTGTTAACTATATATGCAAGGTTTAGAAGCATAGACTATTTTGGGAGGAATACCAATGAAATTAACATGTGTTTTCCTGGCTCTGGAGATAAGAACTAGCAGGCCAGGTGGAGTGTTGGAGGTTAAAGACTTGTATTTGGTGCCTTTTGAATGTTCCCATTTGGAACTCTTCAAAAATAATTGTATTTAAACCTACAAAAGGTGAACCAATCCAAAACAGATTGCTAAAGGTAGCTAGAATTTCATGTATTAACCTTTCACCACCTCAAATGAATGAATTTCACCATCTTTGGGTGACAGAGCCCACAGTGGTGCAATGAGGACAAAAATGCAGTATTTGATAAGGCTACTGTTAAAAATAGATGTGAAAGCAAAGTTGCTTTTGGATATACAAGTCCATAGCTTTCAAATAAGGTGCAAGAAAAATCAGAGCTTTCCCCACTGTATTTTGTTTGTTGCAGAGGAAGCAGGAATTGGCAGCAGTCTAGCATCCTTGAATCTCCCACCCTCCCCCTGACACACATGCACATCATCATTTTGTAAAGGTCATTCCACAATGAAGGGGTTGCCAAGTCAGGGTGGAGACAGCTCAGCCACGGCCCTCATTACACTGATCCATGCTGCCTTCCATCCCTCATCAGCACCAAAGTCAATATTTCATCTGGGAGCTAAAATTAAGTCATCACCCCTCCTGCGAGCAAAACTACTCCTGAAATAAAACTTTTACAACATTAGGTTGGAGGAGGATCACTTAGCATTTGAAAACACTTCCCCTGTGACCTTGAGCTTTTATCACTTGGGAGCCAAAATAAAATCTCTGAGGCAAGATTTATGAATAAATAATTAACCATGAAAATAAAATCAGCACTGAAAAAGAAGTGGGTCCTTTCCATTTACAATGAAAGTTTCTTTTGTGGCTATCACACTCTCTTTTGTGCACACAGCATTTTTAAGAAAAAAAAAATTCCAAAAAATTCCAAGCTATAGGGGCTTGATCTAACCACAAGAACTATAAAAACTTGAGGACGAGTTCTACATCGTATGCTTCTTCCATGTGTTTTCCTGGATCCTCAAAACGTGCCCAGGTCACCCAGATGCCAAGCAGCAATGGCAAGACTCACTATTCTCCATTGTTGGTGCCTTCTTCTTCTTGGGGTTGGCTTCTGTCCACCCCACTCCACCCTTCCCAACAGGAACATGGGATGCTTTCCCAGGGGTCTACCAACCAGCCCCACTCTTCCCAGATGAGAGGGTGAGGAGGGAAGGCAGCAAGATTGAGGTCTTCAGAGAAGACCTGGGACTCTACAACCCCACCTCAGAGTAGGGTTCCATAAGAGCTGCTCACCCAAGGAGACAAAGTGATGACCTTGGAGAAAGTTCGACCCACTGTCCAGGCAACTCAGAAAAAATATCACAAGGAAAGAGAGCTCCCTCTCTCCTTTAAATGAAAACTCAGCTGTTCAGAGAGAGCTAGCCCATTGTCTTTGGCTCTGATCCTCTTGAGCTCTCTGAAGACCTGCAATGCCTTCCCCTCCCCTAATGGGCTCACCTCCTGGTGAGCTGCCCATTCTCATATTCTTTCAAGCAACTGAAACATTCCCAGTGTGATGAGAGGAACCCAAAGAGAAGAGGCCCGGCTACCGCAGGTGAAAGAACAGGATTATCAGACCTTCTGCAGAGTGACCTGGAGCCAAGGGACCTCCTGAGTGCTTCCCAGGGCCCACAGTCTGTGAGGACACATAAAATAAGCTGAAAATTGACTCTTTTTATTTTTTGTTTTCACAGCTCCTATTGTTTTTCTTTAAACTGCTCTAATCTGCCTCCCTGCTGACTCATTTTAGTCAGGTATTCTCTGAAGAAAGATAACAGATTAAATTATCCTGAAGCCCAGCCAGCTGCCAAGAATCAGAAGGCCTTTCCCAGTTTCCTGCCTGTGCATCAGGCAAGTTCTCCCTCCCAAATTGGGAGTGGGGTTGTGGGGGGAACTGAGTCCTCCTGGAGCAGCGCAGGTCTGAGAATTTCAACATGAAAGTCTCCAGGCTGGTAGGGAGCCCTGTTCCTAGGGATGAAAACAGCAGAAACACTCTTCCCATCAAAGAAATTCAAACTGAGATTAATGCTCTTCCATCCCCCAAACTTCCCCTCAGAAGTGAGGCTCATTTTAAGAATTCCTCCAGCAGTTATGTGGTCCCTCAGGGTTTTTCTACCTTCAAGATTCCAAGATTCCCATGTTTCCTGCTTTAAGCAGCAGGGGTTCTTGGTGGGTTTGCATGACATTCCCTTACATTGAATTTCCCTTGGAGAATCTTTGGGATGATATTAGCAAAAGCACCCTGTAAACCCTGAAGCATGATACCAATGGCAGTTTGTGTGTTTAGAAAACTGCTCACTTCTGTTCTCCTATATCCCTGATGAACTTAAACTGCTATTTATCTTATTCTTAAATCAACTTCGTTATTCTTGCCTTAAATATTTTTAAGCAGCTTTATTGAAGTATAATTGACATATAATAAACTGCAAATATTTAAATGTACAACTGGATGAATTTTAGCAAATGTAAACACCCATAAGACCATCCTTCCAGTCAAGGTAAGAAACATATCCATCACCCTGAGATTTTCCTCACGCGCTTCTGAAACCAGTTCAATAGCAAAATAACACTGTTTCTTGCCCAGCTGTGTGACTGTGGGCCTCTTCCCACATTTTCATTTCCTCACGTTAACGGAGGGAATGGGACTGAAAGATCATCCTCCAGCCCAAGCCTTCCATGAAGCTAGTCTTAAAACCAGGCCTCAAGGATGGATTTCCTTATTGTTCTTTCATCCTATGACACAACACGGCATCATAATATTAAAATTTTTTCTAAAGAAAGTCCACTCAGCCACCTCTCTAACAGTGCCGGTTTCATGGACAAAGGACCAGTGTCGTCACATGGGTGTCCCACCCTCAGAAGGGCCCTGTATTTGGAGTTTTACACTCTACAGTTACCATCTTGAAGTTCTTAATAATTTCATCTATGTGCTGGTGTGTTTTTTTTAGTAGGCTCCACACCCAGTGTGGAGCCCAACACGAGGCTTATACTCATGACCCTGAGATCAAGACCTGAGCTGAGATCAAGAGTCAGATGTTTATCTGACTGAGATATCCAGGCACCCCAATAATTTCATCTTCAAATTTGTGCTTAGTAAGTGAAGTCCATGGGACCATGTAGCAGGGGGCTTGGAGCTTTGGCTCACATGTAATCCTACCTCCCACCATCTCCCCACCTTCCTGCCACTCAGCCATCTGCTCTCTGTCCCCTGGTACCTTGGCCCCCCATTCCTGATCCCATCCCACAATCACAGCCATCTTCTACCTGGGGTGGAGACCAGGTAGCACAGGAGGAGGGTTCTACATTCTGCTGTCATTCTCTGTCCCCAGGAGGGGAAGGATCAGGGTGAGACACTCATTCTATGACATCTTGAGACAGGGCAAGACAGCACCCATCCTGCACCCAGCTGGCAGCACCACCACATGTTTGATGGGCAACTGGGGTGGGTGCTGTGGAGGAGGGTCAACTCCAATCCAGGTTCCAAGCACATCCAGGCACAAGTTAGGGCAGACAGCACAGGGAACAGAGATTGACTTCACAAACCCACCTGGCCCCACATTTTTATTTTGTACTAAGACCCTCAAAGTATGTGCTAAGACCATGTTTTATGAATATAAATTCCTGGTGTGGTCTAGGAATCAACAGGACAGTTCTTCATCTCTGCAATGTCAAGAGGTAATACAGGAAGTGAATTTCATGGTGCTAAAAGTAATGATTAGCTGATAACCTTCTGCCCGTGGCCATCATGTCACCCAGAGGCAGAGAGAAACAGCTAGCTCAAGGAGCAGCACAAAATGGTTAACCAAGCTGGAGCTGAACTGTAGCAAATGCCAGGCTGAATTATTGTTTCAGATTGCTGGGTATGAGCATCTGAGTAGATGGCAAACCTTCCTGGTCTGACGTTAGGTTGAGGTTCAGCCCACCCTCCTGCAAATGCTCCTTCCACCACCTCACTGCTACCTCACTGCTATTTTAATAGAAAATAGCACCCCAATAGGGCTGCTATAGCCAAGTACCATAAACTGGGTGCCTTAGAATAACAGAATGTTATGGTCTCACAGGTTTGCTTTGGGAGGTTTGCTCTGGTTGCTCCTGGTGGTTCACCACAATCTTTGGTGTCTTTTGGCTTATAAACACATCACCCTGATCTTTGCTTTTGTGTTCACATGGCATTCTCCCTCTGCGTGTGTCCATATCCAAATTTCCCCTTTTATAAGGGCCCACCCTACTCCAGTATGATATCATCATAACTTAACTAATGACATCTACAAAACCCTATTTCCAAATAACGTCACATATTCTGAGGTACTAGGGGTTAGGGCTTCAACATGAATTTTGGGGGAAAACACAATTCGACCCATAACAACAGCCATGAGTCAACTATGTGAGAGCACGCTCCACCACAATTACTCCCTTGAGAGGAAGAACATTGGCCAGCCCAAAATTCATGGTAAGGGTGGGTAAGTTTTGACTAGAGAGGAGAGAAATCTAAGGTCCTTTGGCTCTAGAATGCAGCTGGGGTTTAGGACAGAAGGTTGGGGGGAGGAGAAGGAGAAAAATGCAGGATCATCACAGAAGAAGGGAATAAAAGAACATAGAAAGAGTAGCAGAACCAAAGGCTTGGTTTTGCCACCTCCACCAAAGCCCAGGTCCAGTCCTGGGGCTGGAGGAAGAGCTGCTTTTGTCAAAAAGTTGCCTGTTCTGGTCTCCAGCTTCACTCTCATTTTCCCAGTCTGGAAACTTAAACCAGCACACGCGCGCATGTGTGCACACACACACGCACGCACACACACACACACACACTACTGTCAAATAACTCATCTTTAACCCTCTTCCCTTTGTTGCAGCAAGGGCCAGTTTCTCTTCCAAAGCAAGTCCTTCCAGAAACGGGTCCTTCATCTCCAACTCTGCCCAGGCCTGAATCAGCACTTCTTAACTGTGTTAAGCAAAATTCTGCAGCATCTGCAAGCCTGGATATCAAAAGCCTGTTAAAAAAAGAAGAAAAGAAGTTGCAATTGCTTCACCTTCCTGAAAAAAGCAATCATTTTAGTGCTTCTTCAAATATATTCAAGTGTATTATAATGTACATACAAAATGGCAGATGGGTATTTAAAATCCTATTAAGAGCCCCTGCCTTATCACCAGTCACCCTCAGCACCTGTAATCTGCTCTACAATCCTGCTTTCCTAGCAGCTGTGGTGTTAGCTAACAGCTTGTATAGCAGAGGAAAGGTAAATGTATGTTCTCACGAACGTGCACTTATTAATGGCCCTCAATGTTTGACAAATTAGCAGATTTTAAAAATTCATTAACACTTCTGCTCCTAATCCATGGATTTGTTCATTTAATAAATGTGAGCTTATAGTAAGGAGCTGTTAGCATTTCATAATTGTTCTTTGGGGGGATCTGGCAAGGTGATGAATTAGATGGGGTTCTACTCTTTTTTGAATCCACATGTGTTGAAATCCTCTGATATGGAAAATAATCAAGCCTTTCCCAGGGGAGGAGCCATGTGGTTTTGAATAGCCCTGGCACACCAGAATAATGATTGGCATTGATGCTCAGTTCCCATGGTCAGCATCTTTGAGTTATTCTCATAGTTTCCAGTCCATTCCACTATTTCCAAAACTACAGATTCATAAAAGCTTCTGCATTTTATTCCATGTACCTTTCTACTTGACAAAGAGATTCTCAGCTTATAATAATTTAGGGTAATTAAAAGCTTTTAAGTAGTAGTTACATAATAAATATGGCAGCCACAAAGTGATGGTCAACGTAGTCCAATGTACTCATTTGCTGAGTGTTGCTGGACATTGGTGAACTTCACAGAAAATAGCACTGTCTATATGCATATACGCACAAACACCTTGCCCAAAGTCCCAAATAAAAGAGGATAGCCTGGTTGTGGCGGGGGGGGGGGGGGCCGCAAGGGACCTGTATCAGTCAGCTCAGGCTGCCAAAGCAAAATACCAAAGACTGGGCGGCTTAAACAACAGATATTTATTTCTCACAGTCTGGAGGGTGGAAGTGCAAGAATGGTCAGGTTTTGGCAAGGGTTCTCTTCTTGACTTGTAGATGGCCACCTCCTCTCTGTGTCCTCACATAAGGAGAGCAATCTTTCTCTCTTCCTCTTCTTATAAAGCCATTAATCCCATCATGAAAGCCCCACCTTTATCTCTTCACCTAACCCTCATTACTCCCAAAGGTCCATCTCTAAAAGCTATCATATTAAGGGTTACAGGTTCACATGTGAATTGGGGGGTGGGGGACAGAATTCAGTCTATAGTATTCTGCTCCTGGCTCCCAAAATTCATGTCCACCTGGTATGCAAAATGTATTCATTCTAGCCCAACAGCTCCAAATGCCTTATATCATTGCAGCATCCATTCTAAAATCTCATCTAAATCAGATATGATGAGAATTAAGGTATAATTCATCCTGAGGCAAATTCCTCTCCAGCTGTGACCTTATAAATCCAGTCAAGTTATGTGCTTTCAAAGTACCACAGTGATACAGGCATAGGATAGACATCCTCATTCCAAAAGGGGGAAATGGGAAAAAAGGAAGGGGTGATAAGTCCCAAGCAAGGCCAAAACTCAGCAAGGCAAATTCTACTTGATTCTAAGTCTGGAGACTATCCCCTTTGATTTGATGCCCTGCCCTTTGGGACCCACTGGTTCTACCTCCATAGCTCTGTTGGGTAGGGGGTCATACACCCAAGACTCCAGGCAGCTCCATTCCCAAGGTTCCATGGGATGACCCAGCCACAGGACTCTTCAGGACAGGCACACTCCCAAGTCTGCAGTCAGAAGCCATCTGGCCAATCAGAACCAAGGCAGTGACCCTGATGGCCTTTAAATTGCCTCTAGGCTCCTTTTATTTTCTTGAAAAATAGTGAAACTTTTTTAACCAAATCGCTCAATGATCCAGTCCTGTATGATCTAAGAATTCCAACAGCTTTCCTTCATTTTAGCTCATTTTTTCCTATCCGTTTTAGTTCAAAGTGGCAAGATCCTTGCTGGTATAATCCCAGCTCTATTCCTGGTTTCTGTTGAGAAGGCTGGTTAAAGCCATGAGTCACCCCCATGGCCTGTTTATCAAATCATTCTTCAGCCACACCCTTAATGTTCCCTTCAGAACGACCTTTATCACTTTCTGAAATATGGATAGGCTGAGGATTTTCTGAATCTTCAAGTTCTGGTTCCTTTTTGCTTAGTAATTCCTTCCTCAATTCAGCTCTCTCCTTTTACATTTTACTATAAGCATTCAGGAAGAACCAAGCTCCTGCTTAGGAATCTCCTCAGCTAAGTATCTGTTTTTATTGCTCACAAGTTCTACCTTCCAAAAAACATAAGAATATTGTTCAACCAAGTTCTTTGCCTCTTTGTAACAAGGATCACCTTTCCCACAGTTTCCAATAACATATTCCTCATTCCCATCTGAGGGCTCACCAGAATCTCTTTTAACATCCATCTTTCTAGCATGCACCTCAAAACTCTTCCATCCTCTACATATTGCCCAGTTTCAAAGCTGCTTCCACATGTTTAGAGATTGCAACACCCCCACTTCTTGGTACCAAATCTATATTAGTTTGGGTTTTCCAGAGAAACAGAACCAAGAGGAGGAGAGAGAGAGATAAGGGTAGAGATAATGATAGGGACAGAGATAAGGATAGGGATAGGGATAGGGCTAGGGATGGAGATAGGGATAGAGAGAATGGGCTCCTGTGATTATGGATGTTAAGAAGTCCCAAGACCGGCAGTCAACAAACTGAAGACCTAGGAGAGATAATGTTATAATTCCAGTCCGAGTCCAAATTCAAAGACAAGAGAAGACCAATATTTCAGGTTGAAGACAGGGAGAGAGAGAGAGATTTCTCTCTTACTCCACCTTTTTGTTCTATTCAGGCCCTTCAGTAGATTGGATGAGGCACACCCACATTAGGGAGGGCAATCTGCTTTACTCAGTCTACTGACTCAAATGTTCATCTCATCCAGAAAAAATGTTTAACCAAATATCTGGGCACCCTATGACCCAATCAAGTTGACATATAAAATTAGGCGTCACAAGACCCAAGGAAAATCAGGGCACAGCACTGTAACAGAATGCTTTCTGCCTCTCCACTCTATGCCCCCCAGCTCTTTCCCTCGGGACACTTGCCAAGTGCTCCCTTGACTGAATGAAGTGGGGAGAGGTAGGAGGAAAAGGGAAGGCAGTGGAGAAGACAGGTGGAACCAGGAGAATTTCTAAATGAGTTTGGGGCCAACATAATTTCAGGGTAAAATTCAATTGGGGTAATCTACCAGTTTATTAAGGGGAATTTTTAACAATCCCCTTGTTTTGGCTTATTATCTGTAGTACATTAATGCATTAAAAGGAATTATACTTGGGGTACCTGGATGGCTAAATCAGTTAAGCATCCAACTCTAAAGTTTCAGCTCAGGTCATGATTTCATGGGTGTTCAAAGGGAGCCCTGCATTGGGCTGCATCACACTCAGCGGTGTGTCTGCTTGAGACTCTCTCTCCTTCTCTTTCAGCCCCTCCCCCCCCCACTCATGCCCTCTCTCTCTCTCTCTCTATCTCAAATAAATCTTTTTTAAAAAAGGAATTATAATAACAAGATTTGGAAGGAAGTAAGGATCAAGAAGACACTTAAAAAAAAAAAAGGAGGGTTTATTAAGTTCCCACCATGTCTGTGACCCTCTTCTCATGCCCCAAAAGCCCTCTGAGGTAGATATTACTATCCCCACATCACAGAAGTGGAAATCGAGGTAAAGATGTGTTCTGCCATAGCAGTGCAGCAAGGACTGCCCCCAGTAGCTGTCATTGCTGGTCTGTCACTCTCCACTACCCCACACTCAGCAGGTGACCTGCTGTTAATTAGCAATGATTTCTCCTCCTGTCTCCACATGTGCACATCTCCAGAGAACATTTTTCTCTCATTAGTATCAAAAATGAATCAGGTTTTTTAGTACCCAAGCTCTGTAATCAATTAAGCATTTTAATCAGAGATGAGAGTTACAAGAAGCTGTCAGTAGACTCATTTCCAGGCAAATACTCTTGCCCATGCCTCATCATTTCTAATAAGACAATAATAACACTTTTAATCCTGCACTCCACAGTTAGTGAGTCGTTCCTAATTACCCACATCTGCGAGTGAAATCTCTTTATTAGGCCCTGAACTAATGCTGTCCTAGAACCTCTTGTATGATTTCACAAATTCCTTGGGACAGGGGATGTCAAGACGAGAAGAAATGGGGAAACATATTCTTCCCCATACAGAAAGTGATGCAGAAGACATCACATATCCTATAGCTATGATGAAGCCAGGGCCATTAGTCATAACTAATACAATTGGATTAAAGAAAACTTGCACTTTTTTCAATATATCTACCAGCAAAGAAGAATCACAGCACATTCTCCCACTCCATGGGAAAATTGCTGCAGAAAATAGTTATTCTGTGTGGTCAGACTTAACCGACCATGGCCCTGTTACTAGGCTGTTCCCATTTTAAGAAGAGCAGACCTGGAGCTCCTGTTCCATATACGTGCCATGATTTTGTTAAATAACATTCTAACTGATGGATTATTTCAAACAGCAACCATCTAGATTTGATATACCTCTTTCCCTAGGACACCAAGGGACACATATTGATACCTGCACACTTCATCAGTACATTTAATTGGTCAATTACACATGAGATGAAAGGGACTTCTCTCCCCCTGCACCAGTGTTTGGTTGAGAAAGCCTCTGGGGAAGAGAGAGAGGCATTGAGTTTTGAAAATATAACTGAGCTCTCCGTGACAAACAAGGCAATAGAATCTGAGACCTGAGAGAACCCTCCAAGTGCCACTCCACCAGCCTCCAATCCCTCAATAATAAATCCCCTTCCCTCCAAAATAGCAGTGAACTCTGCAAAACTGTTAATAGCAGTTTGAAATAGTGTAACTCTAGCTGTCACTTTCCAGATAGGCTTAATACTAGATAAGCCACAGGAATACAAATGTGGCTTGACCACAGAACGCTGCGTGCAGGAGCTCACTGGGGCATCATGCAGAGATGGTAACTAATTCATGCTGCCCCGCGCACACCTCCTGTTCTCTTCTCATTCCACGCCATCTGCTCCTTTGCCACGGACATCGTAGCGGGACATCTCAGCTCCTACCGCTGAGCAGTAGTTGTGTCCTCTCCCCTGTGACCTGCTGTCAGGCAAGCCTTTAACACTCATCCCTGAATTACACAAGACTCATTTCATCTGAAGGGGCATGCTGTGCAGCCACACCTTGGCACACTCTGCACGATTCTGCACTGCTAGGAGACGCAGACTGGGGAGAATTTCCGGTGCTGTTGTTTCCCAGCCTCCTCGGATCTAGAAAAGCACGAAAGCTAGTAAACGGCAGCCGCCCAAACGTATCAGTAAAATGAAAACACCTTATAACACTCCCTGACTTCTACCTCCCATGAGTCCTCTCTTCTGTCCACCCCATACAAAGTATTCACTCATTCCATAAACATGCTCTGGCACCTGTGCTGGGCTCTGACACATAATCCTCACCCTCCTCTGGGAGCAGAGAGCCAGGAGAACTGCTTGGACAAGTTCTCACATTCCCAGAGGGATTCAAATTCAGACTTGTGAAGTGATCTCCAAATTAAGTCCTCCATAAGCAATAGATACAACCAAACAATTGAAAGAAGAAATTCACAGCCCCCCCCCCTTAAACTCATACCCAATCCGCAGAATACACCACGTCTAATGCACCATGAATTGTAATCAAGCAGTAGTTAAACTCTGAATAGAAAGAATTATCTTTTGTTTTGTACTTTAGACCATTAATTTGTCCAATGAAAACCTTTAAAATGGACTACAAGACAGTTGGACCTTGTCTTTTTGTGTTTTGATATACTGGACATATTTAAAATTGGAAGAGAATTGGACCTCTCTCAACCCCTATCAGAGAGAGAGGAAGACAAGGAGGAAGAGAAATGACCTCCAGTGTGTAATATAGAAGCTCTGTCGTCTGCCCAGCACTCTGCATTTTCCCCCAGGGCTCTGCTGAGCTAGAGTTTCCAAGAGTCTTCCCCCTTATCTGAATATTCGCCCTTCCCATATGTCAAAGTGTCTAACAATATGGCACAGTATGGATAATATGACACACTGAATTGATTTTTTTAAAAAGGCCTCCCTCAAAATCATGTTAAATGCTTGATAAAATATAGTACTTTCTTTTTGAGGAGGAGGAATGAGAGAGATGACTGGATAGACTGAACTGTGTTATGATGGACCTATTCTAAATTAATTTTCTAACTAATATTTAGCCTGTAAGGTTTTGGATTAAGGATTGCATTGATTAATAATTATTTTTCTTAATTAGATGTTATGTGAACCTTGTGTTTATTTATGTGTTACTTATTTATATGTTAAAGTATGCATTTTGGTACCTATTTTTGTCTATAGACCTTCTGTGTATTTATTCACTCTTTTTATAAAATACTGTCTCAAACATTTTAAGTATGTTCTCAACATCTAGCAGTATTTTTAATCTCACTTTTTTTTAAGATTTTATTTTTACTTATTCGAGAGAGAAGGAGAGAGAGCTGAGGGAGGAGCAGAGGGAGAGGGACAAGCACACTCCACACTGAGCACAGAGCCCAACGTGGGGCTTGATCTCAGGACTCTGAGACCATGACCTGAGCCGAAACCAAGAGTCACGCACTTAACCGAATAAGCCACCCAGGCGTTTCTTTATTTATTTTCTTTATTTTTATCTCACTTTTTAAAAATCTTGTAATAGAACAAAGGGCTAAATCTCATAATGCACTTATGTACATCCTACACTTTCGTCGTAGTAGGTACCCATATTCAGTTGGTGTCTTTATAAGACATTCATGTACTCTACATTTAGCTATGGTAATGTATACAATTTCCCTCTTATCTCTAAAGAAGTGTCTTTTAGATAGCTATTTGTCGTTTGGCACTAACATGATGAAATTATAAAAATAGGTTATTCATTTTGACACAACAAGTAAGCTTCTATTTAGATTTCATGAAGTTTGCCTCTCCCAATATCATGTTAAATGCTTGATAAAATAGGGAGCATTTTAAATTCATGGTTAACTTTGAAAGAAAAAAAATTCCAGGAATAAAGAGGGGATCCAAGTCAAAGAGTTGATGGGAGCTGCACTTTCAGGTCTTTTTCGCGTGCCAAACACTTAGATAAGCATCTTATATATAAAGCTCTTCTAAGGTTTTAGTACACCCCCGACCCTGATCCCCAGTTTCTAGGATAGATTCATAGAAGTAATGTTCTTTGTACATATGCTTCATACCTGTGTATCCTCACACACTCTGATTATTGGCACCCATTTCCTCTATTGCCATTAAATTGTAATATATGCATCGCCGGAGCAAGCACACACTGAACCACAGCAAAAATTGTTTTCTGTAGGTAGATGAGTAAATACCAATGTGGCCATCTTCCCCCCACAACCCATCCACTTCCCTGCCAGCTATTGGTATAAACAACAGTGAGCCCATAGCTCTGGGATCCTCTGACCTGGCAAATATCTCATTCTATGGGGACCACATTGACTATCTCTCTGTGGGGAGGAGGGAGATGATAGGAAACACATCCACTCACTTCTGTCCTTTAACTTCTTGGCTGGACTCATTGGTTGGTCCAGTGGTACACCAAAGTGACAGCCACTTTAAACCAAGTCTGAATCATCTTTACTTCCAGTCTCCAAACCCAGACCATCCCTAGTGACCTGACCTAGCTCACCAACCACCACTTCCCACCAACTCTGTACGGCTGAAAAAGTTCTTCATCAACCCAAGATCCATCTTCCCTCCTTGCTCACTAACAGAATATCAGTCTTGGAATAGCAATGTGCTCAGCCCCAGAATTATACTTAATTTTAGCTAACATAACAATCCCATTGCCCAGTTTCTGAGCATCCCTATGGGTGGCTGCCTGTTCCAGGTCTAGCCATACAGATATAGATGAATGGGGCTGTGGTTCTGGAAAGGCTTTAGTATTTTTGATAGAAGAGATAGACACTGCTAACAGTGCTCTTTCCCTTTCTCCCTGCCACAAACATGGATGTCATGCTAGGAACTACAGCAGACAGCTTCAACCAGAAGGAATCAAACCAACCAGTTAAGGCAGAAAGGATCAATAGAAAGGGATTGAGCCTTTGAGAACATGCTTCCACCCTGCACTGCAAAACTCTAGACTCATTTAAGATAATTAAACACCCTTGTTGCTTAAAACAATGTTAGTTGGGCATTCTGGTCAGTGCAGCTGAAAGCATTTCTAATATACCTCTTTGTGCCCTGCATTGCACTCAGGGCACTGAGTAAATTTAAAGATTTAATTGGCTTTATTCAATGATTTATGAATCAGGTATCTGATCTAGCAAATAGAAAGGAGCTCTGAGGAGCTGTACAAAATGGAAGGCTTTTATAGGCAGAAGGAGGTGGGACAAGGATGTTACTAGCAAAGAGTGGGCTGTTTCAGGCAAGATCACCTTCCTTTGGGGGATAGTGGGGGTGTATCAGATAGATTACCCCACTAGTGATGACCAGAAAATTCCAGACTACCTGGTTAAGATTACATTCCTGGGAGAGGCTGAAACTGCAATTAGGTTAGGTATTAAGTCTTGGTTTAATGAAATGGGCTTAGCACAAGTGAGTCCATTTTGGACCCATTGTCTCTTTTTTAATAACACCAACACATTAAACCACTATTAACCATTTTCCTATGCACATATTTTGTAATAAAATAAGATCATATTGTAATATTTTATAGTCTGATTTTAAGCTCAGTTAATCAACTATACATGTATTTAATTTTTTTGACAACATTTTAGCCATTACATTATATTTCTTCATAGGAATAGGCTATATTTTAACTAATTCCCTGTTGTTAGAGATTTGTTTCCAATCTTTCTTGCTTTTATTGCAATACTGAGTGAATATCCTTGTAGCTAAATCTTTCACACATATATTATATCCTTTCCATAGGATAAGTACCTAAAAGTAGCATTGCTACACGAAGAATACTCACATTTTAGGATTTTCTTGTTTGAATTGCCAAATACACCTCCAAAAAAATAGCAATCTGTATTGCAAACAGAAGTATAAGACTTGATAGTCACAAAACCTGGCATTATTGTTTATTACCTTCTATTTAATATTTGTCAGTTTGGTGAGCCAAAAATAGTTTCTCGAAGTTATTTTAATTTTGTTTTTTCATTTTTTATTGGCCAATGTTAACGTCTTTTATAAATTACCTGTTTCTATCTTTTGCCCATATTTTAATTGATAAAGTCATGCACACCTCTCTGCCAAGTAACATGAGTTTATTGTCAACCAAAACTTCCAAGATTTTTTTCTGCAAATGATGCTGTTCAGACACTGTATGTGTCTAGTATGTGTCCTATAGTTTTGAGAACATGCTCCTATCTAGTATGTGTCTTATAGTTTTGAGAATATGCTCCTATCTAGTATGTGTCCTATAGTTTTGGCAGTCAGTATGCTTCATTTACATGTCTCCATATGAAATTTCATTTTGTTAAATTTTCTACATTTTTGCTACCCATTAAAATAATTTTTCAGGAGTGCCTGGGTGGCTCCATTGGTTAAGCATCTGCCTTCGGCTCAGATCATGATCCCAGGGTCCTGGGATTGAACCCAATGTTGGGCTCCCTGCTCAGCGGGGAGTCTGCTTCTCCCTCTCCCTCTGCCTCTCCCCCATTCATGCTGTCTCTCTCTCTCAAATAAATAAATAAAATCCTTAGAAAATAAAACAAATAAAATAATTTTTCATATCCATTCTATAATATTCTCTCCCTGTTTTGAGGGTTCCAACAATTTAGACTATATTCCACCAATGTATGTTCTTGGGTAAAAAGATATCACAGGACAGTCAAGACTTTGCTTGGAGTCCTGAGTACTCCTTACAAGGACACATCATTCACCATTTTTTTAATAGTCCCTTTCAGTTATGTCAGAGATCTCCTTTATTTATTAATGTGTGCCTACCATTGAAGCTACAAAGCATGAGTCAAAAGAGACATGGTCCTAGGTCAGAGATAGCTTATAGACTATTGAGGAAGGCATTAATAAAACAGTCTCACAAACACATAATTGTTGTAATGATAACTACAGTAAAGGAGGAACACTCAGGACTATAAGAGCCAATAATAGGGGCCCGTCAATTGCAAGAGTCTAATCAAGACATGATGGTTGCTCGGTATAAGACAGAGATGATATAGAGAAAGAGGAGTAGACTTGAGAAATATTTAGAAAGCAAAATCAAAATGTCTTAGTGATAAATTGGGTATAGAAAATATAGGAAAAAGTTGTCTAGGGGAGCCTGGGTGGTTCAGTCGGCTAAGCATCTGCTTTCAGCTCAGGTCATGATCCCAGGGTCCTGGGATCGAGTCCCACATCGGGCTCCCTGGTTAGTGGGGAGTCTGCTCCTCCTTCTTCCTCAGCCCCTCCCCCAGCTTGTGCTCTCTCACTCTCTCTCTCTCGCTCACTCTCTCTCTCAAATAAATAAATAAAATGTTTTTTTTAAAAAAAAGGAAAAGTTGTCTAGGATGATTTGTAGGATTTAGGTTTGCACAAGGTCTATGGATGTAACCTCAAGGGTCCCACACCTGCCTCTGTGTGCGTGTGTGTGTGTGTGTGCATTCATTCCAATGCCCAACTAATTATTTTAAGCATATTCTAGATAATCTATGAGACCACTCTTCAAGGTAAACAATTCCACACTCCAGAGGCCATGTTTGTGTTTGTATTCAGGATCCTGCTAGCACCAAAGTTCACCTAGGGTAACAATGTTTAATCATTAGTGGATTGACAAGTATGTTCACAGCCATGAGTTTGGTAGATCTTCTTATCAAACTAACTTGCTTTAAGTATAACACCAAATATTGAATTCTTTCACCAGTTATAAAGATCTTCAACCAGTTATAAACCAGTGATTTTTTTCAAGACTTTAAAGATGAGATTTTGAAGAATGAAAATATTTTTATTTCTTAGTTAGTATATTAAGGCTTTGAATTGTCATTATAAAAACTTCAAAGCAAAGAAGTAGCACTTTTTTAATCATCACAAGCTAATTAGAAAAGTCCAGAGGGAATCTGGAAAAAAAAAAATTTGATCTGAGGCCAACAAAAGGACAAATAAGAGGTCGTATAAGGCTGTGGAAATGAAGATCGTACATTAATTTGAATAGGAAAAGCGGGTGGAGACTTACTTGGCCCAATGCTGAATTCAGAAGAAATTGGGTAGTACCAAGATGGACTATTCACAGTAGTCAGAATGACTTAACTTCAGAAAGAAAAATATTAAAACAAATTAGAGTAATAAAGATAATGTGGTACTGGCACTAGTGTAAACATATAGATCAATAGAACAGAATTGAAAGCACAAAAATAAACCCTTATTTATGGTCAATCAATTTTCAACAAGGATGCCAAGACAATTCAATAGGAAAAGAATAGTATTCTCAACTAGAAGTACTGAAGCAAGTCTATATCCACATGCAGAAGAGTGAAGCTGGTCCCTTCCTTATACCATCCACAAAAATAACTCAATATGAATCACAGACCTAAATATTGGAGCCAAAACTGTAAAACTCTCACATATCCGTACAACAGAATATTATTCAGCAATAAAAAAGAGTGAAGGATGGATGGATGGATGGATGGATGGACCTTGAAAACATCATGCTGAATGATAGAAACCAGGCACACAAGTTCACATATTGTATGATTCCATTAAATGAAACATCCAGAGTAGACAAATCAATAGAAGCAGAAAACAGATTGTTTATGCCCAAGGGGGAAGCAGGGGAACAAGGCTCATGAGGGGGAACTAAGAGACAGTGGAAGTGACTGCTAATGGATACAGGGTTTCTTTGGGGGACGATAAAAATGTTTTTAAAATGAGATGAAGGTTGCACAACCCTGTGACTATACTAAAACCCATTGAATTATATACCTTAAATGGGTAGACTCTATGGTATGTGAATAATTTATAGAAAATGTACAAATTTTAACTTTGCAGTTTGATGAATTTTTTTAATATTATTTTATTATGTTATGTTAATCACCATACATTACATCATTAGTTTTTGATGTAGTGTTCCATGATTCATTGTTTGTGTATAACACCCAGTGCTCCATTCAATACGTGCCCTCTTTAATACCCATCACCAGGCTAACCCATCCCCCCCACCCCCCTCCCCTCTAGAACTCTCAGTTTGTTTCTCAGAGTCCATAGTCTCTCATGGTTCGTCTCCCCCTCCGAATCCCTCCCCCTTCATTTTTCCCTTCTTACTTTTGACTGTTATGTATACCGATGTATCTACTACTCCAAAGCAAATATAGAAAATTTCTCTTTTCTGGGAATGTTTCTCGGGGAAGCACCCCTTTTTATTTAATCTACCCTTCCCCCAAAAGGTAACCACTATTCTGATTTCTATCACCATAGCTTCTTGGACTTCATATGAATAGAATCAGACATTATATATTTTGTGTGTAGGTCTGGTTTCTTTTGCTTAGCATAGTTGTGAGATTCAGCCATGTAGTTATATCTGTCCACATAGTTATATCTTGTCCATAGGTTTTTTTTTTTTTGGTTTTGTTTTCATTTTTGTTTGCAGCTGACTAGTCATTCACTGTAGGAATATAACACAATTATTTTATCAATTCACCTACTAATGGTCATTTGGGTCATTGCTTATTTTGAGTTATTAGGAATAAAAATGTTATGAATATTTTTTATTTTGTTTTAAGATCCTTTTAGTACCAGAGGTCACTGGAGTTCCCTCCCCTTGAATTGAGGCAGGCTCTGTAGCTGCCTCATGAATTAGAGTATGGAGGAGTGATGCAGTTTCAGGGCCCAGGGCTTAAGAGACTAGCAGATTTCACTTCCTATGTCTTGGACCACTCACCTAGGAGCCTTGAGTCCAAATACCCAGCTGAAAAGATGATATGGAGAGGCCCTAGATAACATGAAAATGGAGAGGGCCCAATGACATCCAGCCTTCTACCTGTCCCTATCAAGGGACTCAACATGTGAGTAAGGCTGCCCTGGACCATCCAGACTGGACCAGCCACGAGCTGAGTATCCACAAGTGACCCAAATCAATTCACATAGAGCAGAAGAGTTATTCAAATAAGCTTTTCCTTAATTCTTGACTCATAAAATGGTCTCCCCCCAAAATTCCTATCCACCTAGGATCTTGGAATGTGGCCTTATTTGGAAATAGGGTCTTTGCAGATGTAATTAAGCTTGGGATTGAAGTGGGATTATACGAGTGGACCCTAAATCCAATGGCAATTGTCCTTTGAAGAGATAATATGATACACAGAGAGACAGAAACACAGAGGAGAAAATGTGAAGACAAAGGCAGCGGTTGGAGTGATGCAGCTACAAACGAAGGAACAAAAAGAACTTACAGGAGCCACCAGAAGGTAGGAAGAGACAAGTAAGAGCTCCCCATGAATCTTTGGATGGAGTATGGCCCTTCTGACACCTTCATTTCAAATTTCTAGCTTCTAGAAATGTGAAATAAATTTTTCTTGTTTATGCCACCAAGTCTGGTAATTTGTTATGGCAGCTCCAGAAAACCAGGGATTCTATTCTATCAGTCTATATGCAGCTCTTAAAAGTGTGGCTGGCTTCTCCCTCCATGGTGGGGTTGGCTGCTCCTCCATCTTTACTCCTAGAAATGAAAGCCCCTTATGTCTTCTCTCCCAGGAAGGGCTTGTTCCTTCCTGGATTTCAGTTCATTTAGATTTCTTTGCATTTTCAACTCCCTGATGGTTTTCTTTCAATGATTATTTTGTAAGGAATCCAGGTTACTCATGATGTTAGGATGAGATCCACATTTTCTTGCAACTTTCTAAAATCCTATCCGCAAACTTGGATGTGACTTTTTAATTAGCCATGCCTACATTTTAACAAAAGCCATTACAAAAGTAGCCATTACAGCTACTTTTTTTCCCCTTTTCTGATATTATAATAAGACTAATCTGTGTCAGCATTGGGCTCTGAGAGAAGTCTTCTTTTAAATTCTCCTTAAGTATGGGAAACAGTGGAGTGGGTCAGTCAGTTAATTATGAATTTACCCAGTTTTACGTAGTTGTGCCCACAATTCCCATCTCCACATTCTTTGTTCCTGACTGTGCTCCTCATCAAATGCTCCATCCTCCTGTTTCCCTGGCTCCATCCTTGTTCCAGTCCAAGACAAATATAGGACAGACTCCACTCTGTCCAAAAATCAGACTTTCTAAAGCTGAAAATAAACATGTAAGTAAATGGGTGTCCTAATTTTCTATGATGCTAATGCTTCCTGTACTGGACTAGATCTCATTTCTTATTATAGTGGAGATTACTGGGGAAACAAATCTCAGCCCCATTAGGATTTAACTAAATGGAACTAAATTTTTAGTCTTAAAATCATGTTAGACTTGGAAAAAAATCATAACTGGTTATTTTAATAGAGAAAGGAAAATGTAAGATACCCTTTCATTAGGAAATGAGCATCTTTTTTCCAGTTCCCCCCCAGGAAGTCCTGTCAACAAACTTGAAATGCACACTGCTTTGCAGATGGCGTCACACTTGTGGTTCACTCCCCATGCTCATCACTAAATGTAGTGAAACATTCCTTTGTCTCTACATCAGACACTAACTGAGGATCCAAGGCCTGGGAGAATATAAATATTTTCATATAAAAAAGAATTATAACCTGATTTTCTGCTCCTTCACCCAGATGTTTGCATTGCTGGTATTTTTTATCAACTCCACTGCAGACTGATCTTCAAAACGATAAAAGCTACTAAGGTGCTTTATTCTTTTTCCCATAATGGTATTTTTTTAAATACCCAGAGCTGATGAAATATCAAGGCATATACCTTTATAACTAGCTAAACCCAAGGTGATTATGATATCTTACCTTCCCGTTCCCAGGAGGTAAAGCCAGGCCAGGAGGGCTGATGGCCAAGCAGGCCAAGGTTTGGGCTTGGGTTTGAGTAGACAGATTAATGTCCTAAAAAGAAGGAGGTGGAAAAAAACCAGTGAGGTAACACAAACCATGTCCAAATAAAATGCTAAAGGTCAATCCTGGTGAAGTCAAATCCATTGTCAAGACTAAGGACAAGTTCAGGAAGTCAGGAGCCAGGGAGACAGAAGGATGGAGCAGTTGATGAGGAGCAAGGCAGAGGCAAGGCCATCTGTCCCAGGACACCTACTGTGAGCAGAGCAGAGCTCCAGGCACTGGTCACACATTGCATGGTGGCTGATATTGGCTGATCTGAAGAAGGGGGGTTCACTAAAGATAGGAAAGGACAAGAGGGACCCCCACTTCCACATTGGAAGCAGAGAGACCCTGAAATTTCTTCCCTACTGAAAATCCTACATGTTTCATTGGCAGATTCCACTGGTTTCAATGGAATTGAAGGAACTCTTTACCTTTCTCTTTCAAATGGCAAGGATTTATGTAAAAGAATCCATCTCCACCCCATTCTCCACTCGGCACCTTTATTTTGACAACAGCCTCTTCAGTTTTAGTTCTGATGTGCCCAATGTTCCCCACAAACTGCCTCTCCCAGCCCTAGATCAAGTGCTTTCCTTCCCTCCAATGTAGTAGGACCTCTTACCACAGACTTCTGCCACCTTGCTCAAAAGCCCATGCTCAATGAAGGGGGGGAAATCGGAGGGGGAGAAGAACCATGAGAGACGATGGACTCTGAAAAACAAACTGAGGGTTCTAGAGGGGAGGGGGGTGGGAGGATGGGTTAGCCTGGTGATGGTTATTGAGGAGGGCACGTTCTGCATGGAGCACTGGGTGTTATGCACAAACAATGAATCATGGAACACTATATCTAAAACTAATGATGTAATGTATGGGGATTAACATAACAATAAAAAAATTTAAAAAAAGAATTAGTCTGTGAGGAAATCCAAAAAAAAAAAAAAAAAAGCCCATGCTCAAGTGTGAGCACCTACAATATGGTTGTTCATATCTGGACAGATGTTAGGTCTCAGCATTATGGATTCCATTCGAGAGGTAACACACTCACCTGTGTTTCTCCTTGAACTGCCCTTCTCTTCATTCTGAAGACATATATTTCTTATAATTAGAGAAGTTAACGTCCAAATCTGGCATTTCACTCTACTTAGAAGCTAACAAGTCAAGATGTTTCACACATGCTAGCAGACAACATGAGATTCTTAGATCAGAGACAAAAGACATTATTACTCATGGCTCAGCAAGCTCATGAGTTCATGTTTCATGTCAGTTCTCTTTTTCTCCATTGCTACAGGGGCAATTCAGAGCAGCTGGATGCTATACACATGATAGCAACACAGCCCAGCTGAATGCTATACACATGATGGGTTTGGGTCACACATAAGGAGCACAGAGTTTGGGAAAACTAGCTCTTCTATAGCAAGCTTGCCCTTTGTTCCAAAGTGAGTCATTACCTCATACCTCCACATTGCTCTTTGCAAACATAACCCTGAGAATGGCCTAGGCAGAGTGGTTAAGGCCTTGCATTCTTGAAAAATCCATCAAGAATGAATAGGGACATTCAGGGCCCGTGGAAGATTGCCTCTTCCAACAGTTGTTACCAAATTTTTGCCAAAGACCTTGGTCTTATGGTCTAAACTATGAAGTCATGTTTAATTTCAGATACAGGAAAATAATCAGGATTTTTTGGTCTTTATGCATATAGCCACACAACTCCCAATGGAAAGGGCTAAAATATTTATAATATATGGAAAAAATATATTTTAAAATAAATTTTAAATATAATTTTTTCATTTTATTTTTACTAATTCTTAATGGTTTTGAATTCTTAATTTCCTCCCTCTTTTCAAGAAACCCTCTTAGATCTTTCGCTCACCAACTTACTTCAATAAGCAATCCTCTGGATTTATGCACAGCATCCTCATTCTATCTGAGATCAAGATGCTTTTATCTTTATCCCCTGAGGGAAAACAATTTCCTTTGGGGACTCACAACTTAGAGAAAAATCTGCAGTTTGCTTGTACATTTTCCAGCTGTCATCTCTAGATGTCTTTCCCATATTTGGCAGAAAGAAAGTCACATGAACCATCTCTATACTGAGAATTATTAGTAAGTTTATTTCTATGTTTTCATTTATTCCTTCCTTTTGTCAGTCACCATAAGTCAACATGAGTGCCATGTTGGAGTCAGCTAGTGTTCTGAGTAATTTATATGTATTGTCTCGTTTAATCCTTACAACCACACTTTGATATATTTAGCATAGGTGCTATGAGTATAACCATTTTATAGATGGAGAAACTGAGTTACAGAGAAGTTACATACTCTGTCAAGTCAGCCAGTAACTAAGTGGTATAACCATATTCAAACCCAGGCATTTTGACTCCAAAGCCCACACTCTTCTACTCTATGTTATATTGCCTCACCAAATTATTCCAATCCCCCATCTCCTGCCCACCCTCCTGTAATCAATAGCTTATTTGAAACAATATTTATCCAATTGCCACAAGCATTTGCCTATAGTAAGGGCTTATGCTTATCTAAAACTTTCTCAAATGAAACTGAAATAAATACAAGTTATATCAGAATGTAACTATACAAAGAAGGATATAGAATATAGCCTTAAACTAGGAACACCGCATAAGAAAAGAATTACTGTTTTGCTTGAGGTTCTTTAGATTGCAACTAACAGAAACAGTGAGCTTAAATAAGTTTTTTAAATGGAGTTTGTTAAAGAATTCTTAGGTATGTCAGAGAAGTTGGGTGTCTCCAAGGCCCACAAGGAACCGGAGACAGGAACTGAGAGCTGCCAGGAGCCCAGGCACGGACCTCCCTCCAGTTCTTGCCTCCACTTGCCTCTGCTCATCTTTGTAAACACTCTGTCTACAAACAGGTACTTTCCGTTTCTTTATACCTACAGGGGTCTCATTCCACAGCTCAGAGCTTAAATCATTCTGTTCAAAGGAGCAGTCCAGACTCACTACAATTTCCTACAGCCAATTCCAAATTCCCGTGAGATAAAATCTGATGGGCCCAATTTAGGTCACATGCCCAGATCACCCTCTATCAATGGTAGCCAGAGAATCTAATCTTAAGAAAAGGGGCATTTCGGGAGCAAGTTGGTTATCCTGGCCTCGGTAGACTTCCCAAAGGTGTCTACAGCCAATCATTTACCCTCAGCCAATCATTTATTTATAGGACCAAAAAATGAATTTTTTAGGACTCAGAATCTGGAAATATGGTTTCCAACAGGATTATTATGTCTGTCTTCTCAGAACTTAGATATGCTGGGCAGATGACAGTATGTTGGCATGTAACTTTGTAATCAGTCCTCAAACTTGTTCTGCACATAAAATTTCTTCTCCTGAGGATTAATTGATTGTAGGCAGATCCTGTGTTATCTTTCTCTCTTACATGTCCCCTGTGCAGTGCTTAGGGATTTGTTTTGCACCAGATTAAATATATGGGTAGATGGACATATAGAGATGAAGATAGAGATGGAGATGGGGATGGGCGTAAGGATGGACAGGGGGAGGGGGAGAGAGAATGAAAAATAGTTCCTTGCATCTATATTGGCTTTCACATCCTCATGGACTAAAAAGCATTGGTCTTTGCTCCTTATCAATCATGTGATCCTGGTAGGGGAGGCTTGGGTTCTCACAAAGAACCCTCAAGCTGTCCTACACAATATATATGTGGTACCCAAATGGATGGTCTATGGTCTTAAAGAGTAGGAAAGGCTGGAGGTACCCATTGAGCATAGAAAATGTACTGACATCCACAAGCATGTTAAAATTTAATAATATCCAAATTGCTTGGCTGTAGATATTTAAATTTTTAATTATATAACCAAGGCATGAACATATTTTCCTTTTTAACAATGAAACTTTACAGGTTGAGCTCCCTTCCTTTTTGATACCTACATTCTATCCAGATCCTCTACCATGCCAAGCCAACTGTCTCCCATTTGGCATGTTTCTTACCATATCTACTTGCAACTGTGCACAGCTTTCAACTTGCTTTTCCCTTCAACAATATCTCCTGGAGATTTACTTGTTTTTGTTTTGTTTTGTTTTGTTTTTAAGATTTTTACTTATTTATTTAACAGAGATAGAGAGAGAGCACAAGTAGGCAGAGCAGCAGACAGAGGGAGAGGGAGAAGCAGGCTCTCCGCCGAGTAGGGAGCCCGATGCGGGGCTCGATCCCAGGACCCTGGGATCATGACCTGAGCCAAAGGCAGCTGCTTAACCGACTGAGCCACCCAGGTGTCCCTGGAGATTTACTTGTATTAGTGCCTATAGATAAGGCTTATTCTTTCCTATCTTTTGAATAGTATTTTATAATTTGGATGTACCACATTTTAATTAATTATTTCCCTAATCAATATTAGGTTCATATGGCAGAGTTTTGTCTTTAGTTAGGGGCAGATCAAAGTTTCTGTCTTCAAGAGCTATAGGTAAACAGAACCTATGCTTCCATGTTGAATTGTAGGCATTTAACATCTTTAAAAAGTGATTGAACCCATGATCAATGCGTTAGTTGATGTGAAGAAAACCACAGAAGCAGAAAAATGGACCTTGTTGGTGCTCCACCCATGAGCCCTCAGACACTTTTGCCATTTGTATGCGCACCAGCTCCCAGTATGATCTCACCCCCAACCACTACCCACATCTCTTTTCAAGGATATTGCCCTTAGACTGCAGTAACCTGCTTTGCCTATTTGCAGAGAGCCAGATGTGTCTAGAAATTGGCATTCCCCAGGTATAGCCCTGAACCAATGTTTGAGGGAGGGCAGTATAAAGGTTTTCACCCCTTCAGCTCTGATGTGGATAGCTCTAAATTGTGGCTTACACTGTTTCCAGAACTCCCCTGTAAGAGAAAGACACAGTTACTTTCTATGTAACTTTGCTTGATACCTTATCCATATTTCACCTCTCTTTCTTCCACATCTCACTTCCTCACTCCCTACCAGACTTTCTTGGGAACATTTCTCAATAAATCATTTTCACATAAATCCTCAGTTTAGTTTCTGCCTTTGGAAACTAAAAGAACTCATTCCAGAAATGGTCTTATAAAACAAACTCTTAGGTTTCTGGAATTGGATCACTCATCAACCAGATGCAAACAGGGATCCCACTGTTGGTGGTACGTAGAGTGCAAGTACCCACTGACATGCTGCCCCAGTGGCTGAGAGTTTTATTTGTGGTAAATATGGACAGGATACACATGTGGAAGGGGATGCACTGGCATGCACAATATATACATTAGCTGAGAGATATAGAGGATTGGGTCATTAAAAAGACCGCGGAGTTGGTTGGTTACTGCCACATGCAATATGGACTGGAAGAGAATAGTAAGCTCAAATAAGCCCATTACTAACTCAGAAAAGTGTAAGAGTTAGAAAGCCTCCATGGCAGTGTTTAAAGAAACCTGTATCCAGATAGTGGACTATGCTGAAGTCAAGCCCAGGACTCGTTAGGGAGAGTAGCAGAGCTATGATGGAAGCAAAGTCTGAAGATATTTCAATGAGTAAAATGGCAGGTCTTACTAGAGGCCTTTCCAACCTGTATGTCACTGACACAAGGATGAAAGTCACTTCAAGTTGAAATGAACACAGCCACTATACAATGTCAACCACCTCCTTTTTAGCTTTGACTTAGAGAGTCCCCTTACTCTTACTGCTGTCAACCTCATATTCTTACTGTCACCCTCTTGACAACATTGTTGTTATAGATGTCCCAGACCATATCAGGTAAGCATAAAGCCATCAGAGCAGACATATTTCTGTTCAGGGCTATTTAGAACCGTCTTGTTACCTGAAAGATACCCCTAATTCATGTGACAACTGGTGATCCACCTTACCCCTCGTGAGAGGAATATGCAACCCTCTCTCTCTCTCTCTTTAATAGTGTTATTGATGGATTTGCACCGGGTCATACATATTCTCTTTTTAATCATCCTCTGTGTCAGCAAAAGTACCCAAGAGTACATTTGCTTATTTATTCAACAAGTATTAATCAAGTGCTAGGCATTGCAGAGACCCAATGCTAGGCGATGCAGAGACAGTATTGGCAGACTTGGTCCATAAGTATACAGCCTAGGGAATAAAATATATATTAAAGAAATAATTATGTAAATAATTATATGTGTAAATATAATTCCTGCTTTGACAGTTGCTACAAAGGAGAATTACAAGGTGCAGTGAGAGCATATATAGCTGTAGGACACAACATCCCTACCGTCTTCTGGGAACTCGGAGGAGGCTTGCCCGATGAAGGGATATTTAAGCCATAACCCAGAGGATGGAAAAGACTGTCAAGCATAGAGGGATGGGAAAGGAGAGGCAAAGGGCAAGAGCATTCAAAGTAAAAAAACTCTGTCAAGGCCCTGAGGCAGGAAGGAGAGAGACAAAACCAGGGAGGATGTAGTATAATGACCAAGGGGGAGGGTAGTAAGAGATGAGGCCAGGGAGAGGCAAGGCCAAATTTTTGTTATCATCCTCTTGAATTAGATCTGCCTACATATTGAAGATCGTGAGATTGGAGCTAATAGATATATAAATAAAGATTTTTATTTGGAAATTCTGCCATGAAATGCATAGGACAGAGAGCAATATGAAAAACTCACTTCTTCAAAAGTACCTTTCTCTTGTAACCAATATAGGTGGGGGCATCTGGCTTTTTTTCAGTGTCTCAGGCACAATGAGGTCCACCATCACTCGAAGCACCAAGGCGGGACATATCACGCTAAGAGAGCTAATATGGACATTAGGGCAACAAGAAAATGAAAGAACATCTCCCCACTGAGAGTGTTCATTTACTGCTTGCAGACTTATCCAAAATAGAGCCGATTTGATTTATGTCTACGGACATTTTTGTTAAATAATGGGAGGCTCCAGATTAGACTCATTACTTACGGTCCTCGAACTTGATGACAGTGTAAAAAAAAGAAGGAGAAAGCTTCTGCTATGAGAAATCCAAATGAAATACCGAAAAGGAAAATCTTCTGAAAATTACTATCTTGAGTGGGGACTATTAGAAATAAAACACTTTAGAAAATAACCAAAAATAAAGAGCGCAGCTGTGACTTTGGAGCCGAAGTGATGAAGTGACGTTGCCGAGCATGCAGAGCGAGGGGCGCTATCCTGGCTCACCAGCATCCTCGCGCTGCTCCCGAGACCAAAGCCACTGCTGACTCGGGCTTCACCCACGGTCCCTGGGGCATCCCTCTCCTTGCCTTTCTGAAGTAGAACATTTTTGCCCCAGAGGAGGACAGGGTAACAACAAACTTGTGCGGTCCCTGGACAAACAGCATAGATACATTCAGCCCTTCTTTGTTCTTCCTTCCGAGCTAGACACTGCCCTGAAGGGTGGGTGTGTGCATGCGTGTCTGTGTGTGTGTGTGTGTGTGTGTGTGTGTGTGTGTGTGTGAGAGAGAGAGAGAGAGAGAGAGCATCTGTGCCTGTATGAGAGAGAGAAAGAGAGTTCTGCATGAGTTTTACTTTCCTCCTTTAATGTTTGCTCATGGCACCACATCCAGCCAGGAAAGTAGAACCAACTTCCCTCTTCTCTAATTAGAAGCCAATGGCAGGGAGGGACCCACAGTTTTGACTCTAGCTTTTGCTGAGTCTACGAGTGGTGATTACCCACAACATGTGTCCCATGGAACCAGTGAGGTCATCAAGGAGGAGGGGCAAGGTTGCCCCAAATGAAAAATTCCTCTGATTGTATAGTTAGTAAACACAGTGCCGGGATGATCAGTTTCTCAGGAGACATCCTAAAATTGCAAGTCTGAGATACCAGATAAACACTGTAAACTGCGGGCAATGGCCCAGAATATCAAAACTTCCTTCCTTAAGTCAGCAGCTTTTCTAGACCAGCATTCAGGGAGTGAAGGAGCAGGAGCTGCTTCGAGATGAGCCCATGGCTTCCAAGTAGGAAGGAAGACTGTGGTCGCAGATAGGCTTAGACCAAACATCAGTGTGGATAAGGATGATTCCTGTGATTTTTAACTTGAAGGGGAACCACTCTATTCATCCAATTGGGACTGAACAGGAACTGGACACAACTGTTTCTTGTTTGATTTTCTCATGTGCAAAGAACTGGTTTTTCCCCCTGATTTTAAAAAGGATACATACAAGGGGTGCCTGGGTGGCTTAGTCGGTTAAGTGTCCAAGTCTTGATTTCAGCTCAGGTCATGATCTCAAGGTCGTGAGATCGAGCCCCGCGTCAGGCTCCGTGCTGAGCTTGGAACCCGCTTGTGAGTCTCTCTCCCTCTCTATCTCTACCCCTCCCTACCCCACCGCCCTCGCTCACATGTGCGCACACACCCACTCTCTCTCTCTGTCTCTAAAAACAAAACAAAAAAAGGATGCATACTCACTATGGAACATTTAAATAATATAAAATCTAAAGACAATAAAATCACCCAAAGATCCACCACCCAGTGGTAACCACACTCAGTTTGGGGGTGGGGGGCGGGACACACACATAAATACCCCCATACCAATACATATATACCCACATATGCAGACATATGTAAACACATACACTCCGTACCCAGTTACACATATGCACACACACACACATGAATGCACACACTTCAAATAAGTGGGCTTTTACTCAACATACCATCTTATAACGTATTTGATCAATATTATATGTATGTGTCTATAAAATTGAGCACTTGAAATCACAAACAGGGACATGCAGGATCTGGATTTTATTCCATTATCTATATGAACTATATGCACTATACGTACTATACTATATTTATTTAGCCAATCCCTGAACCGTGATAAAGCCAGTTTTATTCTTTATACATTTTAAATAGTCTTCTTAAATACCATGTTTATACACTTATCTGAATATCTTCTTAGGAAAATTCCTAATAGTGAAATTCCTGCGTGAGAGGGGAACCCAATTTTGTAAAATCTGGGTACCTATTGCCAAACTGGAGATGATCTGGGGCCACAGGAGCCTGTTGTCCTTGCACCTTGCCTCCCCATCTGATGAAGCTCTGCACGGGGCCTCTCCTTGGCCCAGTCGGGCTCCATCTTTACAGAGAAGGCACAGGCCTGCCTGAGTCTCCAGCTGTTTGCCTGTTCGCTGCAGAGGAGGTATAAAGCCCCATGCTAACCTTGTGTCCCTGCTGCTCCACAGTGGGGCAGGACCCTAAGTGGAAGCTCTTCGTGTCTCCCACAGCCTGACGATAGCGCCTTCCCAACTGGAGACCCACCATGGGGCCTCACCAGTGTCACCACTGACCACCCGCTCACGTACTCTGCTCCAAATGAGCACAGCTGTGTGAAGACACCAGGCAAGAATCTGTCGTAAAACGTCAGGGGTCATCCTCTCATTTGGGTACAGATCAAAGGTTCCCCATGGGGGGAGGGAGCAGTTTTGCCCCCCAGGGAACATTTGGCAATGTCTAAGGACATTTTATGTTGTCACAACTCAAGGGACGTACTACTGGCATCAGTGAGCAGAGGCCAGAGATGCTGCTAAAAACCCTACAGTGAACAGACCAGACCCCCACAACGAGGAATCATCTGACCCCAAACGTCAATAGTGCTGAGGTTGAGAAACCCTGTGTAGATGATGTATTCTCTATTTTTTGGTTCCATTCATTAGTTTCCCTGAGTTTTAGGGAGAGAAGACGTAAATTTGCAAATACCTCCACCTCTTGCATGTGTAGTTTTTAAATAAAAGGCTTGCTTTAGCATTTCACCCTTCGATTCCTCTCCCACTCTCTGCCAGCTCCCGACTCAGGACCCACCAGCCCCCCGGTGCCCCCAGAGTTCCAACCCACTGCTCTACCGGGTTTCCCCAAGCAGCACTGACAGCAGGCTGGCCTGACTACATGTTTTCCCTCCTCTGTCCTTTTGTTGTAAATTCACTCCTATAATCAGCAGAACATGAAGACCTGCTCCTTTTCCCCCAGTGGATGATCCGTATCCCATTCTTATCATTTTAATATGCAGTCACCTTCCTCAGCACAAATCACTTGCTGGGATGATAAGCTCCTTTGGCCTGAAGAGAAAAAGAGTGTTTACTTTGGGAGGAGAGTAACTCTTCTGTAAATGAGAGTTCCAACATTCCACATGCTGCCCCACTCCCTCCACCACGCTTTAGGTTTACACGAACGGGATATAAGGCATTCAGAAGCATTCACGCGGGTTCATGGGACATGCCTCATTGGTTTCATGACTACCTGAGGGGAATCCATATTTTATCCAGACTTGGATCCATTCCAACCCTTCCTCGGGGTCTATCACCTCAGTAAGCACCCAGTCAGTGTTACTAGCTGACCAGAAATGGAGTCCCTCAGAAGAGGAGAGCAATGAGCCATGAGTGAAAATCTTGAGTTAAACAAAGATGGTTCGTATGATAACAGAGTCTCTGTAATGTTTCCCTGCTGCATTGGGATAGCATTCAGGAAACATTAACAGAGTCTATATTTCTTAGAAGGGAACTTTATTGCAAAACTAAATTGAGTTCACAGCCTACATATGGTACATACATGCACACACCCCAACCTCCCCCTGTGGAAAAGCAGCCGTGCTTGATTTATTTCCCCATCCCCCAGAATGATTCATCCACAGCAGAGAAAGGAAACTGCCAAGTTCTATCCAGGCACAGGACAAGAAACGCCTTCTCTCTCCTTGTCCATCGAGATAAAAACTACCACTTGCAAAGCAAAGCTGATGATGGCCCGGCAGAGGCGTCAAAGTCTAGCTCGTGCTTGTGATCTGGGGAAATGCTGGGACTCATTGGAATTGAAAGCTTTGTCCATGTCTGGAAGAGAAACACTTCTTGAGAAAAATAACAGCCACAAAAATCTCTGTGCTTTTTTTAAAAGATTTTATTTTTATTTATTCGTCAGAGAAAGAGAGACAGAGTACAAGCAGGGGGAACTGCAGGCAGAGGGAGAAGCAGGCTCCTCACTGAGCAAGGAGCCCGATGCGGGACTCGATCCCAGGATCCCAGGACCACGACCTGAACAGAAGGCAGACGCTTAACTAACTGAGCCATCCAGGCGCCCCAAATCTCTGTGCTTTAATGCAGAGTCATATGGGGTCTTCAGGATGATAAAAGTGTGCATCTGGATCCTCTACAAAACCTAGCCCCATATTCTGCAACAGGTTCTTATTAAATTATAATCAAATGGATTGCTCACACCAGAAAGCACTGTGTGTCTTGCTGTCACCTAGATCCTTGCTCTTCAAAATGTGGTCTGCAGACTACCAGCAGCGGCCTGAAACTTACTAGAAATACAGACTATTCCTCCCTGAATGTACCTACAGAATCAGAATTTTAACAAGATCCCAGGTGATTCGTATGCTCATAAAAATGTGGTGAGCACAGTTGTAAACAACTCCCCCAACAAAATGTAGGAACTCTGCCCCAAGATGGCTGAGGGCCTAGCCAATCAATCCGTCAACAAAAGACTGCCAACAGGGTGGCCCAAGCATTACCCAAACACTGGAACATCAGTACAATCTAGCATTGATAGAATGATAGTTGGGCAGCATTTCCTCTGAAAGGCACCAGACATACCACAGAGGGACAAACAAGACAGAACACTGGGGCCTTGACGGGATTTGTCTCAAAAGGAGGCCTGGGAGTCCAGAAGAGCAGCAACGATTCAGCTTCTACAGACCTTCCCAAGGTACTTCTCCCAGTAAGTGCGCGGGCAGATCAGAATGAAGATGGGCAGATCGGAATGAAGATGTGAAACTAGAGGTAACAGGAAATAGCCAGCTGTGCATCGGAGCGAAGCGAAAACAGGACAAGGCAAAAGACAGAGACCTGTCCCTACCAATGACTTTAGTAACCCATCTCTGGGCTGTCAGAGACAATCTTCATCAGCAGTCAGGAGTCGGTGAATGAATGGCTTTTGTCGCCATCCTGACTCAGAGCTGCAGGTCTAATTACCTGTTGGGATTTTGTCTTAAATTAAAAGAAAGGATGGGCGCCTGGGTGGCTCAGTCGGTTAAGCAACTGCCTTCGGCTCAGGTCATGATCCCAGGGTCCTGGAATCGAGTCCCACATCAGGCTCCCTGCTCTGCGGGGAGCCTGCTTCTCCCTCTCCCACTCGCCCTGCTTGTGTTCCCTCTCTCGCTGTGTCTCTCTCTGTCAAATAAATAAATAAAATCTTAAAAAAAAAAAAATTAAAAGAAAGGAGCTTCCTGAAGGGCATAAAACTTTGTCCTCTGGCTTCTGTCCGGGTTCAGCAGTGACTGGTAAACAGGAGATGAGGAGAGGGCTGAGTGAGACATCAGGTTCTTTCCTCCCACCCCGGGGCTCTGTGCTGGGAGGAGGGGGTTCTGGCAGAGAATATTCCCTTTATGATAGTGGCTCTCAGCTGGAGAGTGAATTGGCCCCCTGGGGGACACTTGGCCAGTGTAGAGACATTTTGGGGTGTCATGACTAGGTAGGTGGGTGTGTCTACTGGCATGTAACAGGCTAGGGATGACACTACCAAATACCCCAATACAGAACCATCTGCTCCCAAACAACCACAGTGCTGAGACCTAGAAACTTCCCTCCAATGGCACCCAATGGAGGCACTTGCTGCAAGACCCTCTTCGGGTGACAGATTCCTGGCTGTTGTTCCTCCCCTACGCCTCAACTCCCCTTGAGGGTTCCTTTCACCTGCCCTTCCTCTGAAATTAGCACCAGTATTGAAATCCCCTCAAAATCCCAGCCAAGTGAATCTTTTGATTGCTTCCCACATGGTGTGCTGAGAGTTGAGCTAACCTACTCCATGGTGTGGCATCCATTCTGTTTAGCCAAGCAGCCTGCAGGGACTTCAAACCGACACCAGCCCCCTCATCCAAGGCATGCCCTAGATAGCAGCCACAGCATCACAAGCAAATGTAAGTCCCCAAAGTGACTCCCCAACAGCCTTTGCGATCAACAATCACCCCTGCCTCCCAGAGCCTCGCCCTTGTAAGACCCCTGTGGAATTTACCAAAACCCCGCTCTTTGGGGTTTGGACTAACCGATCTGGCCTTAACCTGAGAACCCTAAAGCACTCCACCCATGGACCCTGATAAAGACGTGTTCCCATCCTCTGCCCCTCTCTGCCTGCACCCTGCCCTGACCTTCTCACATGGCCCTCAAGGCCTCTCCTGTGGTCCCTTGTTGAACCACAGCTTACCATGTGACACCTCGGGGTTCTACTTAACAAATGTCAGTTTAACAAAGTCACAGCACCCTGACTCATACAAAGAGCAGTAATGAGAAAAACAATAAGATTTGTCCTGGGGCAGTAATTCCTCATTGATGCTTGGCCGAAACTGAGGAAGAGAAGAGAGAGGAAGGCCTGGAGGCAGGGGGAGTGGGTTACAAAAATATTGGGCTTGATTTCTAATGTTATTGGCCACCTCTGTCCCTTTGTGAGGGCGCAAACTGCACAAATGTGTACACAGTAGCCTTGATGATCAAGGGGTTATGAATGTGTATCCAGATGTTGGCAGTGCATGGAATATGAAAGATGCTCCATAAATTGAGTGAGTGAGTGAGTGAGTGAATGTGCGAATGGATAAATGAACAAGTTAGCATGACCTAGAGTGGTTAGAAAGGCTTCCTGGAAGAGGTTAAGAGGTCACAAGACACAGCACAAGCCCTGGGTAGGAGCCCAGTGTGGAGTGGGGTCTAGTCAGTTCATGGAAGAAGAACAGCCCTCCAGAGCAGCGATGGGTAGGAGGGCAGGACCAGACACTGAAGTCCTTAGAAGCCTGAGTGGTTTGATTTTTATGCTGTAAGTAACGGGAAGCCACTATGGCTTACAGAGCAGGGTAGTGGTGTTTTTTCAAAACTGTCTTGACAGTGGGACCCAAAGTGGGTGGAGCAGGGAGCAATTGGACACGAGGATGCACGATAGTAATTCAAGTACATTACATGGGCCTGCTTTTAGGGTACTAGGAATGGTAAAGGGAAAGTAGTCTTAAAGAGAAGATTCGTGGCAGGAATGATCTCGAATTAATATGAATGAACACCTCTAAGGTGTTATAAACTGCTGCTTGGAATTGGCCATGGACATCAAGATAACTAGCATCATGGCTCTGCATTCTCCGAGGAGCAGCTTGAGCATAGAGACTCCGGGATGATGTAACATGGCCAAGAAAAAGCTCTCCAGTTATCTTGGTAAAGCAAATATCCATGAAGCCAGCATCTTGCCCCTTGTCTGTATTCACAGAGTCAGCTGCCGCCACTGTCATCCTCTGCAGCTGTCCTACAGCATGTGACTTCCTGAACGAGCCTCCACCGGAAATCCAGTGGGTGCTGATGCCCATTTTAGGGCCTGCCGTGTGGCAGCGGATATGCACATCCTCTCTGAGGGTGCTGGGTGTATTCTGGAGCCCTCATTCAGACGATCCTGCACAGACCCCTCCAAAGGAACTTCAGGATAATTAATTAAATCAGTGCTTTTCAATCCTCTTGATTAAGTATTGAGCCAGCCCCAGAAGGTTTTCCTTCTTTTGAGAATCATTCCACTCAATGTTGATTTCCCTTTCTCCTGGTCTTTGGGCAGGAGAAAGTCAGGCCAGCAGGCGAGCAAAAGGATCATTCATAACTTTTGAGAATACAACCAAGAAGTTACTGTCGCTAAATGAATCTGCATTATTAATCCCTCATCCTTGCTCTGCAATCCCATGCCACAGGGTCTCTTTGTTAACCCCCCAAATGTACAAGAATGGCAGTGTCCCCGGTGAGCGATATCCAGGGTCGTTTGTGCTGTGGCCCACTAGGGCCCTCGTGGGCTGGGGAGGACAGAGGCACAGCCCTACAACTCTCCTCTTGAGGGCTGAATTTTTTCTATTGGCCTAGAGTCATTGAAAACTGTGCTTCCTCTTCCCTGGGAAGGAGCCAGACTTTTGCAGCCAGTCAGTCAGAAGCACAGTGACACACTGGGCCTGTGATGGGAGCTATCCCCAGTAGCGAACTGAGAACTCCAGTGTCAGAACCAAGCTACATTGTAGGACAGCCGCTCAGTGTCAGTGGGGGATTGGAGAATTGCTCAGTGGTGCTGGAAACACGCACATACACACACACACACACCCCCCCCCCAGACCTGTGCTTTTCATGTAAAAGGTGTAAACACGTTTCTTTGTAACAGTTTGCATGCTTAACCAAACTTGATTTATAACATTTATAAACATGTATTACTTGATTTACAAAAGCTGTCCTGAAACCAAAGAGATGTTGTTTTCTGGGTGCATAAGTTTGCCCTTTCAAGCATTTGATGCATTTAAGAGAATCAGACAAATTGCATTTTAATGTGCACAAAGATATTTAAAAGATATAAATTAATTAGGTTTGTAAATGGGGTTAATTGTTTAAGGGAAATCGATCCATTAAACTTATTAATTTATTGAACATCATTAATGTACATGGAAAGGTAATTATTCTTACTCTTACATAAATATTTAATAAATTCTGGTAGAATAACAAAGTTTATAAGTTGAACTTAAAACCTTAAGAAAAAATAGGTTTTTTTTCATTTGTGACCTTAATAAACTAAGTATTGATTTAAAAAACCACATAACTATAAATAGTCCTTCCTACACACACACACACGTGCGCGCGCACACACACACACTTGCACACACGTGATCACTCCTTGGCTAACATGAAAACAACTCTGAGAAACACACATCAATGTCCTTTAATGGGCTCCAGGACTCTCATCTCATCAAGGCGTGTCCCACCCCTGGCCTCGCTCCTGCTCCTGCAGGGAGCACAGCAGACGTTCAGGTTGAGTAAGAACTGTACTTCCTTAGGGCAATGTTGGTGCCCTCTGTCCCACCTTGACCGTAAACCCCACAAGGTGAGAAGCCATGTCTGTTTTGCTCATGATTATATATCCCCATCATTATTTCTCTAGCATGGGACCCAACATTCAGAAGTCACTTAAAATACTCAGAAATAAGCGAATGAGGGCAGGAGGGTGTGCAGCTTCCCTGGGCTCCTGCGCCTGCCTAGACTGAGTCTACACACAGATTTAATGCCTTGCCCTCTGCCTCACTCTCCAGAAGCTGAGTCTACACAGCTAATGGGAATCCAGTAACCATATACTTGAGACACAATTTTCCAGAGGCAGAGACTTTGAGGCAGATGGACAATTTGCTGAGAAGATGCGTATGTTATAAAAATTAATTATTAACTGGAAAAGGAACTTTGGACACTAACTTCTCAGCAGGGAAGGACATCCTAAAGCAGCAGACTGTCTGCTATGAGGAACCCTGAAAGGCCTTAATGAACATTTATATCAAGAGATGCCAGCAAAAAGATCTCCATAACAATGCCTGGATCCAGTTTTTCTGATTCGAGATGTCCCTGTCCCCCTGAGTGGTAACAGTGGGGTTCTCCCACTGTCTATCCCACGTCCATGACTCGCTCTCCCCCTGAGGTCCCAGGCCCTCATCCTATCTCATCCCATCCCACTTCATGAATGGAGCTGACATTTCCAATCTGATATCCCCTTTTTTGCTTTCTATTTCCTTTGTCTCCCCCATTGCTCAACATTTTAGGGTCAAGGAATGAAAGAAGAGAACTATCAGGAGAGAAAGGTAAAAAGGATGAAATCCCATTTCTCTCTTTTCATGCAGCCAAGAGAAATGGAGTATGGATACCCTTTAGCCCTAAAGAAAAGAGAATTTCTTTCTGTGTACCCCTGCCTTCCCTCATGACACCATTTTCTTTCATGAGATTTAAGAAAATAGATGCAAATGCCAACATTGTACCAAAAGGTGCCTCATATCTCATGGAGCTGCAGATTGTCAGCCTCACTCAGAGGAACACATAACGCTGAAGTTTCTCAAAAAGCTATTGAAAGTTAGAGGACGATATGCTGGTCTGGATACTGTTTATGGTTAATCTGAATTTGAAGTCAAACTTAAGATATTTTAAGAGTGTTTGAGTGTTCTGGTGCAGCCACTCTGGAAAACAGTATGGAGGTTCTTCAAAAAGTTGAAAATAGAGCTACCATACGATCCAGCAATTGCACTACTGGGTATTTACCCCTAAGATACAAATGTAGGGATCCGAAGGGGTACGTGCACCCCAATGTTTATAGTAGCAATGTCCACAATAGCCAAACTGTAGAAAGAGCCAAGATGTCCATCGACAGATGAATGGATAAAGAAGATGTGGTATATACATACAATGGAATATTATGCAGCCATCAAAAAGAATGAAATCTTGCCATTTGCAATGACGTGGATGGAACTGGAGGGTGTTATGCTGAGCGAAATAAGTCAATCAGAGAAAGACATGTATCATATGACTGAGGGTTGCTGGAGTGGTTGGGGGGGCGGGAGGGATGGGGTGGCTGGGTGATAGACATTGGGGAAGGTATGTGCTATGGTGAGTGCTGTGAAGTGTGCAAGACTGTTGAATCACAGATCTGTACCTCTGAAGCAAATAATACATTATATGTTTAAAAAAAAAGAAGAAGAAGAAGATAACAGGTGGGGAAGAATGAAGCGGGGGAATCAGAGAGGGAGACGAACCATGAGAGACGATGGACTCTGAAAAACAAACTGAGGGTTCTAGAGGGGAGGGGGTGGGAGGATGGGTTAACCTGGTGGTGGGTATTAAAGAGGGCACGTTCTGCATGGAGCACTGGGTGTTATACGCAAACAATGAATCATGGAACACTACATCAAAAACTAATGATGTAATGTGTGGTGATTAACATAACATAATTTATTTATTTATTTTTTTTAAAGAAATCGTTTTGTTGTTTTTTTTTTTAAGATTTTTATTTATTTATTTGAGACAGAGAGAATGAGAGAGAGAGAGCACATGAGAGGGGGGAGGGTCAGAGGGAGAAGCAGGCTCCCTGCCGAGCAGGGAGCCCGATGCGGGACTCGATCCAGGGACTCCAGGATCATGACCTGAGCCGAAGGCAGTCGCTTAACCAACTGAGCCACCCAGGCGCCCAACATAACATAATTTAAAAAAAAGAGTGTTTGAGTGTCCAGTCTGGTCAAAATAAATGGAAAACTTCTTTATAGGGTCGATGAAACAAGCTCAGCTTCCCTGACAAAACACCATCTCTGTTTGATTTGTTATGTCACCAAAAGGACCAATCTCCTCAAAACACCTTTGCATGGGCTCGGATATAAACTATATCCAAAACCCTGGACAGTTGATGGACAACTCACCTCCTTCTATTCAAAGTCTTTGGGATCTTTCAGGTTTTCAAGGAACACTCGGGTTACCTCAACCAGCATGGTGTTTAGCTACAGACCCGGGGTACAAATGGCACATAAAAAAACACAGATTCGTGGAAGCTGGAAAGTGGTTCAGGACATAATGGCAACTTTTATGTCCCAAATCTCTCTCTCTATCTCTCTCTATCCTTCAGGCTTCTTTTCCTCTTATTCCCTTTGCTTCTTTTGAGTCTCCACTGTGCTGACTCCACATTCCTCCTGCCTTACGGCTTATGTTCCCCACCGTCTTTGTGCTCTCAAATTGTGCTGCTGACCTCTGTGGATCATCTGTTTCTCACATAAAAATCCCCATTAGAGAGACTCACTTCAGGTCTCTTAGTCATTGTCCAATATAAATCACCCGCACTGGGCAGACTTCTCCCCAGGAGTCACCCAAGTTCCCCTTGAGCAAGGCACCAATCCACGGAGTCCACGCACAAGGGATACATGGTACAAATCATTTGCAGTGACTTTTCTCTGAGGAGGGTAGTGAGCATGACAGTTCCTCAGAACATCTGAGCCGGTGCATTTGGGTTTTATAGACATATGGTTCCAATTTATTTTTACGGCAACAAAATTAAAGCTAAAGAAGGATGGCATATTATTACATTATAAGTATCTTCCCACATCTAACCTTATACTGCAGACTTATGGAAAAATAAAATAAGCCAGCTTCTCTGTCTTCATTGAAGCCACTGATAGAATATCAAGCAGGACATAGCACAAAGAATCCTCAGGCACATCATGTTCATGACTAGCCTGGTCACAAATCAACATTCTTACAGTGCAGCCCAGTGTTTCAGCCATTTATGACTTTATTTAACTTTGTTATCCTACTTCTCCAACTGAGAAATGAAAAGAACTTTGTCAAAAGCCTAGCTGGCATGAAGCTACCTTGTGGGTTTGGAAAGTTTGGCTTTCCTATTTTTTAGTTGTCCATAAAGCATGTCATTATTCCCCAGATTTCAGGCTCTGGAAGTGAGCTTTAATACCATTATTGTGACTACCTAAGCTCTTCCATTACTCCAGCTGAGCAACTCCTGGCTGGGTTCAGTTGAGGGCGAATCCAAGGCTCAAGATTCAAGATAGTTTTCCCTTTCCATTCACAGGCTATTCAGCAGAAAATTGAATTGAATGAAGCAAGCGCTGATGCGTATGTCCTGGCTTATCAGTCTAGCAACCCCATCCCAAAAGGAAGCGAGGTTAAGGTGACATGTTCTCAAAGAATTGGTATCAACTTTCTCAGTCGTCACTGGTTCCACAAAGGATTCAAACCACCTATCCAATGCCTGCATTTGCAAGGGCATCAGACTTACCAGTTTTCTTTTTCCATGGGCTGATTTGTCCCACTCTCAAGAAAGGCCTTTCATTAATTGAGCTGTATGTCATTTCCAAGTTTTAGCTCCTGTTAAAGCTTCTACACAAAGCCTCTGCTACTGATACAAAAACAACAACAACAACAACAACTCAGAATAAAGTGAGGATGGGAGAACTGCCATTCAGAAAGGCCCAAATATGATAGGAAGTTCTTGCTGACTGATGTTCCTCTCCTTTCCCCACATGCATAATCTAAATGGCACCAGCCTGAGATGCAACCCTCTGATGTGACCTGAAGGACAAGAACTCTCAGACAGGACCTCGGTACCCTGGAGATCTCAGCTTCCTGTTTTCTCCTTGAAAACCTCTTACAAAGACTCCTATACCACACAAACTAGTGGGCTCCTTAGTCTCTGATTAACCCTGCAATCAGTTGATATTTATTGAGCATATGCCATGGGCCAGGATCTGATCTAGGTACTGAGATACAGCAGTGAACAAAATAGACAAAGGCCTTGCTTTCTTGGGACTTACCTTCCAGTGCTTTCGTTGTGTGGACCTTCATTGTGCCATTTGAATTCCTATCTCTAGGCCTTTACTCATACTGTCCCATCTGCTTGGAATCCCATCCCTCATTATACCCACCTAACTAATTTCTAACAACTTCAAAGCCCAGCTCAACTCATATCCCCTCCGTGACTCTCCCCCAGATCACCCTGGCTGAGGACTTCAACATCTAAGCAAACATACCCCTGTACCAGTGATAATCCATAATGCCTTACTTACTATTTATATATGTTTCTACACATAGCCTATCCCTCCAACTCTATTGAAGTCCTTTAAGGGCATGGTATAGATCTTGTATTTTTTTTTTTTTTTGAAACCCAGCACTAAAATGAGTGCCCTGTATGAAAAAGGTACATGATGAATGGTAATAGTTAATGAAAAAGATAGCAAATTGGATAGTATTTTACCTTTAATCTGGAATGAAGAGTCAACAAATAAATCAGGAATATCTTGGGGAATAGTATTTTCATTGGTGAAATTTTATAAAAGAAAACACTTTGGGGGACCTGGGTGGCTCAGTCAGTTAAGCGTCTCCCTTTGGCTCAGGTCATGATCCCGGGGTCCTGGAATGGAGCCCCACATCAGGCTCCACACTCAGCAGGGAGTCTGCTTCTCCCTCTCCCTTTGCCCTCCCCCGACTTGTGCGCTCGTGCGCTCTCTCAAATAAATAAAATATTTAAAAAAGAAAAGAAAATATTTTATTGATAACCACTAACAGCCAGTTAGTTTTTGTTTTGCTTGGTCTAAAATACAGTTTCCAGCCTAGTATGAGATATTTTTGAAACCACTGTCTTTAAAACCTCCTTTTCCAGCACTCAAAGCCGACTGCTCATTGATTCTTGCTTCCATTTAATTTTCAGGTCAACAATCTATGAGTGAAAAGGAAAAAAGTTTTGGCTTTCATTCCATTTAAACTGAATTGAGCAAAGAATCATTCAGCAGGTATAATACAGCAGATTTCATAATGATGACAACAGCAATATTACATTTATTTTCAGAGGATAAGACCCAAGCATTAATAAGACATGTTTTATAGATAACAAAAAAAACAAAAAAGCCAAGCTTTTCCAAACTCGTGACTGTTTTGTGATTAAGCAAGCTTTGCCTTTGTCAGTGCAAGTCCTAATGTGCAAGCCTTAGTGTCATTTGGGCTGGATTTTTCATAAAGATTCTAAGAAATCCGGGAATTGGGGGGAAGCACAAATGAGAGCCAACATTTATATCTGACTGTCACTCTAAAATTTACTCAGTGTTTTCGCACACATTATCTCACTTAGTCCTTTCACAGACCCAGAGCAAATATTGAATACCCTTGGAAAATTTCAGGATAGGAACACTGAAGCTCAAGGGTTAAGATCGTTATAAGGATTAGCCATATTAGGCGACATTCACATCAACGGATGCTTCTACTACCAAAGCATATCTCCTTTAAGCCTAGGAGAGAGTTCTCCATATTGAAAGGATGGAAAGATGTGAAATCAGATTCATCCTATGAACGAGATGCTTGTGCTGAGGACACAAGCAGCATCGAGCAGTATCGATGCCAATACCCTTACACTTGATGTTTGCTGTGACTTCCCATACATGCCCACACACTGGTCCCCTGCTTTCCTGCTTCTGGTTTTTTTCTCTCTGCTTAAGATTAAATAAAAACAATTCTGCTTAGAAATATCTGTGTGCACATACCTGACAGCTACAAAGTCACTGAGGACTTGTGAATCAAAATCCGGCAGAGAAGGGAAACTCCGAGAAATGAATCTGGTACTTGGTGTTGCGTTCCTTCTGAGGGCATTTGTCAGTTCAAAGCAGCAACGGAATTAGAGAAACTGAACGGAGTTTCTCACAGGGGTGGGATATATAAAAATTGAAGTTTAGGGCCACAAAAAAGACAGGTCCCTGGAAAATATTCTAGGCTTTTGGTTATGACACAGGAAGGACTACAACCAAGAAAAAAGAGCGAAGTAGAAGTCGACTTCCAAGGACTCAAGCCCAGCTTCAACAGCTCATTTCCTGATTGGATTTGGATGATAATTCCACACCTGACATCCTGCCAGAAGCAAAAGCGAATCTTTTCAGGAGGAAGATATCATCCATAACTTCAAATCATCTCTACAATTTTTCAACACAAGGTCCAACACATGCATAAAAAAATAAGTAAAACCAGCATACAGAAAGATAAGAATTGACCAAAAAATAAAAGAAAAATGACAGTGAAACAGATTAAACCACAATAGAATAGAAGAACGGAGTAGACAGACACAGAGGAGACCCGATATTATAATTATGTTGAATGTGTTCAAGAAAATAAATGAGAAGATGAAGAGTTTTAGGAGAGAAGTGGGAACTACAAAAGGAGATAAATGGGAATCTTAACGAAAATCAAGAGCTCAGGGGCGCCTGGGTGGCTCAGTCTTTAAGCGTCTGCCTTCAGCTCAGGTCATGATCCCAGGGTCCTGGGATCGAGTCCCGCATAGGGCTCCCTGCTCAGTGGGGAGTCTGCTTCTCCCTCTCCCACTCCCCCTGCTTGTGTTCCCTCTCTCGCTGTGTCTCTGTCAAATAAATAAATAAAATCTTAAAAAAAAAAATCAAGAGCTCAATGGATTAAAGGAGCTAAAGAGAGAAGATAGGTCAGAGAATAGTTATAGAAGAAATATGATCATAGCTATGGTTTTTTCAAAAAGTAAAAAAAAAAAAGATTGCAAGGAAACATATCAAAATGACATCAGTGATTTTGATTGCCTTTAGTGAAATTATGAGTAGATTTTTCTCTATTTTTTTAAAAAATTTTTAAAATCTCTAGATTTTTTATAGGAAGTATATATTATTTTTACAATGGTGAAAATGGAAAAAGCCACATCATTAAAATGGAAAATTATTTGCGAAGGAACCCACCCAAGTTCTTGCCCTAGCTATGTCCGTTGTCCCCCAGGAGCTTTGCCTTTGAGCTGGTCTTATGGAGCTCACCACTCTGCCTCACAACTCACACACACATTGCCTTAACTTTTGTGTTTTGTTTTCTCAGCTAAAATACAGGGACAAGGCACACGGCAGACTCCCTCTGGGTTTCTCTTCCATCCTCCCCCAGTAGAGAAATCCATGCAAGCCAATTTGAGGGTCTATACTTCATGGTATGTAATTTTCAAGCAGTGCAATGTTGGAACACATACACACACACAACTGATTAGCTGATAGAACTTGCTAGAAAGAAAATATCGTATCATCTGAACCATAACATGACCACTAAGCCCAGTTCTCCCTGATGCCTCCATTAGTTGCTGGCATCAGACAAGTTACTTCGGGCATAAATTTATTTTCCTGACCCGCTACGAGCTGCTTAGCACCTTGGTGTTGCAAAATCTACCCTTGGGGGACACTCTGAAACTTTTATGCATTTCAAAACTTTTATCTTAGTTAAAGCCTGGGGGTTGAGAAAATGAGGTACTTAACCACAAAAAAAAAAAAAAAAAAAGCTCACTTATTGAGAGGAGATCTGCTGAGAAACTCTCTTTCAGAATCTTCTTTTTTTTTTTCCCAGAGAATTCCCATGGAAAAGGCAGAATTAATCTGTTCTAACCATATATGTTTTTGTTTCCTCATGAGTCACTTCATGTATTCATTCCACAAACAATTCCTGAGTGTGAATATTGTGTAAGACACAGTGCCAGGGACTGACATAAAGCAAACAAAAGAAATTCTCCTTGCACTTAGTGAGCTCAGAGTCTGTAGCAGAGAACAGATAAGTCAACAAATCCTCAAGTCAGTGGTGTCAAAGCTATGACAGAGACCAACGGTGTGTTAGAGGATTGAAGTGAAGGTGGGCATGTTCATTTCTGCTTTTTTTTTTTTTCAGAATTGGTCACTTCCAATTTTTACCAACCCCACAATGTTTTCTGTGAAAACACACACTCCCAATAAGGTGACAAAAGGAAATAAATGGTATACAGTTTGAGAAGGAAGACATAAAACCGTCTTTGTCTACAAATGACATGACTGTCTATGTAGAAAATCCAAAAGAATCAACAACAAGGGGCACCTGGGTGGCTCAGTCGGTTGAGCTTCTGCCTTCGGCTCAGGTAGTGATCCCAGGGTCCTGGAATCGAGTCCCATGTCAGGCTCCCCGCTCAGCAGGAAATCTGCTTCTCCCTCGCCCTCTGCTGCTTGTGCCCTCGCATTCTCACTCTCTCTCTTTCTCTCTCTCTGTCAAATAAATAAATAAAATCTTTAAAAAAAAAAATCAACAACAAAAAAGTGGAACAAATACACAATTATAGTAAGGTTGCAGATGCAAGGTTTATATATGAAAGTCAGTTGCTTTTCTCTATGCCAATAATGAGTAAGTGGAATTTGAAATTAAAAACACAACACCATTCATGTTAGCACCCCCAAAAATGAAATACTTAGGTACAAATCTAACAAACTATATACAAGATTTTTATAAAGAAAGCTACAAAATTCTGATCAACAAAATCAAAGAAGAAATAAATAAATGGAGAGATATTCCATGTTCATGAATAGAAAGATTCAATATTGTCAAGATTTCAGTTCTTCCCAACTTGGTCCATACATTCAATGCAATTCCAATCAAAATCCCAACAAGTGTTTATGGATATCAACAAACTGGTTTTATGGAAAGGCAAAAGACCCAAAATAGCCAGCACAATGTTGAAGAACAAAGTTGGAGGACCGACACTACTTGACTTCAAAACATTAGTATATTCTACAGGAATCAAAACAGTGTGGTATTGGTGAAAAAACTGACAAATAGATCAATAAAATAGAATAGAGAGCTCAGAAATAGACCCCCATAAATATCAGTCAACTGATACTTGACAAATGAGCAAAGCAATACAATGGAATATAGTCTCTTCAACAATTGGTACTAGAACAACTGGACATCCACATGCAAAAAAAAAAAAAGATTCTAGAAACAGACTTTACATCTTTCAAAAAAATTAATTCAAAATGAATTATAGATCTAAATGTAAAATGCAAAACTATACACTGCTAGAAGGTAAATGGGGTAGCCTGGATGACCTTGGGCATGACAATGTCTTTCTCTATACAACATCAAAGAAACAATTCATCAGAGAAATCACTGACAAGCTGGACTTCATTAAAATTAAAAAACTTCTCTCTGTGAAAAACAGTATCAAGAGAATTAGAAGACAAGCTACAGACTGGGAGAAAATATTTGCAAAAGACACATCTGATAAAGGACTATTACCCAAACTATACCTGAAAAAATTCTTAAAGCTCCACAATAGGAACACAAGCAATCCAATTGAAAAGTGGGCCACACCAGCGCTGCTCAGCACCAAGAGGGAACTTCCCAACCAGAAGGAGTTCCCCTTGTAGGGAAAGTGAGAGCAAAGTGGGCAACATGCTTCCCCAGCCTTTCAGGTCACTACATCAAGGACCTGCTTCAGTTTTACTGCACCCAGAGTCCAGCAAAGCTGGAACATATAGAGATGGCTAGAAACAAGGAAGGAGAGCAGGGTCCATGCAATGAGAACAGTTACATAGAGTCCCCGGTGACCTACTCTGCACAGGATCGCAGCAGCTTTTAGCCTTGAAAAAAACAAAAGCCAGCCACTGCAGATGCCCTGCTGACTTCACTGGGTTTTGCCCCACAAGTATTCATATTCACAGATGCCAGCCCCCTGAGTCCCTCCCCATTTTCTCCCTCCATAACCCCTCTCCAGAGCCCATGATCCACACTCAGTTTCCCACACCTCTACAACTGTGCAAGTGCAAGATGTCAGCCTAGACCCCATGGCTGACCCCCCACTGGGATGTGCACATTGAGGGCCAGCCCCTCCAGCTGTGGGCCTGCATGCCTCCAGCCTGACTCCCATCAGTGGCCTCCACGGCTGCCGGCTTGCGTGTAGTAACATCCCACAGCCATGGAAGGGCACACTGACGGGCCAGGCCCTCACAGCTGCTCATGAGGCTGCATTCAGCCCTGTCCCCTGGCCTGTCACCGGCCTGCCTTACCAGGCTCACCTTCAGCTAGCCTTTCCAGCTGTGCACCTGCACACCCTTAGCCAGGCTCCTCACACTGACCTCCATTGCTATGTACGCATGGCAAGACCCTACAGACACAATTACGCATGTCAGTAGCCAGTGCCCCCACAGCTGTTTGTGGGCCCAACTCTGGCCATATTTCCTGCCACTGGCTTGTACCACGGGGTCTACCTACAGCTAGTCCCTCCAGCTGGGCACTTGCACGACACAGCCTGACTCCCTTCACTGGCCCCCACTGTTGTGCGCATGCCCATAGGGAAAACTTCTGGCCACAGAAGTGCAAGCCAACAGCCAGAGCACCTAGTACATCTTCATCTGCCGGTGCACCCCTGCTGCTGGCCCTGATCCCCACCACGATGTGTGTGTCTCCAACCAGACCCTGACACTGTACAGGCACCTGCAGCTGCTCCGCACAGCTGCGTGTTTGCATCCCGCTGGCTCTGCACCACTGCCACTTGTCCAGTCCCCAGCCACTGGAGTACGAGGTGCCACTGAGGATCCCAACAGCCCTTGCAGCCATGTGGAACCTCCACAGTGCTCCCCAAGGACTACACAGTTGTGGATGTTGTGGACCCCAGTAGCCTAAGCCAAAGAGACATCATGCTCCCGTCCCCAGACCTAAAACTGAATGGGTCTGAAATAAATGAAATTAAAATTTAAAAAAAAAAGAAACTGAGGCTTAAGGAGTAACTTGTCCAAGGTCACAGGTTATACAATTATATAGCAAACTTAAAATAGCCACACACACAATAGAATCAAGATTCAAAATCAGAGGCATAGGACTCCATACAGTATGTTGCTTCATAATGGCATGCTGTTTGAAGCTAATTCCTTTGTGTTTCATTGTGCTCATTCTAGGGATCAATTTGTCATCCATCATAGGAGATAAGCAAGCTTTGTGAAGATTTCTGAGTGTGGTTAAACCTGATATATATGATTCAGCTTTGAAGTATCTGAATCAGTGTGATGTTGAATGTGATAGCACGGAGCTCTACTCTTCTTTAGAATGTATGGGAGTTGTATATACAACCTATTGATAAAACCTCAGGGAAAAAAGAATTTAGTGGTGATCTGTAATCTCTGCCTCCAAAGTGACAAATATATGTGCAATAACCCTTATCAATGATCTTCCAGTCTTTGTTTAAGTATAGTTAGTGGCTGTGAGCACTCTCTAACTCTCCAAAGACTGATCTGTTAGGCAGCACTATTTGTCCCTTCATAATCCACACCAGCCCCCATCCCCACCCCAGCTTTGGTCTGGAGTCTGTTCACCAGAACTGAACTGGGGAATCCCAGAGCAAGCTCTTCCTTCCTATTTTTGTGTTCTAATGATCTCATTTCCATTCCAAACAAAATCATGTCTTTAATTTATACCCTCGTTGAGCTCAGACATCTTAGAAGCAAAAACTGCTCCATAGACATCCACTTGCTCTTAAAGTACCTCAGGACAGAGGGAAAGACCACCTGCCCCATCTTTCCTGCCTCCTCCCATAATCACATTTAATAAACAGTCATGTCAGAGATGCCTGGGTAGCTCAGTTAGTTAAGCATCAGACTCTTGATTTAGACTCAGTAATGATCTCGGGGTCTTGATATCAAGCCCTGTGTTGGACTCTACGCTCAGTGGGGAGTCAGCTTGAGATTCTCTTTCTACCCCTCACCCTCTGCCTTTCCCTCTCCTCCCTCTCTCAAATAAATAAATAAATCTTTTTTAAAAATAAATAAATACTCATGTCATCTTCAGTTGACCCCTATCCCTTTCCACACATGAACTATTCCAAAGCATTTTTTGTAGCTTTAGGATTCCAAATACCCTTTGCCTCTCTCACTCTCTGGAAAAAAATGGAAGCTGCCTCATCTTCTCCCTTTCTCCACCTCGAAATACCTCTATAACTTCATTTACCTTCCCACCTCCTATAGAAGAAGACATGCTTTCCTCCATCCTAATCCAACCATTTACTTGTGTCCTCAGTCCCATTTCCTCCAACTTCCTCCAGAACCTGGCTCTATCAACTGTCTCCTCTCTAGAGTCTTCAGACTCTCTCCCTATTTTTCCTTTAACTAAAATATGCATCCACCATCCTAAAACAAACCAAAACAGAACCTTCTCTTTGTTCTGTAGTCCCGTTGAGAACTTCTTTACCTAGTCTCCTTCACTCTCAAACCTGAAATGTAAGCATGCCCCGAGGTTCCATATTCTTCTCCCTCAGCTCTACCACTTGATGAATGAACTGACTCATAGAACTCCAGCTCTCCTCTACAGTTGAAGGATATTGTCCAAGTTATTCTTCCTGTGCATTTGTTCCTGTATATTCCTGCCACTAGTACTTCCCCATGTGGATATTTCATCAACACACTAAACCCTATAACCCCAAAGCCAAATTCATGATACCTACCAGGCTTAGAAGCTTAGAGTCATGGAATCAGAAACCTTGGAACTAATCCAAGTCTTTTTTTTTTTTTAAGATGAAAAATGTGAGGACCAGAAAGTTTGAATCTTTAAGTTCTCCTTCTCTCTCACTTCTTCTGCTGTGAAAGTTCCTATCAATTCTACATACAAATTGTTTCCCATCTATCCTTTTTGCTGTGGGCATTAGTACAGACTGTCACCACATCTCTCCTGATCTATAGCATAGTTTCATAATTTGTCTGACACCTGTAATATTTGCAACTCATTCCTTCCTACCCTAAAGCTGTGCTAATTTCATTCAATGCCTCTGGGGTGTGTGTGTGTGTGTGTGTGTGTGTGTGTGTGGTTGTGTGTGTGTGTGTTTGGGACTGTGTCTAGGCCCCTGAGTTTAGTCATAAAGAGAGCCTCTACCTTCAAATTTAGTGCTTAAAAAAGACATTTAAATCAGACATAATGGCAAGGGAGGGTTGAAGAAGACCCCTTGCAATAAGAACATATTGACAGGTGAGCTAAATTTTCAAGGACTGAGAGGAGTTATACAGATGGTGACAGGGAAATGGAATTCAAGAAAGATCATGTAGCGGGGCGCCTGGGTGGCTCAGTCATTAAGCGTCTGCCTTCAGCTCAGGTCATGATCCGGGAGTCCCAGGATCAAGGCCCGCATCAGGCTCCCTGCTCCATGGGAGGTCTGCTTCTCCTTCTCCCACCCCCCTGCTTGTGTTCCCTCTCTCACTGTGTCTCTCTGTGTCAAATAAATAAATAAAATATTTTTTAAAAAAAGAAAGAAAGAAAGATCACATAGCAAGACTAAAGGCATAGAGCAAATGGTATATTCATGAAACTGTGAAGACTTTGGTACGTCTGGAACAAAGACCAAAGATGGTGGTAAGGGACAGGGGAGAGAACACAACAGAGTCTTGGTGAACCTGGATGAGTTTAGAAGATCAAAATCACAAAGCAATAAGATAGGCTTTGAGGAATTTTAAGCAGGATGCATGACAAGATTAAATTAGCAATTTAGAAAGATCACTTAGGCAACTTGATGAGCCCTGTGTAATATATAGAATCGTCACATCATTATGTTGTACACCTGAAACTAATTTCACACTGTATGTTAACTATACTGGAATTAAAATAAAATTTTTAAAATGTAGTTTATGTCTTGGATGAATCAATTAGTATAATTGATTGGATCAAACCAAAAGTATCTTCATTGCACACTCCCAAAATTACCAGTTGCCAAATTATTCCATGGCTAGTTAAAATATCATTGGTATGAGGCAGTCATTAATATCTTGAAGAGTTGTTTTTTTAATAGCATTTTCTTACTGAGAGGCACAAATTTATAGTATTTTTCAGAAATGTGCAAAGCTGTGCCTGAGCTAAGTGTAGGATAAATTTTCTGTAAGCTCAAATAGGAATTTTTGGGATAATTTTCTTCCACTAAATTCATTAGAAAGAAGATTTAGTCATTATGGTTTTGTATTTGTAAATCAATCTGATAGTAAATCATGATTTTGTTTTAGTTTTAATATAACATATGCTATTTATATTTAGCACAAAATGCCTCATGCAATCCACAGAAACTGGCAAAATATTTTAATGATTCAAAAATATTTATAATTTAGGATGTAAACTAGTGAGTTAAAAGTAACACTGCGCTGAGATTCTGAAAACCCAGTTTCTAATTCTTCCACTAATTTTGTGTGTAGTTATTTTTCAATAATGGTAATTACCTCAAGGATTGTTCTGTATATAAGATGAGACAGGTGTGTCTGAGTGGGTTTCTCAGTTGGTTGAGCACCCAGTTCTTGGCTTTGCCTCAGGTCGTGATCTCAGGGTCTTGAGATCGAGCCCTGTATTGGGCTCCATGCCAAAATTCTTTCTCCCTCTCCCTCCCCCCTCTGCCTCTCCACCCATCTCCCTGCTTGCGCACAGGTACTCTCTCTCTCTTTTTCTCTCTCTCTCTCACACACACACACACACAAATAAATAAGTAAAATCTTTTTTTAAAAAAATGAGATAATACAAGCTAAGTGCATAATTGTAGCATAAATGCTAGTTTTCAATAGTTAAGAGAAAAATCACTTAAGTCAAAGTGTGGTGAACAGGTTAGTAGGCAAGATTGAAAACAGGTAAACCATTAGCTGATGGTCTTAACTAAAAGAATAAAGATAAAGAGCAGGAGAGAAAGGAAAGCACACAATTGTATCAATCCAGTGTTGAGGTTTTTCTGGGTTGAGCACAACAAAATGGAGTAAAGAAATCAAGAAGACTGAGAAGCGAATGATTTAAAGAGTTGATAAACCACAGCTCTCAGGCCAAGTTGAGCCCAACACCTGTGGGGTTTTTTTTGTTTTTTTTGTTTTTTTATTTTTATTTTATTATGCTATGTTAATCACCATACATTACATCATTAGTTTTTGATGTAGTGTTCCACGATTCATTGTTTGTGTATAACACCCAGTGCTCCACACAGTACGTGCCCTCTTTAATACCCATCACCAGGCTAACCCATCTCCCCACCCCCCCCTCCCCTCTAGAACCCTCAGTTTGTTTCTCAGAGTCCATAGTCTCTCATGGTTCATCTCTCCCTCTGATTCCCCCCCCCTTCATTTTTTTTTTTTAAGATTTTATTTATTTATTTGACAGAGAGATAGAGAGAGGGCACAAGTAGGCAGAGTGGCAGGCAGAGGGAGAGGGAGAAGCAGGCTCTCCGCTGAGCAGGGAGCCAGATGTGGGGCTCGATCCCAGGACGCCAGGATCATGACCTGAGCTGAAGGCAGCTGCTTAACTGACTGAGTCACCCAGGCGCCCCTCCCCCACTTCATTTTTCCCTTCCTTCTCCTAATGTCCTCTATGCTATTCCTTATGTTCCACAAATAAGTGAAACCAAATGATAATTGACTTTCTCTGCTTGACTTATTTCACTTAGCATAATCTCCTCCAGTCCCATCCATGTTGATGTAAAAGTTGGGTATTCATCCTTTCTGATGGCTGAGTAATATTCCATTGTATATATGGACCACATCTTCTTTATCCATTCATCTTTTGAAGGGCATCTCGGCTCTTTCCACGGTTTGGCTATTGCGGACATTGCTGCCATGAACATTGGGGTGCATATGGTCCTTCTTTTCACTACATCTGTGTCTTTGGGGTAAATACCCAGGAGTGCAATTCTTGGGTCATAGGGTAGCTCTATTTTTAATTCTTTGAGGAACCTCCACACTGTTTTCCAAAGTGGCTGTACCAACTTGCATTCCCACCAACAGTGTAAGAGGGTTCCCCTTCCTCCACAACCTCTCCAATATTTGTTGTTTCTTGTCTTGTCAATTTTTGCCATTCTAACTGGTGTAAGGTGGTATCTCAATGTGGTTTTGATTTGAATTTCCCTGACAGATAATGATGATGAACATTTTTTCGTGTGTCTGTTAGCCATTTGTATGCTTTCTTTGGAGAAGTGTCTGTTCATGTTTTCTGCCCATTTTTTGACTTGATTATTTGTTTTTTGGATGTTGAGTTTGAGAAGTTCTTTATAGATCTTGGATACCAGCCCTTTATCTGTAGTGTCATTTGCAAATATCTTCTCCCATTCTGTGGGTTGCCTCTTTGTTTTGTTGACTGTTTCCTTTGCTGTGCAGAAGCTTTATATCTTGATGAAGTCCCAAAAGTTCATTTTTGCTTTTGTTTCACTAGGCTTTGGAGATATATCTTGAAAGAAGTTGCTGTGGCCGATGTCAAAGAAGTTACTGCCTATGTTCTCCTCTAGGATTTTGATGGATTCCTGTCTCACATTGAGGTCTTTCATCCATTTTGAGTTTATCTTTGTGTATGGTGTTAGAGAATGGTCAAGTTTCATCCTTCTGCATGTGGCTGTCCAATTTTCCCAGCACCATTTATTGAAGAGACTATCTTTTTTCCATTGCATATTTTTTCCTGCTTTGTTGAAGATTATTTGACCGTAGGGTTGAGGGTCCATATCTGGGCTGTCTATTCTGTTCCATTCCACAGTCTATATGTCTGTTTCTGTGCCAGTACCTTACTGTCTTGGTGATCACTGCTTTGCAATAAAGCTTGAAATCTGGCAACGTGATGCCCCCAGCTTTGTTTTTCTTTTTCAACATTTCCTTGGCGATTCTGGGTCTTTTCTGATTCCATACAAATTTTAGTATTGTTTGTTTCAGCACTTTGGAAAATGTCTTGGAATTTTGATCAGGATGGCATTGAAGGTATAGATTGCTCTGGGTAGCATAGACATTTTAACAATGTTTATTCTTCCGATCCATGAGCATGGAATGTTTTTCCATCTTTTCGTGTCTTCTTCAATTTCTTTCATGAGTGTTCTGTAGTTCCTAGAGTATGGATCCTTTACTTCTTTGGTTAGGTTTATTCCAAAGACACATCCAGACTGAAAGTGAAGGGATGGAGATCCATCTTCCATGCCAATGGACCTCAAAAGAAAGCTGGGGTAGCAATTCTTATACCAGACAAATTATATTTTAAACTAAAGACTGTAGTTAGAGACACAGAAGGACACTATATCATTCTTAAAAGGTCTATCCACCAAGAAGATCTAACAATTGTAAATATCTACACCCCCAACATGAAAGCAGCCATCTACATAAGCCAACTGTTAACCAAAATAAAGAGTCATATTAATAACTATACATTAATTGTAGGACACCTCAATACTCCACTCTTAGCAATAGACAGATCATCTCGGCAGAAAATCAACAAAGAAACAAGAGCTTTGAATGACACACTGGACCAGATGGACCTCACAGATATATACAGAACATTCCACCCTAAAACAACAGAATATTCGTTCTTCTCAAGCACACATGGAACTTTCTCCAAAATAGACCATATACTGGGTCACAAATCAGGTCTCAACCGATACCAAAAGATTGAGATTATTCCCTGCATATTCTCAGACCATAATGCTTTAAAACTGGAACTCAATCACAAGAAAAAATTTGGAAGAAATTCAAACACTTGGAAGCTAAAGACCATTCTGCTCAAGAATGTTTGGGTCAACCAGGAAATCAAAGAAGAATTTAAACAATTCATGGAAACCAATGAGAATGAAAACACATTGGTCCAACACCTATGGGATACTGCAAAGGTGGTCCTAAGGGGGAAATACATAGTCACCCAAGCCTCACTCAAAAAAATAGAAAAATCCTGAACTCACCAACTAACTCTACACCTTAAAGAACTAGAGAAAAAGCAACAAATGATGCCTAAGCCATGCATTAGAAGAGAAATAATTAAGATTAGAGCAGAGATCAATGAATTAAAAATCAGAAACACAGTAGATCAGATCAACGAAACTAGAAGCTGGTTCTTTGAAAGAATTAATAAGATCAATAAACCACTGGCCAGACTTATCCAAAAGAAAAGAGAAAAGAACTGAACTAATAAAATTATGAATGAAAGGGGAGAGATCATGACTAACACCAAGGAAATAGAAACAATTACTAGAAATAATTATCAACACTATATGCCAGTAAGCTGAGCAACCTGGATGAAATGGATGCCTTCCTGGAAACCTATAAACTCCCAAGACTGAAACAGGAAGAAATTGACAACCTGAATAGGCCAATAACCAGTAATGAGATTGAAGCAGTGATCAAAAACTTCCCAAAAAACAAGAGTCCAGGGCCTGATGGATTCCCTGGGGAATTCTACCAAACATTCAAAGAAGAAATAATACCTATTCTCCTGAAGCTGTTTCAAAAAAAGAAACAGAAGGAAAGCTTCCAGACTCATTCTATGAGGCCAGATTACCTTAATCCCCAAACCAGGCAAAGACCCCATCAAAAAGGAGAATTTCAGATCAATATCCCTGATGAATATGGATTCCAATCAACAAAATCCTAGCTAATAGGATCCAACAATACATTAAAAGGAGCATCCACCACGACCAGGTGGGATTTATCCCCAGGATGCAAGGGTGGTTCAACATTCGCAAATCAATGTGATAGAACACATTAATAAGAGGAGAGAGAAGAACCATATGGTCCTCTCAATTGATGCAGAAAAAGCATTTGACAAAATACAGCATCCTTTCCTGATTAAAACTCTTCGGAGTATAGGGATAGAGGGAACATTCCTCAAGTCATAAAATCCATCTATGAAAAACCCACAGCGAATATCATCCTCAATGGGGAAAAGCTGAGAGCCTTTCCCTTAAGATCAGGAACACGTCAACGATGTCCACTCTCACCACCATTGTTCAGCATAGTACTAGAAGTCCTACCAACAACAATCAGACAACAAAAAGAAATAAAAGGTATTCAAATTGGCAAAGAAGAAGTCAAACTCTCTCTTTTCACAGATGACATGATACTTTTTGTGGAAAACCCAAAAGACTCCACCCCCAAATTACTAGAACTCATACAGCAATTCAGTAATGTCGCAGGATACAAAATCAATGCACAGAAACCAATTGCTTTCTTATACACTAACAACGCAACTGTAGAAAGAGAAATTAGAGAAACAATTCCATTTACAATAGCACTATAAACCGTAAGATACCTCGGAATAAACCTGGCTTTTGCATTTTTAAATGGTGGAAGAAACTTGAAAGAAGAGTAATATTTCATGAAGAAAAGTATTTGAAAATCAAATGTCAGTGTCCTTGAATAAAGTTTTATTGGAACCCAGCTACACTCATTTGTTTATACATTCTCTGTGGCTGCTTTCACACTACAATTGCACAGATAAGTAGTTGTGAAAAAGAAGCCTGGGAATCCTGCTTTTCTTCCCATTATTAAGACCATGAATTAGAGAGTGGGTAATCATACGTTGCCTTCCACTACCAAACCCCACTTGCTGCAGCCTGTAGCGCAAGAGATCAACTAACCAAATCACAATGCTGTCACTTGCACATCTACTATCAAGTTAATTCTTGTGTTGCAAATGACATCATCAACACTAACAGCTTTGACTCGTTGAAATGTTTGGATTACATTTAAAATCTTTCAATGTGAGGTGCCTGGCTGGCTCAGTCAGAAGAGCATGAGACTCTTTATCTCTGGGTCTGTGTTTGAGTCCCACATAGGGGTAGAGATTACTTAAGTAAATAAATAAATAAACTTTTTTTATTATGTTATGTTAATCACCATACATTACATCATTAATTGATGTAGCGTTCCATGATTCATTGTTTGTGTATAACACCCACTGCTCCATGCAGTACGTGCCCTCTTTAATACCCATCACCAGGCTAGCCCATCCCCCCACCCCCCTCCCCTCTAGAACCCTCAGTTTGTTTCTCAGAGTCCATAGTCTCTCATGGTTCGTCTCCCCCTCTGATTTCCCCCCCCTTCATTTTTCCCTTCCTGCTATCTTCTTTCTTTCTTTTTTTTTTTTAACATATAATGCACTATTTGTTTCAGAGGTACAGGTCTGTGATTCAACAGTCTTACACAATTCACAGTGCTCACCATAGCACATACCCTCCCCAATGTCTATCACCCAGCCACCCCATCCCTCCCAATCCCCACCCCCCACTCCAGCAACCCTCAGTTTGTTTCCTGAGATTAAGAATTCCTCATATCAGTGAGGTCATATGATACATGTCTTTCTCTGATTGACTTATTTTGCTCAGCATAATACCCGCCAGTTCCATCCACGTCATTGTGAATGGCAAGATTTCATTCCTTTTGATGGCTGCATAATATTCCAATGTATATATATACCACATCTTCTTTTATTATTATTATTATTATTATGTTATGTTAATCACCATACATTACATCATTAGTTTTTGATGTAGTATTCCATGATCCATTGTTTGCGTATAACACCCAGTGCTCCATGCAGAACGTATACCACATCTTCTTTATCCGTTCATCTGTCGATGGACATCTTGGCTTTTTGTATAGTTTGGCTATTGTGGACATTGCTGCTATAAACATTGGGGTGCACGTACCCCTTCAGATCCCTACATTTGTATCTTTGGGGTAAATACCCAGTAGTGCAATTGCTGGATCATATGGTAGCTCTATTTTCAACTTTTTGAGGAACCTCCATACTGTTTTCCAGAGTGGCTGCACCAGCTTGCATTCCCACCGACAGTGTAGGAGGGTTCCCCTTTCTCCGCATCCCCGCCAACAACTGTCGATTCCTGACTTGTTAATTTTAGCCATTCTAACTGGTGTGAGGTGGTATCTCATTGAGGTTTTGATTTGGATTTCCCTGATGCCGAGCGATGTTGAGCACTTTTTCATGTGTCTTTTGGACATTTGGATGTCTTCTTTGGAAAAATGTGTGTTCATGTCTTCTGGCCATCTCTTGATTGGGTCATTTGTTCTTTGGGTGTTGAGTTTAATAAGTTCTTTATAGATTTTGGATACTAGTCCTTTATCTGATATGTCATTTGCAAATATCTTCTCCCATTCTGTCAGTTGTCTTTTGGTTTTGTTGACTGATTCTTTTGCTGTGCAAAAGCATCTTATCTTGATGAAGTCCCAATAGTTCATTTTTGCCCTTGCTTCCCTTGCCTTTGGCGATGTTTCTAGGAAGACGTTGCTGCGGCTGAGGTCGAAGAAGTTGCTACCTGTGTTCTCCTTTAGGATTTTGATGGACTCCTGTCTCACATTTAGGTCTTTCAACCATTTGGAGTCTATTTTTGTGTGTGGTGTAAGGAAGTGGTCCAGTTTCATTCTTCTGCATGTGGCTGTCCAATTTTCCCAACACCATTTGTTGAAAAGACTGTCTTTTTTCCATTGGACATTCTTTCCTGCTTTGTCAAAAATTTGTTGACCATAGAGTTGAGGGTCCATTTCTGGGCTCTCTATTCTGTTCGATTGATCGATGTGTCTGTTTTTGTGCCAGTATCATACTGTCTTGATTATTACAGCTTTGTAATAGAGCTTGAAGTCTGGAATTGTGATGCCGCCAGCTTTGCTTTTCTTTTTCAACATTCCTCTGGCTATTCGAGGTCTTTTCTGGTTCCACACAAATTTTAGGATTATTTGTTCCATTTCTTTGAAAAAAGTGGATGGTATTTTGATAGGGATTGCATTGAATGTGTAGATTGCTCTAGGTAGCATTGACATCTTCACAATATTTGTTCTTCCAATCCATGAGCATGGAACGTTTTTCCATTTCTTTGTGTCTTCCTCAATTTCTTTCATGAGTTTTTTATAGTTTTCTGAGTACAGATTCTTTGCCTCTTTTGTTAGATTTATTCCTAGGTATCTTATGGTTTTGGGTGCAATTGTAATTGGGATGGACTCCTTAATTTCTCTTTCTTGTGTCTTGTTGTTGGTGTATAGGAATGCCACTGATTTCTGTGCATTGATTTTATATCCTGCCACTTTACTGAATTCCTGTGTGAGTTCTAGCAGTTTTGGGGTGGAGTCTTTTGGGTTTTCCACATAAAGTACCATATCATCTGCAAAGAGTGAGAGTTTGACTTCTTCTTTGCTGATTTGGAGGCCTTTTATTTCTTTTTTGTTGTCTGATTGCTGTGGCTAGGACTTCTAATACTATGTTGAATAGCAGTGGTGATAGTGGACATCCCTGCCATATTCCTGACCTTAGGGGGAAAGCTCTGTTTTTCCCCATTGAGAATGATGTTCGCTGTGGGTTTTTCATAGATGGCTTTTATGATATTGAGGTATGTAGCCTCTATCCCTATACTCTGAAGAGTTTTGATCAAGAAAGGATGCTGTCCTGGGGCGCCTGGGTGGCTCAGTTGTTAACTGTCTGCCTTCAGCTCAGGTCGTGATCCCAGGGTCCTGGGATTGAGCCCCGCATTGGGCTCCCTGTTCGGTAGGAAGACTGCTTCTCCCTCTCCCTCTCCCCCTGCTTGTGTTCCCTCTCTCGCTGTGTCTCTCTCTGTCAAATAAATAAATAAAATCTTAAAAAAAAAAAAGGATGCTGTACTTTGTCAAACGCTTTTTCTGCATCTATTGAGAGGATCATATGGTTCTTGTTCTTTCTTTTATTAATGTATTGTATCACATTGATTGTTTCCGGATGTTGAACCAACCTTGCAGCCCAGGGATAAATCCCACTTGGTCATGGTGAATAATCCTTTTAATGTACTGTTGGATCCTATTGGCTAGTATTTTGGTGAGAATTTTTGCATCCATGTTCATCAGGGATATTGGTCTGTAATTCTTCTTTTTGATGGGGTCTTTGTCTGGTGTTGGGATCAGGGTAATAGTGGCTTCATAAAATGAGTTTGGAAGTTTTCCTTCCATTTCTATTTTTTGGAACAGTTTCAGCAGAATAGGTCTTAATTCTTCTTTAAATGTTTGGTAGAATTCCCCTGGGAAGCCATCTGGCCCTGGGCTTTTGTTTGTTGGGAGATTTTTGATGACTGCTTCAATTTCCTTAGTGGTTATGGGTCTGTTCAGGTTTTCTGTTTCTTCCTGGTTCAGTTTTGGTAGTTGATACATCTCTAGGAATGCATCCATTTTTTCCAGGTTATCTAATTTGCTGGCATATAGTTGCTCATAATATGTTCCTATAATTGTTTGTATTTCTTTGATGTTGGTTGTGATCTCTCCTTTCATTCATGATTTTGTTGATTTGGGTCATTTCTCTTTTCTTTTTGATAAGTGTGGCCAGGGGTTTATCAATCTTGTTAATTCTTTCAAAGAACCAGCTCCTAGTTTCGTTGATCTGTTCTACTGTTCTTTTGGTTTCTATTTCATTGATTTCTGCTCTGATCTTTATTATTTCTCTTCTCCTGCTAGGTTTAGGCTTTATTTGCTGTTCTTTCTCCAGCTCCTTTAGGTGTAGGGTTAGGTTGTGTATTTGAGACCTTTTTTGTTTCTTGAGAAAGGCTTGTATTGCTATATACTTTCCTCTTAGGACTGCCTTTGATGCATCCCTAAGGTTTTGAACAGTTGTGTTTTCATTTTCATTGGTTTCCATGAATTTTTTTAATTCTTCTTTAATCCCTGGTTGGTCCATTCATTCTTTAGTAGGATGCTCTTTAGCCTCCATGTATTTGAGTTCTTTCTGACTTTCCTCTTGTGATTGAGTTCTAGTTTCAAAGCACTGTGGTCTGAAAATATGCAGGGAATGATCCCCATCTTTTGGTACCAGTTGAGACCTGAATTGTGACCTAGGATGTGATCTATTCTGGAGAATGTTCCATGGGCACTAGAGAAGAATGTGTATTCTGTTGCTTTGGGATGGAATATTCTGAATATATCTGTGAAGTCCATTTGGTCCAGTGTGTCATTTAAAGTCTTTATTTCCTTGTTGATCTTTTGCTTAGATGATCTGTCCATTTCAGTGTGGGGGGTGTTAAAGTCCCCCACTATTATTGTATTGTTGTCAATGTGAGTGAAAATGGTGGCCTCCCAATCTCCACCCCGGAGGGGCCAAGAACTCGGGTCCCCACTCCTCAGTGAGCCCCCAGAGAAAAGCAGTCAATCACTCCCATCTCCCCAGTCTCTGGCCCGCACTCCATGCTCACCCGGCCTGTGACTAAGCATTTCTATCTCCGGCACCTGACCCCGTGTGGAGTCTCCAAACCCAGCTGATCCCTGTGGTGCACTCCCGCGCCACTCCTCCCAGGGGGAGGAAGAGGAGTCTCCCTGCATCTGCCGCTTATTGGGTCCCTGCTGGAAAAGCAGTGACCTGACTGTGCCGCAGATCACAGTTTATGGCAACCCCGAGCTGAGAGCCCACGCCTCGGCTCCATCTCTGCAGCTGGCTTCTCTGCTCCGATACCTGGGAGCTCTGCCACACTCAGGCACCCCCCGTCTTTCTGTGACCCCGAGGTTCCTGAGACCACACTGTCCCAGCAAGGGTTCCACCCCCCCCCCCCCACTTAGCCACTGGAGCTATGTCCCTCAGCAGAGCCGACTTCTAAAAGTTCCGATTTTGTGCTCTGCTGCTTTATCACTTGCTGGTAGTGGCTGATGGAGGCCCCCTCCCCCACCGTCTATCTTCCCAAATATTACCTCAGATTCACTTCTCCGCACGTCCTACCTTCCAGAAAGTGTTCACTTTTCTGCTCAGAGAGTTGTTGCTATTCTTTTCTTCAATCTCCTGTTGAGTTCCTAGGTGTTCAGAATGGTTTGATCCCTATCTAGTCGAATTCCTGGGACCAGACGAAATTTAGGTCTCCTACTCCTCTGCCATCTTGCTCCTCCCCAATAAATTTTTTTTTTAAATCTTTCAATCTATCACTTTCTTGTGCTGCCTCCCACAATGAAATCAAGGCATAAAATCTTCATTAAAATAAGAGAATGATTCTCCAGGACGACAAAAGTGGGGGGGAGGGGAAGACCCATAACTCTTGAATTTGCTAAAAGCTTTTCCTGTGGTTACAAATAATCCTTATTTACTCTATCTCCCTAACCCTGTTCCAGGGCAAAGAAATGGGTCCTATTTGTCATCTCTTGCATTGGGAGCCCAGTATTGCTAGGAATTCTAAGTAGCCTCCATCTCTTTCATGGGACCCCCACAGCAACTAGTAGGAAATTCTGTCTGTAGTAGATAAATTCTATTCAGGAACTGATTACAGCCAGTGGAACAGAGAGAAAAATACCCCTTCATCTTAGTGCTTTCTGGATTAAAGAAGAATACCAATGTGCATTTCCCAGGATTGAAGTGATCATAACCACAAGGCAATTTGGCAGCTAAATGAGGTATTGCTCATCATTAAGCTTTGCATAAAAATCAGCATGGTACCAGGAACAAGGCTCAAGGACAAATTGCCCCCTTTCACTCTATAGGCAGAAAAAGGGAAGAGATGATGCTTTGCCACTTGAAGCGTCATCAGTGGAACCCACAGCCGGGGATTCAGAGTCATCAGCAGTGAATTGAGTTACTAGTCTCAACGACAAAGAATTTGAAGACAACAGAAAATGGGGTTTTACCAGTGAGGTTAAAAGGACTCATGTTCACACATTTCCACCAAAATCAGGAAAGGAACAGCAAGTCCTGGTGTTTAGGAATTCAAATAAGAAACTTCATAGGTTAGAACCAAGTCATTATTGCATATGCTGCATTTTCTGAGCACAAACATATAAAATTACCTTCCATTTTGCAAAACACAGATAAAAAAAAAGGGCATTTCAAAAAATAGGACAGATCTCACCTCACTGCCTGTGAAGAAGTCACAAGCAAAATGGATCTCTTTACTCTGTCACGTCCTAGACCCTCATGCACCTCTGACCATGACCTGCCCATTTCTCTGCTCATTAAGTGTTATTCATCATGGAGCAGGGCTGCTGAAGTCAAAGGCAAAGTGTTCTTTCAGTTCCTGGAGCACCGAATTGTTCCATTAATTTTCAGATGTTCATGACAGGTCAGAAGTTCCCCGAACCTGTCTGGAATTGAAGAGACCTCATGGATCCTTCCATCAGAGATTCTGGCGGAATCACCGATGAAGGAAAAATACCTTGACATTATAAAACTTAGGGTAGAGATCTGAGATAAAGGGAACCACAGCTATGTGAAAACATTTAACCTGCCCACCGTGGTTCCCTTTGCTGTACTTTTCTAGCACTAACCCTAGGACCTTGAGTTATTGGGTTTTAAATGTCTTTTTTCATACCCCAAATGACTACAAATGCCAAGAGAAAAAATGTACAAATTTTCCATTTGCCATAGTCTGTGTTTGAAAACGTGTCTAAGGGCTTCCACAAGGGTGGGAGCACTTTACAAATGACAATTAAGAAAGTCTCCTATTTGTGATTACTTTAATACATCTTTCTAAGAGATCATCAACATTTTAAAGTCCTAGTTTAAAAGGGGACAGTAGGCATATAGAGAATTGTTTCCCATCTTGTCTTTTGGATGTGGCATTCTTTACTTGTTCTGATAAGGAAAATCTGTGTCCTAAGATGGCCAACTGAGCCAGCAGGAGAGTCCCAGTCCTTGCCCCGGGGCTCTTCTGGGTTCTTCTCCCTGCTCTACTTCCTGCGCACACCAGTCTGGGTTTTTCTCCTGCCCGACTTCGCGCACGTGCCAAAAGTGCCAAGTATTCAGAAGTAGAAGTGTATAAATTGCCCCCTTTGTGCTCGGGGCTCCGACCTTTGGAGACTACTCTCCTCTGAGCCCGCCAGCATTAAATAAACCTCCTATCCTCCAAGATCTCTGAATGCCGCTTGGTTCTTCCGTCGGGAGATCCAGTCCAGGTTCTGTAACAGTTCTACTGTTACTTAGTGCTTACCACACTGAAGCGTCCCTTTTGGGCCTGTAGACTACACATACATGGTGGTGCCACAGGAAACGTAGCCATGGTGCCTCCAGTCAGTCTGGCAGTGGTGCTGTCTTGTTGGGTTCAGCAGCTAGAGCCATCCCTTAGCCAAAAAGACTTTGGAGGGCTCCATGCTGCCTACACTTGACTCAGGAGGCTTCATCAAGACAAGCAGCCTGGTCACACTAGCTGATGAAGAAAGATGCCCTGAGGCCTATAGCCACACAATTAGTCTGGTACGTGATTAAGTTCTAGACTTGGGAATTGCCAAAAGGTTTGGTTCCAATTGCCTTCACTAAAACCAGCCTCTTGGAGAATCTATGTCACAGGATTGTTTATAAAAGTTGGGATCATCGGGACACCTGAGTGGCTCAGTTGGTTAAGCATCTACCTTTGGCTCAGGTCATGATTCCAGTGTCCTAGGATCAGGGTCCCTGCTTAACAGGGAGTCTGCTTCTCCCTCTCCCTCATCCTCTCCGCTCATGCTCTCTCTCTCTACCTCTCTCTCAAATAAATATTTTTTTTTTAAAAGTTGAGATCATCATTATTATCATTGTGATTGTGGTGATGATTAGTCTTTTCCTTTATAGAGGCCAGTCAGTCCCTTGTCTATCCACCCCCTTCCAGCAGCCCTGTTGTGACTCTTATTCCCTATTCCAAATGTTCCTGAATGCTAACCTTTAACTAGCTTTTACCCAGATCCATCTCCTTAGGGAAAGTGGAAAGGAGAGAGGAAGGAACACTGAGGAGGGTGGCCAGGCATGGTACTCCAGACTGGGGCCGAGCGTATCCCATCAGGTTACAGACTAGCAACATACTGGGTCTTCTCCCTCCGGTGGGAATAGGGAGGATTTGAGAGTCATTCTGTAGTGGAGAGGCCTTTTCTGTGATGCATATGATCAATTCTCTGTGATAATCAGATGTGTGAACATGGATCTTCAAAAAATCATTTAGCCATACACGAAGAATAAGAAAAGGGCAAGAACATGAACAGAAATAAGGAAAAGGGGCAAAAGGAACTCCCATCCTTGTCAGGCCTGACTTCCCCATGGTGGCAAGAATCCTACTAAGTCAGATTCATGAGAAGATCCCTTCCTTGACATCTGATCACCCTGACCTGCCTTCAGCAAGAATCCTATTACATTGGTTTAGGAAGAATCCCCCACCCACCCACCCTTAATATCTCCCCTCAGTAATTTTTCACTCCCTGTACCCCTCACCCTGCTCCTTGGTGATAAATCCCCAGCTGTCTTCACAGAATTTGAAGTTGCGCTCCCTCTCTCCACTTATTGCAATAGTCTTGACACCTACTGAGAGAGTCTTACATAAGGGCTTCCTTACCATTTTAACAAGTGTCAGAATAATGTTTTTTAATACAGGTCATACCCTCTGGAAGGCACACTACAGGAGAAAGAAGGAGGGAATGCTTAGTGGGGAGTGCGTGATTGGGTGATTCTAGACCCATGTGAGGGATAAAAGTCCAGATGATAGCTCAGTCCTGGGAAGTGTAGTCTACTCATCTGAGGTAAACAAAGAAGTGTGGCAGGATATGTGTGGTCTTAATGGCTTCTTGGGGTAGACAGATGATCCATTTTGCCTAAAAGTCCCTCCCCAGGATCAGTTTCTTCGGAATTTTGCAGTAGTGATATGGGGGTGTTGAGGCTTGAGAAGGGACAGACATACTAACCTTTGCATGCCCTCTTTGTGGGTGTAAGGAGTTGTGTCACAGCTGGTGAAAGGTTGGTCCTGCCAAGAAAACAGTTTGAACAGAATTCAGGAGCCTCTCAAAGAGCTCCAGGAGCTCCTGTGCAGACCAGAGGGGAGCGTCACAGTGCTACATAGCCAGGACCCTAAACCCTGGCCAGGAGACATCGAGAGTTCTAAAATTCTTTTGGGCCACCAGGACTTTCTCATTGGCCCAACTTAACATAATTTAGGGTCTTACACAGGATGATTCAGCCCTCTCCATGTGTCTGTCTCCAGCTGTGCCATCTCCATGGGCTTCAACTTCCCCATACAAATCAGTCCATCAGGGTATTCCTCTCCCTTCCCTCCCCAAAAGACTGTTTTCTTGCTTACCGGGAATCCGGCCTGATAATTAAAAACCAGACCTTCCTCCCACAGCCTTATGCAGCCTTGATAAACCTCGATAAACCACAAGGATGGGGGCTGTGCCTGTCTGGCCCCTCACTGATTGTCTAGTGTCCAGTATGCCAACCAACCTACACTGGACATTCACAGGTGGTTGTTGAATAACCATATGAATGAATACACTTTCCCAGGAGATGGGGAGTTTTTTTTCAACTGCAGGGTCTGAAAAATAAAAATATCACAAAGTCATTATTTTATTTTCTTAGTTCTAATTTCAAAAAGACAACTATGAAGATGGAGAATGTGTGAGACTGCCCTGTGGTCTACTCATGTCCACAACAGGCTTTTATACTCTTTTGGGTTAGATCAGACTCAAGTGACTAAGTACTCCAAAAATGTTATTATTTTGTCCTTTCTTGACTTAAAGGGGAAAAAAAAAAGTCTTCAGCATGGGTGACGAGGTGAAAGGATCCAACCTGATCATATGATTCATTTGCAGATTCAAAATAGTTTTGATCTAGGGGGATTAAACCAACAGACCTAAAGCCCACCAGTAAAGGGTAAAAGCACTATTTGTCTTTCAGGAGACAGTAGCTTTCACTGGCCATGAATTAATGAGAAACGTCATTAGATTACTCATTCTGAGGTCCTTTTCTTATTTTTCAAGCAGGCTATAACAATCAGCATGTTTTGACTGACTTTTCCATCCAAAAAACTGTCTCCTTGGTGTGTCTGCTGTTTCTAGGAAAAGAACTTATCAAAAGCTACTCTGTCCTGCAGGGGTCTTCAAGAGAGTTTATTAATAAGTTCTAAATTGAAGCCACAAGAAGTGTGCAGGTGTAATCAGGTGTGTCTGTGTCTGTATGAAGAGTGCTTTCCTCTCATTCACTGGTGACCCAACCACTTTGAAGGGCAATAGGGCAGTTTAGAGCCCTAAGCTATCCAGAGTCCAACTGCCTGGGTTGAACCTAAGTTCTGCCATTTACTGTGTGAACATAAGCAAGTCTCTGTGCCTGTTTGCTCCTTTAGAAAGTAGGGGTTATAATAGTACCTTCCTCAAGGAATGAGGAAGGAATGAAATATCCTACATGCATAATGCTTAAATACGGACTGACATAGTAAATCACTGAGTGAATCACTGCTGTTATTACTAATGCTAATAAATTACTAATATTATCAGCAAAAAATAAACTGCACATATCCTTTCACACCTCAATCATACCAGTAGGAATTTATTCTACCTACAGATATATTCATGTGTATGTGTAAGATATATGCACACAGATATGGATGGTGGCGTTGTCTGTCACAACAAAAGATGGAACAAGGACTAAATTTCAAGGACTCAATAAAAGGATTGGTTAAACCAATTCAGGAACTTCCATCCTATGAAATATTGTGGATCCTCTAAAAAGGACATGACTGCATTATATGAACCAATATGGAACTCTAAGATGTTTTATAACTTTTTTTTAAAGCAAGATGTAAAAATAAGAAATACCACATGATGCCATTTCTATAAGAAAAGAAAGGCATATATGCTTATATATCCAAAGACAATCTCTAGAAGGAGATGTAAGAATCTGATTATGCTGAAGACCTCTGGGAAGGACAGCTCAGAGACTGGAAGAAAGCATGAGAAAAGAAACTTTGTACCACCATGTGCCATTGTATATATTACCTATTTGAAACATGAAATATAATATAAATTATGAAATTTTAAAAGAAAATAATATGTTACAGGGCAAGCTTGCAATTATATTGTAAAAATACAAAACTGATTGTTTTTAGAGATGATGACCCAGGAAAGTTCTAAGCTCCAAAACTGTGTGGCTGCATGGGCCCCAAATGAAGGTTCAAGCTGAAGGATCTGAGATGTGGCCCCAGGACAAAGCTGAGGGATCTGAGAAAGGGGAGAATTTCACTCTCTCAGATTCTGGATCCACTGAGGCCAGAAAGGCCAGATGGTGATACCCTCCGCTTCCTTCCTCTGCCCATCCCACCCCTCCCCCACACCTCAAAATCCTCTTTACTTTGCTGCTACTCTCTTCTCTATTGTCAAGGGAATCTACCCATGTTTACAAATTTTGTACATTTCGATAATCCTCCACACTAAAATCTAAGTCTAAAGCCTGGAAGCCCTGATTTTTCAGCCAGTCACTCATATAATTAACAAATATCTGTTGAGCATTTATTATGTGTTAGGTATTATTTTAAGTGTCAGGAAAACAAAAATCAGTAAGACACAAAAAGACATAAATTTCTTGAGCACTTCCCATGTGCCAGATGTTCTCAAAAGGAATTTACAGGCTAGTGGAGGTGAGGAGGCAAATTGCCCAAATGACTGTACTGTGGTGTCCTATAATACAGGTTGGAAGAGGCCCATTGTCAAAGACTAAAGGAGAAATCAATGAGGGAAGAAGATTTTCTATTGGTCTTATAAGATAGGAATCAAAAAGAGCCTCTGAGAAAGAGCAGTAGCCTCGTTTACACCCCACAACCGTCCAGGGGTGTTATCAGTCCTATTTGACCTTATTGAATATGAGTTACTTCTCCAAATCTATCATTTCCCTTACTGCATGGCTGCCTCCCTGTGGTGATTAGCAGTGGAATCTGCAAAAGAAAAAATGGCCCATGGGCTGTTTTCAGAGATGTCAAAGAAGTATGGGGCACAAGGTCCTACCCATAACTGTTCTTCTGGGGAGAGAATTCAATGAGACAAATCTACTCAGTAGTTGGTAGCAGGTGCATAGAGAGAGGAGAGCAAGGCCTATAGCAAGGGAGGAAGTGGCAAAGGAGGGCTGATCAGGGTTGAGAAAGTGGGCTTTGCAACCCTGATAACTCACATGGGTCTGGGAGAGGATCCAAGTCAGGAAGATGGAACCTCTAGGTAAGGCCTTAAATGGGCACCATTAGAGAAGTGATGTCATTGGAAGGTAGCACCTATCAAGTGCGGGGGCTGCTATAGATAGGTGCTTTATTGCACTTTCTCATTTATTTCAGACTTAGAGGGAACAAGCTCAATACAGTGATCAATCAGGCCTTCCTTGAGGGCCAGGAGACAGCATTCCTAACAGAGAAAGTATCTTGCAAATCTTCATGATGGTTATTTGAAGAGAGCGAAGCAGACAAAAGCTAAGAGAACACAGAGAGTTCAGGAGAAAGTCACCATCTTGTTCTTCAAAGGATTGGGAAGCTGGATTCACTGGCATTTGGTTTCAGAGCAAACTACTGGTAGAATAAATCTGTAGTTCTGGGAAGGCTGTGACTTATTTGGATACAAAGCTGTGTGAATAGAGAATTAAGAAAAACACTTGGTGTAAGAGCATACTTGTACAATTACTTAAAGCTACATAAATACTGAAGTGAGAACTCTCATCTCATCTATGGGCACCTTAGTCAGGACTACCAAGACCTGGAATTTCTAACCACAAACGTCCTCATTTCATGACTTCTGCCATATAAAACAATGGAATCTCAACATTGAATGAGCTTTCAAAATCCTCTAGATCAACATTAACTAATCTAGAAGTTGACCAGACTCTACAGTATCTCTGATGTGGTTGCTAAGCCCATATTTAAATACCTTCAGCAGCCAGGAACTCACTGCCTCCCAAAGTGGTCCATTCCCTGTTCACCTACTTTAATGCTGTTTTCCATTGAAGCAAAGTCTGTCACCCCACAGTATCCAACCTCTAGTCCTAGTTTTAACCCTTGGAGCCTTACAGAACTCGTCTAATTTCTCTCCTAAAGTCATTCATTCATTTATTCAGCAAATACCTATGGAGTGCCTACTCTGCATGAGGCACTATTCTAAGTGTCAGGAAAATAACAATGAGTAAGTCTCATGGACACCCAGTCTAATATGGTAGGCAGGTATCTACACAGATCATTAAACACACTGTAAATACAAAGATAGAGATAGACACAAGGTATCACAGAAGTGGTGCCCATGTGAAGTGTGTGAATCCCCCATCTTGGGTGGGGTTTGGGGAGATCTTGCTGTAGAAGGTGACCTCTGAGCTGAGATAAGCAGGATGGGTGGAGCTGGGGAAAGGGGGTGAGGAGGGAGAAAGGTGTCCTGGAGAGAAGGAGCCTCATGTTTTCTGTCCCCAAGAGAGATAGCCCTACATGTGGGATATTGGCATAGAGGGGCAGTGGGAAGGTTGTAGAAAAAATAAAGAATTATGTCAAGAAAATAATCAAAAATGTTCAGGTTAACTATAACTATCTCTGCATGGAGGAAATACTAGCAATTTTTATTTTGTCTTTATTTTTCTGCATTTTCCAAATTTTTTCAAATGACCATACAATGCTTTTATCATCAGAAGAAGCAAAACCATGATGATTCTGAAAACAACACATCCCTCTTGCCTTCCATGACCCCATCATTGCAGGCCTGAGTCAGTGAGAGTAAAGGGCCCAGTGGGGACAGTTCTGAGGTAAAATGTCTCAACATGTCTGTTGGAAAGCTGTATTTCCAAGTGTCCCACTCTGTTATGACACTTTCACAGTAGCCTGGACAGCATTTCTCAGTGTATGTGATCACTTTAGCCATATTTAAAATATCAGTATGTAATCATACTTCACTTTAATTTTTCAAGACTTGTTTCCACTATTTGTTTTTACTATTATTTTATTATATGCATCCATCATCACAGTGGGTTTGTGTTCTTAAAAGATGCATGAGGTGTTTGGCCTCTCCGGTGGGCAAGGAAATGACATGGCTGGATGACAAGCTCTGTGTTCAGAACAGATTCTGCCAGAAGAGATGAAAGCCCAACAGGGACCAGTGTCACAGATGGAGAAAGGCTTCTAAACACAGAACTGTGACCTGGGCAGGAGGGTAGGGGGAGATGGAGGTGTCTGAATTAAAGTGGCAGTAGTTACAGTTGACATTGACTGAGCAGTTACCAAGTGTCAAGCACTTGGACTTCACATGCATGGTTTTAATTAATCTTCACAAGAACCCTGTGAAGTAGATGTGGTGGTTGTGATGATGATGATGATGATGATGATGATGGTGGTGGTGGTGGTGGTGATGATGTTGAGGAGGAGGAGGATCCCTGTTTCACAAACAGGGTAACCGTGCCATAGAGAGGAAAAGTAACTTGCCTAAGATTCCAGAGGTAGTAAGTGGAGGAACTGGGTTTAAATCCAAGGGTCTGGGACACCTGGGTGGCTCAGTAGGTTAAGCATCTGCCTTCTGCTCAAGTCATGATCCCAGGGCTCCCTGCTCAGCGGGGAGTCTATTTGTCCCTCCCCCTCTGCTTCTGCCCCCCCCCCCTTGGCTCTCTCTCTCTCTCAAACAAATAAATAACGTCTTTAAATCCAAGGGTCCTCACTGGTGCTGTGTTGCGGAGTGAGAGGGAAACTTGAAATCACCTGACCGTGGATGTCTCTGGCAGGCTGGTTTAGACCAACAGGCAGAGTTGGAAAAGAGGCAATGCTGGAGATGGAGTGGTATGCTGGAAAGTGCCCCGGACCTGGAGCCAGGTTCACGGCCAACTTTCCACTTAAAGGTTCAAAGGCCTCTCTAAGTCTTGGTTTCCTCCTGGAATAATCAGACATACCTCCCAGGATCATTGTGAAGATCAAATGACTTTGTACATAACAAGCTGCATAATCTATAAAATGCTTTACAAATCTAAACTGAATATGCAGGAGCCCTTCCCTGGTAGCCATTATTGTGGAGCCTCTACAGAATTGCTCCTCTACTCACCTTTGGCTTTGCCCACAAGGGAGGCACAAATTTGGCTTTGAGAATAAATTTGGTGTAGGACTCTGACTTTCCAGGGAAACATCATCACCTCTCTCATGAACATTCATGGAGACACCCCTTTGCTGGAGTAAGAAAGGGAAGGAGCTACGTCTCTTATTTTGCTAAAATGCATTATTTGGGTCAACTGAATAAGCTCTTGGGAGAAAATCAAAAGGTTTTCATAAAGTGAAATGAATTTACATCTTTAAAATAAATAAGATATATAGGCCTAAGCCCTGTTGTGTACCTCCTCCCCACACATACACACCTGTGCACACATGGACACATGAACACACACACACCCCTTACCCTCCCCTTCTTTGCAGTTATTTTTCTCAAATACAAAAGCAGACGGATGTCTCCTGCACATCGGTGGGGTTGGGGGCGGGGGGTCTCTCTTAAGGAAAATCCACCAGCGTGCTTTTCAAAAATAAATTGCCCTTGGTTGAGGACCACTGCTTTAGAGCGACTTTTAAATGCCCTTCAAGTGTATTAAGGGTAAATACCAAGACCACCCTCACCAAGGATAGACTCAGGAAAATGTGACCTGTGAAAGTTTGGAGTTAAGCATCAGGACATATTTCCCAATGGTGGATGTTGTTATGCACTCCACAACGTGGAGGCCCCGTCTTTGCAATCTGGCGGAGGTGTTTCCTGAGGGAAGGGGGAGCAGGAAGGACCTTTCTAGGTCCTTCTAATTCCAGGAGTTTATTATGAATCAGTGAAAAGGTAAGAACAGTCCACTTGGTTAAATAGCATGAATAGTATTTCCAGATCTTAAGGAGTTCCAAAAAGGAAGAACAGAGGAAAACAGGAAGCAAGACAGAGATAAATAACATTCACCAACCCTATGGTGTAGCCGATTTGGAGGGAGTCAGTGGAAGTAAGGTAGATAAATGAGAGCACATGGGAGACTGGCATGGCGGACGAGGAGGTGGGCCATTAACCCACCTGAACAAACACAAGTTGTCCCCCATCAAACATTCCACAAGTACCAGACATCACAGCCCAGGATGGGCCTGTTCTGCAATATTTTGGAGCTCAGGCCAAATGTCTAGAGTCCATTGCCTGTGCAGATTTGGCATGATCTAAAATGGTAAAGGGCCAAGTCACTTTTTTCTCTTCATTAGTATATTCCAAGGGAAACTCAGGCCATCTGTTTCTGCCTTGTCAACTCCGCAGGCCACAGCATGGCTTTAGGGAGATGCAGTTGCTGTCCAGATAACTGCATGAACATTCTAATATGCCAATTTATGATTTTTAAGTCTTTCTGAATTTTTTTATTTAAATAAAGTCTGGTTTCTCTGGGATAAAGCAATCCAAGTAATCAAAGATAATAACCCAAATAGATTCCAAGCCTGGCAAAAGCCTTCTCTAATCTTCTGAACTTCTCACATGAAGGAAATTGGGTGAAACAGTGCTGGCGTGCAAGGTCAGTGCTTCAGCCCCATGCTACCATCTGTCCCACTGAGCAATATAGACAGAGCATAGCGGGTAAGTTCCACATTTGTTTTACTGATCATTTCATGTCTCTGGAAGCAGAAGTAGCAACAGTGGGAACTGTGACTCTGGCCTTCATTCTGATCAAAAGAAGAAACAGGTACAGAACATAAAAATGGCAGGTAGCTTGGGAAAAATAAACCGTATCACCTGAGAATTCAAAATAGCAAAAGATGATAAAGCCAGGCAAATAAGTATTTCCCCCATTAAACCATAAAGAAACAAACAATCGATCTTGTTCATTACTTTTTCTCCAATTCCTCATACAATACTTGACATACTACAGGCACTCAGTAACTATTTAGTGACTGATGGGCCTAGAAATTTTCTAGACTCTAGAAAGGAAATTTAAGAGAAATAAATTTAAGATAAAGGGATTTTATTATTGAATATGTCTTTTTTAAAGTTAGTTTCCAAAACCAGGCAATATTCAGCAAAGAAATTCTGATCATACAATCTCTAATAATAAAAAATAAAATTTAAAAAAATTATATCAGTTAAGTTGCATTCAGCCGTAAATAACATAAAGTCTTGCCAGCAATATCATTGAACCTAAGATATTTACTATTTATCCCAAGAAGTCTGCAGGTAGGTAATGCCAAGGTTGGCTCAAAAGCTCCCCACAAAGATACTGGGTTGGTATATCTATGATGCTTTGAGCATCATATGATATATATAAAGGATATTATTCAACCATGAGAAAGAAGGAAATCCTGCTGTTTGCAACAACTTAGATGAAATTTGAAGGCATTATATTAAGTGAAATAAGTCAAACAGAAAAAAACAAATATGTATGACATTGCTTATATGTGGAATCTAAAAAAAAAGAAAAGAAAAGCCAAATTCATAGGAACAGAGAGTATAGTGGTGGTTACCAGGGGCTGGGAGGTATGGGAAATGGGGAGATATTGGTCAAAGGGCACAAACTTCTAGTTATAGATTAACAAGTTCTGGGAACCTAATGTACAGCATGGCAACTATAGTTAATAATACTGTATTTATACTTGAATGTCACTGGGAGTTAGATCTTACATGTTCTCACCACAAGAAAGAAATGGTAATTATGTGATGAGATGTAAGCGTTATGGTGGTAATGATTTTGCAATAGATAAATGTATCAAATCAACATGTAGTACAACTTAAACTTACACAATGTTATATGTCAATTATATTTCAATAAAGCTTTGGGGGCAGGGAATAATCAGTGGTGTCAAGTAAGATATGGACTGATAATTGATCATTGGACTTAGCAACATAGGGTGGTGGGATACTGGTGAAAACCTGATTGGAATGAATTTAAGAAAATGTGAGAAGAGGATTTGGAGATGGGGGATTTAGATTTTGAATTTGATTTCGGATTCTTTAGAGAAGTTTTTTGCAAGGAGGAGCAAAAATTAGGGAAGTAGTTGGTAGAAGTGGGGGAATTAACAGCATGTTTGTATCAGCAGGAGAGGGAAAGTTGATTTATGAATCAGAAAATTGCTAAGCAATGCCCTTGAGTAGGGAGAGGGGATAGCATTTAGATAGAATCACCCAAACAACCAGGTGGCGGGAAGGCAGAGGTATGGATGACGATGCTGGTATGTGGGTATAATGTGGAGCTAGAAGTCTGCCAATCTTCTCTTCTAACAGCTTCAATTTCTTTTTTTTTTTTTTAAGATTTTATTTATTTATTTGAGAGAGAGAGAATGAGAGACAGAGAGCATGAGAGCGAGGAGGGTCAGAGGGAGAAGCAGACTCCCCGCCGAGCAGGGAGCCCGATGCGGGACTCAATCCTGGGACTCCAGGATCATGACCTGAGCCGAAGGCAGTCACTCAACCAACTGAGCCACCCAGGCGCCCACAGCTTCAATTTCTTAGTAAAGCAGGAATCAAGGTCAGCAGGTGAGAATGAGGATGAAGGAGGGGTTGTGGGAGACTTGAAATGGTGAGGTAGCACCTAGGAAAGTGGGAGGATAAATGGACCAGAGAAACATTATGATAACAATGCTGGGCAGCATTTGGGTCTCATGTGAAGTTCATGGTCATGAATACAAAATCAAACCATGCTCAGGGTTGAGATTTTCTCCAGCAACATTCAACTGTACAGGCATAGACACAGAAGAGATGGACAGAAAGATTTATCCAGGGTGTGGTTTTACTAAAACCATAAAGGGAATGAGGGACAAGGGAACAGAAGGTACATATAAAGAAGAGATTATAAGAAATGATCATAGAATTTAAGCTGGAAGTGGAGAGAGGGTATGAAAGGATGAGAGGCAGTGAAAAGAAAGTCAGACCACTTTGTTGGAGGTCCTCATGGGATTGCAGAATTGCCGAAGTTCAGGGTTCTGAGTGGGAAAAAATGAAAAAATAAGATGGTGCTAACAAAAATTAGAAAATGAGACTGAGATTGTGGAGCTTAGGAAAGAGGTGCCAAAGAAGCAGCATCCTGATCTGAAGGGGCACCTGCACCCTTATCCACCACCTGGCAGGTCTGATCCCTCTTATCCCACCCCTACCTTTAAGTCAACTCAAAACCAACCTTTCCAGGAGACCTCCCAGACTGTCCCCATTCCTGTGCCAGCCTAGAGTTTTTTCTCCCCCTGTCCCTCACCATCGATCTATGATTATAACACATTTGACACACTGTTGTCATCTCTTCATATTTCATATATCCACTCAAGAGCTCCCTCTCCATGTGAAGGATTATTAGAAGAAGCAATTCCAAGCTGTATCTCTAAAGGCTCCAGGAGAGGAAGGGTTAGAATCTGACTGAAGCCTAACGTTCACGGACCCATGTTTTACTAGGAAGCTTGTTAATTGTGCTCGAAATCAGAAACTGGGTCTATTGTTGATGTTGCTGTTGTTTTTCCTGTGGACAGTGACAGTTTCTCCTCCATTTCCTGACCCCCATGCAGTATGCACATGGGAACAGTTCACTCTTCTCTGTCGTCCCTGACCATTCAGCTTATTGGCGAGAGCATTTAGAATTACTTGTAGAGGTCCACTCATACTGGGGTGGGAGCAATGAGTCCTCACCACGACCTCAGATCTATTTCATATTCCCCAGTACAACTCATCAGAAGCAATATTTGGGGTTATTGCCCAGAGCAATAAATCAGTACCTCATTTCCCATTTAGCTAAGGTCGCTTTAATGATCTCTCTAGCCCCTAGAATCCTAAGGAAGGAGAGGTTAGTGGCAACTCAATCCTGCCACACTTGGCATTTGCTCTCAGTACTGATCTCTTTCAACGAACAGATGCTTTGCTTCCAAACAAGATTTTCTAATTGTTGAAGGCAGAAACATCTATGCCTCTTTATAACCCCTCTAGCACCCACCACCAGAGTGTCCTACGGGTAATTGATATTCAATAGACTACTTGTTAACAGTATTATCCACAAGCAAATATAAGCCCATGAATCACTACCCATGACCCTGTGCCACCAACTCCCCAAGCCAAGCCTTGCTATCAAACAAGAGCATCGCAGGGTTTGAGTGAAAAATGAGACTCGAGGGGACACATTTGAATTCCCAGTGTGTTTCATTTGTTTTTCCCAGTGGCCCAGGCAAGGAAATTTCTCATCCCGTCTGTGGATCTCAACACTTCAGAAACAATATAGATCTTATCTCTGGTCCATTTAATTGAACATAAAAAGCAAGGTCACTGCAGCCATTTGGTCCCTGTGCCTTTGGAACCACTGCATGAACTCAGAGAGAATATTTAGCTCTCCTGTCACCTACTGCTTAGAAACAAAACAAATGGCATTAACAAGTCTTTAATCTTCTCATTAGAGCAGGCCTATGGGCTGGAGTTTGTGATAGTCCTGCAATGAGTATGAGAAAAATAAGTCTCCATGCTTCTTTCAAATATGACTTAAGACAGCAAGAGCACGGCAAATGCCACTCTCTTCCTCCCACTATGTATAAAACTACTTTCAGTGAGAGAGGGAAGAAAAAAAAAATACATTCTGGTCATACTTTACTTGATTTCTTTTGCTTTGTGATAAGCCCACTTTTGTTCTCAGCCCCTATCATTACACAGAGGAAGGATACTTATGTGGAAAGAAGAACCAAGACCACTTTGAACCATGAAACAAACGGATTGAGGTCGAATGCATTGCATGGTCCAGCCTGCCCAGTGCACTTTAAGTAGCCACACTACTCTCTTCCAGTGAAGGGCACTTCTCTCAAGCTGCCAGTGTAGGAGCAGAAGTAAGCCTGCCTGAGTCGTCCCCCAGCACAGGGAGGAATGCAACTGAGGACACAGGCTCCCTCAGGACTTGCCCTTCACGAAATCCCAGTGCAGCTGTTGGCCCCCATCTGTGGGTACAGGAACTAAAGGCCCCACCCCTGGGGCTCGGAGTTCTTCTGACTCCAGCGCACAGAATTCTGGCCTTGTAAAATATATTCAAAAATAACCCAGATTCCTTCTCTGAATGCTTGACTATGCCAGGGGTGAGACAGATGGAGACTCAAGGGGTGACCTCAGAATTTTATTATGGTACCAGGTTGCAGACCAGACCAAGTACAGAAATCACCTAAGGGCCTTACCTGAACAACACGGAGGGTAGGGGTGAGTGGAGTTGGAATCTGGGGTCCCTCATGGGGCTTTGTAGGGAACATTCTGTTACCCAGGGACTGGTAAGTAGTAATGATCGAAATGGCAATGGGATCCTCAGGATTTTAGCAAAGAATCAGGGAAATGGAGAGTGGGATTGCAGGGAAATAGAGCCAAGAGAGTTTGTCTCTGAAAGAAGAGGTGACCGACCGGAGGGGAGGGGTGGGTACACAGGGCAGAAGAGTAGAGTTGAGGGAAGGCATCATGCCTTGTCTCAAGAGGGAAGGTCAAGGTCTCCAAGAAGAGGCAAGGGGAGGGAAGGTTCTGAGTAGGCCTCTTCTTTTGCCAACTGCGGGGCAACTGATCCTGGTCATACTCCCCTGCAATGATTCTAAGTCACTGGCACCAGCCAAATTCCTTGGAATCCTGCCCATACGTGGAGCATGCCTTTCCACGCATTTCCCCTCCCCTCCAGCTCACACCATCATTCTCCCTTATCTTTCTAAAGCCAGCATCTTGGTAGCACTGCTTTTCATTAATCATTCATCAGCCAGCCCTGGTCTGCAGGGATCCATTTCCTTCTGTAAGAACCCTCTGCCCGTGTACGGTCATTACTGGAAATGCACAAATTGCCACACACATTTTCATTTGCTCAAGGCAGTTGTTTTTATGAGCAGTGGCGAAAACAAAATTCCATTACGTCAAAGTTAATTCCTCTGCAGTACATCAATAGATGCTCCTTGGAGGCAATGCATTAGCCTAGCTGCAATCAGTAGCTTAGAGGGCTGACGGAAGTGGCACTTCTGTGATGCATGCACTGTTAGAGTCACAATAATGACCAATCCTTCCATTTACTGGGGGCTGCCTCTTTTGGATGGATCCCAAAATGCGTCACTAGCTACCTATATATTACTCAACCATCAGCTAAAGTAGAGCACCCATTCGGTAATCCCAGCCAGTGTACGCATGCCTCCATTTGAGGCCAGAGAAATGTGGCCTTAGGGACAACTCACACAGAGCTAATCAGCTCTGACTCGCCTTCCTCTTGCATATAAATCTGGTCTTCCAGGAATTTGATTTGGTCAGGGATCTCACAGCTGCTTCCCACAGGCAGAGGCAGCTGGCAGGTCCTACAAGTGAACATTATGGCCACAAAACCTCCAGGAGGGGAAGGCAAGTGTGGATCAGTTAGTGTCTACCCAAGAGCCTTTGGACTGCTCCTATACCAATGCAGGCATCCTATAAAAACACTTGGAGCTGCTATGGGATTGGCATCAGGAACATCCTGATGAAGCACACACAGCCTTAAGGATTGAGAAACCCAGAAGAACAGGGGGTTTGGAAATGGTGTGGGAAAAGGACAGTGATGAGCAGATCATCCTTACAGGTGGAGTGAGGAGGTATTAGGGGAGATGCCTTCTTAACATTGTAATGTCAGGGACTCCAAGAAAGTATTTCTCATCTCCCCAAACAATAACTTCACTTGTAGATAACAGGACTTCTTTAACAGGATACAAGGTTAGTTAATCCACAGTTAGAACCAAAATCAAAATGCACGTGTCCCTAAGACAGATAAATCATCATTTGGATAAATGGTTGATATAGGAGCCTTTTCTGACAGGTAAGAAAGGAGAAAGGAAGGTGTCACTAGGAACATCATGAGAGGAGAAGAGGGTGACAACACAGAGGGGTAAGGGGCAACAAAAGGGGGACCACAGACACCTCATCTACTTTACAACTAAGGCAGGGCTGCCCTACTTAGAGAATTGAGAGTTCCTCAGATGGAGGCTTCCTTGAGAGGTTGAGGGAAATCAGAAATTAAAGAGTGAGGAGGACACTGTTGGTGGGAATGCAAGCTGGTGCAACCACTCTGGAAAACAGTATGGAGATTCCTCAGAAAGTTGAAAATAGAGCTACCATACAATCCAGCAATTGCACTACTGGGTATTTACCCCAAAGATACAAATGTAGGGATCCGAAGGGGTACATGCAGCCCGATGTTTATAGCAGCAGTGTCCACAATAGCCAAACTGTGGAAAGAGCCAAGATGTCCATCAACAGATGAATGGATAAAGAAGAGGTGCTATATATATACAATGGAATATTATGCAGCCATAAAAAGGAATGAGATCTTGCCATTTGCAATGACGTGGATGTAACTGGAGGGTATTATTCTGAGCAAAATAAGTCAATCAGAGAAAGACATGTATCATATGACCTCACTGATATGAGGAATTCTTAATCTCAGGAAACAAACTGAGGGTTGCTGGAGTGGGGGGTGGGGTGGGAGGGATGGGGTGGCTGGGTGATAGACACTGGGGAGGGTATGTGCTATGGTGAGTCCTGTGAATTGTGCAAGACTGTTGAATCACAGATCTGTACCTCTGAAACAAATAATGCAATATATGTTAAGAAGGAAAAAAAAAAGAAGACAGCAGGAGGGGAAGAATGAAGGGGGGGCATCGGAGGGGGAGACGAACCATGAGAGACGATGGACTCTGGAAAACAAACTGAGGGTTCTAGAGGGGAGGGGGTGGGAGGATGGGTTAGCCTGGTGATGGGTATTAAAGAGGGCACGTTCTGCATGGAGCACAGGGTGTTATGCACAAACAATGAATCATGGAACACTACATCAAAAACTAATGATGTAATGTATGGTGATTAACATAACAATAAAAAATTTTTAAAACTAATGATGTAATGTATGGTGATTAACATAACAATAAAAAATTTAAAAAATAAAGAGTGAGGAGGGAGTTCGAAGTATCTTCCCTTCCCCTGTCATTTTCCTCCATGAATTCATTTTGACCCAGCAATAGCCATGCCTGCTTCTCTTACCACAGCTTAAGGAGATTCCATATCACTAATTTATTGTACTGCTGGAGTAAATTTTTGTACTGCTAATGAAATTTTTCAAGGAAGAATGACTTAGATCAATCAGAGAAAAACTCTCAGGAAAGGAATATTGCTTACTTGTTCCAAATGATCCTGATTAGCTTTCTACACTGACTGAGGTCACTGCATCACCTCACCTTCCCATTTCTCGTCTCTTTATAAACTTGGGCAAAGCGGCCATTCAAAAAACACCTGTGACCACTTAGCCTAATGAGACAAAGAACAGTGGCAGGTCTGATGGCTAAGGTGGCCACATAGCCTTGAGAAACTTGAGTGGGGAACATTCAATTGTCCAGAGTCAGAGAGAGAGTTTTGGGGGCACTGAGATTATTTGAAACCTACCACAAAGGCTGTCTGTGATCCTTCCTTGCAATATTAAAAAGTAATTGAAAGTGAGTAATTGAAGGTGACCTGAACTCCAAAACTCAACAACAAAGAGAATGTTCTCCAGAGGCTGTGGAATTTTAGAAGCCATTTAGGTTCTTTGCAATGTTAGGGTTTGAGGTAGATTTTTTATGCCCAAATCATACTTCTCACCTTTTCCCTCTGGAATTCTCAGTAGAAGGAGAGTACTCACAACGGAGCTCAATGGAGAAAACACAGTTTTATACATAACTGCAAAAGAGCCTAAGAGCTCCAAAACACAGGACTTTTTGGATAAAGCTGAATTGGAGCACATGACCCAACAGAAGGACAGAAGGACAGAAGACCCAAGTGGGGTCACCCACACCCTCCCAGTGTAGGGCTTGACTCCTACCTATTTAAGCATGTATTCCAGGAGTAAGAAATATGGTGGAATTTCGTAAGAGCTCGGGGTCTCCTTGAAAGGGGCTGGCCAATCTGTCTCAAGTGACCCAATCAATACTCCATGCACTGGCAAGCCTTTCTTGGCAAAGAGGTGGTGGAACACAGAGCTAGCAAGGGGGTGAAGAGAGTGTTCAAAGTCATGTCATTACTTCCCCATATAAAGAGAGAGCTGAGTTTGCTGTCCTCTATTAAGAGATGCTGAAACACAAGGAGAAAACACAAAAGTCATATGAACAAGAATTTGCAAGAAAGTCTATCTATCTAATGATTGCTTTACTGAGAAGCCCATATGCCTAGCTAAAAGCCAATAAAGCATGAGCTTCCTCCCTAATTCCACAGAAAACCACCCAGGCTCAAGGTAGGGTAATAACCCACAAGTAGAGGGAACAAAGCGCAGCCAACAGGGATTCCTTGTCATCCCAGGGCTTATGAAGACTTTTAGGAAATGCTATAATTGTGCAGGGAAAGGCTGTGTCTAGATCATTTAGCAACTGGGCACTAATCATCTGGGTTTAAATAGGTTATCCCAGTGTGGATGGTGGCAAGCAGATGTTTAACACACCCATAGCCCATATGTAGCTGGAGAACTTTGGGCCATGGTTCAGTGCTTTGTGCCACTGACTCAGGAGAATTTGATGCCCAGAAAGGATGCTGACTGCCCAGAATAGGTTCAAGGGCTTGGCTCATTGACCAACTGTCTGAGAATGGAGGTGTCCTTGGACTGCATGCTATGCCCTCTGTTTTCTGGACATAACAGAAATAAAGAACAGTTGAATAACACAAGGGCTGATGTCTACCACCTTTCTTCTTGTGCCTTTGTTGGAATGTATAACAAAAGCAGACTCCTCACAGGTCCTGGGTGCCAAGACAGGAGAATGCCATGAGGTCTTTGGTAACTCTTTGGAGAAGACAGCTAGAGCATAGACAAGTGACCAAACTAGAGAAGAAGAAATGAAAGAGAGAGAACAAAACCGCTTTGAACTGGAAGTTCCATCCTCATTTCTTCAAGCTTTCAAAGCTGTCTCAAGGCACCTGAGGGGCAAGAGGAGATGGATCAGGAAAGATTTCACACCCACTTCGATCACAACCATTCGATTTAAGTTTCATATATTGGGATTTTTATATCATACTCCATTCATTTGACCAAAGAGGGAAGTCTTTTGCCTTAAAAAAGTAAAAATAAAATAAAATTTTTAAAAGGGTTGAACACCACTATTCTAAAAAAGATAAAGATTAGGAATTCCTAAAATAACATGGAGCAAAACTCTTGGCCTCCAATGTACTCAATTATATAAATTGACTGAAGCATAACTGAAATTAAATCTACTAGCTTTTCTGCCCAATTTACCCTTCCATCTCCTTCCCATGGTTCAACCATCCCAAGATCCTATGAAGGAAAAGCCCTGATCTCAGAAATGAAAGCTGTTAAGTACAGGTTGGGTTCTTTTGCTTACTAGAGATGTAACCTGTGCTAATCAACCTCCGAGTCTCTATTTTCTTGACTGTAAAAAGACATTACAATTCTCACCCTTCCTATCTAACAGAGTTGTGAAGATAATTTATGTGAGAGAAACTTTTCCCTTGAAAGAGCATTATGTAAATCTGTGTTTGTTATTTCTGAATATCTTGAAGCACTGATGCATTTTCCAGTATATATTTCAGTCAATGAATCCCTTGTTCAAATCAACAAAAACTTCTGCCACCTGCAGATAGGCAAAGGTGGGTGAATGATTTGACTCCTAAATTTGGGTAGTAAGTTTCAGGAAAGTCAAAGAATTTGGGAATCCCAGGGTGGATGCCATAGCCCCATGTCAATGAATACCTTCTACTGGCCCTCTGGGTGGCCCAAAGACCATGTCAGTTAGAATTAGAAAAGGAGTCCCCAGCAGCCCTCTGAGGGGAACTAGCCAGGGAATGTGCTCATCACTGAGTTCCAGGCTGAGCAGCCACATTCCTGCTTCTTCCTATCACTCTGCTCCAGGTACAGGCCCCCGGGTCACCGAGGGCCCCAGAGGGTGGCTGCACCCTGTCCATTCTGGCTCATCTCCCCATACCTTGACAGAACAGTGGAAAGAAGAGATGATGTGGATGGAAGGCAGGACAGCCCAATGGTGAGACCATTGGCCATGAGGTTCCAGAAGGAAAACAGATGAATGATTTCAGCTAGGCTCAGAAAAGAAAGAAAGAAACCACCATGTTGCTGTCCTGTATTGTCATAAGGGGGGAGGGAAATCCATACACAGTTCTTATATATGCAGACACCAAGACGGCAGTGATGTAGGTTAGCAGACTACAGCAATGCCCCCTTCAAGCCTCTCAACCATTTCTTAAGCACCAGAAACCCCAGCACCAGGTTATCAAACCCCCTTGCTCACTAGTGCTACCAATTGCTCCGCAGCAGCTGCAGATTTAGCCATGAATTTGCCACAAAAGGCTGCAAACAGACTGTTTTTATTTTTTTAAGATTTTATTTATGTATTTGACAGAGAGAGACACAGCAAGAGAGGGAACACAAGCAGGGGGAGTGGGAGAGGGAAAAGCAGGCTTCCCGCGGAGCAGGGCGCCCGATGCGGGGCTCCATCCCAGGACCCTGGGACCACGACCTGAGCTGAAGGCAGACGCCCAACGACTGAGCCACCCAGGCGCCCCAAAGACTGTTTTTAAATCATAAATTAAACCCAGGCACAAATGGAAGGCGTTACCTCAAGATGGAGAAGTACTGTGGCACTTTCAAATTCTATGCCTTGGCATCTGTGTCTCTGGGCATAAGTCATTGTCCTCATCCTAATTAATGACCAGGAGAAGTAAACATGTTCACGGAAAGAACCAATCTCAAGATCGTGAAATTGGAGCCAGATCACTGAAGAGCAAGCAGGATAACAATAAAATAAAAAGAAAAACAATCAGACCACCCAGGAAAGTACTCTATTGTCCCTGGCATAAAAGGCAGGGCTGACTAGGAAAAGGGTCACAGCAAACCATGGACATTTAAAAACAAATCAGAATTTATTCATAATTATACTTGACCTTTAAATAATGCCTTGCCATTTCCAAAGCCCCTTCACACGCTTTATCAAATCTGATGCTCACAGCACGTTCTGCATGGAGCACTGGGTGTTATACGCAAACAATGAATCATGGAGCACTACATCAAAAACTAATGATGTCATGTATGGTGATTAACGTAACATAATAATAAAAAAAATTTTGATGCTCACAGAATCCTTGCAAATAGGCAACACAGACCCCGCTCCTGTCTGACTGATGGGCAAATGCATGTCTCTAGAGTGACTTGCCCATGGTCACACTGCTAGTAAGTGGCAAACCCTAGTCTCCAGCACTTCCTGCTATGTAAATCCTGCTATTATGAGAACTAAGTAACCACAAATAAGTATCTTCCGGGAAGCATTAGATTGTCAAGCATCTCAAAATGACATCTCAGAAATCAACTGGCCCATTCAAGGGTCAAGAAATGGAGTATCACGATGCTAGGAAGCATCCCCTTAGCAACTCCACATTACAAATCCACCTACAGGCCCCTTCTTACTCACCCCTTTTTTCCTGTAAACATATTGAGGCATAAAGATGCTAGAGGGTGGGCCCAGAAGGAACTAGAAAATTCCACCGCCAGCTTCAGTGCCAATAAAAAGCATCGCTGAGTGTCCACCAGACACCAGAGCATTGGGAAGATGGAGAGAGAGTGTACAAAATGAATAGAACATGTAGTCCTGCCCTGGGCAAGCCAGCTGAAACAGCTCTCCCAATGCCAACAAAGCACGTTAACAAAGTCAAGGTGATCCTCACTTTCCTCTAAGGGATCTGGGAGTGCCATTCCTGGAAGAGCCACTTCTCATTGACCATTGCTCAATTTCTTATGAGTCATGGCTCATTCTCAAGCCATTATTTAACCCACCTCAAACTCTGCTCCGTGAATGAGAAGAATCCATTTTTAAAACCTCTGCACCAATTTTGAGAGTTGCTAGCTCTCAAGTCCATGCCAGCCACCTACCATTTTGAGCAGGTCTTTTTGTGTTTTGTGTCTTTGCCTGGGGGCACCATGTCATTAAAATATTCATACGCATAGAAGGCGGACCCCACTAAGCCCAAGCAAGAAACATTGCCTTTATTATTCACCTTACTATCCCAGCCTACGAGGAAACCAGAGCACAGCTCTGCAAATGCCAAACTCGTTAATGAAATGGGTTTTACACCCAAGAGGTGAGTGGGTTATCCAGGATCAGAGACAGTACATTTGCAGCGGTAGCACTTGACCAGACAATGAATCAGCAAAGTGCACTGAAGGCTTGTTTCATTTGCTCTGAGGAAGATTGGTCTTCCTACCACACCACTTTTCTAGGCTACAATCTGGGAGAATGTTTTCTTTTCCAATTCTCAAAAAATACCACTCTGGTTCAGGGTGAAACACAGCCCTAAGCCTTAGGAGGAAAATGGAGACTAATAAAATGGAATGTGACATCCTACAGGAAACTTCAGCCCACCCAGCCAAGTACTGACAGCCAGAAATTTCTAGCCCAGGCTGGGAAGAGACTCAGGGTCTTGCTCTATGAAAACAATATCGCAATCTATCAGCACAGTTCCAGCCAGGATCCCTCGCTCCTGAGGTGGATCAAGGCTAATTAAGTTGCCAGATGCACTAACCATGTTCAACATTTTAAAAAACTGGTTTTTACTCACTGAAACAGCCTGCTCTCCCCCTGTTCTGGATACAGGCATAAATGCTCCCAACTTCCCTGGAAGGTTCAGCAGCCCCTGGGAAGGGGAGGAAGGGGGCAGAATCCTTGCTAAGTAAGAGTAGGGAAGTGGAGTGTTTTCTTAAGGCAGGGTTTCTCAGCAGTGACACTACTGACATCTTGGACCAGATAATTCTTTGTTGTAGGGATAAATTGGTTTGCTAGGGCTGCTGTAACAAACTACCACAAACTGCATGGCTTAAAACAACAGAAATGTATTCTCTCCCGGTCCTGGAGGCCGGAAGTTCAAAATCAAGGTGTTAGCAGGGTTGGTTCTTCCTAAGGGCTGTGAAAAGGGAATCTGTTCCATGACTCTCTCCTAGCTTCTGGTGATGACCGGTGATCCTTGGCATTTTCAGCTTGTTGATGCACAGAGAAGTACATCATTCCAATCTCTGCCTTCCTCTTCACAAGTTCTGCCTGTGTCCTTACGTCTTCGTACGGCCATCCTCTTAGAATGACACCAGTCACATTGGATTAGGGGTCCACCTGTTCCAACATGACATTATCTTAACTAGTTACATGGGCAACCACTCTGTTTCCAAATAGTCACATTCTGAGATACTGGGGTTTAGGACTTCAACATTCTCTTTGGAAGGACACAATTCAGCTGGTCAGGAGAGTATTCTGGGCCTTATAGGATGTTAGCTGCTTCCCTGGCTTCTACCCACTAGATGACATTAGCACTCCTCCAGTCATAACAACTAAAAATGTCTTCAGACAGGGTCGCCTGTCTCTTCGTTTCGGCTCAGGTCATGATCTCAGGGTTGTAAGATGGAGCTCTGCATCGGGATCTGCACTCAGCATGAAGTCTGCTTAAGATTCTCTCTCCCTCTCCCTCTGCCCCTCCCTCTTGTGCTCCCTCTCTCTCTCTCTCAAATAAATAAATAAATCTTTTTAAAAAATAATTTTTAAAAATGTCTCCAGACATTGTCAATTGTCCCCCGGGGGCAAAATTACCTCAGGTTGAGAAACATTCTCTCAAGAATTTGGCTCAGAAAGATAAAAGTTTAAATTCCGATTCAGTTTTCATTAATTGTCCTGTGACCTTGAACAATTTGGTTAAACTCTCTCTTCACTTGTCTCACTTACCTCATGGAGTTAAAGTGTTGTTGAGGGTCACATAAGATACTATGTGAAGAGCATTTGTTGCATGATGGGACCCAATAAAAGACAGCTATTGTCTTTCATAAATTAGGGAAGCTTCCTCTGCAGGATTCTCTGCAGGTCTCAGGATTTACTGCACAGATACTGAACTCTGGCCCTGGTCCCTGAGACCCCCAGAAGGCAAAGGAGCTTTCCAGGTCTGCTCTACATCATCTTTTGGGGGCAGACAACCCCCTTACCACCCAGCCCATTCCCTCCCAGCATCTGTGATTATAACACCGAAGCTGCAGATAGCCATATATCACAGCCAGGGAAGGGGAAACTCTGGGTATGACCAGAATGTTAATGTGGCTGCATTGCACCATGGCCAGTATCAGCCCAACTGAACGCTGTAGAAAATCCACTGGAGGAGACAGGGATGGGGAAGATGAAGAAATCTGATGCTTAGATGTTGGTTATAACATCACTTTGGAGCCCTTACCTCCCTTGCATGAAAAGATAATCTGAGATCCCATGCTAGGTGTTGAAGGAGGAAAATAATGCATCTTATTTAAGTGTCTGTCTCATGTGCTTGAAAGAAAGTGCCTGTCACATGCTAGAAGATCAATAAAAGTGTGTGTTTATTAAATGTGCCACCTCTGGGTCCCCAAGCTCTTTAGCCTTCAAGATGGCATTTCTCTTTAAAGTTCTAATACAAAGAATCTAAGCCCCCAGCCCTATGGATCTTGGGGAATCCCTTATTTTTTCATATTTATTCTCATGAAGTAATTTCTGGACATTCCCAGAGAAGGTTAACATGTCCCAAGATCTGTCCTGTGGACATGAAATTCTTCCATCCATCATTCTCCAGGTTGCCTCTTGCCATCTTTTAATTGGTTTGTTGTCACTCACTCCATATAATTTCAACTCCAGTGCGAACCCCCACCCCAACTGCCCAATGCACTGCTAAGAGCAGGTGTACAGCATTTAACAGATCCATTAACAAGACTCTGAGAGACCGAGTGACCACACAAGTCACCTTCATCTGCTGCTCCATGTGGATACTCTCGGGGTCCCTGACCTATATTTGACTCCATTCCTCTGCCTATTTCCTCTCAGGTTTCTATGTATTGGGGAAAGGGGGAGATGACAGCTCAACCTCCATGTAAGAATTTCCAAATCTTCTTCTGCCTGAGGCCCTGGCCCTATTCCAGTTCCAGACCAGGGAATGACAAGAAAGTCCTCCCTCCCTGTCTCATTTCCCACCCTAGGACAAACTGACAGTGGAAACATCATCCTCTTCAGGAACAAGGTGCAAGGTGGCCCCTGTGGCCCCCAAAAGCAATCACTGTATTTATCAATAATTTCTAAAATGTGGGCGCCTGGGTGGCTCAGTTGGTTAAGCGACTGCCTTCGGCTCAGGTCATGATCCTGGAGTCCCTAGATCGAGTCCCGCATCGGGCTCCCTGCTCAGCAGGGAGTCTGCTTCTCCCTCTGACCCTCCCCCCTCTCATGTACTCGCTCTCTCTCATTCTCTCTGTCTCAAATAAATAAATAAAATCTTTAATAAAAAAAAAAATAATAATAATAATTTCTAAAATGTGAGTTTATTCAATCTTAAATGAGACCAATGAGAAACATCACTACCACAGCCCAGGTAACACTGTGCTAAGCCCAGTCCTGGCACTTTTCAAAGTCAATCCTCTGGTCAAGCTTAATATCCCTCCTGACACAGTCCAGTGTCCTATGAACAAATCTAGGTCAAAAAGACACCCATATCTCCCAAGAAAAAAGCGAAAACTTTGAAACATAGCACAAATCCACATTGAAGTGGGAAGAATCTAACTGCTAAAGATAACATTCAACTTGTGTTACTAGACAGAAGACAACATCTATTCATTTATATTAGAATTACTTTATTAGTTCAGATCTTCCTCAACACATTGGTAGGTTTGTGCTTTATATTTGCCTGATTAAAAGGACTTATCCAAGAGAAGCTCCTAAACTATGGAAGTATATCAGACATTTTCATTTGATTGCCAAGCAGAATCCAAAGCTCCTTCCCAGTTTGGGGGAACCCCCTTGTGCAGGTCCACAGAAGCTAAATATGGCTGATTCTCATCCTTTCTACACCTTGGCAACCAAATCAAGGATAGACACAAGAACAGGGCTGCTGCTATGTCTGTTTTTACACTACTCAACTCCAGGCGTGCTGTGCACATGTAGTCATCCTTGATTTGTATATTTATTACAACAATATTCTGGCAGAGGAATTTACATGTGAAGGCTCTACTTAGGCCAGTGGCAGTCCTAGCCCCAGCCAATATTTTAAATCACGAGAAAGTGGAATAAAGACCAAAAGTCAGAGAGATTAGCTCTGTGGTAGCTGCAGAGTTGGAAAGCCCTGGAACCCTTGTCCAGTGGCTACAGTTAGCTCATGGTGACAATGTCCACTGGCAGCCATAGCTAGTGGCAGCAACACTGTCCATCAGTGACAGTGCCCACACTCTGGCCCACACGTTCATTCCGCTGAGCCTCCACTGATTACTGCCTATTTTCCACACCACCTGGTTTTCCAGCCTCCCCATTGATTCTCTGAGTTAACTCCATGCTCACACTGCACAGCTGCAAAAAAACTCGTAAACTTATGATCATGAAAACTGCCCAGCAATCATAATTTTTCCATAGTAAATTTGCTTTCCCACTTTTCGAGATACTATTTCACACCTTTTCCTCTCTTCTCCACTAAATCTATTATCTCCTCTGATAGCCCCTCTCCCTATCCCCATTTTTTGCTGATAACTTCATGCTTCATTTCACTGGAAAAATAGAAGCAAATGATAAACATCTGTACACACCTGCTCTCCCTTCCCTCTGTTGAAATGAATGGATCATTCCTGATCCTGTATCAGCAGCCCTTCACTTGTGCGCTGGTACTCATCCCTGCTCACCTCGGCAAGGGACTCTACTCCTGCAATCATAACCTCTCTTTCCCACATCATCAATCCTTCCTCTCTACAGAGTATCACATCTCAATCAGCAGCTTCGTACCTGCTGATGGAAACAATGCTCCAGTTAGGTTAAAAAAAAAAGAAAGAAAGAAAACATAACCTTCAACTCACCAGCAACACCCTACTCAGATTCTTGATGGGGCATTATACTCCAGAGGGGTGAGATTGTAGACAGTGCTTATATTGGACCCCCTCCCATCATGGAGGGGCATCAATTTGTTCTCACCAAAATAGACACTGACTTGTGAATGTGAATTTGCTTTCTCTCCATCATCCGACATGATTCTGCCAGGAGATCCATTAGTGGACTTACTGTATGCCTATACACAATTATATCCCATAGAACATATTTTCTGACCAAGAGTTTCACTTTATAAGAAAAGAAATAAGTCAATCTGACTGATGTCCACGGAATTCAATGGTACTATAACACACCCCATCACCCAAAGACAGTTATGTAATGGTGCAACGGTCCACTAAATCCTCAGTTACAATGCTGGCTTGGAAACACTATTCTGTGATATGGGTGCAGCCCTATAGGATATTGTATGTACTCTGAACCAGTTATCAACATATAGTCCTCTAATATGTGTATTTTTTCCCACCACCATCAAGCAATTAACTCAATCCTGACACTATATGCCTGGAGATAGTATCACATCCCAAAAATTAAGGACTTGGCCCAGTAAGACCACCCCCCTCTTCAGACACCATTTGAAAGTACAAGTTGTCACCTGGTTTCTGACCCACCAGCTATAGATTGGAGGTTCCCACAACACTTTCCTTGGGTGTGACTAACTTGCTAGAACAGCTCACAGAACTCAGGAAAACAACTAGATTACCAGTTTGTTATAAAAGGATACAACTCAGGAACAGCCAGATGGAAGAGATGTATAGCACAAGGTATGAAGAAAACAAACAGAGCTTCTGTGCTTTTTGAGTGCATCAATCTCCCAGACATTTCACGTGTTCACCAACTTGGAAGCTCTTCAAACCCTGTCTTTCTGGGTTTTTATGGAGGCTTCATTGCATAAGCATGGTTAACCAAACCATTGGCCATTGATATTTGAAACAATCTCCAGGTCCTCTCCTCTCTCAAGAGGGAGGGAGTAGGGTTAAAAGTTCCAACCTCTAGTAACATTGTTGGGTCCCCTGGCAACCAGCCCCATCCTTGGATTACCTAGAGATAGTCCAAACCTTAGCTTATTAACATAACAAAAGATACGTTTATTGCTTAGGAAATTCCAAGGGTTTTAAGAGGTCTGTGCCAAGAATAGGACAAAAACTAGCTATATATTTCTTATTATAAATCACAATATCACAAGTCCTATGTCCACCATAGCCATATACAAGGCAATGAACCAGGGTTAGAAAAGGTCCAACAAAAGTGGCTCTGTCCAGCAGTAGGAGCTCTGTCCAGCAGCAGCTGAGTCTAGCAATAGTAGTGATGTCCTGAAGCAATGGCCCCACATCCTGGGCTGACTGCTGCCCAGCCACCCTTGGTTTCTGCCCATTTTCCAACCTGAATCATTCAGCTTTCCCTGTCCATTCTGTGAGCTGATATCCTTCCATTATCCTCCCCCAAAATTCATTTTCGGCCTAAGCTATTCAGCCTTGGTTTCTTTTTCTTGAAACCAAGCACACAGACTGTCACAGAAGGCTTTACACAAAGATAATTCAGAAACTGCTTGCAATCCCCAAAATAGTGGTTTTCCAACTTTAAAAAATTTAGCAATCTCCAAAAGGCATCCCATTACAAATGAACTAAATGTGAGAACAAATGAACTCCAGCTTTCAGCTCCCCAGAGTAGGGGACCAGGTGTTTAGAACCCCAAATGGTAAACCTAAGCTCCTTATTTTTTTATACTGCTTGACCTGCACATCTTGCCAGCATTAAATGATTCATGGGACCAATCACCAGCAGAAAAAAGTAGGGGATTTGGAGGTATTGTGGTGTTTTACTTTGGGGGCTGTGGAGTAGATGAATGATGGCACTATTCCGGCTCCTAAATCATTTCTTGATTACAAGAAATTCTTAGATGAAAACTGATATTTTAAAAATTGTGATACAAATTGATATAATGCCTTTTGATCATGCTTGTATGCTCAGAGGGCTGCTAGGATGGAAAACAGAACCATAAAGCTTAGGCATCCCCACTTGCACTTGTTTAGAACTTCCCCTACTCCCCACCACCTCCACTACAAAACAGAAGATAAAATACAACATATCTTCCAAAGAGCACGGGATCCCAACCATCATTACCTATTGCTGTGCAATCTTTGCAGGATAAATGGCTTTGATGCTCATTAACCCCCTTGGAACAAATACAAAAGGAAATCTTCAACAGGCGTTCTCTGCTCCCTCCTCCTGGAATATTCATGAAATGGCCTTTTCTGGCATCCCTAGCATACCTCCTATGGTAGTATCTTCAATTCATGACAGTGTTTTAAAATACAGATTTCATCATTATTCAGAGAGGTGAGGCTGACAGATCAGGAGATTACAGCCATTGAAAAAATAGTTTGTCACTCACAGTTCCCAAGAGGAGGGAGTATACTACATCGTGCAGGCCATGAAGGGAGGCACCAGGGTCAGTCAGGAGAAAGAAGAGCAAGGGGAAAGTGTGGACAAGAACCTTTATTGTGGCTTCCACACAAAAAGCAAAGCAGGACAAGGTAAGCAGGTTTGGGATTGGCTAGTCTGAATAATTTCAGCAGGCTCTGGAGATGGGGGCTTTCTCTAGTTGTCTGGTACTTGGTCCTGGGATGATTACAGCAGAGGAATATTGCCTCCTAGAATGTAAGAGCCAGATAGAAGAGGTGGCATGGAGAATGGGCCCTGGATTGGTTCATTTTCATATGAAAGGCATGGTCCTGGGAGAGTCCTTTGATGTCTCCTAGAATTGGCTAACCCTGGAAGGGGCAGTCGCCTCCAGGCAGTGAGGCCCCAGATGCCAGAGCATCCAGAATGCAGAAAATGAGAAAATACTGCTAACACAGGAAATGACCCTGCAAATTCCTGATGAGCCTTCTGAATCATCTTAACAGGAGACAAATCTTATTCGTGATCACTTTGGTGGTAAGTCCTGTGACTTTTAGAATTCCTTGAGGTGCAAATGATGGAAAAAAAAAATCATTCTGGCTCCAACAGTAAAAGGGATGTGTTGGCTCATGTGTCTCAAAATCCAAGGGTATGACTGGCTTCTGGAAATGTTTAATCCAAATTATCAGGCCCAGTTTTCTGCATCTCTTGACATTGTGCTTTTTCAGGCCACTCTCACTGGGCCTCCCTCACTATACAGATCACCCAAAGTGTATCAAGCTCACATCTCCTCTTCCTACCACTGAATTCAGGGGAAGAATTTCCCAGAAATTCCAGCAAATGTTATTCTCATTGGCTGTGACTGGACTACATTACCATGACTGAACCAATCACTGTGGCTGAGAGATGGCAATTGGCCTGTTGGCTTAAGCCATTTGGAGTGCAGATCCAGAGCCAGGTTGGATCTGTTCAAATGAAACCACGTGTTTGGGGAAAGATGAGGGGTGCTTTCCTAAAGGAAATGTGGGCAGCTGTTTCCAACAGGAAAGGTAATTGATGATGAATCTCAACAAACGATATCTACCAAAAATATGCTGCTTTATATTAAAATGTTCAATATTAATTTTATATACATCCAGTACTTTGTTTAAAAAAAAAAAAAAATGGGCAGGGTGTGGGGGTTGGCTAGCTTAGTTTGGCTGGCTTAGTCCCTAGGGCATGCAACTCTTGATTTCCTGGTCATGAGGTGGAGTCCCACACTGGGTGTAGAGATTACTTAAAAATAAAATCTTTTTTAAAAGGGGGGGCTCAGAACCCACTGCCCTGGCAACCCTACCTTCATCCCTCGCTACTAATATGACTCAGTTATTAAATTATCATTTGTTACCGTCTGTCTGTTTAGATCCAACAATAGCTTTTCAGCGTTTGAAATATAATATATACCATCTATTAGTGAGGATTCAAAATATAAAAATTCATTTTGATTTTTTATCATTTTAAATAAAAGCAGAAAGAAATTACCAATTAGAAACTTCATACCTTACCCATACTTGTCCTTGGCACTCACTTTCCTCTTAACATTGACAACGTTGGTTGGTTCTCTTGCTGTATTTTAACAGGAGACAGGATCTGCGGGGCAAAATGATGAAGAAAGAGTCAAACCTCCTGCCCTACCTCAACCAAAAGAGATTCCCCCGCCTCAAAACCAGAAGACACAGCAAGGAGCATTTCTGGAGAGAAACTATTCAGCTACATAGCATAGTGCTTCCCCATCTCCTTCTCTGTCCAGGCCTCCCTAGCCTCGTCAAGAAAGAAGTCTGGCCCCTCATCAGAGCTGGTGATCCTCTAGAGTGCAGGCCAGAAGAAGTAGTATACTAACATAAGAAAAAATACGTGATTTCTTTTACTTAGACAGAGTTATTAAATTAATATAAAAAGTCAAGTTTAACACATGCTTTGACATTGAACAGTCCTGGTGTACAGCAGTGGCCCTCAAACTCCAACGTAAGTCAGAACCCCCAGAGGACTTGCTGAAAACAGATTGCTGAGTCCACCCCCAGAGGCACTGATCCAGGAGGTTTGGGGCCGGGGCCTGAGAATCAGAATTGCTAACAAGTTCTCAGAAGCCACTGACGAAGATGTTTAGGGGAACACACCTCGAGAACCACTGGTACACGCTACGTGTTTTATTTTACTAGTGGCTGATTCTGTTAAAAAACGAGGTTCTAAAATGCCATCCTAGCTTCTAGAATTCAAATCTGGTCTTTTGGATGGTTAAGAAAAGGCTTGACTATAAAGTAAAGCTCATGCCACTTGGTTTTGAGACAGCAGGACAGGAGACATGAGAAGTCACTACTTCTCTTTACTCCTAGATGCCGAACCAGGCAAGATCTGTCATGTGATAATGCTTTTAAGGAACAGCAGCAAGAGCAAGAGTACAGACATAAATATTGTCTCCTGAAAGCCCAGGAAATAGGTCAAGGGAAGAGGGCATCTTTCTATTGTTTCCATTACAATCAATAAAAGTTAACATGGCTGGTTTTGAACCCGGGGCCTTGAGAGCTCAGATTTACAATTATACCAATGGGAAGGAAAATTAACTTGGTAAAATGTTAAGACTTTCTTCTTTTTCAAGCCATGAAACTTCTAGGGCTGACCTGGCTCATTACAGTGACCAATAGGTCCCTATATACCATCAGTTTGAAAAGAACTCTTGTTGGAAAAGTCCACAATTCATTCCTGCAATGAACTCCCCCTTTTGCTGGACTTGTGTTGCATGAAAAGTAATCCTCTTCCACTGAGCTTCACAGTGTTTCCAATTCAGAAAGGCTCCAAGGAAAAGAAGAAGAAATTTTACCAGCCATGGGGGAAAAAAAGGCAGTATGTTTTTGCACACACATATGGTTTCCATAACAGTTTTATAAAAATTGACTTTGACCTAGCTCTCTGAGAGAGACAGCCTGATTGAGGATGACAGGCCCAGAGAACCCACCCCTGTCCCCAGGCAGGGGAATGCCTGCACTTGATTTGTGGCCCCGAAAGGAGGCCTGTGCTGTGTGAGGTGATTTTTACACACTTCTGCTTTGCTGACTGACCTCTCCCGAGCTGCTTTCCCCACACACCAACCAGCTTCATATGTTTCCAAATGGAGTTGGTGATCTGGAATCCATAAATAATGAGCATCTCAGGAAAAATCATCTCCCTAAAATAGAAGGCAGGAAACTTGCACCCACAAAACAGAGCTGTCTCAGGGGCCTGTGGTACCTCCCTCTAAAACAACATGGCAGCCGTCAGGACCTCCACAGCCACCAGGCCATACATCAGAACCTAACATACGAATCTCACTAGAACCAATTCAGAAGAGTTGAGTATACTTTTTCTGCCTCCCATCTCCCTAAGCCTACCAAGTCCAGGGTAGAGACTTGGGCTATGGGAGGAAAGCCTCCACATACTTGAGGGAAGGTGGGTCAAAACCCTGAGTTGGTTTGTCTAAGCTCACCCTTTGGGGGCTGTGCCTCCACTGCAACATGACAGCACTAGATCTCTGCACCTCTGGCCTCCAGGAGGCCCTTGAAGGAGTCCAGAACATACCCAAAAAGAATGAAAGGAATGTTTGGCAGGAGGTAACTTTTCTAATTCAGAAACCTTCTCCCATTTCCCATCCTGCTTTCTGCACACCACCCACTCCGCCATCTTCCAACCCCTGAAGACAGCAAGCCGTGGGGCTTCACTTACTTTTCCCCCCTTACCTGAAATGCTCTTTCCTCCACCTGGGTGCATGACAGCCTCATTCTCCTCATGCAGGTCACTCACCTTCCAGAGAGGCTGCCCCTCCACACCTTTCTACCCCATCACCCTGTTCTAGTTCCTTCACAGCACATAACCCTACCCAAAAGTATGCATTTGGTTGTTTCCTTACCTACATATACATAAACATACCAACATTCCCCTCTAGAAAAAGTTCCATGAAGCGAGGGACCTTATCGCCCTTGTTTACCACTGGACCCCAGTGACTACTGGCATTTCGGTGTTTGGTAAATATTTGCTGAATAAGTGAATGAACCCTGAAGTGATTTCCAACTTGTGGACACTGTTCCAGTTTCTCCCGAAAAAGTAGAAAATTTGGCAACATTGGGCCTATATTCTCGTGGGGCCACTACTGCATGGGGCTCAGTAGCAGCTCCCCCATTTATGAGGTAGTTAATGTAGTTTAGTTTAATTAGGGATCATTAGCCTAAGGCAATGCCTGGCACAAACTAGGTACTGTAATAAGTGAGCATGTTGGGTGTTGACCGTGCTTCTCTGCTCATTAGCACTTTTTCTAAACAAAAACAAAAGAAGCGAAAAGACTCTAGCAAATCTAGCTGTATCATGACAGCTTTAGGAAGGCTTTGGCTGAGTAAAATCTAGGACAAAAACAGCCTCCCTAACCAAAGGACTCCTTCAAATACATTTCTTCTGGCCCCAGCCTGTGGATAGAAGTGGAGGGGATTAAAGTGGGTAGAAGTGGAAAGAAAGGAGAAAGTGCCCCTTCGTAAGTATAAGTACGTGCATGGGGTGAAGCCTCTCACACCTTCTCCTCCCTGATGCATCTCAGATGGACGTGTTTGGAATCTAAAGCCAAAATTCTGTTCAATGGAGGCAAAGTCACAATGCATAGGATACCACTGATTTACCTACCACACCATGGGTTTAAAGCATTGAACAAATTCTTGCAGGAGTTTCCAGCTCACAAGTTCTCAGCGGGCTGCAGTTTGGAGGAGTCCCGACCCACCCCACTCAACCTCCCTCATAGCCTGAGCAAAGGTGAGCTCCCTTTGCCCTACTCTTCTGTCCCTGGGGGCGTGAGTGCTTTGCTGCTGAGCCTCAGTCTACTCATCTTTGACTCCGGGCTGAAATCTTTCTCTCAGGCAGCACCCCATCTTGCTGGCTTGGACAGAACCCCATTTCTGGACACCCCTGGATTGGGCCTTTTTCCAGCTTCCCCGTGTGTTCTCATTCTATCTCTGAGCCTGTGTTCTCTGTTTAGTAATAAACCTGGAATACTTTCTTACTCTTCCTTCCTCTTAGCCCTTCGTTCCTTCTCTCTATTCCACCTTCACCTGCCACTATGCTCACAGGAATATTTCACTCATTGCTAGAAGGAGACAGACTTTTTTCAGACTATGTACATTAATAGGGCCTCAAATGTCTCCCCCCAGACCTGACTAAACAGCCAGACCCATGATTTCTATGGAGATTCTTTTGGTGCCTTTCTTTCATCTAATTCATCTGTGGGGGAGGAGAGGCTAAAATAAGATGGAAAACCCCTCAGCGGACTTCAGTTATCCATATCGTTCCTCTTCCCCAAATCATGAGGAGTCAGGGTGGTCCATGCTCAATCATTAGCAACCCTGTGGTCCAGTGAGAGTCCCTGGTTTCCACAGCCCCCTCCCTCATAATTAACTCCCCCGCTGACCTCTACCACACCTGATCTCATTCACACCCTCAGGAACAGGAGCCAGAAAACTGGATTTCAGCCCAGTGACTTTACCATCTCCACACATCTGGGTTCTGTTTGGGGCTAGTTAGTGAGTTCCTTGGTTGTTGGCTGAAAGAGTTTTGTTTTCATTCACAACTTTTCAGGGAATCTCTGTGGAGTGTTCAACTTGATTCAGAGCCTTCTCCAGGGGTCTCTTCTGATCATTTCCTCTGGACAGGAAAGAGGAAATACAACATAGTGTCTAAGAAAACAAAGCCCAGTAGCTGACTGGCCAAGGTGTAAGGGACTCGGCATACGGGGAGGGCCAGAATTCCCTTCAACCTCCCCAAAGCAGCAGACAGCCTGTACCCAGTAAGGCAGAGGAGCAGCTCATTCTGACATTCCGTGGCTCCCATGGAATTGTGCACAGATATATCGGGGAGCAGATCAAACTGGAAACACTTTCTGCCCAGCACCCCCCTGCCCTCAGACGATCCTATTTCTCACAGCAGGTTGATGTCCCTCTCACTTTCCTGAGCCCCTCCTTCCCTCTGTGGTCTTGACCCTTCAGACATTAAAAGGCCTTTTAATGCTATTGGCTCTGTTTCTCTCTGCAGACACACGGTATACACACAGCACATATTTCAGAAACACATATGCACACATGCATGCCCACACACACAGAGCAAAGATTTACTGCTCTGGAAATGTTGCCTCTTTTATAGATTTATTCTTTGAAAAGTGAGAGATTCCTCTCCTGGGATGGACCTGGGGGAGCGGGGGTGGTAGAGGGAGAGAGAAAGGCCTGCATATTCAAGCAGCCCACCCAGGCTCCAGGCATCTGGCTAAGGGTGGGTGGGGTGGTTAGGGAAAGAGGGAGGAGCAAACATAAATCACAAAGATTGGTGGGTTGGAAATGCCACTTGTGCTTCGAGAGAGGTAAGGCTTTAGAGCCATTGCTAAGATTCAGATACTTCAGGGCTTTATAACAACATCTGGTCCATCTGGATAAGTGCCAAGGTAGGAAAACTCTCATTTCCAGAAGCAGAAGCTGCGGAGCAGTGAATTTCAAGGTGGCGACAACAGCTTAGTCAGTTAGCTGGGGAGCTTGTACAAACTACACGTGCCCATCTCTGAGATTCTAAGAGGCATATCAGAATCTCTGGAGTCGGCTTACATAGTTTTGCATCCCATTAAGTTATCAGAACCTTCCTGTTATAGATCTTAGCTCTACAATCTGGCGGTGGGCTCCCCTGAGACATGAAGGATGGGAGCCGCCTCTGCAACATGTGATGGCAGGTTGGCAGGGAACTCCAGCTGCCTAGGCAGGCAGACAAAGGAGATAGAGCCCAAAGATCTCTGTAGACACCTGGAAAAGAGAACAATATTTTGGCATTCCCTGCGGAGCTCTAAGTCCTTGCTACTTATAGCTGTAGCCTCTAAAGTTGTCAAAAAAGCAAATGCAATCAGGGATAGTGTCTCTAGGAGGTTAGCGTGGAGCCAAAGAGCAGCATGGTTCTGCTGCCCTTTCCCCATCAGACCCCCATGGAAGAAGGCCAAGTTCAGTGCTGGGAGCCACTGGGTGAGAGGGAAGGTGATAGGCTGGACTCATGCAGTGCAGTGAGCACACTGCAGGTACTGGAGGGCTGTCACATGAGCTGAAGGAAAAGAAGTTCATTAACGAGGAAAGCAGAAGGCTAAGGGAGCAGCATGACAACCTGCAGAGCTCTGAAGGGCCATGCCAGGAAAAGAAGAGGCTGCTCTGTGCTGCTGTAAGAGGGACTGTGAGAGGAGAGAAAGGAAGGGCACTGCAAGAAGCATTGCACGACTATCACCCTTCAGTCCTTCCCACAACCCTAGTAGGTGAGCATTATCATACTCATTTTCCAGGCAGGCAAACTGAGGCTTAAAAATACTTTACCCAATGTGGTCAGTTTCCAAAAAATGAGAATTAGATTCCAGGCTACATCTATGTGATTCCCAGCCCTGTTCTTCCCATTAGTCATAAAGGAAAACCTGCCCTGGGAGGAAAAATTAGAGGGACAAGACAGTGAGTTGATAGAAGAAAGAATTGTGGTAGATGCTACCAGGGCCTCCCCCCAGTCCCCACCACACATCTGAGCCACTGACTGGCTGACTGACACGGAGGTACAGCCGCTAGACAAACTCTGTGTGTGCTTTGTGCTGCAGAGCCTCCCGGGGGACCAGACTAAAGCTAGTGGCCAGCAGGGATCCCGTTATCACCTAGCGCCTCCCTGCCCCATCCACTGTCCCGAAGGCACTCCCCCACTTGCTGCAGCATCCTCCTCTCGGGCTCTGCTTCTGGAGAACCTCTGAGGTGCCTTACATCGCTGGCTCCCTGGATCCCACAATCCCAGGTACCCAAAGGGTGGGGGTTTGCTGTGATGAATGAAAAGGATAAGAGATGGGGCACGTGGGTGGCACCGTTGATTAAGGGTCCAACTCTTGATTTCGGCTCAGGCCATGATCTCAGGGTCACGGGATCGAATTCCACATCAGGCTCCATGCTGAGTATGGAACCTGCTTGAGATTTTATCTCTCCCTCTCCCTCAGCCCCATCCCCCTTCTCTTTCCCTCTCTCTAAAAAAAAAAAAAAAAAAAGGATAGAAGATGGATGACGAGGGGGAAGGATAAGAAGGGGAAACTTGGGGCCCTGGGCTGTTGTTGCCCTGCAGAGATGCAATCTCAAACACTCCCGTGCAAGCAGTGTGAGAGAATGAGCCACCACCTATGTCCCGCACTCATGGCCTGGGGTAACATATGATCACAGCACAACTTTATTTCCAGATAGAGTTTCTATTTAGCATTCAGAGAGAGTTCCAACCCCAGGGTCAAAACAAGAGGAATATAAAGGGAAGAAACAAAATTAAGTAGCACCATTCCTCATGAGTATAAATACCAGAAAGAAACAGTTCCTCCTTCCCTTTCTTCTCTCCCATGTGCATCAACAGAATTTGCTACTGAGCCAGACTCTATGGTTGTGGTTGTCCAAAGTCTGAATGTGGAATGGAGAACATGTAAGCGTGCCTCTCCAACCCCCTTCCGGGAAGGACCTCCTGCCTCAGCTTTCAACTGTTAGCCTGTGAGGATGACCTCAGTTGCCAAGAGCCACCTCACCCAGGGTCACGCTCTTGTCCATGTGTCCACATCCAGTGACTGAGCCACAAGGGAGTATAAAGGCCTGGCCATCTCAACCCAGCTTGGGACAGCCCTGTGTTCCCCACCCCCTGGTGTTCATGTCCACATGGAATCCCCTCTCCTCAAGTGTGGGCTGGAAATGGTAACTTGCTCCTAACAAAGAGAATGTGGCAGGGGCTCCTGGGTGGCTCAGTCAGTTAAGTGTCTGCCTTCGGCTTAGGTCATGATCCCAGGATCCTGGGATCGGGCCCCACATCAGGTTCCCTGCTCAATAGGGAGTCTGCTTCTCCCTCTGACCCTCCTCCCTGCTCGTGCTCTTGCTGGTGCTCTCTCTCTCTCTCCCAAGTGAATAAATAAAAAATCTTTTAAAAAAAGAGAATATGGCAAGATGATGGGATGTCACTCTTGTGACAAACTTACAAAAGGCTATGACTCCCATTTTGCAAGCTTGTTTGCTCGTTCTCTCTATCTCTCTCCCTGTCTCTTGCTAGAACTCTCTTTCCCTTTGGCTGCTCACTCCATTGTGAGATGCCCTGTGGAGAGACCCACATGGCAAGGAATAGAGTGGGGCTTCTACCTTTAGCTTGTGATGAACTAAGGCTTTTACCCCATAGCCCATGAGGAACTAAATCCTGCCAACAACCACATGAGTGGGCTTGGAAGCAGACGCTGCCCAGCTGAGCCTGCAGATGAGACCACAGCCCTAGCTGACACCTTGTTTGCCACCATGTCAGAGTCCTTCAGGCAGTGGACCCAGCTAAGCCATGTCCAGATTCCTGGCCCACAGAGGCTGTGGGACAAGTTTTGGAGTTAATGCTACTTAGCAATGAATGATGAGTACAACCCTGAGGAGACATTCTAACTCCAGAGCTTCCCAAAGGGCCAGCTGAGGCTGTTGGACCTTCATTAGAGTAAGGCCTCTCCTTCTAAATCTTCCTCTAACCTCTCCTGTCCCTTTTGTGGCCATTGATGCCAACAGCCCTCCTTAAAAAGCAGCCTGTAAGCTAAACTCCACCTCTGACTCTGCTTCCTGGAGACCCCAATGTGTGACAGGGCTCATCCAATAAGCATCTTATGGAATAACAGCAGCCTCCAAATGTAATTCTGACTTAGTAATATTTAGTAATATCCCTAAAGAATATATAACTCAACTCAACACATATTAATCAAGTACAAAAGTGAACAAGGTAGACAGATGTGGTCACTGCCTCAGGGGCTAATCACCTGCTGAGGAAGCTTGCCTTTAAAGAAGTAATTAATAGACTATAAGCACAAGCCTGCAGATTCCTGAGGGAGAAGGATCAAGAGTTAGCATCTCTTCTTTTCTAATCTCCTTTTATTTCCCCTTCCTACAACAGGAGGGCTGGAAAGGGCACCAATCTGTCTACTTCACCCCAGAGGCTCTTCTCATCTGGTGCACACCTGGGAAGCTGACATTCTCCCAGGACGAGGCTGGGACTTCTACCACTGACCCAGAGTAAACCAATGCTGAGAGAGGAACTGAATCCTGCCAACAACCTTGTTTGCTGTACATCTGTGGGAACCCTCCAGAATGTTAAAGACTACCCTAGGGGTGAGCAGTCTCCAAAGTGACCTGTATCCAATGGATCTTCTGAGCCCCAGGGGCCAGCCAGCCAAAGTGTAGCATGTCCTTGTCCAGAAGGGACACAAGAGAGAAAAGAATGTTGAATAATATTTCAACCAAAATACCAAAACATAATTCCCTACCATGATCCAAATCAAAATCATTACCATTCAAGGAACTGTGTTTTGTTCACTATCTTCTTCATAACATTTAACATTACATGAATTATAATACAGATTTTTCTGGGTTTTTTTATTTTATGTATCCCCTTAGAATGTAAGTTTCTTGAGAGCAAGGATTTTGTGCATCCATTGCAATACCTCCAGTGGCTAGAACAGATGAGGAAACTGATTAACAGAAAGTGAAGAAGCTCCCCCAAAGTCATACAACCAGAAATCCACTAAGCCACAACTTTAGCTCAAGTCCTTTTAAATTGCCCTTCCCTACAGAGATTGCTACTTACAGAGACACACAAAGAGTATAATTCATTTATTTCAACAAATACTTATTGAGCACCCAAGATGTGTCCAAACTATAGGCTCTTCAAGAACAGGAGCCATGTCTGCCTTTACTCACCCTTGATCCCCACACCTGGAATCACTCCTGGCATAAAGTCAGTGCTCAGTAAATATTTGTTGGATGAAGAAAAAAAACAACTGTGCTAGGTGCTTGGACTTACAAAACAGACATAGTCATTTTCCTCATAATGCTTAGAATATAGTGGGTCCACAGTCCAATAGAAACACACCAGAAAGGATGATCATAAGAAACATCAATGAGCATAAGCTTTCTACAAGATGATTGTCTAAGCACTTTTCATGGATTGATTTATTTAATCCTTTCAACAGTTCTTTGAGTTTGGTCCTACTATTATCCTTATTTTATAGGTGAATAAATGGAAACCCAGAGAGGTTAAGTAACTTGCTGAAGATCACAAGGCTAGTGAGTGGCAGAGCCAGGATTTGAATTCAATCAGTGTGACTCCAGAGCTTGTGCTCCAACCACTGGACACTGCACTGCCTCTATATGATAAATGAAGACCATAACAGACATGAGTACCTGCATGCTGAAAATCCCTACTGGCATTCACAGCTTTAACTGGGAGAGGAGTGGAATGACACTTGTGTGAGTCAGCTAGGGCCACCATAACAAAATACCACAGACTAGGGAGCTTACACAACAGAAATTTATTTCCTCACAGTGCTGGAGACTGGAAATCCAAGATCAAGGTCTCAGCAAGTTTGGTTTCTCCTGAGGCCTCTCTCCTTGGCTACAGATGTCTGCCTTCTGACTATGTCTTCTCACGGCCATTACTCACAGCCTTTGCACAGGGCACACACACCCATGGTGTCCCTTCTTCTTGTAAGATCACCAGTCAAATTGGATTAGGGTCCCACCCTTATGACTTCATTAACCTTAATTACCTCCTTTAAAGCCCTGTCTCCAAATACAGTCACACTGGGAGTTAGGGCTTCAACATACGACTTTGGCAGATTGCGGGGGGAGGGCTGGACAGTTCAGTCCATAACGACCCTGTTTGAAACACAGCACCATCGAAGACACTCTAAATACCTGCTTCACCTGTCCCTGGTGAGAGCTGCAATAAGCCCTTGTGAGCCCAGGGTCAGCCACGGGACAGGAGCAGAACCATGTCTCTGTCCTGATGTGATCTGTCCATCTCCTCCCCTTCTGCTGAGACCTTCCTACCCGGGGGGTGCTGGCTACCTGAACCATGTGCCTTCTTGACCCATCTACAGCCTCACAAATAGAGACCATGTCTACCCAGAGCCATGAGTTTGTGAAGAATTATTAATATTCTGATGGGGCCAGGCAAGTGGTGTCTTAGCCCCCAGTAGCAGAGGTGGTCACTCAGAGCTTCCCGGGGTGCCTTAAGGGAAGGACACATGCTCAGTTTATAAGTAGAGATTTGGTTTCATGTTGATACTAAACTGATTCTGAAGGGGCCTGAGAGAGAATTCTCGGGAGGGAGAGCTTCTTAGGCTGATTTTGCACAGAAGCCAGGATGTGGTTGTGAACTACTTTGTCCGTCTCCAGGCTCAGGTATGGAGGGGAGCCATTCGAGCAAACGGTCATTGAGAGGTTGTCCACCCTGTCCTCCTGCCCTCCAGTGGGATGGCTCCTAAATAATTCCAAAGTGATGCACAGCTGCTAGGGTTTGTAAAAACTTCCAGAAAAGGAGAGGGAAGAAGAACACCCTAACTGGATTTGGGTTTCACAATCCACCCCTCTACCGGCAACCACATCAACTGAGAGGAACAGCAATCCACCTCCATGAACTACCCTGAGGAAAAGAGCAGCCACCACAAGGGCAAGCAGGCATTTGCCTGTACCCAGAGGGAAGGGGGAGATCAGGTGGGGAGGTGGGAATAGCCGAGCTGTGCTGCGTGAAATTCAGCTTAAACAGAAGGATGTTCACCCACACTCCCCATCCCCCTATGAAACAACTTTAACTAAGTCTGACTATAGGAGAACAAAGGGACAATATGGATTAAAACTAACACCTCTGAAGAGCCAGCAAGGAGCCAGCCCTGCATACAGAGCCCAGTGCCATGTGCCCTGCATATGATATCACAGCACTGGCAATTCATCCAGCGCGCTAGTGTAACAACCAGGCTTTTCACAGTGTCTTTGCATCCACAATCTCCAAAACCAAATCCAATCTTAAAGTGAGGTGTTGGAAGGAAAGAGATCTTTAATGAGCATGGACTGTCTCTTTTTTAACTGCATTGAAGAGAAGCACATAATTAGAAAGATGCATAACTGAAGGTTACTTTTTAGGAGGTACCTTCAATGTGCTGTGTCAGTTTCGAAGTCTATATGACAGTGGAAATTTGATGAGAAAGGGGGCTCTGGCTAAAATAATTCTTTCAAATAACAAAGGACTAAAGCCGTCCCCCCCCCCCCCGCCCCTCCAAAGCTAGGCTTATGGATTGCTTTGTCATGGGCCAACTGTGTGAAAGCTCAAGCTCTCTAGTGAAATGAGCAATGAGCACCATCTTTCTCATTTTTTTCCTGATGGGTAGAACTCACACAGAGTCAGCGTATTTCCTAAGGCCACTCAGCCATTACCCAACTCATCTGACTCCCAACCCCGTTCTTTAGTCTCAACTCCACATGGTCACTCAGAAAAGTAGGGTGTAGTGTTTATACCTCACAGAAATGCACCCACGTGGCCAGCCAGAGGATGGTACCCATGGGGAGGTGCCTCTTGCACATTCCCTGCACTCCTTCCCCATAGTACCTCCACTGCGTGTGAAGAACTGCATTTCAACACGTGCACACAGGCACACACACAACTCACACACACAGTAGAGTCGGAGACATGGAGAACGGAGCTAGGAAGATAATTTACTAGGAGGCTCTCAGTCCTGGCCAACACCATGTCCTGAGGTTTCCTGATCTCTTTCCTCAAAAATCACAGTCCTAGAAGTGGAACCACAGTTACACACATGCAGACATGCATGTGTGCACACACACATGCACGCACACACACCACCCTCCCCAGGCTTTCAACCATCGGTCCACCTTCCAAAGCCCCCTACTGAAGACAGAACTGGCTCTCTCAATGGCCCAGCTCAACTAGGCTCCACATATAAATCACACATGGATTAAGATCTAGGAAGTAAGTGCCACTCTCTCCGTCCTCATCAACCAACCACTTAGATCCAACCCTTGGATTCACTTAGATCCAACCCTGAGTGGGGAAGAGACAACACATGCCATAGTGGCTCAGAACAGAACTTAGGGTCAGATGGAGCTGGATTTACACCTCAGTTCTCCCACTCTCTGAGATCTCCATCACACTGTCACCTCCAGGGGCAACATTCACAGAGACTACAATATGAATGCTGCTCCCAGAGTGGTGGCATGCCATAGCCCTAGCCACTAACTAGCAGTGAACTAGTAGTGTTACTTGAGCAAATGCTTAACTGTCCTGATCCTCAGCTTCCCTTTATTTATAAAGTGACTATTTTGATGTCTATGTCTCCAACTTGTTCTAAGGATTCAATGAGACAATATTATGTGATATGCTTAGCACAGAGTCTGATACATTGAAAACAGTCAATAATTAGTAACAATTATTTTCTTTAAGGTCACCTAATGGAGGATTGTTCCCACATAAGGACTCTCAGAAGTACCTGTTTTCAGGGCTTCATGCAAAGAAGTCTATGAGCCAAATGTCTCCCATCCCTACATATGAGCCTTTATTGATTTGCCAGCCAATCTCAAATCCAGGTATTTTTACTGCCTAAGTTCTTGATGGAAAGGAGAGAAGTTGAGGAGAACAAAGCCACTATGGAATAGCTGAAGTTTTGGTTAGAATGGTAAGAAGGAAAGAGCCCATTCCTCCATACCATGACACCCCTAACCTATCCCCTGACCCCTAGAGTCATGCCACCTCATCCTTAGAATAGGTGGGGGGGGCCATCAGACTCTCATCCCTAGTCTCCAGACAAGGGATTTGGATATAGAATTAACAAAGAGTTAGATACAAAGGAAAATATTGTTACACTTTTATCATGTTGCATATGCTGCACAATCTGTTGTACACTTTGTACAATGGCCCTTGTCAACTAAGGTTCTAGAAGAGACTTACGCTCTAATGCTGAAGGCAGACACCTTCATACATACATGCATACCCATCAATGAACTGACTTCTCTCCTATTCACTCAGGTTACTATCAATGGATCCTTAAGAGAATTGAGAATCATTATCTGTGTTCCTTGATTAGAATGAAGAATCCGTGAGGTAGATAAGGCAAACATCATTATTCCCAACTTAAAGATGAGAAAGCTGAGTTTAGAGAGTCAGAAAACCCATGGTGACAAGACAGGTAAGTGGCAAAGGCAGAACTCAGTCTACAAACTCTAAACCAAATGCTCCCTTGTCACAACAGGTGGGCCCAAGAAGCATCTAAATCCCGCACCTGTAATCCTCAATCACACAAGGAGGATCTCAGAGATGTCTAAGGAGAAAGGAACTTAAAGTTCATCTATTGTAATTTTCTCATTTTGCAGATGAGAAAACTCATCTTACCATCTACCATTATCACGTCCACCACTCCCTAATGAGGTTGTTTCCACATCTGTTAATCGTCTATGGTAATATACCTACTCATTGGACACAGTGGATTCTGCTGAATATAAAAGATGCAGTGGTAACAGATGGATTCATAAGTCCTGAGTTTTTAGTGGCATACTTCTGTCCAGAGCCCTGACTGGCCACAAACTAGCAGTGTGACCTGAGGAAAGTCATTTCAAGTTTCCTCATTTGTATAATAAGAAGATTGGATGAGAGAATTTGACTCCCATTAAGATCCCTTCTAACTCTAAAACCCCTTATCTGTGAAAGTGCTTTGAGGGGTCATCTACTCCAGCCACCCATGCCCCATAGAGGTAGCATCTGTTTAAACTCTTCTTTCCTAAGACTAGTTTTAGCCTCAATTCATCCTTCTGTGTGTCTGCCATTCTGCAGATGGTTTTGGGGAAGGCACTTATTTAAATTCTGATTAAAGTCAAAGCAAAGTTAGCTCCCAACAGACAGACCAGCCCTTTAGACATTAAAGAAACAAGAGTTTCCCATTCCCCAGACCCAGCCCTGAAGGCCCCAAGCTTTGTGCCAAAGGGAGTGATGTCTACACTCACATGTCTACACTCACATCAGTACAGCCCTCGTCCTTAGACATCTGAGATTGACTGCTCTAACCTGAGGGAGCCGCCTGCTTCTGAGCCCTCCCCCCACCCCCATCCCCTGGAAAGAGAGCATCTCATTCTTACAGGGCCAAAGTTTTTCTGATGGTTGCAATTCCTCTACAAAAGAAAGAATACCAGACATCCAAAGGGGGCACCAAAGACAAGAATAGGAAGTCGGGTTTGGAGTCAAATATATACAGGATGATCTAAGAAGATGACAACAGCAAGTAGCACGTTGGGCAAGACAAAATGTAATAGATATTAGAAATGCAGAGCTGCTCTTGCAGCTAAGGTTTTTTCTTATAATTTTTATTTGAGGAAGTAAAAAAATACAAAAAGTAAAAAAAGAAAAAACTACTTAACACCCATAGCTTCTTTACTCAATCAAAAATTAGCATTTTGTTATGTGACTCCCTAAATGGTAAAAAGAAGAAAACAGAATAAAAGATGAAGTGCCATTTAGAGACTACCCTCTGGCCCTCCCCTTGACCAAGACTCCCCTGCACAGTCAGACAGATGCGTGTGCATGCGCACGAGCACACACACACGCATGCACACGCACACACACCCATGCATGCACACATGAGCATGCTTAGTCACAAGACCATTCTCATGAAGACTATACACTTTCCATCTATTTCACAACTCAGTTTTTGTACACATGTTATATTTAGACAGAGTTACTTAAAAGAGCTTGAAGTGCAAGGACAATCTATAATAACTAATCACAATCTCTGAACTTTTAACTACCTGTGATGCCTCACAGGGATTTTTGCACTTAGGATGTCTTTTGCTTTTTCTGAGTACAGTGGTTTCCATCATACCACTATGTGTACATTTTCAAATATAAATATATATTTACATTTTTTATGATATAATATGCATTTTTATTCCATTAATGAAAAGGCACTTTTAATCAGAGGTCCACTCACAAATACCTGCAGTATGTCTCTTAGCAGCTCTTTGGATCCCTGTGTCTACCACGCAAGTCCAAATGGGCAAGGCTCCAGCGTGCCTACTTAAAAATACTTAGTGCTTGTCTAGCAGAAAAAAGTTGTAGGAGGAGAGGTTTACAGGGCATCTGGTTTTAATCAGAGAACTCGTGTATATAATCTTGTTTGTCTTTTGAAATTTCCTTAACATAAGAAAAAATAGTCGGTCCCATTTTATTGAAGGGGCCACTAAAACATTGGAGGTCCAATGTCACTATTTTCATAAGTAGAGGAGGTTCAGAGAGGCACCAGGTCCAAGACTTTAAGGAATATAATCTGTTCCTGACCTTCAGCACCAGCCAGCCTCACTTCAAAGGCAAACAATCACACAGATTAGTGGAACACTGTCCCTTAAAGGCTCTCCTCTGAGAACTGCTTCCAAAGGGAGTGATGTCTACACTCCAGACCTCTGAGAACTGCTTCCACTTCAGCTCTACAGCAGAGTCATAAAGGACAGAGAAAGTACCCAGTACTGGGGAGGGTGGTAAGAAGTCAACTTTCAGATTTGGGGCACTTCACTTCACAGGTCAAATGAGGGCAGTACCAGGAAGCTAGGGAGTGAGCAGCAGGTTCTAGCCATAAATCTGAGAGACAGGACCTTGACTTTCAAAGGATGCTCCATGGAGCATCAGAGAGCCACCCCCTCTGTCTCATCAGTGACCTGTGGGAATGGGAAAGACAGGGAATGCTCCAAAGGCCCAACTCCACTCAACCAAAGAGATTCCACTATTATCAGAGCTTCCAGAAAAGAGTTTTGTTTGAGATCCTTTCAATTAAATCATGTGCCCCAGTCCATCAACAGTGACTGCCTGAAGCCCTGTGTTGATAGAGAGAGGCCATTCTCAGGCTCTGCAAGAAAGAATTCTGTTAGCAATGTCTGCCATTGGCACAGAAAGGAAAACCTCTTGTGTACCAATTCTGTATTGAAAGTAACTATTGAGGGGTGTCTGGGTGGCTCAGTTGTTGGGCTTCTGCCTTCAGCTCAGGTCATGGTCCCAGGGTCCTGCGATCGAGCCCCGCATCGGGCTCCCTGCTCAGTGGGAAGCCTGCTTCTCCCTCTCCCACTTCTGCTTGTGTTCCCTCTCTCTCTCTCTCTGTCAAATAAATAAATAAAATCTTTTTAAAAATGAAAGTAACTATTGAAATAAAAATGTTATATTCCTATGAGATGCCAGACGGTTTCCTTAGGCTATTCCCCTTCAGACTTCCATTTCCGTGCTCTCTAAAAGTTTTTTGAAAATTTATATATCCCCTCGTACTTTTTAGTTGACATTTCAAACTTTTCACCATAAGTTTAGAGAGTCACAAAGAATGTGATTTATGGGTATTGTAAATATCAATACTTTAAAATACATTCTCACATTCCTCCCTTAAGTATATGCACTGGAATATAAGTAACATAATTTGATAGCCACAATTGTACATTTTTTAAAATTCATGAGCAATTTTTTATGTCAGAAAATTATGTCACCTCTTTTTCTCCTTGATTTTAGTTTCTTTCCACTTCTCCACGAGACTTAATTCTAATGTACTATTTTATTTGCTTAAACGTCTTTTATTGATCATCCTATCATAATTTTATGTACTAAAATATGTATATTATTTAAATTATTTTTAAATTTTTGGTAACTATAAGGCTATAAGTGTATGCAAAATTTCTCTGGATTTAGTTGTTATAGTTATTAATAAACAATTGATCAAAATAACATGAATATATTAACATTTTTGCTAAATAATTATTAAACACAAATGTAATTTTTAAAAAATTTATTTCTTAATGAGAATGGTAGGACTGGGGTTTTTTTCAATTAGTTATTCTATCTTTTTTTTTTTTTTAGATTTTTATTTATTTATTTGACAGAGAGAGAGCGAACACAAGCAGGGGGAGTGGCCGGGGGAGTGCCCTCTCAGGCAGAGGGAGAGGGAGAAGCAGGCATTCTGCCAAGCAGGGAGCCTGATGCGGGGCTCAATCCCAGGACCCTGGGATCATGACCTAAGCCGAAGGCAGACACTTAACCAACTGAGCCACCCAGGCGCCCCAGCTCTTCTATCTTTGGATAAAAATTACTTATTGCTACCTAGGTTGAGACAGAGTTTAGGATCTGTCAGGGAACTCATGAAAGACTCACAAGAGGCAAAAGAGATTACTGGATGTTCTTCCAATGAAAAGATGGGTGTTGTCCAGAAGAACCACATACCCTTCGCCCCCAGGAAGGTTATCCAATTCTGTAGGGGTGTATGCCTTTGGTTGTGTTTGCCAGTTTTACAATTCTGCAAATTGTAGCAAATTGAAAGTAATAAAAATGTTTCTTGTTTTTAGGAATGTAAACAAATTTTGTCCGAGAGGAATACATATTTCTGCTCTTTAGAAAACATAATTCCAGGGACACCTGGCTGGCTCAGTTGGTGAAGCATGCAACTCTTGATCTTGGGGTTGTAGGGTCAAGCCCCATGTTGGGTGTAGAGATTGCTTAAAAATAAAATCTTTTAAAGAAAAAGAATACAAAAAAAGAAAACATAAACCCATTTCATTTCCCGTTTTCATTGCCCTATAGATAATAACCAGTTCAGTATCTATTAACAAATTCATTTCAGCATTTATAAGAGTCTATATATATGTGTGCACATAGGGTTTTTCCTTTTTGAAAATTATCCTGTAATACTCAGTTATATCTCTACTTTCTGTTTTTATAGACAAAAGCACTACGAAACTTTGTTCACACATACATGATGATGGGAAGAGAAGGAATTTCATTACAGCACTGTCCCTCTATTATTTGACATTCTAAGTTATATGTCAAAACTTATACAATGATCTATAATCAAAACTTATTTTAATGATCCTAGAGCTGAAACCTCAATGTAGTCTTCCTTCAATTTGGGGAACAAAGATTGGAAACCACCTGACCTGTACAAGTTTTCACTATCCAGCCACTACAGTGATTCGCTTTCTCAGAAGCATTATTTTGAAATCTTTGGAGCCCTGAAGATTTTTATACCCTGCGACAATGTACCATGGTAAAACTCAGAATGGCTGAGAGTATTCATTTCTTTTGTAAAGTGTGACCAGTGTTATTGTAAATAGGGAGGTAAGTGAGAAGCACTATAGGCTTATTTTAAGAAAGAAAATGTTTAGGAGAGAATGTTTATGAGTACAGGATGTGGATATTGATACCCTTAAAAGTTCTCTAAAAAGTCTTTGTGAACCTCCATGAACATAGGTTAAGTGTGAAGACCACTTCTTTAAGTCACATGAGAGAAAAGCCACCCCATGCAGAAGCAGTTGAAATCAATAGAACCAGCTGAAGAGTCCTCAAGACTTTAACTGTGCTTCCCAATTCCCAGCCTTGGACTCCTTTCCGATCTACTTCTGGCATCCACCTTGCTGGACACCGAGTTTCTTCCAGCAACTGCTGTTTTGCTTCTGGGATATACACTGACTCCATCTTTGATGCACTAATTCCCTGAACTCGCTCTGACCTTTTTTGTTTGCATTTCTGCACAACCTCCCATTATGTCAGGGAGCATTTACAAAATGTTTGTTAAGCTTTGCCTCCCAAAGCTTTTAGGGGTAAGAGCCTGTGGGAATAGAGTTCAGAGCCCAGAACACTCCACAGAGAGCACAAATTTGTTAAGTCTCATGCTTTAGTTTAAAATTTCATTTGAACTTTGCATTCTCTTTTACAATTTAACAACATCTATCTTAGTTTGCCAAGCTGTCTTGGAACTTAAATACTTAAAATCATTTGCCACTGAACAAAACTGATGCTGGAAGAAGATATGTCAGGATCTTCTTGTGACTGCCTGGCATTTCGCCAGAAAGTTCTATTTAAGAAGTATATCATTAAGCTGTTTAAAACCATGGCATAACACCTAATCTGGTCATCCTCAGCCGATGGGCCCTGAGAGAAAGAAGTGCACATTAGGTAAGTTTTGAAGCTGGGAAGAAGGTGGATATGAAGCTTGGGAGCATACAATCGTCCCACTCCAAGGGGACATCATCGTGGAGTCCTGGACAGTTGTGGGAGAAAACAGCCAGGAGCAATGGATGGTCAGGGAAAGAAGGCACTAGGAAGGCATAGAAAGAGGGAAAAGAGGATGCAATTGAGGTGCACAGAAGATTAGACTATTCACAACTTTCTCCAATCATCCTCCAAATCAACAAAACTGCAGGTTGTAGTAAACAGCATGTAATGCAGGGAAGAGGCAGAGCTAATGTTTTTATTCAGACTTCTAAGCAGCAAGATCCAAAAGCTAGCCTCCTTTAAAATGACAGCCTCACTTAGAGAGCCCTCTGAGTCAGCAGCGCTCAAACAAGAATATCCCTTTAGGAGGTGGTGAGAGAAACACTGACTCTGCCTCACTGAAAAGAACAATGTCAACCTCTCCTTTTTATCCCCGGCAGAGCTAGAACCATATGTTCACTGTTTTCATGGCTTCAGAGGGAGAAATAAAAAAAAAAAAAACAGCCTATTATGCTCATATCTCATTTGCATAATGGACAAGAGATAACACATAGCCCAGAGGACAATGGGCATCCTCTTCAGGCTGTCAGGATGACATAATCTGCGACATCTTTGAAGCCCCAGCAGAGGGGCAGACACACTCCCACAGGTCATGCTCAGCAAGGACCAAGAACTTAGCTTGCTTTGTTGAAAAGAATGCTGTTGTTTCCCATCAGCCTCTTAATCATGAAGTATCTAAATGATGATTTACTATGACGAGATGGGCTCATCACCTTTCAAAAGTTCCCTAGTTATTGATTCAAGGGCTGTGTCAGGACAACTGTGAAGCCACATATACGCAGAAGGCTATATTGCTGCCCTCAAGGAGTCTGCTTCCTAATACACACAAGATCGTCAACAGCCAAGTTCATTAAATATGCACTTAGTGCATACAAGATCAACCCATCAATTCTTATTTACTACTCATCTACTTTGTATCAAGCACCATGCTAGATGGTATGAAAGACCCAAAGAAGCAAAGGATTTGGGCTCTGCCTTGAAAATATTCACAAACTGGTTGTGTAAATGGAACTGTTATAACTTCATTAAATTAACATTTGTTAAGTAGAGCCCAGGGTGCCAGATGGTGAGCTGCGTTCAACCACAGACACAAGAGAAATTGAAATAGAGAAATTTATTACTCCCAGGTCCTGGAGAACATACACAGCATGCCTTGAAGGGCCACCCAGGAAGGTCAAGACAGGGTATAGGCAGAGAGAGGGGCAGGACCTGGGGCACATGTCTTTATTAGGCTCCATGGGTACAGTGTTTTGGGGTTTCCAGGCTAAGGCCAGATTGGTCAATTCAAACCCAAAAGAGGGGAGTTTTGGTAAGCAAGCCCCATGAGCGTCTTATCTAAGGGACACACAAGGGGAAGGTTGTGGGAGGTGGGAGAGACTGTTGATTGCAAGGGCTGTTGGGGAGTCATGTCGGGAACTTACATTTGCTTGTGATGCTGTGGCTGCTGTCTAGGGCATGGATAAGGGGGCTGGTGTCAGTTCCAGGTCTCTGCAGGCCATTTGGCCAAACAGAATGGATGCCAAGAGAGCAATACCATGGAGTAGCTTAGCTAACCTCTTATCAGGGACACACCAATATAAGACCATCATTGGGCAGACAATAAAGAGTTAAAATGTTCTACATGTAGAACAGGTGTTCAGAAAAAGGAGGAGTTGATGAGGTCTGGAATAATCCCAGAGGACTTAATGGAAAAAGAGACATTTAGCCAAGCAAGGAGGGTAAATCATATATGGATAGATCTGAAAGCAGACAAGACACCTCCTTTAAAGACAGCAGTCTGGGCAGGACTAAGGAAACAACAGCGATGATAGGAATAGGGGCAGAGGGAGAGCATCAAAGACAAGGCATGATTGGCTTGGACAGTTTCTATCAGGGAATAGTGGGAAATACTACCAGATTAAGGAAGTTCAGGTGGAGAAGTATGGCTTGATGAGGTAATCCAAAAAAAGTTAAATTAGTTCTTGAGTAAGGAAAGGACATAGAAAAGCAACGTTTTGGACAGATTACCTTGAAACATGTGCCTTAATCTAACTGGTGAGTTTTATATATCGTAAAGCCTAATCAGGGGAAAACGCTGGAGAAGGTAGGCCCTTAACTCAATTTGCAATGTTTGCCACAGCGCTGCACGCATGGTGGTTAGCATTCATTCAGTATCACATTCAGCAGTCATTCAGTATCACATTCAGATCACATTCAGTAGGAGCACCTACTATGTTGTAGGCACCGTGGGGGCACTGTAAGTGCAAATGTAATCAATGAAACACTGTTCTTTACCTTGAGTCTATAAACTTCTCACCTTGGCTCTGCTAGATTGGGTTATTGGCCACAGTTCTTCATTTCTCTGGAGGAAAAGTATGCAACCACATCTTTGCCTCTATCTCAGAGGAGCAGGGTTTATTTCCTTGCCCCGCTGAATTTGGCCCTGGCCAGGTGACTTCCTGGGCCAATGGTATTGTCAGTATGCATGACACAAGCAGCAGCTTGAAGTGCGCTTGTGTGGTCGGACAAGCCCTCGTGAGCTTCTGCCATCACTAGGAGAAGAAATTCCCCCCGGGAGCTCCTGCCGCTTCAGCCTGGGGCCCAGAATGACATAAAGCATGTATAAAGCAGAAATGCCCAGCCAGTCTACAAACCTGAAACCTGGAGGAGAGCCACTTCACCTGACCCGTAAGTATGCAAAGAATACCTATTGTTAATGCCAGTAAGATTTTTGTGTTTGTTATACAGGAATAGGTGACCGATACACTCGCCCTCAAGGCCCTCCCTAATCAAGCCCCAGGCTCCATTTCCGACCTACCTCCCACTTCTGTACACATATCTTAGGGTAGAGTCGACTATTCACTATGCCCTCCACAGACTCTCATTTCCCAACTTACGCCTTTGATTCAAATCTCACTACCAATAACATTCTCTCTTCCTATCTCTGTCCATCAAAACCCTGCCCATCCTTTTAAGTGCCATCTCATGTGCCATCTTCCCCTTTAAAGCTTTTCTTAATCCTGACAGCATAGATATGGACCACCCCGGACTTGCTCCTCGCTGTCTCTTCACCCCCGGCCTTATTTGCTTGCCTTAATTCCAGGCCAGATTGACCCTAGTGACAGCTTATGTTGTTCCTACCATCACAAAGCCCAAGCCACCACTGCGCTACCACAGACTAAGAGGCACCCATGGGTATGAATGGACCACGGAAGGCTGGATAACAACCCAAAATCGTGAGGGAGTTGGTGTCCATGGAGCAGATTTTGATGGAAAGGTGGGAGGCAAAAGCCAGCCAATAAATTGGTCCCTCGGGCGCCTGGGTGGCTCAGTTGGTTAAGCGACTGCCTTCGGCTCAGGTCATGATCCTGGAGTCCCGGGATCGAGTCCTGCATCGGGCTACCTGCTCGGCAGGGAGTCTGCTTCTCCCTCTCCCACTCCCCCCTCTTGTGCTCTCTCTCTCTCTCAAATAAATGGATGAAATTAAAAAAAAAAAAAATAGAAAAATAAAAAATAAATAAATAAATTGGTCCCTCTTCCTTCTCTATGACAGGCAGATAACTGTTCTTTTCATTCTCTCTGGAGATGGTCCTCATGACTGAACAACCATCTGGTTTCCTGCAAAGCTGTAATCAGCTTGGCCATGCACCATCTTGCATTCACTCTCCCTTCTTGACTAGCTTCCTTCTTTTGCCTCACTGTTGCTTTCTTGGGAATTGTACCCTCAGTGAAGTGTTACTATGTAAGATTTTGTTTGGGGCGATTTTTTTCAAGGGAATTCAGCTGAAATAATAAATGACCTTCTTCTTTTGACCCCAAATGGTATTTTTAACACCTCTCATTTATGGTACTTATTTCATTCTGCTTTGTGTTAAAGCTATTTTTAATAGACCCACCCACACCAATTGCTATGTACTTTATATGTAGTAGGCACTCAATAAATACTTTAATTAAGTGAAACTGAATCTATCTCGTTGGATTCAAGTCAATAAGTAAAACATTCTAATGATCAAAATATATTTGTCCCAGTGGCACTATGAAATAAATGACCTCCAAAACTCTACTCCAAGTTCTACTTTTCCTATAAACATTGATACAAAACAGCTTTTTGTTCCATTGTACTCACTACAAATAGAAATAATGAATATTTGCATTAAATCCATAGGAATGCAGAAAGGCAGAGAAAATAGGTGGCTAATTGTGGATCTAGGAGGGCAGATAATATTTCTAAAACCTTAAAGGAAGGGGCGCCTGGGTGGCTCAGTTGGTTAGGTGGCTGCCTTCGGCTCAGGTCATGATCCTGGAGTCCCAGGATCAAGTCCCGCATCGGGATCCCTGCTCAGCAGGGTGTCTGCTTCTCCCTCTGACCCTCCCCCCTCTCATGCTCTCTCTCTATCTCATTCTCTCTCAAATAAATAAATAAAATCTTAAAAAAAAAAAAAAAACCTTAAAGGAATAGCAGAGTTACCCCTCCCCTGCCACCACCATGACAACGTACTCCTTCCACCTGTCTGTGAAGAAGACTTCTAGGCCTTTCCAAACACATCATGTTCCGATAAATCAGTGGCATTAACTGAATCTGCTTAGACTCATAATCTATTCCTACAATGATAACACAGGAAAAATATTGCAAAACTCAATGCATTATTGATGCACTCTGTCATGAATGCCCATTCAGTAATTACAGTCTCTCTTGTTAAAGATATGGGAAAGTATATGTTGTAAGAATGAAAATGTTTCTTAAAAACTATAAAAATAAATTTGAGGATTTTCTGATTCAAATGCATTGTGGGAATGCCTGTTATATAATGCTGGGAATATCTACCCAAAGATACTTGTAAGCACCATGACCCTAACATAAGTAGTGATTCATTAACTGTTTTTACCCACGTTCCATAACCCCCTTCCCATGTCTCCGCCAAGCCCTGCTGTGGCCCGCCCTCAGTAGAAGATCCCTTTCTTACAGCCAGAGGCTAAGAACATGACAAAGAGTAATGACGAGGTCAGGGTCTCAAAATGAGATAAACACAGGGAAGCCTTCCAAAGTGCTGCCCTTAGCTGTGCAGGAAGGAATGTGGGTAGAGCCACAGCAATAAGACAGCTAATGGACAACAGCCCAACTCCCTTGAACTCCCACTTTGGGGCCTCGCAACCCACCAGAGGAGGACGTGATCTCTCTGTAGAAAGGATTCAACACTCACTGTGGCCACAAATCAATCCTAAAGAGCTCAACCCACCAAAATATAAATGCTCCAAGGATTCAGATCTCCCATCCAGACATCAACCCCAACCAGGCTGTCCTCTTATGGCTTCTTTTGCCCTCTGAGTATGGTTCACTTTCATGTGTTTTCTGGAATAACTATTCTGCAAACAGGAGAACATGTGATACAATGCCCTGGGATCTGAGAAAACCAGGGATGGGTGCAGGAGAGGAGGGAGGAGGCAGGCATTGTGAAGGGAAGGTTTCAGTTACATGAGAAAACTAAATACTTTCTTATTAATGGATAAACAGGACTTTTAAAAGTTTCATTTGCCAGTTTTTGAAACTGACCCCTTCTACCATTCACAACTAGAAATGTTTTATTTCTAGACTCAAAAAAGCTAGAGTAAAAGTCAATTCCTTGTCCTCTGCTCTATTATCTCTCAAACCACAGCTGTGAAGGGGACATTGACAACCGGACCCTGTGAAAAAAGATGGACAAGACGAGGAGGAGCCTGGAAGCTTTGTTCTATCAAAAACAGTTCAAGGGACTCAAGTACTGTTGTAGATTGAATTGTGTCCCCCAGAAAAGACATGCTGAAGTCCCAACCTCCAGTACCTCACAGTGGAAGCTTATTTGGAAATAGGGTCTTTGAGACATAATTATTTAGGTGAAGATGAAGTCATACTGGAGTGGGGTGGCTCCTTCATCCAATATGACTGGTGTCCTTATAGGACAAAGAAAGAGACACGAGGGAAGATGCCCATATGAAGACACAGAGACACAGCGAGAGCACCATGTACAAATGGAAGCAGAGACTAGTGATACAGCTACAAGCCAGAGAACTCCAAGCTGGTGTGCCATCACCAGAAGCAAGGACAGAAGTGTGGAACAGACTCTCCTCAGAGTCCCCAGATGGCACCAATGCTGCCAACGCCTGGATTTCAAACTTCTAGATTCCAGAACTACATAAGAACAGATTCTGTTGTTTTAAGCTACCCAGTTTACAGGGTTTCATTGCAGCCATGCTAGGAAACCAACACAGATGCCTGCCACGGGAATGTTGTCTCCCCACATGAGAAGGGCGGCTACTGCCTCTGTGTGGGGCTAGCAAGGAGAAAGAGGACCAGTGGCTGCAAGAAACATAAAAGGAAACACGTAACAGTTAGAGCTGTCCTTCTAACTGAGGGTGTACCACCCAGAAGTCTATGGGAAGCTTCACTGTATTTGACTGTTCCTACAGAATCTGGATGACTTTTTATAAGGGGGATGTTGAAGGGGGTCATAGGTAAGAAGATCTTTTCACCTATAAGATTTTTTTTTTTAATTCTCTGTGGTCTTCACAAATATGGTTTGCCATTGTCCCCACCCTGATCCCCCGAGGAGAGTCATATGGGCTGATGAGTGATCTGAAACCCTGTACCTACGTGGTCTTGAGGTGCTTGTGTATTATGTATATTTGCTAACATGTTTGCATTTCTGGGGCACCTGGGTGGCTCAGTCGGTTAGGCGACTGACTCTTGGTTTTGGCTCAGGTCATGATCTCAGGGTTGTGGGATGGAGCCCCGAGTCGGGTTCCATGCTCAGCAGGGAGTCTGCTTGTGATTCTCTCCACCCCCCCAACTCATGCTCTCTCTCTCTCTGTCTCTCTCTCTCTCTCTGTGTGTGAAATAAATAAATAAATCTTAAAAAAAAAAAAACATGCTTGCATTTCTTATTTTGTTCTACTATGCTGGTAGTAGAATGGATCTGCATTTCCTAAGCATACATCCGTTTATTTGGATGGGAAAATGCTGGAATATGCTGCTAGTGATGGGAAATGGTGGCTGGTTTGCAGATAGATACTCGAGTTTTAGAAAGAAAAAAGAAATAAAATCTCTGTGTGAGGACACAGGAGAGCAAGAGCTCTGATTCCCACAGAACACTGGTGAGTCTGTGGTTAGAGCACTTGCTATGTCTTCCTCTAGCAATTACCTCAAACTAGTCAAGACAATTCTTGGCACTTTTTTGGTTGCTTTTCCCAGTTTTGAAATAAAATGTCATTTGCATTCCTTAAAAATCTAAGCAGTGAGGAAGAGTAATGTGTCTCACAATTAATGAGTTACATTTAAACACTGAGAAGCAACTCTTGTGTGAGCTCCAAGTCTAATAGATTGGGGAAGTCTTGTAAATGAAATTGCTATTCAGCAAACATATGCCCTTGGCAGTCCCTATTTGTGGAAAGTCAGTGGGAAAAAAGAAAATGAGGAAAACCAGTTACTGCAATTTGAACACCAAGAAGGCTTGCATTCAGTATATGAGGAGAAAATTCCTGGGTATAAATGAAAAATTGACACTTAACGTGGTTTCACACCATTTTTATGCATGACTTTTCACAAGAATCAAAGGGCAGGGGATGAGAACAAGTGAGGGGGGAAGGGCATATGGTGACAACCAGATAATTCTAGCTAATTCTCTGGTTTAGGTTACTCTGCCCCATAACAACTGTAGGGACATGGGCTCTCTAGTTGATGGGAGAGACATCTTGCTAATGATTCGTTAAACCAGGTGACTGCACTGTTTCCACCCCACCTAGGTAGACTGCAACAACTCAGTTCTGACACTAGCTACCTAGAGTTATGACCAGACTCCAGAAGTTTAAGGTCTCAGCCCCTACAAGATGCCCCTACTGCAGCTTCCAGCCTCAAGCTCCAGGGTCCCCAGGCCACCCACATGTCTGACAAACTGATTACAAATTGGGGGGTTCCCATGACTCCCTTAGGTGCAATAATTCACCAGAACAAGTCAGAACATAGGGAAGTGTTAACTTAGAATTACAGCCTATTGTGAAGGATCCACATAGGGCTGGGTCTGGGAAGGAGTGCAAAGCTTCCATGTGGAAGCAGGCACATCACCCTCCTGGCACATCCATGTTCACCAACCAGGAAGCTCCCCTGATCTTCAGCGTGCAGAGTTTCTAAGGTCATTTCATTGAATATAGGCATGACTGATTAAATCATTGACCATATGACTCAACTCAATCCCTAGCCCCCTCCCTTCCTCAAAGGGTGAGTTGATCCAAAGTTCCAACCTCCTAATCACGTGTTTGTTCTTTCTGGTGACGCCATCTTGAAGCTATCTAAGGGCCATGATTCACCTTGTTGGCATAACAAAGATACTCCTGTCAGCTCAGGAAATTCCAAGGGGTTTTGAAGCTTTTTGCCAGGAACCAGGGACAAATAACAGATATATTCTTTATTATACCACACTCAGTTATTCCTCCATCTGATGTAAACATTTTGAAAATGTAGTCCATTTGACCGTCACAACATCTTCTCCTTTACTAAGATACAAATCGGCTGCCATCTGTAGTAGTAAAGGGGAAAGGGATGGGCAGACTCATTGAGCCTGGGTTCCCTATCACCTCTCACTTAGGCTCCACTGAGGACAGACCTAGAAGTGAATCCCTGAGGTTTTTCTATTTATAGTTGTATGGTTCTGGCAGAACCCAAAGGGAAGCAGTTATTCCTCTTTACTAATAACTACAAAACTAAGAACAGCTAACAATATATTGAACATTTATTATGTGCTAGGCATCACCCTTAGCACCTTATATGTATTTAATCATTCAAGCCTCTCAACGATCTTAGGAGATGTTAACCCATCCCCTCTTTCTGTGTTCTCTGTTGTCCTGCAGTTAACCCTAGATGTTAACCCATCTAAGTGTCCATTTAGATTGCTTCCAAAGTTTTTCTTAACAAAAACAACATTACAGTGAAAAACCAAGGGCAAACCCCAACGTTTGGGTATCATAAACCAAAACTCCACTTGTTTATTATTATGCTTGTTTTGTAAATGAAGAAAATGAGGCACAGAGAAAATAAGGGTTATGGTTAGAATTTCAGAAAATATGGAAAGACATAAAATGATAAGTTAAAATCTCCCTCTCCTTCCAACCCTCAGGCCATCCATTAGAATTAACAACTGTTAAAATTTTCTTGTGACTCCTAGATGATGACAGATGATAGATAGATAGATGATAGATAGATAGATAGATAGATAGATAGATAATAGATAGATCTTTTCTTTATAAAAATGGAATCATATATATATATGATATATATATATATATGATATATATATCCCTTTTTAAAATTCTTTTATTTATTTATTTGAGAGAGAGAGAGATAGCAAGAGAGAGCACGAGCAGGGAGGAGAGGGAGAAGCAGGCTCCCCACTGAGCAGGGAGCCTGACGTGGGGCTCGATCCCAGGACCCAGGGATCATGACCCAACCGAAGGCAGACGCTTAACCAACTAAGTTACCCAGGTGCCCCTATACATCCCTTTTTTGCTTAACTCTATTATTTGGAAATTTCTCCATATCAGCAAAACAAATTCACTTTATTCTCTGTAATGACATATAATAATTTATTTAACCCATCATCTCTTGATGGACACTTAGAATGTTTCCAATTTTGTCTTAATAAAACTACATTACAGTGAAAGACAGGAGTAAACCCCAAGGTTTGGATCTCAGAGACCAGCATCCCATTTACTCCTCATCTTTCACCCAAGGATATGGTAGAATCACAGATGCCTTCATAATATTGGCCATGAGATACCATTGGAGGTTGTGCTCTAGCAGTGTTTTAAGGATGCTCTGCAAGAAACATGTTGGATCTGTGTTTCTGCCCAGTGCAGGGATGCAGGCTCCAATCAGGGTGCTGTCTCTCCCGCCAAAAAAAAAGTAGAAGATAAACCTTCCCAATACTGCATGCAGGACAACAGAGAACACAGAAATAAAACACCCAAGCAGTTGGCCAAAACACAGAATACTTAAACTGGAGTAAGGCCCAAAACCTAACGTGGACTTCACATGAGTGAAGAAGCATCCTAAAGAGGAAAAGGTAAGTGTTCCAGTATCAGAATCAGAATTGCAACTCCGCTTTTTAGCAGTGATCTGATCTGAACATTAGCTCCATTTTCTGTCTAAAAAGCAAGAAGGAATAATAACTTGCAGCATACACAGGAATAATCCATATGAAAATATTTCATAAAATACAATGAAATACCAGCTAGTGATATCTTCCAAATATTCCCTCACCTGTGCCCAAGTAGCCAGAGATACTTGTTATCATCTTGTCTGTAGGACACTTCATTCAGGCACTTCACACCTGCAGTCTGGTTCATCCTGTAACAGAGGATGAGGCTAGGCAAAATCATCCCCACTTTACAGATGGGGAAAGCGGGGCAAAGTAGAGAAGCACGTAAGAGACACGTTGATATAAGTGTAGTTGAAGACACTTGACAAAGAAAACCAGAGTGCCGCCAGCTGCCAGCTCAGGGCTCCTCCTAGCTATTGACGAGCTTGTTTTTAAGCTGCTGTGGGCATCAGCACACTAATATAAGGCTATGTTCTATCATCCCTAGTCTGAACTAAAAGATGTAGCAAAATCTACCATCATTATCATTATCATGCACCCATTATTTGTGAATTTATTTTTCCTTTTTCCTCTGGTGGCTGAATTCCCCTGGAAGCACCATTTTCATGCCACTACCGTTTGCTGTGGGCACAGGGTCCATGGATGGTGGAGTCACGGTTGAGCAGCCTGATAGACAATGGTCCTATGTTCTTGCCTCTCCTGGCCAGCGTAGCTCATGGCTTGCCGGGAACCACACCCTGAAGCAGGAGGCTCCACATCAGAACAAATGAAGCCCCATCTCCATAATGCAGGGCATGACCAAAGGATGTCGTGTGTTAATAGGCTGGATCCCTCTCTGGAGAGGATGAAGACCAGGGTCAGGAGGTGAAAGGATTAATAATGCTGGATGGTTCCCAGGCACTTCGGAAGATGATGCATCAGCCTTATAACAGGCCCCTTGCGGTGTGACTACACACATTTTCAATGCAACAGCAAGAGCACAGACTCAGATTTCCAAGAGCAGCTTTCTAGTCCAAGTCCTGCAATCTTATAGCTGTGAGACCTCAGGCAAGTCTCTTCACCTCTCTGGGCCACAGTTTGCTTATCTGCAAAATGGGGGGAAAGATGTCCGACTTGCCTCGAAGGCTGTTGAGAGAATGAAACAAGATCACTCACATGACAGTGTTTTGTGGACTCTGAGGTGGGCCATCCAGGTAGTTTCAGGGAGACGATGATAGTGACAATTGGTTGATTGATGGTGTCTTTCCCAGACAGAGCATAATTCTCATGATCATATTCATTGTCAGTGAACAGGTTAACCATGATGAGAACTTTGTGAAACAGATTTGCTCTTCACCAGACTTTCTTTTCTGAAGATGAGACTGTGGTCATAAGCCTACAGTACACTTTCATAGTGGGAAGAGACTAAAGTCCAGAATTCCCCATTTTTTCAAGGCCCTGTCAAGAAACAATGAGGAGTCTGATGCCACATCCACTTGGCTAAAAGTTCATGTCCATGAACAACTAGTAAGTTTAGGCACTTGTCTGCATACTTCTTTCCCAAGCCAAATTTTCAGACTAGATCAGGCACATTAAGGGTGGCATGGCCTTAGACTCAAGCCAAATTTTCAATTAAAAGAACTTGTCATTAGAACTGTTAGCTTTGAGGGACGCCTGGGTGGCTCAGTCAGTTAAGTGTCTGCCTTTAGCTCAGATCATGATCCCAGGGTCCTGGGATGGAGTCCCGCAGCGGGCTCCCTGCTCAGCGGGGAGCCTGCTTCTCCCTCTGCCTGCCACTCCCCCTGCTTGTGCTCTCTCTCTGTCAAATAAATAAATAAAGTCTTTCAAAAAAGTACATTTCAAAATATGTCTCTGAAAAATAAACTGGCCAAAATTTACAAGGCAATCAGATAAAGAAAGAAAGAAAATCTTGAAAAAAAAAAAAAAGAACCGTTAGCTTTGAGGGGCACCTGGGTGGCTCAGTCAGTTAAGCATCTGCCTTCAGCTCAGGTCATGATCTCAGGGTCCTGGGATGGAGCCCTGCACCAGGCTCCCTGCTCAGTGGGGAGCCTGCTTTTCCCTCTCCCTCTCCCTCTGCTGCTCCCCCTGCTTGTGCTCTCACTCTCTCTCTGTCAAATAAATAAATAAAATCTTAAAAAAAAAAAAAAAAAAGCTAGCTTTGAAAGAAGGTTTGTGCAGTCTAACTCCCTGGCTTGATATGCAAAATTTTGCAAATTTTAATTAAACTTGCAGAATTGCAAGTACACTTTTATTTCCTGAAGTCTATAAAGAAGATGAATACCCTTGGTTTGGGAAACAGCTATAGGCACTATGAATTTTCTGATTGTTCTTCCCTTAACAGAGATAGTAACCCCAAGGCATTAATGCAACTTTCTCTCCTCTGTCAGAGTAGAGCTTTGGGGGACAAGGAACCAGCTGGTCCTAATTGTTCAGTTCCTTGGGCCCAGGGTGGAGCCCACGGAGAGCAGGAGAGAGTCACCGTGGTGAGGTGAGTGAGTAAATTCATATGCCGTAGCCTGTGGGGGAGCCCGGGGCCGGGTTGGAAAGGGATGTCAAACCAGGCTGTCAATCCTGATGCTTCAGCCAGAAGAGGAATAAGGGCAATGGGCCAGAAAGGGAGGTCAGTCACTGAGGATAAATCCCAGTGTCCATACCTGTGGGAGGGTCTTGACAGTTGCCAGCATACATTTGCCAAAATGATCCAGGCTCGCTTAAGTGAATTCAGACAATGGAATACTTTGCTAGTTGCATAGCTCCGGAAATATGCTCATCTAAATATTTTTAGGGGCGCCTGGGTGGCTCAGATGGTTGAGTGTCTTGCCTTCAGCTCAGGTCATGATCCCGGAGTCCTGGGATCGAGCCCCGCATCGGGCTCCCTGCTCAGTGGGGAGCCTGTTTCTTCCTCTGACTGCAGCTGCCCCTGCTTGTGAGCTCCCTCTCTCTCTCTCAAATAAATAAATAAAATCTATAAATAAATAAATAAATAAATAAATAAATAAATAAATAATATTTTTAAATGCTTTGTTTAAAATGTGCAGCTCTACTCTTGAATATAGAATCAAAATGTACAGATGTGGGTCTAGCAATTATCTAATCAATCTCTCTGCCTATAGCCCAACTTCCTTCCGCCTTTCCAAGCAGATGAAGGTGAAGCCTCAGGTATTCCGAGGAAGGCAAACCCACAGCTTTACCAGGTAACTTTCCTAGAAATTTAACTGTGTTTACTGAAAGAAACTCCCCCTCCTGGCGTCACGATTCTCTATTCTAAAATCACCAAACCAATGTTCGCTTTACCTCCTACATTTTGCCTTGATCCCTGCTGTATTTCCCTAATGACCATTTTTCATGTAGCTTTTCTTTTTTTTTTAATTTTATTATGTTAGGTCAATCACCATACATTACATCATTAGTTATTGATGTAGAGTTCCATGATTCATTGTTTGTGCATAACACCCAGTGCTCCATTCAGTACGTGCCCTCCTTAATACCCATCACCAGGCTAACCCATCCCCCACCCCCCTCCCCTCTAGAACCCTCAGTTTGTTTCTCAGAGTTATGTAGCTTTTCTAATACACCAAGTTTGCTCTCTTATTCCCAGGGGCGTCAAAAAAGAGTTTATACACTTAGAAAATGTATTTGCCAGGAGCTATGTAAATGGTCAAGTCTAAACTTGACTTAATTTATTTATCAGGCAGGAAGACAGCAGCTCCCTGGCACCTTGCTCAGGACAGGTGCACCATTAAAACAGAAAGGTGCACTGTCCTTGGTCCAGCTGGACATGAGCCATGGCATAAGCCAGGAAGGTGAACAATGGAGCCTTCAAGACCTGTAACACATGCATCTTACAAAGAGGCTCAGCACTGAATCTCCCCTTCCACCGGGTCATACTTCTTATGCCAACCACTTAGATGATGCTCCTTCTAGGTGTCCTGCTCAAAGAAGGAGCTGGGGATGTTGCCAAGAGAGTCACTATCTTCCCTCTGAAAAGTGGATCACAGCAGCATTCGTACACTGCTACGAGGATTGGGTTCTTTCTCTAAGTCAGCTTAAGAAAACCCCTTCGGGGGGCGCCTGGGTGGCTCAGCTGGGTCAGCGTCTGCCTTCGGCTCAGGTCGTGATCCCAGGGTCCTGGGATTGAGCCCCGCGTCGGGCTCCCGGTTCGGCGGGAAGCCTGCTTCTCCCTCTCCCTGCCGCTCTGTCTACTTGTGCGCTCTCTCACTCTCTCTTAAAATCTTTTTTATTTTTTTTTTAATATTTTATTTACTTATTTGATAGAGAGACAGATAGTGACAGAGAGAGCACAAGCAGGGAGGAGAGGGATAAGCAGGCTTCCCGCAGAGCAGGGAGCCCGATGCGGGGCTCGATCCCAGGACGCTGGGATCATGACCTGAGCGGAAGGCAGACGCTTAACGACTGAGCCACCCAGGCACCCCTCTCTCTTAAAGTCTTAAAAAAAAATTCCTCCGGGGCCACCTGGGTGGCTCAGTCGTTAAGCATCTGCCTTCGGCTCAGTCATGATCCCAGAGTCCTGGGATCGAGCCCCGCATCGGGCTCCCTGCTCGGCGGGAAGCCTGCTTCTCCCTCTCCCACTCCCCCTGCTTGTGTTCCCTCTCTCGCTGTGTCTCTCTCTGTCAAATAAATAAATAAAATCTTTAAAAAAAAAAAAAATTCCTCCGGTGCTAGAATACTTCTAGACTGTGTATTTAGAGGAAGAAGCTGCTTCCAGCCTCCCAACTGCTTTCCCATCTCCCTGACATCCCTTCCCCACAAACACATACACAAATAGAAGGTTTCTGACAAATGTCTGTTGGCCTCTGGAGGAAGTATGACCCTGTCTGCAGCACTGCAGAGGTACCATTTGCATTTTGAATTATTTCATCAGGGCAAGAATTTGTTGAGTGTGGGTGTGTGGCATACCCATATAAAATATCCCTTGCAAGCATTCCCTCCATTGCACAGACCCTGCAGACTCATTTATTGAGGAGAGCACTAATAGAAGTAGTAATATCAGGAGTACTTCTAGCTAAAAGCTACCACTTACTGGCTGCCTCCTACGTCTTAGATACTGTTCTGAGCACTTCACCTACATAACTCCCAATCCTCACATCCACCTTCAGCTTAAGTTTTTGCTGCTTCTTCCACTGATGCAGAAATGACAGCTCAGAGAAGCTTGGACACACCCACCAGAAGCGCAACAGAGCCAGGACGCAGGCCCAGCTCCATTTTGGTCCAAAGCCTGGGCTCTTCACACTGTGCCACATCCAACCCCTTCTCACAGTCAGAACAAGGTGGAAAAAGGAACGTGGATTCCAAGTCCAACGTGTCAGTTAGCTAAATCTCCTTGGATATACTTTATGACCCAACGTACTTGGTTGAAATAGAGTTGGCTTCTTTTCTGACTTTCTTTTTTTTCCTTGCAGACATTTTGGCTCTCTTCTCTGAGTGCTTTTACCTTTTCTTAATCCACATTTAACATGTGAACATTTGCACAGAGTAATAATGCCCCTCATATGCATATTACCAAGGCACAAGTCAAAACGCTCTTGGGTATATTATCTGTCTTCCGTTGCTTGTTCTCTGCTTTGCCAGTTCCATGTCTTTCTTTCCCTTCTTTTCCCAATTCAGTCATGTAGAATAAATCATGCACTTGTTCTGTAATTGAATATTAATCCACAGACAGAGGGTTAAGTCATACCGAATGTCAGGAGCACGGGTCCTCAGGAACCCTTCATCTCCTTCTATTCACAGTATGTTATGAATGTGAAGGTGTGAAATGTAGCCCCCAGAAGTCTGAGTTTAAAAATTTTTTTAATTAAAAATAACAACATAAGGGCTACTGTAAGTGGAGATTACCAAGCTATACACTATGTTATTTAATAATAGGCTCTGCATCTCCAGATTATCTTTCATTTTACGAAGCGACACACTTTATAAAATATTGATCTATTTATCATCCTACTTCCCTCTACCTGGAGCAATCCTACCCTTTTCCCTGCCTTAATTTCCCCTCCCTTGGCTAACCTCACTCATTTTGGGGGGCTCATGTTAGCTATCACTTCTCCCAGAAGTCTGTCAGCTTCCCAGGTCTGGGTTAGGAGATCCTCTTATGAGTCCCCAAAGCACTGTATGCTCCTCCCATCATGGTTCTTTGAGGCCTCATTCATGGTCCTTCCCATCTCTACTCCTACCCAAATCCTAGGGGATATGCATGTCCATGAAGATAAACCACCCATCTGATAATCCCAATAATGTGATCTTGAAATTCATGGATCTCCCTAACTCTACTCAGTTATTGCACTGCATTTGGACCACCCATCCTCATAACACTCTCGGTTCTGTCACCACCCAAAAAGCTTAAACTCCAATATTCTACTCTCTGGCCATATTCGCCTACCCTCTGAGTTTTCCCACTTCCCTGTTCCTCCCATTTCACTTGCTTTCTGGCCTCACAGAGTGTTCCAGTTTCTTGGCTTCCCCATTTTTCACCCAGCAATGCTTTTCCTTCCCTGCTGATCCTACATTCCCAAGTGGGTTGTCTGAACTCTCCTCTGTCTGCTAACCTTGATTACTTTGCATCTCTCGGTCTCTACCACATTGCTCAGGAAAATCCCAATGCTGAATCAACTCTCCAACCCCCCTTCTCCATCCCTATAGCCACCCATCAGCTGCACACTGCTGACAAAAGCCAGGATGTTCTCAGAGTTGACTCCACTACATATTCATGGCTTCAAATTTTATCTGAGCCTCTAGCACCACCCACTAACGCTTTGACTTGTTCTTAGCTCCCTCTTCCCTTCCCCACAACAGTTATTCCAAATGTTTACTGTTCTATTTGTATCCTCAAATTTCTCTCTTTCAGTGAATGATCTTTCCTCATCCTTTGTCAGTGAAACTGAAATTATAAAATGGAATCTCCCTCATCTTTTTGCATGCCTATCTATTAGTTTATTTACATCCATATCAGTTTTGATACTTTCCTCCAACCTCAGAAGATGTGGTATCGTTCCTCTCACTAATGGTCAATCTTCAACCCTGGACCTTGCTCCTATCTCCCTGGACACTGTCTCCTCCAGAACCCTTCCCCATAAGATATCCCCATGTTCTATCTCTCTTCCATTGGGGAAAATGAAAGAAACACAAGGCATCATCCAAGCCTCCAAATAATTTAAAATCTGCTTAGAGAGACAAGATTAAGAGACTTTGGGCCAAATAATAAAGCAGATGGATAAAATCCTGAACCTAATATAGTCTCCTGAATCTATCCAATCATAAAAAGCCAATACTGGAAGGGATCACAGGTCATCTGATACACCTGTCCAAGGCAGGCATCCAGCTAAATGAACCAAGAAAGATAATTGTCTCACTCCCATTAAAAACCTCCAGGGACAGAAACTCCAAGTTTCCATCCCAAATTGGCAGTTGCATTGCCCTTAAGAGCATTCAGAAGGGATATATTTTGATGGTGAGCCAACCCTTTCAATTTTCTCCTTTTTCATAAAATGCCTCATTCAAAAAGACCACAAGGCAATCAACTAAAATTACTTTCTGGAAATGAATAATGTGAAACTCTGGGAAAGTACAGTCAGCCTCAAAACTATCAGAGTTACAATAGATCAATTTCTTTTTGGAGGATTTAACGGCCTTTGGGAGATAACCTAAAAGAGTAGGGTGACCTTTGCCTGGTAGCTGAGGGTAACCTGAGCATTTCTAGAAACACACACACACACACACACACACACACACACAAGATTATTGCCCCAACCAGAATCTCTGATGTCCCTCCCTCCCTCTGCTTTTTCATTTCTCCTGAGGAAGCTCAGCCTGAAGCCTTGAAATTTGCCTGCTTGGTGGAAGTCATCCAAACCTATCCAGTGACTGACAGAGGCTTTGCATCAAGGTCTTTAACCCTGGACGGTCAGCCAAACCCAATGTAGGAATCACTAGGCTGATGCTTTCCATTGGCTATGAAGCAACTCCCTTTTCCTCTAGCCTCCAGCATCACAAATATCCACAGATACACCCTGGAGCTGCAGAGTGAGGACCACTGCACAGAGGCAGCCAGAATCCCCCAAAGGAGAATCCTTCCAACGAATGTGAGGCCTTCTGTAATAGTCGTTAGCAGAATAGAGCCATGTTCTAGAGTTCCTACTTATAAATATTCTCCTATAATACAGCCAAACTTTATGTCCAAGATATATATCACCCAAATTTTCCACTCCAAGATATACAACCTCCAGATTTTTCTTCTTGGAAGGATTTTAGTCACTGAATGTATGAAGGGTTTAAGCTATGGGAAAACAGTGCAGTGCTGTATTTTAAAGAGCAGGGAACCAAATTAAGAACAGGACTGAGAATCTAGACCTATCTCTACCACTAATGGTATGACAATAAGTAAGTCCAAGTCATCTGTAACCATGACTACAAAATAGAGAAAAATTAAAGAACTAGGGACATGGTGTGGGAAATTAGAAATAAAGATTATATACATATATATGACATTATTACTGATGCATATTTATAAAATGGACTTTATTTTTAATGACAATTTATTCATTTCAAATCATTAGCTCCCCTCATCAACCTGAGAAACACCATGGCCTGGAAGAAAAGGTACACTACGGGGGGTCCTTTCATCTCATTTCAGCAAGAAATGCAAGGCCCAGAAAAGCTAAGTGTCTTACCTAAGATCTCATAGCTTTTAAGTGGCTGGGTCCAAATCCCAATCCAGGTCTTCTGATTCAAATAAGGTTCATTCTCTATAAAAGGAAAATGTTACAGGTTCTGCATACTTATCAGTCAGTCTCTCCAACTATTGTCCTCCTAGAATATTCTTCCAAATTACAATACCACAAGCATCTCATTAGCAAACTCTACCTCAAATTTAAAGCCTCCCTAAAACCTTCCAAGCTCTACCTGCTCTATCGGGTCCAGTGCTGAATATATGTAATTCTATAAAATTATCTGCATATATGATAGCTACTCAAGGAGAATGGAACAGGGACACTTGCTGGTATAACAGGTGTAGTTTGGTGATTTTGCTGGTAGCTCAGTATCCTATTAGAAATCCATACTTTGCATTAGGTATGACAGCTTTAGTGTGGTCTTCAAGAAAAATGGCCACTTTTCTAGACTATAATGGTTAGTTCTCCATGGAAAGAGTTTCAGACAAAATACTTTCATACAGAGGGACACCTGGGTGGCTCAGTCGGTTGTGTCCAACTCTTGATTTGGGCTCAGGTCTTGATCTTGGGGTCATGGGATCAAGCCCTGGGTCACTGGGCTCCCACTCAGTGAGGAGTCGGCTTCTCTCTCCCCTCTCCCGTGGCCCCTCCCCCCACTCACATACTCTCTCTAAAATAAATAAATAAATCTTTTTAAAAAATACTTTCAAACAGACAGAGATTACCAACTTACTAAAGCTTACGTGAAGTTCTTTGGAATATAATTACCTATTGAAAAAATGGGTTAGAGCAGTGTTGTCCAGTACAAACATAACACAAGTAATTTTAAATTTTCTGGTAGCCACAATTTTTTTTAATTTTTTATTGTTATGTTAATCACCATACATTACATCCTTAGTTTTTGATGTAGTGATCCATGATTCATTGTTTGCATATAACACCCAGTGCTCCATGCAGAACGTGCCCTCTTTAATACCCATCACCAGGCTAACCCATCCTTCCACCCCCCTCCCCTCTAGAACCCTCAGTTTGTTTTTCAGAGTCCATCGTCTCTCATGGTTCATCACCCCTCCGATTCCCCCCCCTTCATTCTTCCCCTTCTGCTGTCTTCTTCTTTTTTTTTTCCTCTTGACATATATTGCATTATTTGTTTCAGAGGTACAGATCTGTGATTCAACAGTCTTGCACAATTCACAGCGCTCACCATAGCACATACCCTCCCCAATGTCTATCACCCAGCCACCCCATCCCTCCCACTCCCCTCTCCAGCAGCCCTCAGTTTGTTTCCTGAGATTAAGAATTCCTCATATCAGTGAGGTCGCATGAAACATGTCTTTCTCTGATTGACTTATTTCGCTCAGCATAACATCCTCCAGTTCCATTCACGTCATTGCAAATGGCAAGATCTCATTCCTTTTGATGGCTGCAAAATATTCCATTGTATATATATACCACATCTTCTTTATCCATTCATCTGTCGATGGACATCTTGGCTCTTTCCACAGTTTGGCTATTGTGGACATTGCTGCTATAAACATCGGGGTGCACATACCCCTTTGGATCCCTGCATTTTATCTTTGGGGTAAATACCCAGTAGTGCAATTGCTGGATCATATGGTAGCTCTATTTTCAACTTTTTGAGGAACCTCCATACTATTTTCCAGAGTGGCTGCACCAGCTTGCATTCCCACCAACAGTGTAGGAGGGTTCCCCTTTCTCCGCATCCCCGCCAACATCTGTCATTTCCTGACTTGTTAATTTTAGCCATTCTGACTGGTGTGAGGTGGTATCTCATTGAGGTTTTGATTTGGATTTCCCTGATGCCGAGCGATGTTGAGCACTTTTTCATGTGTCTTTTGGCCATCTGGATGTCTTCTTTGGAAAAATGTCTGTTCATGTCTTCTGCCCATTTCTTGATTGGATTCTTTGTTCTTTGGGTGTTGAGTTTGATAAATTCTTTATAGATTTGGGATACCAGCCCTTTATCTGATATGTCATTTGCAAATATCTTCTCCCATTCTGTCGGTTTTCTTTTGGTTTTGTTGACTGTTTCTTTTGCTGTGCAAAAGCTTCTTATCTCGATGAAATCCCAGTAGTTCATTTTTGCCCTTGCTTCCCTTGCCTTTGGCGATGTTTCTAGGAAGACATTGCTGCGGCTGAGGTCGAAGAGGTTGCTGCCTGTGTTCTCCTTTAGGATTTTGATGGACTCCTGTCTCACATTTAGGTCCTATTTTGAGTCTATTTTTGTGTGTGGTGTAAGGAAATGGTCCGGTTTCATTCTTCTGCATGTGGCTGTCCAATTTTCCCAACACCATTTGTTGAAGAGACTGTCTTTTTTCCATTGGACATTCTTTCCTGCTTTGTCAAAGATTAGTTGACCATAGAGTTGAGGGTCCATTTCTGGGCTCTCTATTCTGTTCCATTGATCGATGTGTCTGTTTTTGTGCCAGTACCATACTGTCTTGATGATGACAGCTTTGTAATAGAGATGGAAGTCTGGAATTGTGATGCCGCCAGCTTTGCTTTTCTTTTTCAACATTCCTCTGGCTATTCGGGGTCTTTTCTGGTTCCATACAAATTTTAGGATTATTTGTTCCATTTCTTTGAAAAAAGTGGATGGTATTTTGATAGGGATTGCATTGAATGTGTAGATTGCTCTAGGTAGCATTGACATCTTCACAATATTTGTTCTTCCAATCCATGAGCATGTAACGTTTTTCCATTTCTTTGTGTCTTCCTCAATTTCTTTCATGAGTATTTTATAGTTTTCTGAGTACAGATCCTTGGCCTCTTTGGTTAGATTTACTCCTAGGTATCTTATGGTTTTGGGTGCAATTGTAAATGGGATGGACTCCTTAATTTCTCTTTCTTCTGTCTTGTTGTTGGTGTATAGGAATGCCACTGATTTCTGTGCACTGATTTTATATCCTGCCACTTGACTGAATTCCTGTATGAGTTCTAGCAGTTTTGGGGTGGAGTCTTTTGGGTTTTCCACATAAAGCATCATATCATCTGCAAAGAGTGAGAGTTTGACTTCTTCTTTGCTGATTTGGAGGCCTTTTATTTCTTTTTGTTGTCTGATTGCTGTGGCTAGGACTTCCAATACTATATTGAATAGCAGTGGTGATAGTGGACATCCCTGCCACGTTCCTGACTTTAGGGGGAAAGCTCTCAGTTTTTCCCCATTGAGAATGATATTCACTGTGGGTTTTTCATAGATGGCTTTTATGATATTGAGGTATGTAGCCTCTATCCCTATACTCTGAAGAGTTTTGATCAAGATAGGATGCTGTACTTTGTCAAATGCTTTTTCTGCATCTATTGAGAGGATCATATGATTCTTGTTCTTTCTTTTGTTAATGTATTGTATCACGTTGATTGATTTGCGGATGTTGAACCAACCTTGCAGCCCAGGGATAAATCCCACTTGGTCATGGTGAATAATCCTTTTAATGTACTGTTGGATCCTATTGGCTAGTATTTTGGTGAGAATTTTTGCATCCATGTTCATCAGGGATATTGGTCTGTAATTCTCCTTTTTGATGGGGTCTTTGTCTGGTTTGGGGATCAAGGTAATGGTGGCCTCATAAAACGAGTTTGGAAGTTTTCCTTCCATTTCTATTTTATGGAACAGTTGCAGAAGAATAAGTATTAATTCTTCTTTAAATGTTTGGTAGAATTCCCCTGGGAAGCCATCTGGCCCTGGGCTTTTGTTTGTTGGGAGATTTTTGATGACTGCTTCAATTTCCTTAGTGGTTATAGGTCTGTTCAAGGTTTTCTATTTCTTCCTGGTTCAGTTTTGGTAGTTGATACATCTCTAGGAATGCATCCATTTCTTCCAGATTATCTAATTTGTTGGCATATAGTTGCTCATAATATGTTCCTATAATTGTTTGTGTTTCTTTGGTGTTGGTTGTGATCTCTCCTCTTTCATTCATGATTTTGTTGATTTGGGTCATTTCTCTTTTCTTTTTGATAAGTGTGGCCAGGGGTTTATCAATCTTGTTAATTCAAAGAACCAGCTCCTAGTTTCGTTGATCTGTTCTACTGTTCTTTTGGTTTCTATTTCATTGATTTCTGCTCTGATCTTTATTATTTCTCTTCTCCTGCTGGGTTTAGGCTTTATTTGCTGTTTTTTCTCCAGCTCCTTTAGGTGTAGTATTTGAGACCTTTCTTGTTTCTTGAGAATGGCTTGTATTGCTATATACTTTCTTCTTAGGACTGCCTTTGCTGCATCCCAAAGATTTTGAACAGTTGGGTTTTCATTTTCATTGGTTTCCATGAATTTTTTTAATTCTTCTTTAATTCCCTGGTTGGCCCATTCATTCTTTAGTAGGATGCTCTTTAGCCTCCATGTATTTGAGTTCTTTCCGACTTTCCTCTTGTGATTGAGTTCTAGTTTCAAAGCACTGTGGTCTGAAAATATGCAGGGAATGATCCCAATCTTTTGGTACTGGTTGAGACCTGAATTGTGACCTAGGATGTGATCTATTCTGGAGAATGTTCCATGGGCACTAGAGAAGAATGTGTATTCTGTTGCTTTGGGATGGAATGTTCTGAACATGTCTGTGAAGTCCATTTGGTCCAGTGTGTCATTTAAAGTCTTTATTTCCTTGTTGATCTTTTGCTTAGATGATCTGTCCATTTCAATGAGGGGGGTGTTAAAGTCCCCCACTATTATTGTATTGTTGTCAATGTGTTTCTTTGCTTTTGTTATTAATTGGCTTATATAATTGGCTGCTCCCATGTTAGGGGCATAGATATTTACAATTGTTAGATCTTCTTGTTGGATAGACCCTTTAAGGGATATAGTGTCCTTCCTCATCTCTTATTACAGTCTTTGGTTAAAAATCTAATTTGTCTGATCTAGGGATTGCCACCCCAGCTTTCTTTTGGTGTCCATTAGCATGGTAAATGATTTTCCACCCCCTCACTTTCAATCTGGGGGGGTGTTTGAGTCTAAAATGAGTCTCCTGCAGACAGCATATCGATGGGTCTTGCTTTTTAATCCAATCTGATAGCCTGTGTCTTTTGATTGGGGCATTTAGCCCATTTACATTCAGGGTAACTATTGAAAGATAGGAATTTATTGCCATTGTATTGCCTGTAAGGTGACTGTTACTGTATATTGTCTGTGTTCCTTTCTGGTCTATGTTGCTTTTAGGCTCTCTTTTTGCTTAGAGGACCCCTTTCAAGATTTCTTATAGGGCTGGTTTGGTGTTTGCAAATTCCTTTAGTTTTTGTTTGTCCTGGAAGCTTTTTATCTCTCCTTCTATTTTCAATGACAGCCTAGCTGGATATAGTATTCTTGGCTGCATATTTTTCTCATTTAGTGTTCTGAATATATCATGCCAGTCCTTTCTGGCCTGCCAGGTCTCTGTGGATAGGTCTGTTGCCAATCTAATGTTTCTACCATTGTAGGTTACAGATCTCTTCTCCTGAGCTGCTTTCAGGATTTTCTCTTTGTCTCTGAGACTCGTAAGTTTTACTATTAAATGTTGGGGTGTTGACCTATTTTTATTGATTTTGAGAGGGGTTCTCTGTGCCTCCTGGATTTTGATGCCTGTTTCCTTCCCCAAATTAGGGAAGTTCTCTGCTATAATTTGCTCCAATATACCTTCTGCCCCTCTCTCTCTTTCTTCTTCTTCTGGGATCCCAATTATTCTAATGTTGTTTCGTATTATGGTATCGCTTATCTCTCGAATTCTGCCCTCGTGATCCAGTAGTTGTTTATCTCTCTTTTTCTCAGCTTCTTTATTTTCCAACATTTGGTCTTCTATATCACTGATTCTCTCTTCTGCCTCATTTATCCTAGCTGTTAGAGCCTCCGTTTTTTATTGCACCTCATTAATAGCCTTTTTGATTTCGGCTTGGTTAGATTTTAGTTATTTCTCCAGAAAGGGTTTCTCTAATAACCTCCATGCTTTTTTCAAGCCCAGCTAGTATCTTTAAAATCATGATTCTGAACTCTAGGTCCAACATCGTACTAATGTCCGTATTGAGTATGTCCCTGGCCGTTGGTACTACCTCTTGTTCTTTTTATTGAGGTGATTTTTTCCACCTTGTCATTTTGTCCAGAGGAGAATAGGTGAATGAGAGGATAAAATGCTAACAGGGTAACAACATCCCCAGAAATATACTCTAAACAAATCAGAAAAGACCTGAAACTGGGGGAAAAGAAAGGGAAAGAAAGAAAAAAGAAAAAGATAAAAACAAACAAAAACAGAACAAAACAAAAACAGAATATGATCAAATATGATCAGGCTGGTGCATAGATCAGTGCTACACACTAGATTTTGGGTGTATTTTGGTCTGTTAGAAGAAAGTGTCTCCCAAAATTTTAAATAAAGAAAAACTTATATATGTACAAAAATAAGGGTTGATACAATGAAGGGATGGAATATGACTGTAAAGATGAAAATTATAAAAAATTTTATAAAAGGGGGCTCCTAGGTGGCTCAGATGGTTAAGCATCTGCCTTCGGCTCAGGTCATGATCCCAGGGTCCTGGGATCGAGTCCCGCATCGGGCTCCCTGCTAGGCGGGGAACCTGCTTCTCCCTCTGCCTCTGCCTCTCTCTCTCTCTTTCTCTGACTCTCATGAATAAATAAATAAAACATTTTTAAAAAATTTTATAAAAGGAATTGATAAGAAGTTTGAAAAAAGAAAGAAGAGGATTTTTTTTAAAAAAGGGAGAGAATGTGATCAGGCAGGAGACTAGAACAAAGCCATACACTAGAGATTTAGGGTATATTTTGATCTGTTAGAAGAAACTGTATCTCAAAATTTTAAAGAGAGAACAACTTATATATATATGCCAAAAATAAGGGTAACTACTATGAAGGGATAGAATATGACTCTAAAAATGAAAAATAAAAATGTTTTTTAAAAAAGGGATTGATAAGATGTTGGTTGAAAAAGGGAAAAAGAAAAATTCAAAGAAAAAAAAAAGACAGTTAAAAAAAATTAATTTTGAAAGACTAAAGAATCATGGTAAAAAAGCCATGGGTTCTATGTGCTGTATTCCCCTAGCGCCGGAGTTCTGCCGTTCTCATTGATCAGTAAACTTGGTCTTGGCTGGCTGTTCTCGCTGATCTTCTGGGGGAGGGGCCTGTTGCCGTGGTTCCCAAATGTCTTTGCCGGAGGCAAAATTGCCCCGCCCTTGCCGGTCCAGGCTAAGTAATCTGCTCGGGTTTGCTCTCCGCAGCTTTTGTTCCCTGCAGGCTTTCCGTACGGCCTTGGAGGCGGAGAGTGAAAATGGCGACCTCCCAGTCTCCGCCCCGGAGGAGCGGAGAACTCGGGGCCCTGCTCCTCAGTGCGCCCCCAGAGAAAAGCAGTCAGTCACTCCCGTCTCCCCGGTCTCCGGCCGCACTCCGTGCTCACCCGGCCTGTGACCGCGCGTTTCTATCTCTGGCACCCGACCCCGGGTGGAGTCTCCAAACCCAGCAGATCCCCGCGGTGCACTCCCGCACCTCTCCTCCCGGGGGAAGAAGGAGAGTCTCCCCGGATCTGCCGCTTGTTGGGTCCCTCCTGGAGGAGCAGTGGCCCGACTGTGCCGCGGATCACGGTTTATGACAACCCCGAGCTGAGAGCCCGCGCCTGGGCTCCGTCTCTGCAGCCGGCTTCCCTGCTCTGATACCTGGGAGCTCTGCCGCACTCAGGCACCCCCGGTCTTTCTGTGACCCCGAGGGTCCTGAAACCACACTGTTCTGTGAGGGTTCCACCCCCCGCTTAGCCACCGGAGTGACATCCCTCAGCGGAGCAGACTTCTAGAAGTTCCGATTTTGTGCTCCGTGGCTCTATCACTTGCCAGAAGCGGCCGACAGAGGCCCCCTCCCCCGCCGTCTATCCTCCCAAATATCGCCTTGATTTCACTTCTCCGCACGTCCTACCTTCCAGAAAGTGGTCGCTTTTCTGTTCAGAGAGTTGTTGCTATTCTTTTCTTCGATCTCCTGTTGAGTTCGTAGGTATTCAGAATGGTTTGATCCCTATCCAGCTGAATTCCTGGGACCAGACGAAATCCGGGTCTCCTACTCCTCCGCCATCTTGCTCCGCCTGCCACAATTTTTTTTTAAAGTATAAGGAAATAGACATGTCTGGCTGGCTCAGTCAGTAGAGCATAAGACTCGTGATCTCAGGGCTGTGAGTTTAAGCCCCATATTGGGGGTAGAGTTTACTTTAAAAGAAAATAAAAGGAAATAGGTGAAATTAATTTAGTAATATGTTATTTAATTCAACATATCCAAAATATTGTCATTTCAAAATGTAATCAACATAAAAACTATTAACAAGATAGTTCACATTCTTTTTATTTTCATACTTAGCCCTAGCCACATTTAAAGTGCTCAATAGGGGCACCTGGGTGGCTCGGTCATTAAGCGTCTGCCTTCAGCTCAGCTCTGGATCCCAGGGTCCTGGGATCAAGCCCCGCATCGGACTCCCTGCTCCACGGGAAGCCTACTTCTCCCTCTCCCACTCCCCCTGCTGTGTTCCCTCTCTCGCTGTGTCTCCCTCTGTCAAATAAATAAATAAATAAAATCTTTTTAAAAAATAAAGT